>NC_081246.1:437500-1637500 GCF_902713425.1 Acipenser ruthenus
GACAATACCCAAAAACAGCACCCCCCGAAGACCGATTTAGAAAATTCAGTTTATTTTTTTTAAACTGATCAACCTGGGTTAAACGATGTCGATTATGCACACCACTCTCTTCCCAGATAAAGAAAACGTCTTTCAGAAGGCGGACAGTGTGCAAAGACATTGCTTCTATTCACCATTCATCAATTTTATGGAACTGCGTAATACGCTAGGAACGTCAATGTGTCATTTGCTTAGCAACAGGTTTAACAACCACGAACCTAAACAAACCAGCAGCATGGCCTCATTTTTTTAAACAGTTATTGAGAATAACTAATGCGACTAATGTATGTTAAAACGTTTTTCTGGTGTACAATTATTATTATAGCGACATAAATATGGAACCTTAATCAGGTATCCAGTGTGTTTATTATTTATTTCTTAGCAGATGCCCTTATCCAGGGCGACTTACAAGATATCACATTATTTTTACATACAATTACCCATTTATACAGTTAGGTTTTTACTGGAGCAATCTAGGTAAAGTACCTTGCTCAAGGGTACAACAGCAGTGTCCCCCACTGGGGATTGAACCCACAACCCTCCGGTCAAGAGTCCAGAGCCCTAACCACTACTCCACACTGCTGCCCTAAGGGAAAAATGTAAGGAACTTGTAGGCTGAGATTAATTACTGCAGTACACTATAGTCGTATGATGGGGTGGGCAGAAAAAATAAATACAGTGGTATGATAGATATGCGGGCGGTAATGGGTGTACAGTGAAATGTGTTACTTGTCACAATAATAAGACTCAAAATGCATCTCGAGTTCTACGTTGCTGGAATACTAATGTGGGCATCCTTGCTTCAACACATTGAGTTAATGTTAGTATTTGTATCAACACATTCAATGTATCACAGAAACTGAAAATCGATGTGTTTGAGTTATTTTTAATAACCGAAAATAACTGATGTTGCGAGACTGATTGGCTGGCCTCCCTGTCGAAACCAAAGGCGGGATCCTGGTGAGAGGAAGCGGTTATGAAACTGGATACTAGAGTCCGCCATGTTGGCTCCTACAGCGCTACGTTTTAGGCGAGCTTACACTGTGCTGGATCCGAAATGGCGCCGGTTTCGACTTGTTCTGTTCAGTAATGCGCGGGCTCTCTAGGATTTGTAATTCCACAGGCTGATGCCCCGCGTGTGAGCGTCGTTGTGTTTGGATGATGCTGTAACATTGGATGATTTCTTAACGGGTTGGGCTGTTTGTTTCCTTTTTTCTAAACTGAATTGTCTGAGATAAAGATGCGGTTTATGTGAAACGCAGGACCTGAAAGCAAAGAAGGAGGCTGTGTGGTCCAGTGGTTAAAGAAAAGGGCTTTTAACCAGGAGGTCCCCCGGTTCAAATCCCACCTCAGCCTCTGATTCATTGTGTGACCCTGAGCAAGTCACTTCACCTCCTTGTGCTCCGTTTTTCGGGTGAGACATAGTTGTAAGTGACTCTGCAGCTGATGCATAGTTCACACACCCTAGTCTCTGTAAGTCGCCTTGGATAAAGGCGACTACTAAATAAACAAATAATAAAAAGAAAGAAACGCCTACGAGAGAGAGGTAAACAAAACCGAATTCACTTTGATTTTACAGTACAGTACATAGGGCAGCAGTGTGGAGTAGTGGTTAGGGCTCTGGACTCTTGACCGGAGGGTTGTGGTTTCAATCCCCAGTGGGGGACACTGCTGCTGTACCCTTGAGCAAGGTACTTTACCTAGATTGCTCCAGTAAAAACCCAACTGTATAAATGGCTAATTGTATGTAAGATAATGTGATATCTGTATAATGTGATATCTTGTAACAATTGTAAGTCGCTCTGGATAACGGCGTCTGCTAAGAAATAAATAATAATAATAAATAATTTCAAAACAGAAACACAAAAACAAACACGTTTTATTACACTAACATCCACAGGACAGCACTATAGTAACCATCACAGGTGTGCCGTGTAGAGTTAATAGCAGACCGCATGGAATTTAGAACCAACCAATCGGCAATCGGAATTCAGAAGCGGGCATCAGGGATTTTAAAAACAAACAAACAGATCAACTGGATTTTCAAGTATAACAGAATGCCGGTTTAAGCGTATTTGTCGGAATTATACATGTGCACTAAATGCAGTAAGAGTTATTTACCAATTTGTTTTGGGCTTGCTTCCTTCATCCTCTGTGTCAGTAAGTGTAAGTGATTATATTGTGATAAAGCATCTGTGTGTTCATTATAATCTGTCATGAATGAAGCACGGAGCCTTTTAACCATTCTGCTCCCGTGCGTCTTCAGGTAAAGGTTAACACAGTGTAAAACAGTGGGATATGCAGCACTGTGAACAGTGCCTTCTTCACAGTATTAACATTTATTAACCCATGTATCAACCCTTATTTTAATCGCCATAGGAATGTCAATGTTTTGTGCAGTGAGCAAACTGCATTCCTATCTTTGCCAGCTGTGTGCTTGTCATACAGTAGGATCTTCTGTAGCTGGAACATCTGCAGATGGAGATGGTAATTGAAGTAATCCACATGGGGTCGTATCAGTCTGTAACACAGCTGCAGAATTGCTTGTCAATAATCTTGACATAAAACTGCTGTTTGTACTCCATGACTTGGTGATGCAGCAGCTGGGGATGAAGTTTCACACTGGAACTTGACAGGTGACTCCTCTACAGGTACTGTCATGTGTCTCTACGCCTCAGTCTCTAATGGAATGGCATTGTGAATCGCCTCATCATCAGAAGCCCATGGTTTTTGATACTCTGAATCTGCTTTGCTCATTATATGTCTCTCTGTTGCTGCCAACACTGTGCATCAGCGCAACAAGTGCTCAGTACTTAATTGGATCGATTAAGTGCTTAGCAGAAGATACATTTTTTCAATGAATTAATTTAGGGTACAGTTGGAACAAAAACCAGGAGGGACACCGGCCCCCCAGGACCAGGATTGGACACTCCTGAACTACAGCTTTACATTTGAACTGTAACGTTACTTTGAACTGCTGTACAAAAACTTGATCTTACAATAAAAAGAAAAACAACAATTATTCTCATTTGCTTTATTGTCCACAAACAATATAGCTGTGAAGGTAATAAACACAGAAACAGCAGATATATTTGTTTTAATTGCAGTGCTGCAGAAGGAATATACTTAACAAAAGACCTGCATGCACATACTATATATTTATAAAGAAACAACAATATTGTATTCCTTATTGGTCGCCTTGCTATAGCAATATAACGCATCCCAACTCTCTTCAAACACAGCCCAGTGTACAGATTTACCTTCCAAAAATTATTTTGACAAGAGAGGTAAATTGGTAGGTTAGGTTGAGGGGGATCAATAATCCAGTCGCTTATCCACCAGCCACAAACACGCATTGCCAGTGAACGGACTGAACTGTAGTTTTTTTTCTTATTGAAACCCTGCCAGTGTAATATTTGTCTGGGGAATATCGGGTTTGGCAGAGAGGGGGTTAAATTCCTCCCTGTCAGAATACATGTGGGAATGTGGCTGGGGCCTTAACCCTTTGCGGTCCAATTTATTTTCACACACGCAGTTTATTTTAGACGCTCTGTTTAAAAGTATTTTTTTCACAGTAAAACAGGTTTAAAAGGCACTGCATATCAACAGGACACTCAGTACTGCATCTCCAGCCCCGCCCCACCCCTTGTTCGCTGTATTTTTCACATACCTCTTCATAGTCGTGCATACCGATAAATCATCTCCTGATCACTCGTTTTATCACCAAACTCCTGAATAATGTGATCCAAGTCATTATTTTATTACTAGAACATCTCAAAAAAGCTCTGCAAATGTCTGTGATATTCTCCGAGCGCTGGATGCAGAAGCAGCTATCTTGTTTGTTTATGTCCGTGTTATCGATGTGATGACGGGGCTATCTGTATTCATGAGATACACCCCTTTTTTTTCAGCTTCTCTCGGCTCCTATCGGTCTCACTTGGCCATTGAATGGTTTTCTTGGCTTTTTCCGGAGAAAAAACGACTAGAGACCTGTTTTTTGCGTCTTTTTGATGACGGAAAGGGAAAATTGCGATGTTGGACCTAAGACCGCAAAGGGTTAATTGAATAACTGATGATTTAAAAAGGCAGTTAGGATCCTTTGTGATAGAGAAGGAGTTAGAGGCGAGTGTTTGTGTTTTAAGTGTAGCTTAATTATTCACAACCCCTGTGCCCCCAGACAGTACCATTATCCTTTGAGGAAAGGCATATCAACATTCATGTAATCTAAAAATATATTTCAACACCACCACACTCAATTCTGTTCCTTTTTATATTTATTAATCTGGTTAATTGGTTTTCTCTTGCAGCATTTTAATGAGAATGCAGGAAGGGAACAGGCAACACATCCTCAGAGCAACTGCAGTGCAGCAGAGCCTTTCCTGCATTTAAAAAGGAGGGTACATTGTGTGCAAGGCTTTTCAAGAAGTTTTTTCTTGATAAGGTTCCTCTCCTGTGTGAACGAGCTGATGGATTTTAAGACTTTGGAACAGCGAGAAACTCCTCCCACACTCTGTGCAGTGATAAGGTTTCTCTCCGGTGTGAATGCGCAGGTGTGATTGAAGATTTCCTAACTGTGTGAATTTCTTCTCGCACTCTGTGCAGTGATAAGGTTTCTCTCCTGTGTGAATGCGCTGATGGATTTTAAGACTTTGTGACCGCGTGAAACTCCTCCCACAGTCAGTGCAGTGATAAGGTTTCTCTCCTGTGTGAACACGCTGGTGGATTTTAAGCCGTGATAAATGACTGAATCTCTTCCCACAATCAGCACAGGACAATGGAGCCCCTCCTGTGTGATTGCCTTTAGCAGCTAGAGAAAAAAAGAGAAGAGACAAAGGTTATTGTACAGCATTCTTACACATTCACTCTTCTGCAGGGCTTCCCCTCATAACCATGACCAACTCCTAGAGTGAACTCTGATGAGAATACAGTCAAACCTGCTTAATATCACTCCTGTTAATACCAGCCTCCTTTTATTATCATCACATTGAAATTTGCCAGGTTGAATATAATGGGTGTCAATAAGGACAAATGCTTGAGAATATCACTTTGATTATCAACACACTCCGGTTAATATCACTCACATGTACCAGTCACTGATTTCCACCCACTTAACTCTTTAAGGACCAGGTGTTTTTCAGTGGGGTGCTCTCCCTAAGGACCAGGTGTTTTTCAGTGGGATGCTCTCCCTAAGGACCAGGTGTTTTTCAGTGGGATGCTCTCCCTAAGGACCAGGTGTTTTTCAGTGGGATGCTCTCCCTAAGGACCAGGTGTTTTTCAGTGGGATGCTCTCCCTAAGGACCAGGTGTTTTTCAGTGGGATGCTCTCCCTAAGGACCAGGTGTTTTCCAGTGGGGTGCTCTCCCTAAGGACCAGGTGTTTTTCAGTGGGGTGCTCTCCCTAAGGACCAGGTGTTTTTCAGTGGGATGCTCTCCCTAAGGTTCAGGTGTTTTTCAGTGGGATGCTCTCCCTAAGGACCAGGTGTTTTTCAGTGGGATGCTCTCCCTAAGGTTCAGGTGTTTTTCAGTGGGATGCTCTCCCTAAGGTTCAGGTGGGATGCTCTCCCTAAGGACCAGGTGTTTTTCAGTGGGATGCTCTCCCTAAGGTTCAGGTGTTTTTCAGTGGGATGCTCTCCCTAAGGTTCAGGTGTTTTTCAGTGGGATGCTCTCCCTAAGGACCAGGTGTTTTTTCGCTGTATTTGCCTCTTCCTATAAAAATTCACCAAAAAATCTATTTTTTCCTTTTTTAGAGTAATCTTGGAATTGGTGTCCTTTTTTTCATAACACTCTGGGGAACATTATAAAGAACTTCAGAAAACCTTTTATCAACACGATATTTGTTTTGTTTCGTTTTTCTTCCACCAAGTATTATTCTATGACCTGGGGGACCTTCCAATACTTCCTAAAAGTTTTTTTGAAAAATATGTACATTTGGGCAAAATTACAAAAGATACTGTGTCACCCGAGTGATTGCAGTGCTATAACAAATGTTTATTCTCAGGGTCTTTATAAGCAATAATGGACACTACTCTCGATTATTTTAAAATAAATATTTATAAATAAAATACACAGTGACACACAGAGAAAACATATGTTACTTTCATTTTAAATTAAAAAAACATTCGTTTTTACAGTTTTGCATGTACATACACCTGTTTACACACTAGTTTCTTTTGAAATGTTTATTTTACATTGAAATGTTTATTATTATTATTATTATTTGTTTATTTAGCAGACGCCTTTATCCAAGGCGACTTACAGAGGCTAGGGTGTGTGAACTATGCATCAGCTGCAGAGTCACTTACAACAACGTCTCACCCGAAAGACAGAGCACAAGGAGGTGAAGTGACTTGCTCAGGGTCACACAATGAGTCAGTGGCTGAGGTGGGATTTGAACCGGGGACCTCCTGGTTACAAGCCCTTTTCTTTAGCCGCTGGACCACACAGTAGTGATTTATATGTGACAAGTTATAAAATAAACCCTTTTATGTTTAATTGTTAATTTTAATACGGCATTTTGGCTGTGCAGATGTCTGATATGATGTGCCTGAATACAACTTTTGCATTGTATCAGATAGTTGTCTTATCAATCCTGATTGTTTTTGCATTTCTACACAAGAGACAGGAATGGACCTGGGAGAGAAATTTCACCTGTGAAAAAAACAAATTGCAATCCCCATGTGTGACTGCATTGCTGCCCTCAGCTTTACTCACATGCTGTGCTGCTCGTGGACGGCATCGCTCCTTCCTCCTTTCCATCTGCAGCTCTTTCCTGAGGGGGGTGATGTTTCCCCTGAATGGACCCCAGCAGAGTGCCCTCTTCTCCAACACTAGAACCAGTGTCTTCAGAGACAGGCTGATTGGGTTTCACGCAGGAGAGTTCAGGTGGGGACTCATCACAATGGCTAGATTCCATCTTAACTATATTCACAGGATTATTGACTTTATTTTCTTTATAAACTTCCTCTGTGATGTGATCACACTCCAGTTCCACATCCTCCTTTTTAATGTGCACAGGTTCAAGTTCAGGAACGTCTTTACTGTCAATAATTGTCAGCTCTGTAATCTCCATTATTCTTCCACACCACTCCTGATCAGAGATTTCCTCTTTTGTGTAAACAGCTTCTATCACTGGCCCCTCCTCTGCTTCACTGAAAGCACGTCTCTCTTCAGGATCTGTGTGAAACAAACATGCACAGGTTTTTAACTCTTCCCTTCCTGCACAGGCTTTTCAGAATTCTACTGATGAACACACCAGGGTGACTCCAAGCTGACCTCATTCTAGGGGGGGGGGGGGCGATTGCTCAACCCAATAAGAAAATCACAGACATTGATGCCATAGAGAGACTCTTACACATCCGGATTTCAAGTGTGTCCCCAACGATTACCAGGAAAGTCACAGTTTACCCAGGAGCAGTGGTCAGACATTGCTAATTTCTGAAGTGTTCGGGGATGCCTGCAAACTTGGGGTTAATTATAAAATTACAATTACCATTCCAATTCCAGCAGAATTCTTTGCTGAAATTCCAATTGCAATTAAATGCTATTTTGTTCAACGACAATTATGAGGCAGTAATTACACTTTTACACTATAAAGTAATTAAAAACTACTCCACGCATGAACATGTTTACTCCATGTATGTTAAATAACTGAGCAACAATCACAGTTACATACAGAAACTAGCTTTAAATCACCTCTCAAGACCCACCTGTTTTCTCTGCTATTAGCTGCTGTGTTATTATTATTATTATTATTATTATTATTATTATTATGCATGCACTAGAAGACTAGCTCTACCTCCGCTACGCTCCCCTGCCTCCAGAGCCCGCTCCTTCTCCACCCTTGCTCCGCAGTGGTGGAATGACCTTCCTACAGATGTCAGGACTGCCCAGTCCCTGACCACATTCCGGCGCCTCCTTAAGACTCACCTCTTCAGACAGCACCTGTAGAACTCCTCTGTTTGTATCCTGGGACACTATCACCCTTCATGTAAATGTGCTTTATTTTGCTCTTATCTGCCCCCTATTTTACTGCATTTAATCCTGTACTTCAGAATACTGTAATCTGCCAAGTGTTTAACCTGTAGTACTTTGTATCTAATCATATCCTGATGTAACTATCACTATTTAATCATATCCTGATGTAACTATCACTATTATCTACTGTATTATTGAATTGTGGTTTGTCACACTTGTACTTTGCTTGAACAAAAGTTATTGTATTTCTTGCTCTTATTGTATTACTTGTATTGTAACACTTGAAATGTATTTGCTTACGATTGTAAGTCGCCCTGGATAAGGGCGTCTGCTAAGAAATAAATAATAATAATAATAATATTAGTTAATTTAGCAGACGCCTTTATCCAAGGCGACTTACAGAGACTAGGGTGTGTGAACTATGCATCAGCTGCAGAGTCACTTACAACTACGTCTCGCCCGAAAGACGGAGCACAAGGAGGTGAAGTGACTTGCTCAGGGTCACACAATGAGTCAGTGGCTGAGGTGGGATTTGAACCGGGGGACCTCCTGGTTACAAGCCCTTTTCTTTAACCACTGGACCACACAGCCTCCTTTGTTGCTACTATTTCATGTATTATGCATTTCCCTGTATTTAAAGTATTATGGATTTTCTTGTTGTTACTGCATCTTGTAAAGCGCTTTGTGATGGTGGTCCACTATGAAAGGCGCTATATAAAATAAAGACTGATCGATTTTATTTCAAACGGGGTCACTAACAGTGGTGAAAATACTATTGAAAAGAATAATGATCGTGTGACAGATAAATGCGTAATTGAACTGTAATTCGATCAATTACATGGTCTCATTATAGCTGAATTACAATTACACAGGGGTGTAAACGTTGCAATGACATTGTAATTGCATTACAAATTGGACAAGTGCCGTTGTAATTTGACCCCAGGTCTGTGTTCAGGGTCTATATTTGATACAATGTGATAAAGGTATCTTCAAAGCAGAGAAAGCAAACCTATTACTTTGAAATAGACATTACACAATAATTAAAAGACATATGTACATTTTTTTTTTTGGAGATAGTTTTTAAATCTAATAATTTAAACTTACATTTAACTCTGGTGAATAATCCCTGGTTCTCGTTCCTCTGAAAGTCGTGTTCATTGCAGTCGGGGTTCATGTTTCTGAGAGGTTGTTTAATGTCTGCATCTGCAGCGTTCATGCATTCCCGCACTGCTTTCAACTCGCTCTCTGATATTTCCAATCTCAGCTTCAGACTTTCATTCTCTTTCTCCTTTCCAGCCATTTCCATTCGGAATTCAGTGAATTTGCCGCCGACAACTTTTGTGATTTGGCACAAGACGGTGTCTACAGCCGCTTTCACTGCGTGCTCGATGGTAGAGGCGAGTTCGTCTTGAAAGAACGACACGGAGACGCTGACGTCCATCTTCACAGAATTCCCATTCATATATAATAATATAAAAATGAAGATATAGCGCCTTTCATAGTAGCCCACAATCACAACGCGTTTTTACAGAGGCAGGCTGTAAACTGCGCATTATACGCAGAGTCACTTACAATAGGACACTGATTAACATTTTATCCGCAGACTGCCAAAAAAAAACACTCAAACAAAACAGGCTCGTCTTAAGGAGCAACTTTAGTTTTTCAGTATCCTGCCGAATTTAACTTCTCAGTAGATATGGCTGACACGCTGCACTCAGTCCGATCTTGAATTAAACAGAAAAGCGACTCATTGCTTCAGAACTCCATGCAGGCAATACATGAGCAACAAACTGATACATTACTTTAAAAAATAATAATAAAAAAAGCACTTTAACCCAAACTGATCAGCGTAAAAAACAGATAACCGAATGCCTTAAAATATCTCTCTTCAGCGTGAACAAAGACAACATGTTTCTTTCCTTCCTTCCTTAAAATGATAGCGTCACCAGTAGTAGGCGTGTCTGGTTGGAACCGTCGCGTGTTATTGGCTCTTACCGCAGTGTTCGAGGCTGATTGGCTGTCCTGCCTGTCGAAGCCAAGGGCGGGATCTTGAGAAGACGAGAATGAAACTGGATACCGGTGTTCGCCATGTTTTATTATACAAGCTTACACTGTGTTAGGCTGTGTTTTGTGATCTGTGGCCCGAGGCATGCAGAGTGCTGTCCCGAGGACAGTGAGCCTTGTGTCCTGTGCTGTCCCGAGGACAGTGAGTCTTGTGTCCTGTGCTGTCCTGGCTGTGCTGAGTCTTGTGTCCTGTGCTGTCCCGAGGACAGTGAGTCTTGTGTCCTGTGCTGTCCTGGCTGTGCTGAGTCTTGTGTCCTGTGCTGTCCCGAGGACAGTGAGTCTTGTGTCCTGTGCTGTCCTGACGAGTCTAGTGTCCTGTGCTGTCCTGGCTGTGCTGAGTCTCGTGTCCTGTGCTGTCCTGGCTGTGCTGAGTCTTGTGTCCTGTGCTGTCCTGGCTGTGCTGAGTCTTGTGTCCTGTGCTGTCCTGGCTGTACTGAGTCTTGTGTCCTGTGCTGTCCTGACTGTGCTGAGTCTTGTGCCCTGTGCTGTCCTGGCTGTGCTGAGTCTTGTGTCCTGTGCTGTCCTGGCTGTGCTGAGTCTTGTGTCCTGTGCTGTCCTGGCTGTGCTGAGTCTTGTGTCCTGTGCTGTCCTGGCTGTGCTGAGTCTTGTGTCCTGTGCTGTCCTGGCTGTGCTGAGTCTTGTGTCCTGTGCTGTCTTGACTGTGCTGAGTCTTGTGTCCTGTGCTGTCCTGGCTGTGCTGAGTCTTGTGTCCTGTGCTGTCCTGACTGTGCTGAGTCTTGTGTCCTGTGCTGTCCTGGCTGTGCTGAGTCTTGTCTCCTGTCTGTGCTGAGTCTTGTGTCCTGTGCTGTCCTGGCTGTGCTGAGTCTTGTGTCCTGTGCTGTCCTGGCTGTGCTGAGTCTTGTGTCCTGTGCTGTCCTGGCTGTGCTGAGTCTTGTCTCCTGTCTGTGCTGAGTCTTGTGTCCTGTGCTGTCCTGACTGTGCTGAGTCTTGTGTCCTGTGCTGTCCTGACTGTGCTGAGTCTTGTGTCCTGTGCTGTCCTGGCTGTGCTGAGTCTCGTGTCCTGTGCTGTCCTGGCTGTGCTGAGTCTTGTGTCCTGTGCTGTCCTGATTGTGCTGAGTCTTGTGTCCTGTGCTGTCCTCACTGTGCTGAGTTTTGTGTCCTGTGCTGTCCTGACTGTGCTGAGTCTTGTGTCCTGTGCTGTCCTGAGTCTTGTGTCCTGTGGCAGTGCCCTGTCTGTCTGTCTGTCTCTCTCTCGTCTGGTGTAGGTTATGCAGACTTTGCCAGAGTCCTGACTCAAATCCATATCTTAGAACAGATACTTTTATTACTATAACTGAATTTAATTTTTGTTAATTAGGCAATTAATCATCAATTTACTCATACACTAACAATCATATACAGCTATAAACAATAACATTTCAAATTGGAGTTGGAAACTTTAAACGCGGTGCTGAAAAGTAAACTTGAGAAACGGAGAATGTATTTGTAGCGTTGACTTTTGCAGGAGGTAATCAGGAAGCAGGGGTGTCGTAATGAAACTTTTTATTAAGTGTTGAACTGCAAAAAATAAATAAAGAACTATTTACAAAAAACAATTGCAGTCTTTTTTCCCCCCTTTAAAAAAAACAAACAAACAGCTACTTCATTTTAAACAAAACCATTAATTTAATTACGTTCATGTAGTGGGGATGGTACTTAGTCCATTACAGTAGTGTTTAGAAATACAAGATTGGGAAACTTAACAAATACATTAAAATGAGGATTTAAAGTGTATATTAATAAGTACAGGTTAACAGAAACTTATGCTGATCTGACAGATCTAATTATGGCCTGTAGAAATTCACCCCTGGTTTACTTTGAAACCAGACCAAACATCAAATAATAATACGAATATTTTTCATTAATCCATTGTCTTGCAGTATTATTTAACATTATCAATATTCTCTCTAAATAATAAATCTACTAAATGACAAATTATTTTTCAACAAAGGTTTGTACTGGTGGTGGGTATACATTACGCAGTGTACTACAAAAATGTCTACTAGTTTTCTGAAAGAATTGACTCAATTTTTTTTACTGCAAACTGTGCTCTGTGGGGAAAAAACAGCTTGACTTTCTGTTGTTACTTGAACATGGAGTCGCATGGTGTGTATTTCACTATCAGCACACATCTCCTGATATTGAGATGAAGCAGACCAGGGGCAATGAAATTCATTTTCTATCAATCACTTTACTTAAAACATGGGAGGTTGGCAAGGGATACAGAAAGAACGACAGCACTGGCAAAGCAAGTATTATTATTATTATTATTTATTTCTTAGCAGACGCCCTTATCCAGGGCGACTTACAATTGTTACAAGACATCACGTTATACATTATTTCACATTATACAGATATCACATTATTTTACATACAATTCCCCATTTATACAGTTGGGTTTTTACTGGAACGCTGTAGGTAAAGTACCTTGCTCAAGGGTACAACAGCAGTGTCCCCCACTGGGGATTGAACCCACAACCCTCCGGACACGAGTCCAGAGCCCTAACCTCAAGTAACCTCATTGTGTATACTTCACTTATAATGTATGTTGTAAAATGCACAGCCAGGGACCCATCAAAGCTCTGAGACTGATGATTATATGATGAGTTCTATTCTAAATTCTAGGCCATTTAAAACGACTCCATTGAACTCCAGTTAGAATATCCAGGTTTTTCAGATTGAAGGCTTTCCTGCATGTTCTGGTCACCTGATCCGGTTTCATGTGGCTGTATCCAGGTAGTAGGTCAAGTTTCCTTCCCTCTTCTACAGAATCAGACTCAGCAGGTAGTCCAGCATCAACGTGGTCTGGCTCTTGTTTTGTCCAACACAGTTATCTATTAGTTAAGTGAAGTTTGGAACACATTTGCTAGTAAATTTAAGTAAAATACTGAGAGTATTTAGGGCTGTGGACTCTTGACCGCAGGGTCGTGGGTTCAATCCCAGGTGGGGGGGACACTGCTGCTGTACCCTTGAGCAAGGTACTTTACCTAGATTTCCCATAAAAACCCAACTGTATAAATGGGCAATTGTATGCAAAAATAACATGATATGTGAAATAATGTATAATGTGATATCTTGTAACAATTGTAAGTCGCCCTGGATAAGGGCGTCTGCTAAGAAATAAATACCCGGAGTGCTTTTCTAGCAATAGAACAGGCAATATGAATTGCACAGCCCTGCTCTCTGTAGCTGCCAACATTGTGCAGCAGTGCAGCCACTTCTATCAGATGCTCCCTTCTATCTGTAGACTGAGGATAATTCCATGCTCTTTTCTTTCAGGGCTGTTCGTTTCTTTAAATCTGTTTATTGCTTTATTAGGTTTTTCTTCAGTACTTATTTTGTTTTTACATTTTGATTTAGGAGTGCATGGTAACTGGTTGTCATTTGCACATCAGGTTTGAATGCTGAACGAAAATGTGCTTTATGGTTAATAGGACACATTTTTACGAGGTGTGTAATGAATCATATGTAAAATAAAATGAAAAAAAAAAAACACCTTTTCTATTTTTCAGATACTGATATGACATTGGTAAACCTTGGCAGAGGACAAGGGGTCAGAAATGGCAAATTCTGGCATTAAAGAGGAGGCCCCAGAGCTGGAACCCGTCCACATTAAAGAGGAGAGTCCTGTGCTAGAATCAGCAGAATGTGAACACCTTTCAGGAAAGAATACAAAAAAAAACAGAGATTGAAAGCATGCAGAGATGAAGGGCAGGGTGTATTGCTCTATTGAAAGCATGCAGAGATGAATGGCAGGGTGTATTGCTCTATTGAAAGCATGCAGAGATGAATGGCAGGGTGTATTGCTCTATTGAAAGCATGCAGAGATGAATGGCGGGGTGTATTGCTCTATTGAAAGCATGCAGAGATGAATGGCAGGGTGTATTGCTCTATTGAAAGCATGCAGAGATGAATGGCAGGGTGTATTGCTCTATTGAAAGCATGCAGAGATGAATGGCAGGGTGTATTGCTCTATTGAAAGCATGCAGAGATGAATGGCAGGGTGTATTGCTCTATTGAAAGCATGCAGAGATGAATGGCGGGGCGTATTGCTCTATTGAAAGCATGCAGAGATGAATGGCTGGGTGTATTGCTCTATTGAAAGCATGCAGAGATGAATGGCAGGGTGTATTGCTCTATTGAAAGCATGCAGAGATGAATGGCAGGGTGTATTGCTCTATTGAAAGCATGCAGAGATGAATGGCAGGGCGTATTGCTCTATTGAAAGCATGCAGAGATGAATGGCAGGGTGTATTGCTCTATTGAAAGTATGCAGAGATGAATGGCAGGGTGTATTGCTCTATTGAAAGCATGCAGAGATGAATGGCGGGGTGTATTGCTCTATTGAAAGCATGCAGAGATGAATGGCAGGGTGTATTGCTCTATTGAAAGCATGCAGAGATGAATGGCTGGGTGTATTGCTCTATTGAAAGCATGCAGAGATGAATGGCGGGGCGTATTGCTCTATTGAAAGCATGCAGAGATGAATGGCGGGGCGTATTGCTCTATTGAAAGCATGCAGAGATGAATGGCGGGGCGTATTGCTCTATTGAAAGCATGCAGAGATGAATGGCGGGGTGTATTGCTCTATTGAAAGCATGCAGAGATGAATGGCTGGGTGTATTGCTCTATTGAAAGCATGCAGAGATGAATGGCGGGGTGTATTGCTCTATTGAAAGCATGCAGAGATGAATGGCGGGGTGTATTGCTCTATTGAAAGCATGCAGAGATGAATGGCAGGGTGCATTGCTCTATTGAAAGCATGCAGAGATGAATGGCGGGGTGTATTGCTCTATTGAAAGCATGCAGAGATGAATGGCTGGGTGTATTGCTCTATTGAAAGCATGCAGAGATGAATGGCGGGGTGTATTGCTCTATTGAAAGCATGCAGAGATGAATGACGGGGTGTATTGCTCTATTGAAAGCATGCAGAGATGAATGGCGGGGTGTATTGCTCTATTGAAAGCATGCAGAGATGAATGGCAGGGTGTATTGCTCTATTGAAAGCATGCAGAGATGAATGGCAGGGTGTATTGCTCTATTGAAAGCATGCAGAGATGAATGGCGGGGTGTATTATTATTTATTTCTTAGCAGACACCCTTATCCAGGGCAACTTACAATTGAACAAGATATCACATTATACACATTATACATTATTTCACATTATTTTTTTTTTACATACAATTACCCATTTATACAGTTGGGTTTTTACTGGAGCAATCTAGGTAAAGTACCTTGCTCAAGGGTACAGCAGCAGTGTCCCCCATCTGGGATTGAACCCACGACCCTCCGGACAAGAGTCCAAAGCCCTAACCACTACTCCACACTGCTGCCCTATATGATGACACCTTCACGAATCCATAATGTGTCTTAATACAGCTGTATAAATCATTTTGACATCCCTTGTTACTTTATTTCACAGGTTTAGAGTCTGCACACGATGCTGCGCCATTATGTTCTTCAGGGCTGTACATTCACTTCCGTGGGTTAGTACCCTTACGGATTACTGTCTTCTTAAGGAAAAAACAGGGTATTCATCTGTGTGTACACATATTCCTAACATAACGCTGCAGTTTCAAATTGAGCACTTGACATTAATACTTTCACAAATGTCTCAAAATACAACAGATCGATTGCTTTTTGCATACATCTCGCATGTTACGATAGTAATGCATGTTTCTCTTTTCATTTAGGCAATACAACATATAGGGCATCAGGGTGTTCCTTATTATGTAATCGGGGACGCTGCGTACCCTTCTACTGCCGTGGCTTATGAAGCCCTACCCCTCCGGACGGCTCACAGCTGAGCAGGAAACGTTCAACACCACACTTATTATTATTAATTGTTTATTTAGCAGACACCTTTATCCAAGGCGACTTACAGAGACTAGGGTGTGTGAATTATGCATCAGCTGCAGAGTCACTTACAATTACGTCTCACCCGAAAGACGGAGCACAAAGAGGCTAAGTGACTTGATCAGGGTCACACAATGAGCCAGTGGCTGACGTGAGATTTGAACCGGGGCCTCCTGGTTACAAGCCCTTTTCTTTAACCACTGGACCACACACCCACTTGGGCAAGTACAACCTGTGTCAGGAACAAAATGAAGGGTTCAGGAATCAGTGGCTGCTGCCTGAGAGACAGGCAGCGTAAAGGCTACCTCAGCCACCAGGTTCAGTTGGACAGCAGCGATCCGAGGAGGCTTGTGCGATCACAGACTCTCTCCTTTCTTTAATATAAGTTGTGTTGCATTTTACCTTTGTGTTAAATATTAATAATAATAAAAAACACAACCAATGCACTCATTTGTAATTCTACTGTAGTATTTATGTAGGGGCCTACATATTACAGTTGTGGGACACCTCTTCCTCCCCTGGTACGGGCGCCTCTCTTGGAGGGGGACCTGCACAGCGAATAGATTGTCCCCCGTCTTGTGTTCTGCCAGGAGAAGCCACAGCTGGGTCAGTGACAACGTCAGCCGCAGGTGGGTGGGATGTCGCAGCCTCAGCAATGCTGTGCAGGAACTCAGAGAACATTGCCACGGTTTGCTGGTGTTGATGCTGCTGCTGTCTCATCCACCTCGACCAGTCGTGCCGACGGCGGCGCTCTGCCTGCTGGAAGAGGAACTGTTGCCTTGCAGCTGCGACTTGCATCTGGCGTCGCATTAGTCTCATTTCTAGGAGACTGGACCGCCTGTACTCAGTTACTAAAGAGCATTGTGATGGGCGAGCATTGCGACGTCCTGGGGGTGGGGTGGGGTTAAAAAAAAAAAAAAAAAAATCAAATAAGAAATAAATAACAGTTTGCAATAGCTATTGTTGATTTCACATATACACTTAAACCCAATGCATCAAAACATAGGAGGCTGTGTGGTCCAGTGGTTAAAGAAAAGGGCTTGTAACCAGGAGGTCCCCGGTTCAAATCCCACCTCAGCCACCGACTGACCCTGAGCAAGTCACTTAACCTCCTTGTGCTCCGTCTTTCGGGTGAGACGTAGCTGTAAGTGACTCTGCAGCTGATGCATAGCTCACACACCCTAGTCTCTAAGTCGCCTTGGATAAAGGCGCCTGCTAAATAAACAAAAATAAATAAATAAAACTTTAAGACAAAAAAATACACTCACGTTCTCTAGCTGGCACATCAGGCTGTGGATGCGGAGTCTCATCCACCAATTCTGCCTCCTCAGTTGCCTCCTCTTGCCGCTCCACGCGTGTGGCATCTGAATCGGACCGTTTGCTCAGCTCTTCAGCTTGCGGTCGTGGACTGGAGGAGGCTGTGGCTGCGGATTGCGATGCAGTAGTAACACTGGTGGAGGGGTCTTCAAAACACACAGGTATTACAATTCATTTTAAGTAGCGGGAATGCAAGTTACAAGGCGACTGTTGAATGTACAAGATGGTACCTTGATCAAGACAGGAGGATGACGCCTGGGATGCAGCGTGCTGGGAGGTGCCAGTCAAGTGGGCAGCTGCCACTGGCCGCCGTCCCAGTAAACCGTTCATCTCTTCCCAGAACCGGAACCGGGACTGTCCTGCTTCTCCCGAACGGCACCGCCTTGCTCGTTCCTGCAGGTAGGACTGCTTCAGCTTTTTGAATTTGTCCCTGGTTTGCGGGACTGTGCGTTCTGTTCCTCGTCTAGAGAGGGCATTGACCACTTGTTGGTACACATGCTGGTTGCGCTGTTTGGGGCGATCGAGCCGACTCATCACGCCCAGGTCACTGACTACATTTATTAATGCCCGGGTCTCCTCCTCAGTCCAGCGAAGATGAGTGGTGGGCGCACACGTGTTGCCTTCAGACATAACTGGTGAGCAAAAGCAAGGGAATTTCAATTACAGACGTTTAAACAGCACACTCTCTCTTCAAGTTTAACTCTAGCATAGGTATTCTGATACAGCTGTAGCGGAACACGGTTCGTGGAACATTTCTAAGTGCTTGTATACAGACCTGTAAACCCACTTAGGAATGCAGCATGATGTACAGGGTGATTCGAAAGTAAGTTTGCCACATCAATGCACCACATCATTGACGTGGTAAACTTACTTTCTAATAACATTAATAAGCTGCCAGCATTATCGTTACAATAAAGTACAGCGTTGCTAACCACAAAACCCCTCAGCCACTTACTTCCCATCATCTTGGAAGCCACAGCAAACTGACCTATTGCCTCCCAAAACGTGCATGTGCATCGCCACTTCACGGGTAAATATCCACACATGGAAACTCCCCCATTTGGGGACACCTATCGGGGGAACCTCGAGTTTGGAAGCTGATTTAAGAACAAATAAATATTTTATTTGTTTTTGTTTGTCTGGAGCGATCTGTTTTTGAGAGTTCTGGCTGTGGACAGGTGTCGGAACGCTGGGTGAAATCGAAGCAGTGTTCCTACACCTGTGCTGGCTGTTTTTACCTGCTGTGTTTATTTTTTCCATGGGCACACTGGATTACAAATAGGCATTTTTGCTTGGACAATTCGTTTTTTTTTTTTTTACCGGGGTTAAAACGAGCACCTCGATACAAAAGGGTAATGGCTATTGGCTTTTTCATTAAGAGCTGAGATTGTTACTGTATAAATGACACCTTTTATGGGGGTGTGGTTGCAACCGCTAAAAAAATGAGAACGACAGGTCGGGATGCATTTGCAAATGCCACTCAGGCACCCAGTTTTATTCTCAGCCACGCACTACAAGAAAGAAACTGCGATGCCCTACCAGCGATGGAAGGCCACAGGTGAACACAACCGTAATGAAAAACACAAAAAGAAAAACTAATAGCTAAACAAAAATAAAAGTTGGTCATTACAACGGAAGTGCGCTGCTCCTACTAACTGACAAACTCTGACGCCAGCTGAACTCACGGTGTGACGGAGTTCAGAAATATGCTTTTCACCTGCTCACCACACAGAGTGGCCTCTTCCTTTCACAGCCACAGGTATCTGGCGTCACATTTAAAGTTAACCTTACCATGACATATTCCCAAATGAATGTCGTCTCCACCGGTTTAAAATCGTGGCAGCCCGAGCCCAATCGCATACTAAAAAACCTTCCTCCTGCTCCACCATCAACCTCTTCAGTTGTTCCATGGCCTGGTAGACGGTTCCACCGTGTAGCATTTGGTATTAGGAAAAAGACATCAAAGGGTGGCATTGATCAAGTCCGATGCCTGTGTGCGTTCTGTGTTTGTTCAGTGGCTGGCATTTTCCAAATGTTGCCCTTGAGATCCTCTTGAATGCATCGGATGCACTTATAACTTCTGTATCACTGATCGCAACAAGTTTGAGGGTGTGACACATTGATTTTCCACATGAGACGTCTGTTACATCCTGAAACAGAAGCTGTTCTTCATCAGCTTCTTCAACTTCTTCATCGTCAGCAAACAAACGGAAAGTTTGAATAAAAGTTTGAGCCGCTGTCATTTTCACCTTGTTCTGTATAAGGAATTCCACGTGGACGTCGTCCAGCATCGAAGCAAGGAAATCATACTAAGAGTCGCCGACAAGCCAACGCTCCTGACCAGACTGCTAGAGAGTCTAGTGGATGGGAATGCCGAGAAAGCTTCTGTTGTTGCAGGACTATCCGTCTGCTGTAGTTGACGCAAAATCAAGCTTTGCCAACGCATTTTAGAAGGTTTTTCTTCATGGTGGTGAAATCATCTTCCACCACCTTTACCAGAGTCTTCCTAGACATCAGTTGCCTTGTTGGTTGTAGCCCATGGAAAAGTTCCCAGAACCCAGGTCAATCAACGTTGTTGAATGGTTAAAGTTCTTTCACAACAAAATTCAGGACCAGCTGGCCCACCTTCTTCTGGTTCACAATGGTTGCTCCAGGTGCACTAGCTTGGAAGAATGGAGCTGCACTTTAGAACATAAGAAAGTTTACAAACGAGAGGAGGCCATTCAGCCCATCTTGCTCGTTTGGTTGTTAGTAGCTTATTGATCCCAGAATCTCATCAAGCAGCTTCTTGAAGGATCCCAGAGTGTCGGCTTCAACAACATTACTGGGGAGTTGGTTCCAGACCCTCACAATTCTCTGCTAACTTTGATGGAGGATCACCACTGAAAGCTCTTTCTGGTGTGTTTGCTGGCATCCTGTAGGTTTCTCAGCTGCTACACCTTTGATGGATGAACCCTCTGTAAAAAAAAAAAAAAAGGAAATAATGTTTCACAAATGCTTTTTTATACCGATGTAAATTGCAAAAAAACAGAACAAAACTTCACAACCAAATTTGGAAAAAAATTATTTAAAATTTCAAGAAGTGGAGAAATTTAAAAGAAAAAATGATATTAATAATTACTACATGATGTTTAACTGACAAGGTAAACTTGTAGTGGTTGCCGATCAAATATTTAAATAAATCGATTACAAATACAATTAATAATATTAATCAATCAAGTAATCAGTACATTTTTATTCATGTAAATGTATTTAAATTTTAAAAATATAGAAAAACACAGGTTACTCTTGTACATCCTAGATCATATTCTGTAATCTCTCAAATTCAAATAGTTTTTCGAGTTGAGTAAATGTGAACAGCAGGGATAGGAAATGGAAATGCCATTGCATTGCATAACAGTGGCAAAGCTGAAGGCAGAATTGCTGTCATGGATGGCCAAAGCACTAAAACACAAGTCATTTTATAATGTTTCCTTGCCATTCCTAGCTTGTAATAATAATAATAATAATAATAATAATAATAATAATAATAATAATAATAATAATAATAATAATAATAATAATAATAATAATAATAATACTTCAGGCTACATATCGGGCAGCAGTCTGGAGTAGTGGTTAGGGCTCTGGACTCTTGACCGGAGGGTCGTGGGTTCAATCCCAGGTGGGGGGACACTGGTGCTGTACCCTTGAGCAAGGTACTTTACCTAGATTGCTCCAGTTAAAACCCAACTGTATAAATGGGGAATTGTATGTAAAAGTAATGTGATATCTTGTAACAATTGCAAGTCGCCCTGGATAAGGGTGTCTGCTAAGAAATAAATAAATAAATAATAATAATAATAATAATAATGTGTTTTTATCTAAGAAAAAGTGGTACTTCTCAATAAATGCTTCTCGTGCGAAAAATAAGTGAAATATTTTTAACCTATCTTCCTTGTTTTTTGTGAAGTTTTGAAGGAAGGTGCTTTTGACAACAAAAAATCATGTTTGATTGGCTCCTAAAGGCTTAAAAGTTCCTAAAATACAAATAATGAAATGTATAAAATAAAAAAGGCTTCCCTGATCTCTGATGACAGTATATATATATATATATATATATATATTTTAACGATTAATTAGTTTTAAAATAACCCTTGAAACTTTTCTCCTCACGGAATTGCCACCTCAATACCCTGCTAGCTTCTCTTCAGAATCCCAACCCGAGTGTGATCACAAGGCACGGCCAGTGAAAGGCAGCAGGCAAGCATCACCGCTGTGCTTCTGGGTAATGTAGTTTTTAAACCAATAAAAAAGTACATAGAAACATTCTTAATGTAAAAGCACCTTATGTGTTTATAGAAAAAAAATAAAATACGCAGGCACGACCTATAAAACAATTTTAGATAGGCAATGTTAAGACGTTTTGCACATTTCATTATTTATGTGCTTGAGGCCTTTATTTATTTATTTATTTATTTATTTGTTTCTTAGCAGACGCCCTTATCCAGGGGGACTTACAATTGGTACAACATATCACATTATTTTTACATACAATTACCCATTTATACAGTTGGGTTTTTACTGGAGCAATCTAGGTAAAGTACCTTGCTCAAGGGTACAGCAGTGTGTCCCCCACCTGGGATTGAACCCACGACCCTCCGGTCAAGAGTCCAGAGCCCTAACCACTACTCCACACTGCTGCTGTGGCACTAATGTGGTGGGTGTTCTGTTTTAACGTACTCTAACGTTGCTGTTGATCGAACAAAATCACACTGCGGACTCACCATGCAGCCACCCAAGAGCTACAGCGTCGGAGGACAACGCAGCTCTCGGGTAGCTTACAGGCAAGCCCGCAGGCGCCTGGCCAGACTGCAGGGGTCGCTGGTGCACGGTGAGCCGAGGACACCCTGGCCGACCTAACCCTCCCTCCCCCCGGGCGACGCTCGGCCAATTGAGCGCCGCCCCCTGGGAGCTCCCGTCCTCGGTCGGCAAAGGAATAGCCTGGACTCGAACTCGCGACGTCCAGACTGTAGGGCGCATCCGGCACTCTACGCAAGTGCTTTTACTGGATGCGCCACTCGGGAGCGCCCTATGTCGGACATTTCTGATAAACGTGTTTAAAATAGGCTTAACTCACCATAACATGCGTCCTGAGGTTGGTGTTAGATCTTCTCGATGTTTTTCTGCTTTGGTTGGCACAGGAAAAGAAACTTTTTTTCCCCCCCATAGTGGATTGACAGTTTTCAAGTACGGCCATGGTACAACTTCTCCAGTTTCCCCTCCTTCTGCTGGTGTGCTTTCAAGGTCTTCGTTGCCGTCTTCAGCCATAATAGAGAGATTCTAATTTTTATTTAACTTTAGCATGCCCAATTATTTTTTTTTCCCCCCTCCCAATTTGAAATGTCCAATGTAAGCGTATGTTCCATCTCGGTTAAACCCAATCTTTACCAGCCAATCACCTCGTCACCAGCGACACGATTTAGAAACAGAAATGAACAGTTTACTGAGAAGGGTTTAGTACTCTGGGTAAAGAAAAAGACAACTGAAAAGAACCAAGCACAGGGCACGCTGCCTGGAACACAAGAACCAAGCACAGGGCACGCTGCCCGGAACACAAGAACTAAGCACAGGGCACACTGCCCGGAACACAAGAACTAAGCACAGGGCACACTGCCCGGAACACAAGAACTAAGCACAGGGCACACTGCCCGGAACACAAGAACCAAGCTCAGGGCACACTGCCCGGAACACAAGAACCAAGCACAGGGCACACTCACTTTCAATAGAGCAATACACCCTGCCATTCATCTCTGCATGCTTTTAATAGAGCAATACACTCCGCCATTCACCTCTGCATGCTTTCAATAGAGCAATACACCCCGCCATTCATCTCTATGCTTTCAATAGAGCAATACACCCCGCCATTCATCTCTGCATGCTTTCAATCTTTTTTTTTTTTTTACCTGAAAGGTGTTCACATTCTGCTGATTCTAGCACAGGACTCTCCTCTTTAATGTGGACAGGTTCCAGCACTGAGACTTCTTTCTTCATGTAGACTGGTTCTAGCACAGGACTCTCCTCTTTAATGTGGATAGGTTCCAGTGCTGAGACTTCTTTCTTCATGTAGACTGGTTCTAGCACAGGACTCTCCTCTTTAATGTGGACGGGTTCCAGTTCAGGGGCCTCCTCTTTAATGTGAGAAGATGCCATTTCTGATTCTTCTCTTCTACCAAGATATACCAATTTCATATCAGTACCTGAAAAGCAGAATAAAAGTTGTTTTTTTTTAAAATATATTTTACATGATTCATTACACACCTCGTCAGTTTTTCCCGAATGCCTTCTATTGACCATAAAACACATTTTATTTAATTTTGCATTTTAACCTGGTGTGCTCATTGTAACATGACATCTAATGCAAGAGGTGCTGGAGGTTACTATGCACTCCTTAAACCAAAAAGTAAAAACTAAATAATTAAAGAACACAAGCTTAATAAAGCTGCAACACAGCTGAAGTGCCCATGGTCTGGTAGTTTTTAATAGCCTATCATTTAGATTAGAACACTGTGGTGAATTACTACAGGCCATACTTAGATCACAACAGGAATTCTGTCAGATCAGAATAAGTTTCTGTTAACATGTACTTACTGATTAATAATATACACTTCAAATCCTCATTTTAATGTATTTGTTAAGTTCCCCAATCTTGTATTTCTAAACACTACATTCTCAGATTCTCATACTTTTCAGCACCGTATTTAAAGTTTCTAACTCCAAGACTCAGCACAGCCAGGACAGCCCAGGACACAAGACTCGGCACAAACAGGACACAAGACTCAGCACAGTCAGGACACAAGACTCAGCACAGTCAGGACACAAGACTCAGCACAGTCAGGACACAAGACTCACTGTCCTGTGCTGTTCTGTACTGTCCTCGGGACAGCGCTCTGCATGACACGGGTCACAGAACACAGCAACCCCTACTGTAAACACTTCCCATTATATCACTGTGAAGAAGAAATATTCAGATCTGCCTGTGAATGTTTATGTGGGTAATTCGGAGGAAGACTGCTTTGACATTTTCACAACAACTAGACAGGTACAAGTCCAAACTACATGCATGATATCAGTTGCTGTACAATGTTGAGCTGATGTGTGCTGTCTTAGCACTGATATCTACCTGGTGCAAAATTATTTTAAAATAATTTAGATAAACGTGTGATGTAACTTTGTGTCTCACAATTCAGTCAGTTGTACCCTGAAGACCTATTCAAATAATAGACATTTAACATCATGAAAAACCTGTCTGAACATCTTTTAAGCCAGAAAGCATGTTTCAGGATATCAACGTGTACTTTTGATCCTGCAAACCTTAAAACCTGTTAGTCTGCTCATAAAAACAATCCAATTTCATGTGTTCAATAGTTCCAGTTTAGACTATTTTAGAGAAAGAAATGCTGTTTCCATGTAAACTGGGTCATCAATAGTATTGTTATATAGTGACATGGTGTTGCCACAAGCAGGTTCTAAAAAAGGGGAGGGGGGGTTATATTACTGATGTGGAATGGAAACAAAATGGGGGGTACATTATTTCTGGTGCAGTACAGTGAAGAAGCCAAAAAAAAAGATAAATGAACTGCCAACGCAGTGTAATCCACCGGCTTTCTCCCCCTCTTTCAATAAAGCCCCCCTCTATAGATCTGCATTCCAGTTTCACTCACCTCTCTCAGTGATACTAGAAGGTGGTGTTTCCTCCTGCAGGATCCGCTCATTGGCCTGATCACACCCCAGCTCAGTCACTTCCTCCTTGATCTCAACAGTTCTGTCTGCAGAAACAACCCATCGAACAGGAAGCTCTGGGCTGATGTGAGCTGCTTCCATCTCAGAAACTTCCTTCGAGTGAGGCTGATCCGTTCTCACTGGAGACAAGGAGACAAGACTTTGTAATTTCAGATTGCATATAAAATGTTTTTATTACAGGCCATACTTAGAGCACAACAGGAATTCTGTCAGATCAGAATAAGTTTCTGTTAACCTGTACTTATTAATATACACTTTAAATTCTTATGTTAATGTATTTGTATTTCTAAACACTACATTCTCAGTTTCTCAAGAGTGTACTTTTCAGCACTGTATTTAAAGTTTCTAACTCCAATTTCAAATGTTATTGTTTATAACTGCATATGATTGTTAGTGTATGCTAATTGAAGAAATTTGATGATTAATTGTCTAACTAATGAAAATGTTATTCAGTTATAAGAATAAAAGTATTTGTTCTAAGATATGGACTTGAGTCACGACACTGGCATCGTATGCATCTGACAAGCACTTGGGCACATATTTTTACGATCTCACAACAAAGATACGCTTTTTTGCCGCATGTGTAGAGCTATTATGTATTCCTAACTGTTCGACAACGCGACACAAAATGGACTGAATCATAATATCTGAAAATAATCTTAATATTTTTTTTTAATAAAGTAGCAGCCGCAAATATAGTATGGATCGCGTCGGCTTATTTTGAAAACCCTGAAAAGTATGCACTTGGGGCTAATCTTGGGGGCAGCAGTGTGGAGTAGTGGTTAGGGCTGTGGACTCCTGACCGGAGGGTCGTGGGTTCAATCCCAGGTGGGGGACGCTGCTGCTGTACCCTTGAGCAAGGTACTTTACCTAGATTGCTCCAGTAAAAACCCAACTGTATAAATGGGTAATTGTATGTAAAAATAATGTGATATCTTGTAACAATTGTAAGTCGCCCTGGATAAGGAAATAAATAATAATAATAATAATAATAATAATAATAATAATAATAATAATAATAATAATAATAATAATAAAAATCTACCATGGAAACGTTTGTTACATGAGGTAAACTATATAAATCACCTGTGCGTGTTGACAGAGAGGCTTGTCACTATACAATCGCATGTACTTGTTAACTGAAAGGCTGTGATGAGAAGTATCACTAAGTTAAACACTCACGTTGTCATTACTATTAGTTTATTTAGCAGACGCCTTTATCCAAGGCGACTTACAGAGACTAGGGTGTGTAAACGATGCATCAGTTGCAGAGTCACTTACAATTACGTCTCACCCGAAAGACGGAGCACAAGGAGGTTAAGTGACTTGCTCAGGGTCACACAATGAGTCAGTGGCTGAGGTGGGATTTGAACCGGGGACCGCCTGGTTATTATTATTATTATTTATTTATTAGCAGAGGCCCTTATCCAGGGCGACTTACAATTGTTACAAGATATCACATTATTTTTACATACAATTACATTTTTTTTTTTTTACATACAATTACCCATTTATCAGTTGGGTTTTTACTGGAGCAATCTAGGTAAAGTACCTTGCTCAAGGGTACAGCAGCAGTGTCTCCAACCTGGGATTGAACCCACGACCCTCCGGTCAAGAGTCCAAAGCCCTGACCACTACTTCACACTGCTGCCCTGAATGAAGCACATAGCCTTTTTAACCATTCTGCTTTCATGCACTTTCAGGTAAAAGCGTTTAAACAGTGTGAAACAATGGGATATGATTTTTTTTTTTACACAGAGAATTGTGAGGGTCTGGAACCAACTCCCCAGGAATATTGTTGAAACTGACACCCTGGGATCCTTCAAGAAGCTGCTTGATGAGATTCTGGGATCAATAAGCTACTAACAACCAAACGAGCAAGATGGGCCGAATGGCCTCCTCTCGTTTGTAAACTTTCTTATGTTCTTAAGCAACATTGTGAAGCGTGCCATCTTTGCAGCGTTAACATTTTGCAACGCGCTGCTATTACTCTCATTACGGTACCGTTCACCGCACTCTGCAGACAGCCCATCTCTGAGAGAGGGGTAAAGAAAGAAAAAACGCGGAAAACAAACTGATAAACAAAAAAAAAAACTCTTATTTCACTTCCACGCGGTCTCCTAGCTCTAGACTGCATACCGTAGTTCTGTCACATGGATATTAATGCAGTTAAAAATGATTTTTTTGTGTGTGTTGTTCAGTTTTGAAATGGACATGCGCTGTACTGTAAAAGCAAAGCGAATTAAAGTTGTGTTTACCTCCCTCAGCTCTCTGCAGTCGGCGTTAGTTGCTGTTTCTTTCTTTACCTTCCAAGTCTTGCGTTTCATGTATAAACCGCCTCTTTAACTAAAACAATTCAGTTACAAAAGCAAATAAATAATCCCTCCCGTTAAGAAAACAACCAATGGACACAGCATCATCCAAAATACAACGACCCTCACACGCGGAACAACAAGACCAAGAGAGGGAGGCGCAAAATAAGTCGAAACTGGATCCATTGCGGTGTTAGCTTGCGTAGAAAAACACAGCGCGGTCGGAGCCAACATGGCGGATCCCGTTCTCTTCACAACCGCCTCTCCTCATCGCGATCCCGCCTTTACCGAGACAGCGAGGCCAGCCAATCAGCATCGCAAGCTGGGTTAGTCAGAGCGTTTCTGCAGCCAATCATACGCGACGGTAACAAACCGGACACGCCTACTACCAGTGACGCTCTACAGGATATAGAAACGTTATTTTTGTTTTTGCGCCGGGGAGCGAGAGAGCGAAGAGGTCGCTGGTAATTTTAAAACGTTTTATCACACGCGGTTTAAACTATTTAATTTGAGTTAAACTGTGTTCTAGTGTCTTTGTTGTTCGTTTATTACCTGCATGGAGTAGCTGAGTCAATTTTCTGTTTAATTCTGAGCACATTACAAGTCTGTAGGATACTGAAAGAAAAAAGTTACTCCTTGCAAAGTTATTATTATTATTATTATTATTATTATTATTATTATTATTTTATTTCTTAGCAGACGCCCTTATCCAGGGCGACTTACAGTCGTTTGCTGTTTTTGTTCTTTTTTTAACAGAGCAAAAAGGAGTTGCTGATTATATGTGAATGGGAATTCCCCAGTAAGTGAAACCCAGTCTGAAACTGAAACCAGTGAAGATGGACGTCAGCGTCTCCGTGTCGTTCTTTCAAGACGAGCTCGCCTCTACCATCGAGCACGCAGTGAAAGCGGCTGTAGACACCGTCTTGTGCCAAATCACAAAAGTTGTCGGCGGCAAATTCACTGAATTCCGAATGGAAATGGCTGGAAAGGAGAAAGAGAATGAAAGTCTGAAGCTGAGATTGGAAATATCAGAGAGCGAGTTGAAAGCAGTGCGGGAATGCCTCAGCGCGGCGGGTGCAAACATCAAACAAGCTCTCCTGAACATAAAACCCGACTGTAATGAACAAGACTTTCAGAGGAACGAGAATCAGGGACTATTAACCAGAGTAAAAGGTAGATTTAAATTTTGGGATTTAAAAACAGTCTGCAAAAAAAAAAAAAAAAAAGCTATTTAAAAACGCTCAATTATTTTTGGTTAAATGTCTATTTAAAATAAGGCTGCAATTAAAATATTTGCTTTCTATACTTTTGAAGAGACCTTTATCACAGTGTATCAAATATATACCCTGAACATTTTTTCAGTTTTACACATTTTGAGGCATCACCATTGAAACTTAAGATTAGTGGTTAGGGCTCTGGACTCTTGACCGGAGGGTCGTGGGTTCAATCCCAGGTGGGGGACACTGCAGCTGTACCCTTGAGCAAGGTACTTTACCTATATTGCTTCAGTAAAAAGTCAACTGTATAAATAGGTAATTGTATGTAAAAATAATGTGATCTGTATAATGTGAAATAATGTATAATGTGATATCTTGTAACAATTGTAAGTCGCCCTGGATAAGGGCGTCTGCTAAGAAATAAATAATAATAATAAATAATATTCATTGGGACACACTTGAAATGTAAAAGTCTGTGTCTGGGATCAATATCTGTGATTTTCTTATTGGGTTGAGCAATCGCCCCCCCCCCCCCCTCCCCCCCTAGAATGAGGTCAGCTTGGAGTCACCCTGGTGTGTTCATCAGTAGAATTCTGAAAAGCCTGTGCAGTAAGGGAAGAGTTAAAAACCTGTGCATGTTTGTTTCACACAGATCCTGAAGAGAGACCTGCTTCCAGTGACGAAGAGGAGGGGCCAGTGATAGAAGCTGTTTACACACACGAGGAAATCTCTGATCAGGAGTGGGGTGTAACTCAAATGGAGATTACAAAGCTGACATTTGTTGACAGTAAAGACCCTGAACTTGAACCGGTCCACATTAAAGAGGGCGTCCCAGAACTGGAGTGTGTTCACATCACAGAGGAAGTTTCTAATAAAGATGAAGTCAGTATACTGGAGGGGAATATGGTGAAGCTGGGATCTAGACATTGTGATGAGTCCCCACCTGAACTCTCCTGCGTGAAACCCAATCAGCCTGTCTCTGAAGACACTGGTTCTAGTGTTGGAGAAGAGGGCACTGTGCTGGGGTCCATTCAGGGGAAACATCACCCCCCTCAGGAAAGAGCTGCAGATGGAAAGGAGGAAGGAGCGATGCCGTCCACGAGCAGCACAGCATGTGAGTAAAGCTGAGGGCAGCAATGCAAAGTGTTAACAAACTGAGAGGTGGAGCGTGCAAACTGGAGAGTGTCATGCCTGACACACACATATTTCACTGCAGTGAATGTTCTTTTTTTTTGTTTATAAACATTACAGGCAAGCCCGCAGGCGCCAGGCCTGACCAATCAGGAGCCCCTATAAGCGGTTGATTCTTAAAAGCGGACCGATATGATTACTATGGAGCAGAATCCGTATGTTTGAGAATGAAAGCTTTGTTCCCTGCAGTGTAACAGGTTGACCACTAGATGTCATGAGTTCCTGCATAGTACGCACAGGGACCACACATTTAGTTAGCGCTCCAGCTGAGATCTAGGTTTATTTAGTTTGTTTTATTAACGGTTGTTTCCCCACCGCGCTGTAAGAAAAATCAAACCAACACCGGTTTTAATCTGTAAATCAAGACTCCAGCCCTCGGCCGCGTCACATTACAATTAGCCAAAGCGCTTCTGCACATCAGCAGTTTAAATACAGCAGACAATACAAGGGTCAATGGTGCGCAATCACTGAGGATGATACATCAAAACAAGTCCTCGTGAGTAAGCAGCTTGTTATACGATCACAATCGTGTTTACTCCAGGCTGCAGAGTCCTGTTTTACTACAGTATAGTCTTGAAAAGCGATCCTCTCGTGTGGGTGCCTAGTTCAACTGTGTTGGAAAACATGGATCGAGAATTGATTAGCAGTTTGCTACGCATGTGGACTGGCAGAGCTATACTGGTGTTCTTTTCTGAAAAGAAACTAATATTGCAGATAGCAGACTGTTTGGTTCAAATTGCATGTACTGCTAACAATTGATAAGAGACTTTGTTTCTACAAGCTTCTTGTCCAACATTGACTGCAAGCTAACAAGATAACAGTGCTATGGACCAGAAGGGGCCAGGCTCTAAGACTTTTGGGAATACAAAGCATAAAGGAGCTGAAAGGCTTCCAGGGACTGCCGTTGGACCCAAAGGTTCACAGGGAGAGTAAGAGATAATGCCACTGGACTCAAAGGGTCTAAGGCAAAACGGAGAGATAGTTACAAGGAAGATGACAAAAACCAGATGTATGGACCTTTTTGGGGCACCAGGGGTTTGAGGAATGCACTGAGTTCAGAGGTCGTCACACTAGACTCACACACACACACACACATACACACACTCACACTGAATGAAATATATGGTAATAGGATAATGAGTTGTACCTTTTCTATTGGTTAAGTGTCAGAGAAAGAGGAGGAGAGAGACACCTATGCAGAAGGGTATTTAATGTCATGCAACAATTGTAAGAACGAGTATTCTGTTTGTCCTGTACCTGGGACCAGACTCCCTGCATATTTCAATAAACCTAACAACTGAGTGAAGAAAAGGACTCTGTGCATTTTCTTGAATCTACTTACTCACCATCCTCTTTTTTAAGTTACATCAAACTGCCCTGCGGTGTTAAGTGTAATGGCCTTTGAATTAAAATGACATCACAGTGCAGTATTTTACTGTCAGCACTACCACTGCGTTTAAGCAGCTGTGGCTTACTTATTTTCTGTTGCGATGCAAATCTCACAATTTTCATTCAGCAGAGATGCAAAGCTCCTCTGATCTCAAACCCGAGTGCACTAGGCAGACATCATCATCATTATTACTATTATTATTATTATTATTACTATTTATTTATTAGCAGACACCCTTACCCAGGGCGACTTACAGTTGATTTGCCATAACTCAGCTGCATCCAGCTTTTAGCAGATATACTGAGATGTGATGGGCAAGATAGCATTCAGTGATAATGGTGGTGAACATGGCAGAGGTAAGAAAACGTATTTTAAAACCTTAGCAACAACACCTTTAACAAGGAAAAGTTTCACTAAACAATAAGGGGAGCAGTGAAAATCCATTTTCAATTACATTTAAGGTAGTTTTAAAATGAGTTTGTCTTCATTGACACCCATTCTATAGAAGGAGGCTGACATTAACAGGAGTGATATTAAGCAGGTTTGACTGTATTCTGATCAGAGTTCACATTAGGAGTTGGTCATGGTTATGAGGGGAATCTCTATAGAAGAGTGAATGTGTAAGAATGCTGTACAGTAACCTTGCTCTCTTTCTTTCTTAGATGAAGGAGAACACGACTCCACTTCATCACTCCACTGCAAAAACTCTTCCAGTGGCAAACCACAGAGCAAGAAACACAGAGAGACGACAGGCAGAGAAGAAAGTTTTAAGAAATTGAGAACTTGCTCAGTTAAAATTCATTCTTTACAAGGCAGACCACCATTTACTCTGCAGAGTACAGAGACTGCACATTCTGTGCGTGTGACCAACTCTGAAACCCGGGGCAACTTGAAGACCTTGCCTTGTTCTGCTAAAGCTAGGAAGAGTTCCAGTCAATTAGGCTCTCCTAAAACTCCCAAGAGAAATCGCACAGGAAGGGCTCCATTTCCCTGTGCTGATTGTGGGAAGAGTTTCAGTCAGTTATTACAGCTTAAAAGACACCAGCGTGTTCACAAAGCAAATAAATCACACCAGTGTAATTATTGTGGGAAGCGCTTTAATGAAATAAGAAATATTAAAAGACACGAACTGATTCACACAGGAGAGAAACCGTATCGCTGTAATAAATGTGGGAGGAGTTTTAATGATTTAGGAAATTGTAGAAGACACGAACTAATACACGCAGCAGTGAAACGCTGAATGTTGGGAAAGGTTTAATCTGGTGGATTACTGGTCACCTGAAGAGATTAATGTGATTAACCCTTTGCGGTCCATTTATTGCCTTTGTTCTAGGGGCAAGTCACAGAACAAAAAAAAAAAAATACAGCCTCTATTTAAACATAAATATTTATATAACGTTGCATGTTCTCTCATCTTCTGCTGGTAATAACAGCTGTGCATCTTCCACTGTCCTCATAAAGGAAGGTAACTGATGTATTGAATTATTGAATTTGCGGTGCATGGCTTTTATAATTATAATGTTGTTTAAATGCTTGTAGTGATATTTGTTGTCTATATACAGTATGTGTAGGTGATGCTTGATGTAGGTGTTACTGAAGTATTGCTCATATCTAGTAGCTTCTGAATAAACTTTTTTTTTTTTTCTCAAGTAGTCTATTCTTTTTCATAGTCAAAATAAATTCCAAGCCAAAATGTCCTGTTATACGGTATGTCTGATAAACTCCTTGGTGGTGTAGCGTTAGATTGGGTCATAATATCATTCTGTTTATGAAATTAACAGAAATCGAGAATATAGAGAGAGAGAGAGAGAGAGGGTCCTAAGCCATTCTCTCTGTCTACTTGGTTTCTTGTCACAACCCCCCCTCCCCCCCCCCCCCCGGACAAAAAATGCTTTTAAAAAGAGTTGTAAACTAAAATACTGGACAAGTGGTTTATCTTCACCATCGCTGAATAAATCCTGTGGCGCCAGCAGTGTTTTAAATGAATGAATATAAAGTGCAAAAGAATATTAGAATTGTGTGAGAAACTGTGTAAACGTTCAAAGGAGAGCTAGCGTTCAGAGGTGGGAACACCACATTATTATTATTATCATTATTATTATTATTACACCGTGTAACAATTTTTTTTTTTTTTTTTTTGTTCCTGGGTAGTAAGTGTTATTTCCTAATTTCTTATGCCTCAAAAGTATAGAAAATGGCTATTATTCCCCACAAACTTTGCTTTTGTGACCAGGACAGTGATATTTTGAAATGTACCTATTTCCAATGAGAAAACGGGCGAATTTGTGTCTTTTCGTTCACATAAAGTCAGAAAAAAACAACATATGAATCCAAATTAACATGTATTTATACTAAAGTAATACAAAAATGACTACAAAAGATTTAGAAGTGAGTAGTTACGATTATACTGTAAATCACTTTCACGAATCAGCCCCCAAATGTAGTCTCCCATACATCTGTTTTTTGTCATCTTCCTTGTTCCTATCACTCTGTTTTTCCTGAGACCCTTTGAGTCCAGTGGCATTATCTCTTATTCTCTTATTCTGCTGGGACTGGTGCTGATACAAAATTTGCAAAAAATGCTTTGATAATAGAGGCCATTGTCACTAGTTCTTCAATATACCTCACTGTGCCAATATACATCAGTGTTTTCTAAATTTCACATTAGCTACAAATCATTATTATTATTTATTTCTTAGCAGATGCCCTTATCCAGGGCGACTTACAATTGTTACAAGCAAATACATTATTTTTACATACAATATATATATATGTATATATTTTTGCAAATTATTTTCATCCAATCTCAATGTAGATACACTGATGTATATTAATTGTAGGCTATTAATCATGTTGTAATTTGTTCTTTGTATATAACAGCAGTGAAAGGAGGAGTGTTGCCTGAGGTGAAACGGTGTACCCAATGCTGCAATTTGTACCACTGTCCATTTTGCCAGCCAAGCAAATATAAACCCAATAAACGCCACCATTTAAAAAAGCACTTGGATGTCCATCTAAAGGGTGCAGTGCAGTGTGATGGTTTGTTCTTTAATGGTTTTTACATGTAACGTTATTGAAGGTTGTTTAATATATTTAGTGAACTATATGCATTTCAAGTAAAATATTGTGCATAAAGTCATTAATACTTATTGTTTACATCTGTTTATTTAAATGTTTATAGAGAATGCTCAGGAATACTCACTTGTAAATACAGTAGGCTTCATAATTATTCATACCCTTTATTCAGTGTAAATGAAATGGGGGGATTAAATTAAAACTTGACCCACCAGCTAATCACAAAGTCAGAATTTAATGGTGGTTGTATTTTAGTAGAAGAAAGTGCCCACTTATGATAAATCAAACTGCTATTAAGTACATATTTCTAATTTGGTTTTAGGGTCTAAATGTTGATTTAATCCCCCCAAAGTTGGTTTTAACAATAACAACAAAATGCTCTTTATTTGCTCTTATCTGCCCCCTATTTTACTGCATTTAATCCTGTACTTCAGAGTACTGTAATCTGCCAAGTGTTTAATCTGTAGTATTTTGTATTTAATCATATCCTGATGTAACTATCACTGTCACTGTTATCTGCTGTATTATTGAATTGTATTTTGTCACACTTGTACTTGCTTGAACCAAAGTCATTGTATTTATCTTGCTCTTATTGTATTACTTGTACTGTAACACTTGAAATGTATTTGCTTACGATTGTAAGTCACCCTGGATAAGGGCGTCTGCTAAGAAATAAATAATTATAATAATAATAATAATAATAATAATAATAATAATAATAATAATACATTAATTATTTCTTGCTATATCATAAAAACATATCTGTCAAAAATAACTGCATTTTAATTTTTAATATCCAAACTGCATTATGTATTTGTAATAAAGTTCTTTGTTTGCAATTTTGATTTCCTTGTTTGTTTTCATAGTACTTTTGACAAGAAAGCCAGACTTCAATCAAAACAGATAAATAAGTGCTTTTAAATTTAAAAAAAATAAATAAATAATAACCTTCTGTGGCAATGTGCCCCGCCCCTGTTGCATTTGTGTGTTATATGTTGTATGTTGCGTGTGTTAATGTTGGTGTATAGTCATTGGTACACGGGATATAAATGGGTGTGTGCAGCACGAGTATTTAAATTGTATAATTTTATGGGCAGCAGTGTGGAGTAGTGGTTAGGGCTCTGGACTCCTGACCGGAGGGTCGTGGGTTCAATCCCAGGTGAGGACACTGCTGCTGTACCCTTGAGCAAGGTACTTTACCTAGATTGCTCCAGTAAAAACCCAACTGTATAAATTGGTAATTGTATGTAAAAATAATGTGATATCTTGTAACAGTTGTAAGTCACCCTGGATAAGGGCGTCTGCTAAGAAATAAATAATAATAATAATATTTGGGCACTTCACGTGCATTTAAAGTATATAATATGTGAGCACAAGGTTGCACATAATTAAATCACGTGCTGGGATTCAAGTGAATAATTAATTAGTAATTGAATCCCAGCACAACAGTATATATCGATGCACGTCTCACTCACTCGGGGTTGTGTGTTCGAGAGTGGAGAACGGGAGAGAGAGGAGTAAAAGAAAAGTAAGAACGTAAATATAAGAACTGTTTCTCGCCGTGTCTGTTCGTTTTTGTTTGTCTATTTATTTTGGCGCAAGTGTTGTGTCCTTTGTTTTTGTTACAACCTTTTTATTTTCTGTTCTGTTTAATTGTTAAATGCTGAGCGCGATCACACGCTCAGCTTCACCAAAACCCCAAGTCTCTGTGTGTTACTTCCTGTTTCTGGTCTGACGTCACCCACTGCAGCCGTCTTTGTGACACCTTCAGACAACTGAATGAATGACTGTGTTAACATCTATTTTGTCAGGGGTGCATAACTCTGGGGAAAGAAGGTTTTCATTTTTTGATCCCCCTGAGGCCTTCAAAACCTGCTGGACTGACTGCGACTCTAGAGGAGCAGAATTGTGCACCACTAAATGTATATATTATACTTGATGTGGGATTTTGACAATTTATGTGTGGGAAAATTAAACATGTTCAGTCCAAATGTTTATTAATCAGAGAACATGTGGATGTCAATAAATGCATTATTACAAATATTAACCATCCATCCAATACAGGGTCAGGGTGAGCTGGAGCTTAACCCAGCAGACACGGTGCAAGGCAGGACTACACCCAGGATGGGACACCAGTCCATCACTGGCCAACTCTCACACTCACACAAGCATGCACACAGAGGGCAATTTAGAGTGACCAATCAACCTGACCACTATGTTTTTGGATGAGGGGAGGAAAGCAGTGTGCCTGGTGAAAACCAACACGAACACGGGGAGAACATGCAAACTCCCCTGAAACGGGAATCAAACCTGGGACCCTGGAGCTGTGAAGCAGCAGCGCTAACCACCACACCACCATGCCACAAACTATAACCTAATATACATGATCAATCATAAGAGCAAAGATTGTAATCAAGTTCTTCATTAAAACCTCCAGTGGTTACAGAACTCCTTGTTGTTGTTATTATTATTATTATTATTATTATTATTATTATTATTATTATTATTATTATTATTATTATTATTTATTTCTTAGCAGACGCCCTTATCCAGGGTGACTTACAATTGTTATCACATTATTTTTACATACAATTACCCATTTATACAGTTAGGGTTTTACTGGAGCAATCTAGGTAAAGTACCTTGCTCAAGAGTACAGCAGCAGTGTCCCCCCACCTGGGATTGAACCCACGACCCTCCGGTCAAGAGTCCAGAGCCCTAACCTCTACTCCACACTGCTGCCCTATGTGTATGTTGTGTATGTAATCAAAAAATCTTCCAATTTTAATAGGAACAGATAAAATCCACTCCCTTTGTACTAATTCATTTCTATACCAACAAACATCACAGATGTGTTCAATGATTATAATCTTTAATACGAGGCTGTAGTTGGATTTTTATTTGCATCACAGCTTGTTATTTAGGGTTTGGGGTTAGGGTTGGTTTGTCTTCAGTTCCACTTTTAGCCACCAACTGTACCTATAGGCAACCACTTTCACTTCAATACAACTGCACCTTGCTGAAAGAGACCCATTTAATCACCACCTCTATGTGACTACATGGTAAATTGCTGTATATTGTGTGTGTGTGTGTTTCACATATGGACATAAATTGCTATAGATCATTTTTTAGCTGATGCTTTTATTCAAAGTGACTTGTATTTGTGCTCATTTATAGAGCTGGATATTTTACTGGAGCAATCTGTGAAGTACCTGCTTGCAGTGCCCCACCTGGGTTTGAATCTTCAACCCTCCAGTAAAGAGTCCAGAGCCCTAAACACGAATCCACATGCTGGTATATCTATGTGAACATGTCCAGGGGTGAATATACCCTATATCTAATTCACTTTGTGCATGCTGCAAATTAACATGGTTTACGCAGGCCTGTATTTTTTATTTTACATCTACATTGAAATTCTAATTTCAGTTTGTATTTCATTTAGGATATGTAAATACATGGCACGGGGATATTTAGCTATGACTAGGGACCTACCTAAATCGCGATTTCGCGGATTTCGCGGAAATCGTGAAATTGAGGGTTCACCGCGAAATTCACCTCTTAGGGGCCAATGAATACAAACAAGTACAGAGAGGAAAAAAAAAAAAGAAAACTTGTTTAAATGAACTACTGCACAACGCAAGTGACGCAAACTACGTATCTTCCTTCTGCAGATAGCCCTTTTTTATTCCTTCGTAGTCCTGTGTGCATCGTACTTAAGCAAAAAACAAACAAACAAAAAATGTCCACAAATAACATTTACAAAATGAATTCTCCAAAGCAGTTAACGTTCTTGTTTTAATCAGCCTATCAGTGCGTCTTTACTGCTTTTATGTGACCTGTACTGTGCAGGAGGGGGCGGGACAAAGTTGGTGCTGCATTGTTTTGATTTAGGTTGCTAAAATCTAGTTTTCAACATTGGAGAGAAAATAGTAGAAATGGACGACAGAAAAAGCAAAGTATATGATGATCGTTTTAAGATATTTCCCAAAGAAACTACATGCAGACTGAGGTAATTGTTTTCCATATCTTAATGTGTCTTTGGAGAAAATACGATCGATCGCTATTTAGCTTCAGAATCGCGCATTAAACAAAAGGCTACTACAGAAACAGAACGTAAAATAAACAGCTTTCAGAAACCAAACTGGAAAGCCAGCCAAGACAAAAAGTATTCCTGTCTGCAAGTTAAATCAGTACTAAAACGATCCAGCACAGCCACCTCGCTTCAACCTGCTGCATACAGTTTGAATTTTAGACCCGTATAGCCACGTCTTCTTTGTTTTGACTCGGTACTAATAAAATAAATTATTGGATGGGACAAATAACATGACAACAAACGTGCTGCATACATTGACTTTATTAAAGTATGCCAGATGCCCCTGTGTAACCGAGTTTTTGGGCTGTTTCTAATCGATTTCCACATCTGTATAACTTGGCAAAGCTTCGCCTTAACTTCCAACCAATTCAGTGGATGCAGACGTGCAGTCTCAATGTATGGGCAAGTCAACTGCAGGGGGATGCTGCATACTCGCCTTTAACAAATGCCAGCACTCTGTTTCAGTAAGGAAGCAAGTACCACTATTTTTAGGCTTTATAGTGTTCTGAAATACTGTCTACTTAGGTTTATTTAATGTTTAAACATGTCTGCGAAATCCTAATTTTATTCCGCAACATACCCGTGAAAAATACATACATTTACCGCGATTTAAGTAGACCGGCTAGCTATGACATACAAACTCCATTGGCATATGTGCCACACAAATCCATGCTGGTCCAGGTTACATGCACTTGTAGAAGGGATGATCCTTGTGGGATACTCACACACAAAAAGCAGGTCAACAGGATATGACCAAAGGGACTTAAACAAAGGGATCATCATTCAACTTTGATAAATCAATTGACATATGATCTTAAAGGACAGAACAAAAACTGGGATGCAAATAATATGAGTGACGACCTGAACTTCAGCTTCCTGTATCTGATTGCTAACCTATACAGACATGTAAGCATGTCAATTTTACATTGTAAATAAGATGAGAATGACACACATCATTCTTACTTTAATACGATTAAGTAAATGTAGATTGTGTGAAGCTACACCCCTATAAAAATGTACCACTGTTCTATAGTGTAGCTATACTGTTATTATTATGGTTGTACTGCATTATTGTAACACGGAATTGTACATTGATGGTGTAGGATACATATATTATACAATACAATTGGACTTTCACAGATACCATCGTACCTTGTTCTAAAATCCAGTGGTACATTTTTACAGGGTTCCGTTCTAACAGTATTGTTGCAGTAGAAACAAACGGATAACTGAACAGATTCCAAAGAAGCGGAGGGCAGGATATTAATCAGAGAGTATCAAGCAATATTTTTACGCTGACATCAAGACCATTCCCAACAATGCTTGCACATTTTTTTTTTTTCTACATACATTACATACCGCAAATAGTTACTGCTTTTGTATATATTATATGGAAACGGAAGCGCATTAATTAATACTGCCTTTATAAATGTAATGAGGATTCAATGGTTTATTTAGAACGCAATGTCGATGCATTCATTATTTGAAACACATAAATAAAATGGGCATTGACAATGCAGAGAAAATTAAATTCTGTAAACCAAAAAGAACAGACTTCACATGGGGGGGATCAGTGCGTCAATGTGAGGACAGTGCGTCACTGTAGAGGCGGAGTTAGAGGCGGAGTTAAAGGGTGCCAGGGGTGTGTCATCCGTCTTGCAAGTATACTCTGTTGGCTGATGCAGGGAGGCCAGCCAATCAGCATCGCAAGCTGGGTTAGTCAGAGCGTTTCTGCAGCCAATCATACGCGACGGTAACAAACCGGACACGCCTACTACCAGTGACGCTCTACAGGATATAGAAACGTTATTTTTGTTTTTGCGCCGGGGAGCGAGAGAGCGAAGAGGTCGCTGGTAATTTTAAAACGTTTTATCACACGCGGTTTAAACTATTTAATTTGGGTTAAACTGTGTTCTAGTCATTTGTGTCTTTGTTGTTCGTTTATTACCTGCATGGAGTAGCTGAGACAGAGTCAATTTTCTGTTTAATTCTGAGCACATTACAAGTCTGTAGGATACTGAAAGAAAAAAGTTACTCCTTGCAAAGTTATTATTATTATTATTATTATTATTATTATTATTAGTATTATTATTATATATTTCTTCGCAGACCTTATCCAAGACGACTTACAGTCGTTTGCCGTTTTTGTTCTTTCTTTATCAGAGCAAAAAGGAGTTGCTGATTATATGTGAATGGGAATTCCCCAGTAAGTGAAACCCAGTCTGAAACTGAAACCAGTGAAGATGGACGTCAGCGTCTCCGTGTCGTTCTTTCAAGACGAGCTCGCCTCTACCATCGAGCACGCAGTGAAAGCGGCTGTAGACACCGTCTTGTGCCAAATCACAAAAGTTGTCGGCGGCAAATTCACTCAATTCCAAATGGAAATGGCTGGAAAGGAGAAAGAGAATGAAAGTCTGAAGCTGAGATTGGAAATATCAGAGAGCGAGTTGAAAGCGGTGCGGGAATGCCTCAGTGCGGCGGGTGCAAACATCAAACAAGCTCTCATGAACATAAACCCCGACTGTGATGAACAAGACTTTCCAAGGAATGAGAACCAGGCACTATTGACCAGAGTTCAAGGTAAAAAAAAAAATAAAAAAAAAAAGCAATTTAAAAACGCTCAATTATTTTTGGTTAAATGTCTATTTAAAATGAGAGTGCAATTAAAATATTTGCTTTCTGTACTTTTGAAGAGACCTTTATCAGAGTGTACCAAATATATACCCTGAACATTTTTCAGTTTTACACATTTTGAGGCATCGCCATTGAAACCTAAGAATTAGTTTGATAATGAGGTCAGCTTGGAGTCACCCTGGTGTGTTTATCAGTAGAATTCTGAAAAGCCTGTGCAGGAAGGGAAGAGTTAAAAACCTGTGCATGTTTGTTTCACACAGATCCTGAAGAGAGACCTGCTTCCAGTGACGAAGAGGAGGGGCCAGTGATAGAAGCTGTTTACACACACGAGGAAATCTCTGATCAGGAGTGGTGTGTAACTCAAATGGAGATTACAAAGCTGACATTTGTTGACAGTAAAGACCCTGAACTTGAACCTGTCCGCATTAAAGAGGGCGTCCCAGATCTGGAGTGTGTTCACATCACAGAGGAAGTTTCTAATAAAGATGAAGTCAGTATACTGGAGGGGAATATGGTGAAGCTGGGATCTAGCCATTGTGATGAGTCCCCACCTGAACTCTCCTGCGTGAAACCCAATCAGCCTGTCTCTGAAGACGCTGGTTCTAGTGTTGGAGAAGATGGCACTGTGCTGGGGTCCATTCAGAGGAAACATCACCCCCCTCAGGAAAGAGCTGCAGATGGAAAGGAGGATGGAGCGATGGCGTCCACGAGCAGCACAGCATGTGAGTAAAGCTGAGGACAGCAATGCAAAGTGTTAACAAACTGAGAGGTGGAGCGTGCAAACTGGAGAGTGTTTGGGCTACTACACATTTTAACACATTTTCTTGTCGGTCATCTAGATTCAAATTAGAACAGTACTAATGGACTCCCCTTAAATATATAATAAGACAAATAATTTTAATAATAATAAGAAGAAATGGAGTAATGAATATTATTATTATTATTATTTATTTCTTAGCAGACGCCCTTATCCAGGGCGACTTACAATTGTTACAAGATATCACATTATACATTATTTCACATTATACAGATATCACATTATTTTTACATACAATTCCCCATTTATACAGTTGGGTTTTTACTGGAGCAATCTAGGTAAAGTACCTTGCTCAAGGGTACAACAGCAGTGTCCCCCACTGGGGATTGAACCCACAACCCTCTGGTCAAGAGTCCAGAGCCCTAACCACTACTCCACACTGCTGCCCTTATAATAATAATCCATCCTAATTCATACCCAGGCTACACTGCTCCATTTACCCTCTGATCCTTTAGCAATCTTTTTTTTTTTGTTTCTGACAGAGCTTGCTTATCAAACCACCCAATTCCTTGCTGTAAAAAAAACATTTCTATTTTTCTTCCTCCACATAACATCATACCCACTATCAGTGTTTATTTTTTTACACACTGGCCCCTCTTGCTGTTCTTTCAGCCGTTGATCTTCGTAGACTATCGGGTTTATTTATTTATTTCATTTATATAGCGCCTTTCATACCAAAGTATCACAAGACACTGTGCATAAATACATAAAAATACAATAAAATATAAAATATACAAATAATAGTAAAAAAATTAATGATTTAAAAGCTAGCAATTATGTTGCATTAAAACCACTAAGATAAAAATGCCATTTTATAAAAATGTGTTTTAAGCTTAGACTTAAAAATACCCACAGACCCAGCTTCCCTAACACATGAAGGTGGAGCATTCCATAGTTTAGGGACCCTAAAGAAAAAGCCCTACCTCCTGTATTGATTTTACTGGCCCTGGGAACAGCGAGCAGCCCTGCTTCCTGAGATCTAAGAGTGTGATTTGGGAGATACACGGTCAGTAGCTCCTGCAAATAGCTAGGAGCTGCTCCATTGAAGGCTTTATAGGTCAGTAATAAGATTTCAAAATCAATTCTATATTGAACAGCGAGCCAGTGCAAGAAGGCTCAAACAGGGGTGATATGCTCATGTTCTTTGGTTTTATTCTAGCAGCGGTATTCTGAACAAGCTGTAGGCGGGACGCCTCACGTTTTGGAATGCCAGAGAGGAGTGCATTACAGTAATCAATTCTTGAAGATGCAAAGGCATGTGTTAGTCACTCAGCGTCGGATAAGGAGATAATTGGTCTCAGTTTGGCTATGTTTCTCGAGTGATAGAAGGATACTTTTGAAACGTCCCTAATACGAGACTCAAATGATAAACCAGGATCAAAGGGAAACCCCAAATTTGCTCTTTTTCATTTTCTATATTTTTTTCTTTTTCATCATCCATTTCGGATTGGTAATTTCCATATTCGTTGTCACTATTAATGGGTTATTTTTTTGGCATCGTTTTAACGCTTCAGCCTCGCTAAGTGCTTAACCCTTTGCGGACTGTGAGAATTCTACCATTCTGAGGGCCGGCTGACATGACTTAACTTTAGAGCATGTGTCGGACCAAATATCTGCTTGAAGTATACACTATTATACATTTCTAAAAAGCTGTTGTTCTGCAGATTACTTCATAAATAATGGTTTCATTCTGTGATCAAGTATACCCACACTGACCTAGTTTGAATGTGAAAAAAAAAGTTTAGGAATCCATTAATTTTTCTTTAGCAATGTCCACAAGTGTAATTTACTGATCTCCTGCTTGAACTATGTAAAGTTATCAGTGGTTGTCATATAGGAGGCTGTGTGGTCCAGTGGTTAAAGAAAAGGGCTTGTAACCAAGAGGTCCCCGGTTCAAATCCCACCTCAGCCACTGACTCATTGTGTGACCCTGAGCAAGTCACTTCACCTCCTTGTGCTCCGTCTTTCGGGTGAGACGTAATTGTAAGTGACTCTGCAGCTGATGCATAGTTCCGTCAACATCTTCTATAAAAATGTCTTCAATTATTTTTTTTTTGGATCAGTAAGCGTTCTGGGTCTTGCAAAACGATTTTGAAACCGCTCTGGTAAAGCATTGCGCTTTGATGCCGTGGTCTACGGTAATCTCAAGTAAACACTGCAACCGTAGATATTGAAATGCTGCACTGCGTCCCAAAACTCTATTGGTCAGGGGCTTTTAGTGAAATACATTTTGATTAGTTTGTGTGGCAATGTGCCCCGCCCCTGTGTGCATGTGTGTGTTAAGTGTTGTATGTTGCGTGTGTTAATGTTGGTGTATAGTCATTGGTACACGGGATATAAACGGGTCTGTGTTTCACGTGTATTTAAAAATGTAGATTTGTATTTAGGCACGAGGAGGGCACAAATCACTCACGTGCTGGTTAAATGTAATATGTGAGCACGGGGTTGCACAGAATTAATTCACGTGCTGGGATTCAAGTGAATAATTAATTGGTAATTGAATCCCAGCACAACAGTATATATAGACACATTTTCATTCACTCGGGGTTGGGTGTTCGTGAGTGGAGAACGAGAGAGAGAGAGAGGAGAAAGAAAGAAAGAAAGAAACGTTTGTTTTGCTTCACTCACCGTTTGTCTGTCTGTTTACTGTTTTAGTCCGTTTTTGTTCGTCTATTTATTTTGGTCTCAAGTGCCGTGTCCTGTTTTGTGTTTAAAACCTTTTTATTTTCTGTCTGTTAATTATTAAATGCTGAGCGCGATCACGCGCTCAGCTTCACCAAAACCCCAAGTCTCTGTCGTTTTATTTCCTGGATCTGGTCTGACGCCACCCACTCCGGCCGTCTTTGTGACAGTTTGTCATGCCTGAAGTTTGTCACATAGATATTTCACTGCAGTAAATGTTCTTTTTTTGTTTATAAGCATATGGGTCAGTTTAGTATGCTGTCAGGTAATTCTTTGTACTTGAACACACTGTGGTAGCCCGAATCTCATGCCAAAAAACAAAACAAAAAAAATCGATCTGAGCCTACAGACCTACGATCTTAACATAACATACTCGTCACAGCGTTGTGTGCAATTACGTCACTGGACAAATTCATCTAAAATTATAATGCGCTGCCTGCAACGGAAAATTCCCCCCTTCGACTCTCTGATTGGTTAAATGTAGTGTCCAGTCGTAAAACGCAGCTGTCATGTGGTTCCAGTATTTTTTTTTTCACCCAGCACGTGCAAGCGATACTGGCTGCACCCCAAACCGCGCCCTTGCTCGCTCGTTACCCTCCCTTGAGGGGCAGAAGTACTGTGTTCGCCATCATAAGGGTTGTCCCAATTCGTTAGGGAACGAGTGAAGGGAGCTTTATGTGCCCTTCACTGCACCCTTCGACTGAGTGTACAAAACAGCTGACTTCTGCGGAAGTGTTTTTGTGCTGAAGTCCCAGAACTCTCTGCGTTAAAGGCGGAGACAGGTGGGGAACAATTTACAAATATGTGCAGCCGCGTCTGACATGAATATAATGTAAATGTAGTGAGCTAGGAGATTGTAGATATTGTTAAGTTATTTAACAGGCAAATTATTTGTGAAATGTATGTTGTATTGAGTCGCTTAGCTAATAAAATTGATCTTTTTAAATCTATGATCACGATTTAGATATGTGATCAGAAAGTACAGCGAAAAATCTTCTCAATAAATATCGAATGCTGGAATTGCCAGGACTTCTAATTGACTTTGTTTGACTGTAGGGGGGCAGGTCACAGAAATAATAAAAAGAAATACACCCCGTATTTATAAAAATAAAATAAAATAAAAAAAAACATTTCCTGTCTGCATCACCACAGTAACTAAAGCCTCTACTTGGAAACTGCCAGGGAACTGCTTGTAGACTGACAGAAACGTTGTGTTAAAAGCAGAAGGGAAAGACTGTTGCAGCGCTACAAAGGCAGGACTGTGACTTGGCTTCTTCACGGCTAAACCCCTGGAGCAAGGTGTAAACGCTGGGCTTCTTTTTGCATCCCTCCAGGCTGCTCCACGGAACAACGACCATCGCAGGATTGGTATTCTTCTTACCTCTTCATAAGAGTGCTTTATTTCTCCAAAAGAGACTTTTGCACATCCCTCCAAGTCATAAAGGAAGGTAACTGATGTATTGAATTTGCGGTGCATGGCTTGGAATTATTATGTTGTTTAAATGCTTGTAATGGTATTTATTGTCTATATACAGTATGTATCGGTGATGCTGAAGTATTGCTAATATCTAGTAGTATTTAGCTTCTGAATAAGCTTTCTCATGTAGTCTATTGTTAAACAGCACTGTCAAGCATGTAGTGGAACCCAAGGCGTGAAAGATATTATTGTTTTTATTATTTATTTCTTCACAGATGCCCTTATCCAGGGTGACTTACAATTGTTACAAAATATCACATTACAGAATATCACGTTACAAAATATCACATTACAAAATACCACGTTACTAAATATCACATTACAACATACCACATTACTGAATATTACATTACAGAGTATCATATTGCAGATAAGAGCAGTTATAAAGAACAATAAAATCAGTAGCAAATAAGATCAAATTCAAATAAGAGCAAAATAAAGAAAACAGCAAATAATTAACATTTGAGAGCGAGTTTGACTAAGAGAATTTACCTTTATAGTAAAATTATTTGCTTCTATGAGTAAAGTCCAGTAAGAGCATGTAGTAAGAACGATATGGGCAGCAGTGTGGAGTAGTGGTGAGGGCTCTGGACTCTTGACTGGAGGGTCGTGGGTTCAATCCCAGGTGGGGGACACTGCTGCTGTACCCTTGAGCAAGGTACTTTACCTAGATTGCTCCAGTAAAAACCCAACTGTATAAATGGGTAATTGTATGTAAAAATAATGTGATATCTTGTAACAGTTGTAAGTCGCCCTGGATAAGGGCATCTGCTCAGAAATAAATAATAATAATAATAATAATAATAATAATAATAATAATAATAACATGGATGAGAATGATTTCCAATAAGAGCAATTACAAAAAACATGAATACGGATGCCTGTAACAGGAAAATCAAATATAAGATACAGGAAGTAGTTATAATGAAGAGCAGCAGTAGAATACGGCGAGGTGCGGAGCAGATCAGTGCAAATACAAGCTGATGCAAGTACAGGAACAACTGGGTGCCATGTAGTCCAGTATAGTGGAGTTGTAAGGGTTACATTGTTAAATTATGTTTAATATGCTGCCTTTGGGCATTGTTATTCGTAGCTATGGGGTTATTTTTCATTGTTATGCTGATGATACACAGCTATATTTATCACTCAAACATTTGCAACAAAAAATGTTTGAAAACTTCTTAATGCTAAACAGAAGTGATGATTCTGGGATCTCAGAAGGAACAACGCAACAGGTCTGATTTACTCCTTGGTGGCTTCTCTTATGAACTTGCAGATGAAATGAGAAATCTGGGTGTGATCTTCGACCCAAATCTTTCTTTTGAGACACACATCAGGAATGTTACTAAAATGTATTTTTATCATTAAGATACATCACCAAATTGAGAAGTATTCTTTCCCACTCAGATACCGAGAGATTGATGCATGCTTTCGTATCTTCTAGAATTGATTATTGCAATGCCTTGTTCTCTGGTATTCATAGCCATGTTATATCTTGACTGCAACTTACAGAAAATGCTGCAGCTTGAGTTTTAACCGGGATTAAGAGACGAGATCGCATTACTGCTGTGCTGGCATCTCTGCACTGGCTTCCGGTCTGATTCAGGATAGATTTTAAGGTGTTGCTTTTAACTTACAAGGCATTAAATGGCATTGCACCATCGTATTTAAACAATCTTTTAATGTCATATATTCATAGATGTCCTCTCAGATCACAGAATGCCAGGTTGCTTACAGTCCCACAAATTACAAAAAAAACAAAACACACAGGTGGGAGAGCATTCCGTTTCACTGCTTTTAAAACAAGATTAAAAACACTTTTGTAATGTAATGTTTTTATGCTAAACTGAAGTTCCTTTTATTCTCTGCCTTTACTGTTTTATGTCTTTTTTCTTTAGTTTTATACTTCTCTTGCTTTCTTTTAGCATTTGTCAGTGGTTTTTATTCATGTGAAGCACTTTGCAGCAATGTTGTATGTGAAATGTGCTATATTAAAAATAAAGATTAGCTATTATTATAAATTGGGCCATTCTGATTTCCATTACATTAAAACTTCATGCTTCCTCCATGTTTGACAGTTGGTGTCACACACCGAGGACCCATCCTTTCGCCTACTCGACGGCATACAAAAACCCTGCGTGATGAACCAAAGATTTCAAATTTTGATTCATCGGTCCATAAGACCTTCTTCCAGTCTTCAGTAGTCCACTTGTAACGATCACTCTGCACAACTGAGAAGCAGTTGCACTGTCCTCCCCAAGGAGAGACTACTGGCCCTATTCCTATAGCTAAATAAGTCAGCAAGAGTGACAGACAGCAAAAGCAGGGACGTCAGAGGTGTCAATTTCAAGAACAATCAGTTTATTATTGTGAACAATAAAGTCAACAAATGAAAAAATGAACAAATGAAATTAAATGAATAATGATAAGAAAGTAATTCAAATAATTGCAGGTGACAGGTAAGAATAAAGCTGGTACAGATAAATATGTAGGGACAAACAGAAGGCTAAACAGATTCGCAAAGTAGAAAATGAATGGTGTCCGGAGGGTCTCCAATAAACCCACACTCACAAACACAACCCACACAGATAGACAAAAGACAAATAAATAGATACAGATGAAAACAGTGTCTTGTGGAAACAATTACATTTAACAGTCTCTGTGGCAATGGTGGGAGAATGACAGGTAGGCCCAACAAGTCCAGTAATAGCAGGGTAATTGAAATCCATACAAAGTAACAAAATAACAAAAAATACAGGAAACAAAGTATCAAATTAAAGTAGAAACAATCCAAACGAAAAAGAAATGATCTCACCCACAAATAAGGCAATCCAGCAAAGTGTCCCAAAATGATGGTGATTGTAGAAGGTTGAAAACATTGAGTACGTTGAAATTGTTGAGACTGTCCAGTAGTGTTGAGTTGAATGGTGAACAGTTGTTTGGAAAAAATCAGGAGGATCAGGAAAAAATGGAGGCTGTCACACATAAAACAACAAACACTAAACAGACCTAGAAAAACAGCTAAACTTAAACAAGTAACAGTGAAAACAAAAAGAGGAATTTAGACAAAGTGCAGCAACAAAAGAAAATGAACGGATGCACTGGAATTATCTAAGGATGGTAATGGATTCACTGAAATTTAAGTAGAGAAAATGCTGTAGTTAAATGGATTCCTCTGAAAAAGGGAGTCTCCCTCAGGCCTGATTAGCCAGCTTTAATACAAGTGCTGGCTACTAAGGAGCTCTGAGATTGGAGGGGTGGAAATCTGAATGAGCCAATGGGGAGAGAGGATGAACAGAGGGTGGTTGCAAGGAACTATGGGAAATGAAGTTTTGACCTGGCCAGGCTACTGACCCTAATTAAAGGGACAGGTGGGTGAGACTTACACCCACATTATGTAGCATGGGAATTGCTACACACTGGCGGTGCTTCATGGCCCAGGCAAGCCTCTTTTTCTTATTTTGCCATCTTAGCAATGGCTTTCTTACTGCCACTCGACCTGTCAAACCTGCAGCTCGAAGTCTTCTCTTCACAGTTGAAACTGAGACTTGCTTACTTCGACCAGTGTTAAGCTGTGCTTGAAGCTGTTGTCCTGTGAGCTGCCTATCACGCAAGCTGTTGACTCTCAGAAACTTGTCTTCTGATTCTGTTGTGGCTTTGGGTCGTCCAGACCTCTTCCTGTCAGAGTTTCCTCCAGTTTCCAAGTGCCTTTTGATGGTGTAGGAAACTGTACTCACTGACACTTTGGCTTTCTTTGCAATTTCTCTAAAGGAAAGACCTACACTTTTAAGGGTTATAATGGTCTGTCTGTCTTCCTTTGTTAATTGCCTTTTTCTCACCATTAAGAGAGCAATATACTACTTCCTGCAGTACAATACTGTCCAAATAATTCTTAAGAGGGTGTAGTAACACAGTCTGTTCCAACACTGCATTTATACAGACAGAGGGTTTGTAAGTAATCAACAAAAGTTGAGACGCCTGTAGGAATTGTTAGCATCAACTTTCAAGGCTTAATTTACTTCCATTGCTGCAAAACAGCTGTAAGTTGTTAACCCATTACTTGTTCCCTGAAAAAGGCCTTTTTGTATAACTCTGAAATGTACATTATTTTTCAGTTTTTGGTAACCTAAACTTTTTTTTTTTAACCTCTGGCAGTTTACCGCTTACCTTTGTACCATTTCAGGTTATTCACTGGACTTGAACTGCTTAAATTTCAATAAAAACTGGAAAAATGGGGGTGTTCTAAAACTTTTGACCGGTAGTGTATATATATATATATATACATACATACAGTGCCGTGAAAAAGTATTTGCCCCCTGTCTGATTTCCTGCATTTTTGCACATTTTTCACATTGTATTTGGTCCGATTTTTTTGTGGGTTGTAGTAATATATAGAGGGAGTCATATACTACCATATCAAAGTTTGGTGCTTCTTTCATTTGTTTGGTGTGCAAGGTAATCAAACATGCAACCTTCAGGTGTGAAAATGTTATTGCCCCCCCCCCCCCTAGTTAACTCAAACCAATTAAAGGTCATTCCAGTGGAACAATTCATGAGGAGGGGTTTTTAAAATTGTATTTATTTATTTATTTTTAAATGTCTAAGAGACACAAATGGCAAAATCATAGATGAAGAAAAAAAATAGCAAATATATTAAATGATTACTTTTCACAGGTTTTTACAAAGGAGGACACGGACAACATGCCCCACATGTCGACCTGTTCCTATCCAATTTTAAATAACTTTAGCATAACAGAGGCAGAAGTGTTAAAGGGACTAGGAGCTCTTAAAATAAACACATCCCCTGGGCCGGATGAGGTCCTCCCAATACTACTCAAAGAAATGAAAGAAGTTATTTACAAATCGCTAACCAAGATCATGCAACAGTCTCTAGACACGGGTTGTACCGACAGACTGGAAAATTGCAAACGTAATACCGATCCACAAAAAGGGAGACAAAACCAAACCAGGTAACTACAGACCAATAAGCCTGACTACTATTATATGTAAACTCATGGAAACTATAGTAAGATCCAAAATGGAAAATTACCTATATGGTAACAATATCCTGGGAGGCAGTCAGCATGGTTTTAGGAAAGGGAGATCGTGTCTAACTAACCTGCTTGACTTTTTTGAGGATTCAACATCGACAACGGATAACTGCAAAGCATACTATTATTATTATTATTATTATTTATTTCTTAGCAGACGCCCTTATCCAGGGCGAATTACAATTGTTACAAGATATCACATTATACATTATTTCACATTATACAGATATCACATTATTTTACATACAATTACCCATTTATACAGTTGGGTTTTTACTGGAGCAATCTAGGTAAAGTACCTTGCTCAAGGGTACACCAGCAGTGTCCTCCACCTGGGATTGAACCCACAACTCTCCGGTCAAGAGTCCAAAGCCCTAACCACTACTCCACACTACAATCTGTTTCATAGATTACTAATGTGACATAACAAAATCAGAATGATCTACAAGATGATGAATGGTCCAAACAAGATGTAGTTCATATGTTCCACCCGTGAGTGTACATTTTTTATCTGAAATGATTAGGAGTCAGACTATTTATCAAGCAAGTTTATTCTTTTGTTTTCAGTAAATATTTATGTATTTTAGTTCAGTTTAGTCCTGGTGTTTACGTATCCTCAAGTGGCTGAAGATCTGTGAATTCTCTTGTGTCCTTCAAGACCCAGCAACTGACTGAACTCACCTGTGAGTTTTATCGTGTCTTTTAAGTGACTGAAACTCTTCAGACATTCACTGCATTGAGAAGATTTCTCTCTTTGTGAGTCCGCTGGTGGATTTTCAAGGAACTTAAATATGTGAATCTCCTCCCACACTCAGTGCAGTGATAAGGCTTCTCTCCTGTGTGACTGCACTGGTGTGATTGAAGATTTCCGAACTGCGTGAATCTCTTCCCACACTCAGTGCAGTGATAAGGTTTCACTCCTGTGTGAACACGCTGGTGTGTTTTCAGATTTTGTAACTGCGTGAATCTCTTCCCACACTCAGTGCAGTGATAAGGTTTCTCTCCTGTGTGAATGCGCTGGTGGATTTTAAGATTTTGTAACAGTGTGAAACTCCTCCCACACTCAGTGCAGTGATGAGGTTTCTCTCCTGTGTGAATGCGCTGGTGTCTTTTAAGGTTTGATAAATAACTGAAACTCTTCCCACAATCATCACAGGGAAATGGAGTCCCTCTTGTGAGATTTCCTTTAGCAGCTAGAGAAAAAAAAGAGAAGAGACCAAGGTTATTGTACAGCATTCTTACACATTCACTCTTCTGCAGAGCTTCCCCTCATAACCATGACCAACTCCTAGAGTGAACTCTGATGAGAATACAGTCAAACCCGCTTAATATCACTCCTGTTAATACCAGCCTCCTTTTATTATCATCACATTGAAATTTGCCAGGTTGAATATAATGGGTGTCAATGAAGACAAATGCTTGAGGATATTACTTTGATTATCAACACACTCTGGTTAATATCAGGTCACTGATTTCCACCCACTTAATATCACTTTGAGGAATAAAAGTATTAGATCAGTTTTATATGCAAGTGCTGTATTGAAATGTTTCTTCTGGTGACACTTAGCAACCTGACTGGATTTGGCATCACCCAGTGATGAGACACGTGATCTCAGCACCACTATAAAGCTGAGGGAGCAGCACAACTGCAAACAGTCTACCAGAAACAGGGAAAGGCAAAGATCTAACAGCATTCAAAACAGGCAAGATAGCGGGTGCACATCTAGCAGATGCCACAGTAGGAAGTATAGTTATGTTGCAAGCCTTTGACATAGTGGTTGGGCAGCCTCCCTAGCTTAAATTGAGGTAGAACTGACAAAAATATTAATCTTCAGTACTAGGGGCGTGCAGAGGGTGCTTTATCTATATCTGTATTCAGGGACGTCATATTCATTATGCAGAGCGCAGCCGGATCTGAGCGTGGTAAAACTGGAAGTACTCTGAGGAGTCCAGATTGCATTAAAACATTTATTTGACAAACAATTTAAAATTATTTGGAGGCTCTAGACAGTTTTCTTTTACTTTTGTGTGTAATTAAGTTTAATTAGGACTTTGGGCATGATGCATCAAAAGTCTATATAAAGGGCACTTGCTTCTTGTGGGTTATTTTAGTATCTACAATTATTTCAATGTTTATGCAACAAGTCAACACGTAGCTTCTTTCCAAAATGTGCAACTCAAATGCTGCAATGTGTTGTTTCCCTAGGTTAAAAAAACAACAACAAAGCAACAAAAATATAGGAAGTTGTGTGGTCCAGTGGTTAAAGAAAAGGGCTTGTAACCAGGAGGTCCCCGGTTCAAATCCCTCCTCAGCCACTGACTCATTGTGTGACCCTGAGCAAGTCACTTCACCTCCTTGTGCTCCGTCTTTCGGGTGAGACGTAATTGTAAGTGACTCTGCAGCTGATGCATAGTTCACACACCCTATGCCTTGCCTTGTATAAAGGTGTCTGCTAAATAAAACAAATAATAAAAATGGCCGATCCTTACACTATTAGCATAAGTGTTCCAACCCCCACAAAGCTGTGATTGACTGAATTACTCTCTTAAACTGTGATTGGCTGAATTATTCTCCCTGTAGACTTGATAAGCATTACAGCAGACCAACTGCAATCTACCAGGAAGTGTTAGTGTCTTTATTCATTACTTGGAAAAAAGGCGATATGTGTTAGAGGTACAGATATGATATTCATATTCATCACGCCCATATTCAGCAAACTTCTGGAGTTCAGTAACCAGTTTCTGCGAGATTAGTAGGCAGCTCAATGTTTCTTGTTTTGTATAATTACCTCTAAATCCCAGTTCACATTCAGGTGGACAATCATCACACAGGCTGGATCCCAGCTGCTTGTTCTCCTCAAGTGTACAGACATTATTTTCAGCAGGAACTTCCTCTGCGATGGGGACACATTCCTGTTCTATGAATTCCTCTTTAATAGGAACACATTCCAGTCGAGGGACCTCTTCATCTTTAACACATGTCAGCTCTGTACCCTGCTTTAGACTTGAACACCACTCCTGGTTAAATGACTCCTGTAGTGTGTAAACTGCTTTTATCCTTGGACCCTCCTGTGCTTCAGATTTAGGCATTGCACGGCTCTCTTTGGGATCTGTGTGAAAGAAAATTGCACAAAATTATTTACTAGCCAGGTTCCTCTACAAAGCCAGCCCCTTGTCAGAATTCTACTGAGAGATGTCATTGGGTCATTCTGGTGGAACAATTTATGAGGAGGGGTTTTTAAAACTGTATTTATTTATTTTTAAATGGATATAGTGCTCCCAGTTACATTACCCTGCTTTTAATGCCACCAATAAAAAAAATTTACCCTCACTGGAACAAACAGTTAAGGAATACAGCGAGCGTCCTCTACTAACACAACCAAGTCAATACACTCTTTACTCCCAGGAGCTTGACCGTGGAAGTCTGTGAAAATGCATCATTTCCCAGAATGCCTTAAACAGGTACAGAACTGATAGTTTAAGTGATCAGCTAACCTGAGACAGCTGTGTGTGATTTACTGTGAGAAGGTCAGTATAAAAGTCCTGAGTAAACAAGCCTGTGTGGCTGTGCGAGGGTGAGGACCTGTTTAGAGCCGAGTCCTGACAAAGAGACTGTATTATTGAATCAGTCTTCTTGGTCGTGTCTCCAGTCCAAGCTTCCATATGGCCTTCTCCCAGTATTGTGCACAGGCCATCGCTTGTGGTGTAAACAGATCTTGTGGAGTGCATTGAATCAGTGAACTAGAATCTGTGCTTTTGCAACTTTATTACTGTGAATGTTTGGATTTTGTCATTAAGCAGATCAGCCATCTGACAGAATTATAATCTATATTGAGTTCAGTTAGCCCTCCCAAAAGGAGTTAGGGTTTGTTTTGTGTATTACTTGCTTTAACTTAAAATTATCACACCTTAAGGCACAGAGCGCAGTGTTTGACAAACATACAGGTATTGCCCTGTTTAATAATAGTATTGTAGCAGTGTGTTTTGTCCACCACCATCGTTCATAAAAATGTACCAAAAGCACATCCATACTAATTAGACTGATCATGGTTTACCAGTATTGACTAGTACTTCCAGTTTGCAGAAAACCCATTTAAATCTTAAATTAAACTAGGGCTGGGACCAAATCAAAACTCTGACAACCCGCGAATCGCACTTAACAAAACTGTATTTAATAAAGTTTGTGTTGTTGTTTGTAAGTATCCTATATCTTCTACTCATAAAAAGAAAACGCTATTACATACAGTTTTGTTAAGTGCGATTAGCGGGTTGTCAACGTTTTGATTGGTCCCAGCCTAGGTGGGATGTACAAACAGACCAGTACTTTCGTATAGTGTGGATAATGAATTAGACTGGTGTGCTATTAGGACAGTGGAGTCGAGTTATTAACGGGACTCATAATAAGCGCTTTAAAAGTGTCTGAAGAAAGATTCTAACCAAGACCTCACCAATAAAACTGACTAAGAGGTTATTTAAATTGTTAGAATAAACAAGCTATACCATCAAAAAGATCAATCTTACCTTGAAATAATCCCTGGATCTCGTTCCTCTGAAAGTCTTGTTCATTGCAGTCGGGGTTCATGTTTCTGAGAGGTTGTTTAATGTCTGCATCTGCAGCGTTCATGCATTCCCGCACTGCTTTCAACTCGCTCTCTGATATTTCCAATCTCAGCTTCAGACTTTCATTCTCTTTCTCCTTTCCAGCCATTTCCATTCGGAATTCAGTGAATTTGCCGCCGACAACTTTTGTGATTTGGCACAAGACGGTGTCTACAGCCGCTTTCACTGCGTGCTCGATGGTAGAGGCGAGCTCGTCTTGAAAGAACGACACGGAGACGCTGACGTCCATCTTCACTGGTTTCAGTTTGGTTTTAATTTAGTATTTATTTACTGGAGAATTAACATGCACATAAAATCAGCACTTCTAGTGTGATAAAGAATGAAAACAAACAGACTCGTTTGACTTTTGCAAGGAGTAACTTTCCCGGTCCAGTCTGGGTTTTTAAATAAAACAGAAAAGGGACTCTGTTTTAGAACTAAGTGCAGGTAATAAACGAACACAAAATGTATAAATCATTCGGAAACATTTTAACCGAACATAATCTTTCAAACAGCAGGGGCTAAAATACTGTAAACCCAAAAACAACTCCACTCTTCTGCCAGCCCTAATATAAACAAAGAAATCGTTTCAATTTCTGAAGCGAAATGAGCGCGTCACCAGTAGTAGGCGTGCCTGGCTGTAATCGTCACGTATCATTGGCTGCAGAAACTCAACTCAACCCATCTTGCGAGACTGATTGGCTGTCGACTCAAGGGCGGGATCGCCTTGAGAAGCGGAGGTTTTGAAACTGGATGACAGGGTTCGCCATTTTGGCTCCTCCTGGCGTTGTGTTTTCATTTGTAATCTCCTGCGGAGGATCCGAAATGGCGCCGGTTTCCTCTCTTTGCGTTGTGCTCCAAATCTGCTGCGAGTGTGTGAGTCGTTGTTGTGTTTGATTTATTAACGGATTGGAGTGTTTTGTTTTGTTTTAAACTAAATAATTCCAGTTAAAGTGACGGTTTAGATATGAAACGGTCGAATATAAACAGACAACATCTTACGCACCGACTGCAGAGAGACAGAGAGAGAGAGAGAGAGAGAGGTAAGGAAAACGTTACATATTTAATAATACACAGTGATTTTTTAAAAATTGTATTCGTACTTCAGTACAGTACACTACATATCGATTTCAAAAACGGAATTTAAAAACTGAACTGCAGAAAAACGAGGTTTTGATCGGATCTACACGAGAGTATGTTGAATCTGATGTTGTATTGAATATTAATGTGCTGTGATTCTCAACTGCCAGGCGTTAGGGAACAATACAATTATCGCACCAGCTGCAAAAAAACTAAACACAGGAATTGTTAATAATTTACAAGGTATACTCTTTGTATTTTGCTAAACAAAAGAGGTACAGTTATCGGGTTCTTTTGTTTAGTAAGCTGGCACTGTAAATGAAACATGGTGAGGTATAATTCTGTGCCACCCAGAGGCTAAAGGGTTAATTTATGAAGGTACATCTTCAGACTGGTCACTTTGATGCAGGTGTACCAGAGGTGTGCCGTGTGTAGGACGGTGTTCAAATGCAATTTTAGATTTCAACAAACAAAATCCAGAGTCGATTATTCAATTTCATGTTTACTTAACTAAAACATACCTGAATCAAAATGTGTGTTAATCATCTAAAATGTAGTTTTGATGTACCAAATTCAATTACTAATTCTACATCTTGGATTTGAGTTATACCCTCTATTGACGCTATAAGGAGGCTGTGTGGTCCAGTGGTTAAAGAAAAGGGCTTGTAACCAGGAGGTCCCCAGTTCAAATCCCAGCTCAGCCACTGACTCATTGTGTGGCCCTGAGCAAGTCACTTCACCTCCTTGTGCTCCGTCCATGTCCTATTGTAAGTGACTCTGCATATAATGCACAGTTCATGCTTTGTGATGGTGGTCCACTATGAAAGGCGCTATATATATATATATATATATATATATATATATATATATATATATATATCTATCACCAAAAATATCACCACTTCCAAGCTAGGTGATGGTTTTAAATTGAAAGGTTGAAGCTTTAAGAGTTAAAGCAAGCCTCCTAAAGACACACCTCTCGCTGTGAGCAGAGTGCCATGGCTCGGACACTGCAGTTCTGCCAGTGCAGTAAGTCCATACTGCAGATAAATGCATACGTGTCAGTTTTAAATCCATGGGTCTTGTTTCCTATATATCCAAACAATTATCAAAGCCTTGTTTAAAATGTGATGTATTCGTCTATTAAGAACTTATTATTATCCCTATGCTGCAGTAATCTTTATAATCTATTCTAGAGGTTAAAAAAACTCCAATAGCAACATTTTACTAGAATGAATATAGTCTGCATATTGATTTAATACATGTCACTGAAAAATAGTTGGACTGTTATTTCACTAAATCGAATACAACTATATACTATATCATTATATATAGAAGTATGCTATGTTGCCAATTTATTTTACTATTTGAGTAGCGTAGCAGCTAAAAATCTTGTTGCCACAGATCCACGATGAATGCCCATTTCATGCTGTCACCACTGACACATTGTGACACAGGCAGTGTTTGAGACCAATACAGAAGATATACTACAAACGAAAATGGTATGTCTTCAATTGCTATACTATAACTGGGCTACATTTGTATTTTCAAACCTAAATTAATATTTGTATTCTATTTTTACCAGTTTCAAAATGCATGAGAGAATGATATTTTCTGAATTGGTAGCTTTTAAAGGGAAATAAAACAAAAACTGTCAGAGTATGAGTTTTGTGATTTATTATTTGTTTACCGGAGCATTTGTAGATCTAAAAAAAATGCAGAAAGATTGTGCTTCACTGATTAGTATTTAATTCTATGATGAGTTGAAAACTGCCAAGTTCCTGAACAGCACAGAGCGCTCTGAGCAGAACTCTCCATAGAGCCAGAATCACCAGACGCCTGCTTCACCCACCCTAATGTAGGGTTAGGTGGGGCTATTCAACCCTGTTGATCTGTTCCATAGTAACTTATCATACATGTAGATGTCTGTCTGATATTAAAGGTTTACCTAACGTTACATAATAGAAGAATCCCCATGTTTTAGGGGTGGAATAGCCTTGCATGCCTTTTGCAAGTTGTTTCAGTCTGTTGCAGCACACAGAGGAATTCATATTACAAAGGTGCAGTAAATATTAGTTTATTTAGCAGACATCTTTATCCAAGGTGACTTAGAGACTAGGGTATGTGAACTATGCATCAGCTGCAGAGTCACTTACAACTACGTCTCACCCGAAAGACGGAGCACAAGGAGGTTAAGTGATTTGCTCAGGGTCACACAATGAGTCAGTGGCTGAGGTGGGATTTGAACCGAGGACCTCCTGGTTACAAGCCCTTTTCTTTAACCACTGGACCACAGAACATTCCAAATAAGTCTTGATGTGTGATTTTAAATAATTTTGTTTTAATACATTATATAGTTTTCTAAAGTGTGAGTTCTGTGGAAATTCCAATAAAAGCACCTTAATGCAGTCTGAAATGACAAACTAAAAGTCTTGTCTCCTTTTCTTCAGTGAGAATGGATCAGCCTCACTCAAAGGAAGTTTCTGAGATGGAAGCAGCTCACATCAGCCCAGAGCTTCCTGTTCGATGGGCTGTTTCTGCAGACGGGACTGTTGAGATCATGGAGGAAGTGACTGAGCTGGGGTGTGACCAGGCGGATCCTGCAGGAGGAAACCCCACCTTCTAGCATCACTGAGAGAGGTGAGTGAAACAGATGGAGATGGTAATTGAAGTAATCCACATGGGATTATCAGTCTGTAAAACAGAGGTGGAATTGCTTGGCAACAATCTTGACATAAAACTGCTATTTGTACTCCATGATTTGGTGATGTAGCAGCTGGGGTTTCTGGATATTCAGAATCTGCTTTGCTCTTTATATGTCTCTCTGTAGCTGCCAACACTGTGCAGCAGCACAGCCACTTCTATCAGGGGCTCCCTTCTATCTGAAGACTGATGATAATTCCATGCTCTTTTCTTTCAGTCTGTCCGTTTCCTTCAGTCTTTAGGCCATTTCTTCAGCAGCATTCTTGCAGAGTTTCACTTCAGCTCTATTCGGCTTTTCTTCTCTACTTCTTTTTATTTTTTGATTTAAGGAGCGCATGGTAACCACCAGCACCTCTTGCCATGTTGTGATGTGCCCACATGCAGGACTCATTTAAGAGGGATGCAATGCATCATATGTGAAATTAAAAAGAAACCCTTTATTCTGTTTTTTAGATACTGATATGAAATTGGTGTATTATTATTATTATTATTATTTGTTTATTTAGCAGACGCCTTTATCCAAGGCGACTTACAGAGACTAGGGTGTGTGAACTATGCATCAGCTGCAGAGTCACTTACAATTACGTCTCACCCGAAAGACGGAGCACAAGGAGGTTAAGTGACTTGCTCAGGGTCACACAATGAGTCAGTGGCTGAGGTGGGATTTGAACCAGGGACCTCTTAGTTACAAGCCCTTTTCTTGAGCAAGCTACTTTACCTAGATTGCTCCAGTAAAAACCCAACTGTATAAATGGGAAATTGTATATAAAAATAATGTGATATCTTGTAACAATTGTAAGTCGCCCTGGATAAGGGCATCTGTTAAGAAATAAGTAAATAAATAAATAAATAAATAAATAATAATAATAATACTGTAATTTATACTGCGAGTATAACTATGTTCACCATAAAATGTTCCCTACAGATTTTTATTTTAAACAGGTCAAATCATTCTTTCAAATAACACCAAACTTGCCAGTTCATAGTTATGAGGGGAATCTCTATAGAAGAGTGAACATATAAGAATACTTTACAATAACATTTGTCTCTCTTTCTATCTTTAGCTTCTACAGTAGATGAAGGAGAACACGACTCCACTTCATCACCCCACTGCAAAAACTCTTCCAGCGGCAAACTGCAGAGCAAGAAACACAGAGAGATGACCCAAGAAGAACACATAAAGAAATTGAGAACTTGCTCAGTTAAAATTCATTCTTTACAAGGCAGACCACCATTTACTCTGCAGAGTACAGAGACTGCACATTCTGTGTGTGTGAACAACTCTGAAACCCGGGGCAACTTGAAGACCTTGCCTTGTTCTGCTAAAGCTGGGAAGAGTTCCTTTCAATTAGGCTCTCCTAAAACTCACAAGAGAAATCGCACAGGAAGGGTTCCATTTTCCTGTGCTGATTGTGGGAAGAGTTTCAGTAATTGATCAAACCTTAATAGACACCAGAGAATTCACAAAGGAAAGAACCCACACCAGCAAATCCACACAGGAGAGGAACCACATCACTGTAATGATTGTGGAAAGCACTTTACTGAACTAGGAAATCTTAAAAAACACCAACGAGTTCACACAGGAGAGAAACCACATCACTGTAATGATTGTGGAATGCATTATACTGTATTAGGAAGTCTTGAAAGACACAAACTAATTCACACAGGAGAGAAACCATACCACTGTAATGAATGCGAGATGCACTTCAATGATTTAGGAAATCTTAAAAAACAGAAATGAATTCACACAGGAGAGAAACCACATCACTGTCATGGTTGTGGGAGGAGTTTCACTTGAAGAGACAACCTTAAAGTACACCAACGAATTCACACAGGAGAGAAACCCTACCACTGTAATTATTGTGAAAAGAGATTCACTGAATCAAGACATCTTAAAAAACACAGACACATTCACACAGCAGTGAAACCCTGCACGCTGAAGGTTGGGAAAGGTTGAATCTGGTGAGACGCACCTTAAAAACCAGGAAATTCTCTCAAGACAAAAACATGAATTTAACCAATAAACCTCTATTGATGTGGGCACATGGGTCTGTGCCAGGACTTTTAATTGCCTTTGATTCAATCTTGGGGCAGGTCACAGAAATAATAAAATCACTCTGTGTTTAAAAAAAATAAAATAAAATAAAATAAATAAAAAAAAAACATTTCCTGTCTGCATCACCACAGTAACTGAGGCCTCTACTTGGTAACTGCCAGGGAACTGCTTGTAGAGTGACAGAAACGTTGTGTTAAAAGCAGAAGGGAAAGACTGTTGCAGCGCTACAAAGGCAGGACTGTGACTTGGCTTCTTCACGGCTAAACCCCTGGAGCAAGGTGTAAACACTGGGCTTCTCTTTGCATCCCTCCAGGCTGGACCGCGGAGCAACGACCATCGCAGGATTGGTATTCATCTTACTTCTTCATAAGAGTGCTTTATTTCTCCAAAAGAGACTTTTGCACATCCCTCCAAGTCATAAAGGAAGATAACTGATGTATTGAATTTGCAGTGCATGGCTTGGAGCGATAATGTTGTTTAAATGCTTGTAATGGTATTTATTGTCTATATACAGTATGTGTCGGTGATACTGAATTATTGCTAATATCTAGTAGTATTTAGCTTCTGAATAGACTTCATTTTATCTCATGTAGTCTATTCTTTTTCTTTGTTAAACAGCAATATGAAGCATGTAGTGGAACCCAAGGTGTAAAAGATATTGTTAAATTATGTTTAATTTGCTGCCTATAGGCAATATTCTTCGTAGCTATGGGGATAATGTTCATTGTTAAGCTGATGATGCACAGCTGTATTTATCACTGAAACATTTACTAATAAAAAAAATGATGTTAGAAAAGTCTTAATGCTAAACTCAGATAAAACAGAAGTGATGATTCTGGGATCTCAGAAGCAACAAAGCGATATGTCTGATTTACTCCTTGGTGGCTTCTCTTATGAACTTGCAGACGATATGAGAAATCTGGGTGTGATCTTCGACCCAAATCTTTCTTTTGAGACAGCTGTTAGCGTGTCAAACCCAGCTGCTTGTGAAGTGGAAGGTAGTTGGTAGATTTCATTTAAAAAGAACGCTGGTGTGTATCTGATGAGGCACGTATGTATACATGTTTACATGCTGTGTATGTCTGCTTTACACCATATCAACTCAGTACCATGAAGCCTCCCTGTCCTGCTCGATAAAATTCTAATAGAGCTACGTAAAGCAACACAGAGTTCAAAATGAACAGCTCTTCTTTATTGATTTCGCTCCCTTGACAGTCACAGTGCATCGTGTTTCAAGTGACAGGACGCATTCAAAGAGTATACAGATTTGTCTTTTATTGGTTTGTCAGCCAATCATCAAAACAGTAAGCATTGAAAGGCTTTTATGGTTTTTGAAACAAAGTCTGGACAACGTAGTCGCTGTAAGAGCCGTCGATTGCTCCTCGTCCACCGTCTGGGACAACCCAGCAAGAGACTCTGTCTTTAGACAGCGTTCCGTAATCGATTGTGAAATCCCTGGAAAACAGAATGGAACAGAGTCAGCAGTACAGTAAATGCACCGATTGTGAACACACACTGTGTTTCTATAAAGCAAGACCCATTAACAATCTGTTTACCTGGTCACAGTCACATCGTGCCCATATACTTCAATCAAGACTTTACTGCCAATTCTACCTTCTTTTACATACAACTGTCTAGAAAACCGACCTGTAAAAAAAAAAAGAAGAAATATATAACCAAACATGTAAGAGTGACTTACTGTACCTGCCTATGTACTGGGATTGCAGTGTTGAGTGCAGCTCTGGATCTCTTACAGGCAAGCCCGCAGGTGCTCGGCCAGCCACAGGGGTCGCTGGTGTGCGGTGAGCCAAGGACACCCTGGCTGACCTAAGCCCTCCCCACCCGGGCGACGCTTAACCAATTGTGAGCCGCCCCTTGGGAGCTCCCATCCACGGTCGTCAGTGGAATAGCCTGGACTCAAACCGGCGACCTCCAGGCTATAAGGTGCATCCTGCACTCCACGCGGAGTGCCTTTACCGGATGTGCCACTCAGGATCCCTTGCATGGACAACCTTTAAAACCTTGGCACTGTATCCCCGTCGTTGCCCCCCGGAGGCAATTAAATACAAAATAAAAACTCCCATGCTTCCTAATACATACCCAGCAGCCCAGTGCTTCCTGCAGAGAAATCATTCAGTTTTATTTTGAGCCACAGAAAGTCTTGTCTTGAACGATGCAGTAAAACCTCAATGACCGTGCTCCCCAGAGTCACTTCAGTGGTCCTCCCGTTTGAAGAGGATAGAGAGAGGCTGGAGCGAAAGGGGGAGCGGATATCAGACACTCAACTCCTTAGCAATTTATTTTTGAAGAAGCTTCTAAGAAACCAAGTTGTTGATTTGATCGAGTGAAACCCTGCCGGGATAAGCCACAGCTGGATCTGTTAGACAGATTTACAGCACCGGGGAAACCCACTGTAATGAACTGGCGTCTCAGCCCATTGAACTTAATGGAAAGGCAAGGGCTAGACATGAACCACAAAACATACAGTTCAAAGACAATTCTTGCCATCTGTCTGAAGAGCAAGCTCTGTAGTCAAGAGGTAAGGACAGGTCTTATGCTGATGTCAGCATCGTTAACGGATAATACATAATCTATTACATCGTGCGGATGACATCATCTGTTTAGCCCTTTAGGGGTAATCCTGGGATGCAATCCAGTGTGATTCCCGAGTGCTGTAAAATGCTCTATAGAAATCCTGACTGGGTTTAAGTCAAGCCAACCCCTTAGTGTGACGCATTCACGTCCTCACCTGTCCGACACGATGTTCATAGGGCTCCAGCTCAGTGTTTGAATGGAATTATCAGTTTTATTGACCAGGGAGAGTCCTTGTGTGTTAAACTCTATTTCGTACAGATCTTTGTAAACAATTCCTATCTTTTGGAATGCACTTTTCCCAGCCTCTCCCAGCTCTCCGTTGATCGTGATCCCTGAATTAATGATAAAGCAAAACGAAAGATTAGACACATAAACTACATTTAAAAAAAAAAAAAATCACGAATGATAGGAAGCCATTCTGTCTCCAGTTAATTTCCAACTGTGCTTCCTCTGGTCCTGGTTTCTGTGCTGCACTTAAAAAGATTGGCTACGGTTAACTTTGCCAACTTTGAGTGCAGTTCCTGTCCCCTGTACTTCTCTGTAGATTCTCACCTGAGTCTGCATCACTGACCAGCTGCAGAATGACACCGTCGGATGGAGCAGTGATCTCAAAGCACACGGACCGCTGTTTATTTTTCACTGGGATTACAAACTGCGGGTTTTCATCTGCTTGAAAACAAAATGAACAGAAAAGAAAAATAAGCCTTTTCTAACATTTTCTTTTTAATCTATTTAATCAGAGCTATATTTAAATTGACAGTTCTCACAGGGCTAATAAAACGGTTCTAGTGGTTGTGATAAACATGATATCTGGTACTACCCTTGGTTAAACAAACCTCTGTTTGCAAGTCTTGCTTTCAGATTGCCCTTTCATGGTCATTTCACCTGGAGAATCATCCCCACCCCTTTAGGGCTGGCTTTCCCTGCCAGTAACCAACCAGCTGCTTCCCTCTGATGACTGACACTCTTGCACACAGTCACACACACACACACACACACACACACACACACACACACACACGCACACACACACGCACACACAGTGAGTTTATTTTACCTGCATGGGTTGGCTGTTGAGCTAAAGAACAAGAAAAAAAAAAACAGACATTCAGTTGGAGCGCGTCGGGCATGAATGTCACACACACACACGGCCCACTGCATGCACACACACAGGAGACAGAGACACAGACACACACACACACTCACTTAGACAGACACAGACAGACAGACTACGTTTTTTTTTTACCTGTATGGGTTGGAAATGGAGCTAAAGAACAGGAAGAAAACAGAGACATTCAATTAGAGACAGAGAAGGTGACCGGAGCAGAGCTCTTTCTTCTATTTCGCTCCATTACTGCTTGTGACTCCCTCTACGCACCAACCCCCTCCCCCCGCCCCCTCTCCAGGCAGGTACGCTCCGCTCTGCTCATTTTAAAGCCGTTTTTCCACCCACTGTGTTGCCGATTGCAGATGAAAAGACGTAACGTGCATTCAGAAAGGAATGCTATTTAATCTTCCTTATTATAATCGCGTCGCTTGACCCGAGAAATCAAGCTACGATCAGCAAAGAAAAAAAACCTACATAAAGTGCTGAGAGAAAAAAAAAAAAGTATGCTAAGAAAAGTTTGCGCTCCTTTGCTGTAGTTTATGAACAACAGCAGTGTGGAGTAGTAGTTAGGGCTCTGGACTCTTGACCGGAGGGTCGTGGGTTCAATCCCAGGTGGGGGACACTGCTGTTGTACCCTTGAGCAAGGTACTTTACCTAGATTGCTCCAGTAAAACCCCAGCTGTATAAATGGGGAATTGTATGTAAAAATAATGTGATATCTTGTAACAATTGTAAGTCGCCCTGGATAAGGGCGTCTGCTAAGAAATAAATAATAATAATAATAATAATAATAAATATCCTTAAGAGTGCAGAAAATATAAACGGTGTTCACAGCCCTGTGGCATAACCGTAGAACTGTAGTAGAAGAATACAGGCTATGTAATGACCGCAGACAGAGGGACACACTGAGGACATTTCTCATATTTTTATATGCAACTCCAATCACATATAAAAGAGATTTTTTTTAATGCAATTCCCAAGTCCGCAAAACATAAAAGTGCCTCGTTTTGGTTTGAAACTGGAAAATGAAGGGTTAACAAGCACAGTCATGGTGGAACATACTGTAAAGTGACTGCATCTGTATTTGTCATCTCTAAAAAAAAAACATGAAAACCAAACAAAAAAAAACTTTCGTCCAAACTCCAATCAATAATAATAATAATAATAATAATAATAATAATAATAATAATCAGTGCAGCAGTGTGTAGTGGTTAGGGCTCTGGACTCTTGACCGGAGGGTCGTGGGTTCAATCCCAGGTGGGGGACACTGCTGCTGTACCCTTGAGCAAGGTACTTTACCTAGATTGCTCCAGTAAAAACCCAACTGTATAAATGGGGAATTGTATGTAAAAATAATGTGATTGTAACAATTGTAAGTCGCCCTGGATAAGGATGTCTGCTAATAAATATAATAATAATATTGATCAGGGATAGAAATATGGCTTCTATTGCACAGCAGTTGAATCCATTCCTGGTTTTATTATGAGATTAATAAGAATCCCCTGATCTTGTTACTTATACACACTGTGGCCAATCAAGCTGGTATTAAAACCTGGAATGGGTGACACTGCTGTGCCATAGGAGTCTTATTTCCACCCCTGACCTTGATGCGTACGTGAGGCTGGTCTCCCACAATTACTGCAGGTCACTCATGCAAGATCAGTGAATCACAAGATAAAACTTCAGCGATCCGTGAATATAATAATGATAATAATGATGATAATGACTGGGCTTTACTCACCTTGTGGTCTGCCTAGGGGATCACCTGGACCAAACGGTACTCCTGCTGCACCCATTCCGAATCCTCCTCCTGAATAAAAGAAAATAAAAAAGGCTTCCTTATAACACCATCAATTAATTCTAACTGGGCTAGAAAGGATTCAGGAAAGGTTAAGCTACTACTCGATGGGGGTGTGCATCTGTTATTTCTGTCCCCTCTGAAACAGCTTTAGTATCGAGAGATTTTCCGTTTATTGACTCCCAGTAGCCACAGATGCAGGGGGGGACAGAAATGACATTTCCATGCCACCTATTGGTCATTCCTATAAGAACACATCATCTCTTTATAAATTCTGCTTTTATAAGTGGCTAAAGAAAATGATTTAGTAAGATGGATTAATGTGTAAGCCTGGTAAACTATGATCTGAGTAGACACACCCACGTAGAGTAGCAGAGCACATGCATACTAGGATATTAAACTAAGAAATATCAGAGAAATCTAGATGACATTACCAGGGGTTTTTCACTCTCCAGAACCAATGCTGCTATTGTCACTGGAGTAAATGGATGGTATTGTCTTCCACGTACCATCTTATGAAAGTTCCCCATAGTAAATGCACAGTAGAGGGTAACAGAGCACAGTGAACGCATAGGGAAGCATTATAAAAATAGCAAAGGATGGTAAAGCATATTAAAAAAAGAGTAATCTAACTCTTATAAAAGTGTCCCATAGTAAACAGTGTAATAAAGAATAAAGAATGGTAAAGCACAGGGAAGCATTGTAAAGCACAGAGAGGTCTGGTAAAGCATAGGGAAGCATTGTAAAGCACAGTGAGGTCTGGTAAAGCATAGGGAAGCATTGTAAAGCACAGAGAGGTGTGGTAAAGCATAGGGAAGCATTGTAAAGCACAGAGAGGTCTGGTAAAGCATAGGGAAGCATTGTAAAGCACAGAGAGGTGTGGTAAAGCATAGGGAAGCATTGTAAAGCACAGAGAGGTCTGGTAAAGCATGGGGAAGCATTGTAAAGCACAGAGAGGTGTGGTAAAGCATAGGGAAGCATTGTAAAGCACAGAGAGGCGTGGTAAAGCATAGGGAAGCATTGTAAAGCACAGAGAGGTCTGGTAAAGCATAGGGAAGCATTGTAAAGCACAGAGAGGTCTGGTAAAGCATAGGGAAGCATTGTAAAGCACAGAGAGGTCTGGTAAAGCATAGGGAAGCATTGTAAAGCACAGAGAGGTCTGGTAAAGCATAGGGAAGCATTGTAAAACACAGAGAGGTCTGGTAAAGCATAGGGAAGCATTGTAAAACACAGAGAGGTCTGGTAAAGCATAGGGAAGCATTGTAAAGCACAGAGAGGTCTGGTAAAGCATAGGGAAGCATTGTAAAGCACAGAGAGGTCTGGTAAAGCACAGGGAAGCATTGTAAAGCACATAGAGGTCTGGTAAAGAGGTATATTAAAAAACAGAGTAAACTGACCCTTATAGAAGTGTCCCGCAGTAAAAACACAGCAGAGGGTAATACAGCACAGTGAAAGCATGGTAAAGTACATTAATAAACATGTCAAACCAGGGTAAACAATGCATAGAGAAACCATGGAAAAATAATGGGAGAACTACAGAAACTCAGTGCAAAAATGCCATGGTAAACTTTTATAAGAACATAAGAAAGTTTACAAACGAGAGGAGGCCATTCTGCCCATCTTGCTTGTTTGGTTGTTATTAGCTTATTGATCCCAGAACCTCATCAAGCAGCTTCTTGAAGGATCCCAGGGTGTCAGCTTCAACAACATTACTGGGGAGTTGGTTCCAGACCCTCACAATTCTCTGGGTAAAAAAGTGCCTCTTATTTTCTGTCCTGAATGCCCCTTTATCTAATCTCCATTTGTGACCCCTGGTCCTTGTTACTTTTTTTCAAGTCGAAAACATTCCTTGTGTCTTGGCCAATCAAGCTGGTATTAAAACCTGGAATGGGTGACACTGCTGTGCAATAGGAGTCTTATTTCCATCCCTGACCTTGATGCGTACGTGAGGCTGGTCTCCCAGAATTACTGCAGGTCACTCATGCAAGATCAGTGAATCACAAGATAAAACTTCAGCGATCCGTGAATATAATAATGATAATAATGATGATAATGACTGGGCTTTACTCACCCTGTGGTCTGCCTAGGGGATCACCTGGACCAAACGGTACTCCTGCTGCACCCATTCCGAATCCTCCTCCTGAATAAAAGAAAATAAAAAAGGCTTCCTTATAACACCATCAATTAATTCTAACTTGGCTAGAAAGGATTCAGGAAAGGTTAAGCTACTACTCGCCAGGGGTGTGCATCTGTTATTTCTGTCCCCTCTGAAACAGCTTTAGTATCGAGAGATTTTCCGTTTTTGACTCCCAGTAGCCACAGATGCGGGCGGGCAGGGGGGGGGGACAGAAATGACAGTTCCATGCCACCTAGTGGTCATTCCTATAAGAAAACATCATCTCTTTATAAATTCTGCCTTTAGAAGTGGTTAAAGAAAATGATTAAGTAAGATGGATTAATGTGTAAGCCTGGTAAGCAATGATCTTAGTAGATAACCTACAGAGAGTAGCAGAGCACATGCATACTAGGATATTAAACTAAGAAATATCAGAGAAATCTAGATGACATTACCAGGAGTAAATGGATGGTGTTGTCTTCCACTCACCCGCTCTTATAAGTGTCCCATAATAAAAGCATAGCACAGTGTCATAAAGCATAAAGCATAGGGAAGCATTGTGAAGCACAGAGAGGTCTGGTAAAGCACAGGGAAGCATTGTAAAACACAGAGAGGTCTGGTAAAGCATAGGGAAGCATTGTAAAGCACAGAGAGGTCTGGTAAAGCATAGGGAAGCATTGTAAAGCACAGAGAGGTCTGGTAAAGCATAGGGAAGCATTGTAAAGCACAGAGAGGTCTGGTAAAGCATAGGGAAGCATTGTAAAGCACAGAGAGGTCTGGTAAAGCATAGGGAAGCATTGTAAAGCACAGAGAGGTCTGGTAAAGCATAGGGAAATATTGTAAAGCACAGAGGTCTGGTAAAGCATAGGGAAGCATTGTAAAGCACATAGAGGTCTGGTAATGCATAGGGAAGCATTGTAAAGCACATAGAGGTCTGGTAAAGAGGTATATTAACAAACAGGGTAAACTGACCCTTATAGAAGTGTCCTACAGTAAAAACACAGCAGAGGGTAATACAGCACAGTGAAAGCATGGTAAAGTACATTAATAAACATGTCAAACCAGGGTAAACAATACATAGAGAAACCATGGAAAAATAATGGGACAACTACAGAAACTCAGTGCAAAAATGCCATGGAAAACTTTTATAAGAACATAAGAAAGTTTACAAACGAGAGGAGGCCATTCGGCCCATCTTGCTCGTTTGGTTGTTAGTAACTTATTGATCCCAGAACCTCATCAAGCAGCTTCTTGAAGGATCCCAGGGTGTCAGCTTCAACAACATTACTGGGGAGTTGGTTCCAGACCCTCACAAATCTCTGGGTAAAAAAGTGCCTCTTATTATCTGTCCTGAATGCCCCTTTATCTAATCTCCATTTGTGACCCCTGGTCCTTGTTTCTTTTTTTCAAGTCGAAAACATTCCTTGTGTCTTGGCCAATCAAGCTGGTATTAAAACCTGGAATGGGTGACACTGCTGTGCAATAGGAGTCTTATTTCCATCCCTGACCTTGATGCGTACGTGAGGCTGGTCTCCCACAATTACTGCAGGTCACTCATGCAAGATCAGTGAATCACAAGATAAAACTTCAGCGATCCGTGAATATAATAATGATAATAATGATGATAATGACTGGGCTTTACTCACCCTGTGGTCTGCCTAGGGGATCACCTGGACCAAACGGTACTCCTGCTGCACCCATTCCGAATCCTCCTCCTGAATAAAAGAAAATAAAAAAGGCTTCCTTATAACACCATCAATTAATTCTAACTGGGCTAGAAAGGATTCAGGAAAGGTTAAGCTACTACTCGATGGGGGTGTGCATCTGTTATTTCTGTCCCCTCTGAAACAGCTTTAGTATCGAGAGATTTTCCGTTAATTGACTCCCAGTAGCCACAGATGCAGGGGGTGACAGAAATGACAGTTCCATGCCACCTAGTGGTCATTCATATAAGAACACATCATCTCTTTATAAATTCTGCTTTTATAAGTGGCTAAAGAAAATGATTTAGTAAGATGGATTAATGTGTAAGCCTGGTAAACTATGATCTGAGTAGAAACACCTACATAGAGTAGCAGAGCACATGCATACTAGGATATTAAACTAAGAAATATCACAGAAATCTAGATGACATTACCAGGAGTAAATGGATGGTGTTGTCTTCCACTCACCCGCTCTTATGTGTCCCATAATAAAAGCATAGCACAGTGTCATAAAGCATAAAGCATAGGGAAGCATTGTAAAGCACAGAGAGGTCTGGTAAAGCATAGGGAAGCATTGTAAAGCACAGAGAGGTCTGGTAAAGCATAGGGAAGCATTGTAAAGCACAGAGAGGTCTGGTAAAGCATAGGGAAGCATTGTAAAGCACAGAGAGGTCTGGTAAAGCATAGGGAAGCATTGTAAAGCACAGAGTGGTCTGGTAAAGCATAAGGAAGCATCGTAAAACACAGAGAGGTCGGGTAAAGCATAGGGAAGCATCGTAAAGCACAGAGAGGTCTGGTAAAGCATAGGGAAGCATTGTAAAGCACAGAGAGGTCTGGTAAAGCACAGGGAAGCATTGTAAAGCACAGAGATGTCTGGTAAAGCATAGGGAAGCATTGTAAAGCACAGAGAGGTCTAGTAAAGCATAGGGAAGCATTGTAAAGCACAGAGAGGTCTGGTAAAGCATAGGGAAGCATTGTGAAGCACATAGAGGTCTGGTAAAGCATAGGGAAGCATTGTAAAGCACAGAGAGGTCTGGTAAAGCACAGAGAAGCATTGTAAAGCACATAGAGGTCTGGTAAAGCATAGGGAAGCATTGTGAAGCACATAGAGGTCTGGTAAAGCATAGGGAAGCATCGTAAAGCACAGAGAGGTCTGGTAAAGCATAGGGAAGCATTGTAAAGCACAGAGCGGTCTGGTAAAGCATAGGGAAGCATTGTAAAGCACAGAGAGGTCTGGTAAAGCATAGGGAAGCATTGTAAAGCACAGAGAGGTCTGATTCTGCCCATCTTGCTTGTTTGGTTGTTAGTAGCTTATTGATCCCAGAATCTCATCAAGCAGCTTCTTGAAGGATCCCAGGGTGTCAGCTTCAACAACATTACTGGGGAGTTGGTTCCAGACCCTCACAAATCTCTAGGTAAAAAAGTGCCTCTTATTTTCTGTCCTGAATGCCCCTTTATCTAATCTCCATTTGTGACCCCTGGTCCTTGTTTCTTTTTTTCAAGTCGAAAACATTCCTTGTGTCTTGGCCAATCAAGCTGGTATTAAAACCTGGAATGGGTGACACTGCTGTGCAATAGGAGTCTTATTTCCATCCCTGACCTTGATGCGTACGTGAGGCTGGTCTCCCACAATTACTGCAGGTCACTCATGCAAGATCAGTGAATCACAAGATAAAACTTCAGCGATCCGTGAATATAATAATGATAATAATGATGATAATGACTGGGCTTTACTCACCCTGTGGTCTGCCTAGGGGATCACCTGGACCAAACGGTACTCCTGCTGCACCCATTCCGAATCCTCCTCCTGAATAAAAGAAAATAAAAAAGGCTTCCTTATAACACCATCAATTAATTCTAACTGGGCTAGAAAGGATTCAGGAAAGGTTAAGCTACTACTCGCCAGGGGTGTGCATCTGTTATTTCTGTCCCCTCTGAAACAGCTTTAGTATCGAGAGATTTTCCGTTTATTGGCTCCCAGTAGCCACAGATGCAGGGGGGGGACAGAAATGACAGTTCCATGCCACCTAGTGGTCATTCCTATAAGAACACATCATCTCTTTATAAATTCTGCCTTTAGAAGTGGTTAAAGAAAATGATTTTGTAAGATGGATTAATGTGTAAGCCTGGTAAACTATGATCTGAGTAGACACACCCACATAGAGTAGCAGAGCACATGCATACTAGGATATTAAACTAAGAAATATCAGAGAAATCTAGATGACATTACCAGGGGTTTTTCACTCTCCAGAACCAATGCTGCTATTGTCACTGGAGTAAATGGATGGTATTGTCTTCCACGTACCATCTTATGAAAGTTCCCCATAGTAAAAGCACAGCAGAGGGTAACAGAGCACAGTGAACGCATAGGGAAGCAAAAGAATAGCAAAGGATGGTAAAGCATATTAAAAAAGAGTAATCTCACTCTTATAAAAGTGTCCCATAGAAAACAGTGTAATAAAGAATGAAGAATGGTAAAGCACAGGGAAGCATTGTAAAGCACAGAGAGGTCTGGTAAAGCATAGGGAAGCATTGTAAAGCACAGAGAGGTCTGGTAAAGCATAGGGAAGCATTGTAAAGCACAGAGAGGTCTGGTAAAGCATAGGGAAGCATTGTAAAACACAGAGAGGTCTGGTAAAGCATAGGGAAGCATTGTAAAGCACAGAGAGGTCTGGTAAAGCATAGGAAAGCATTGTAAAGCACAGAGAGGTCTGGTAAAGCATAGGGAAGCATTGTAAAGCACAGAGTGGTCTGGTAAAGCATAAGGAAGCATCGTAAAACACAGAGAGGTCTGGTAAAGCATAGGGAAGCATCGTAAAGCACAGAGAGGTCTGGTAAAGCATAGGGAAGCATTGTAAAGCACAGAGAGGTCTGGTAAAGCATAGGGAAGCATTGTAAAGCACAGAGAGGTCTGGTAAAGCATAGGGAAGCATTGTAAAGCACAGAGAGGTCTGGTAAAGCATAGGGAAGCATTGTAAAGCACAGAGAGGTCTGGTAAAGCATAGGGAAGCATTGTGAAGCACATAGACGTCTGGTAAAGCATAGGGAAGCATTGTAAAGCACAGATAGGTCTGGTAAAGCACTGGGAAGCATTGTAAAGCACAGAGAGGTCTGGTAAAGCATAGGGAAGCATTGTAAAGCACAGAGCGGTCTGGTAAAGCATAGGGAAGCATTGTAAAGCACAGAGAGGTCTGGTAAAGCATAGGGAAGCATTGTAAAGCACAGAGAGGTCTGATTCTGCCCATCTTGCTTGTTTGGTTGTTAGTAGCTTATTGATCCCAGAATCTCATCAAGCAGCTTCTTGAAGGATCCCAGGGTGTCAGCTTCAACAACATTACTGGGGAGTTGGTTCCAGACCCTCACAATTCTCTGGGTAAAAAAGTGCCTCTTATTTTCTGTCCTGAATGCCCCTTTATCTAATCTCCATTTGTGACCCCTGGTCCTTGTTACTTTTTTTCAAGTCGAAAACATTCCTTGTGTCTTGGCCAATCAAGCTGCTATTAAAACCTGGAATGGGTGACACTGCTGTGCAATAGGAGTCTTATTTCCATCCCTGACCTTGATGCGTACGTGAGGCTGGTCTCCCAGAATTACTGCAGGTCACTCATGCAAGATCAGTGAATCACAAGAGAAAACTTCAGCGATCCGTGAATATAATAATGATAATAATGATGATAATGACTGGGCTTTACTCACCCTGTGGTCTGCCTAGGGGATCACCTGGACCAAACGGTACTCCTGCTGCACCCATTCCGAATCCTCCTCCTGAATAAAAGAAAATAAAAAAGGCTTCCTTATAACACCATCAATTAATTCTAACTTGGCTAGAAAGGATTCAGGAAAGGTTAAGCTACTACTCGCCAGGGGTGTGCATCTGTTATTTCTGTCCCCTCTGAAAGCTTTAGTATCGAGAGATTTTCCGTTTATTGACTCCCAGTAGCCACAGATGCGGGCGGGCAGGGGGGTGACAGAAATGACAGTTCCATGCCACCTAGTGGTCATTCCAATAAGAACACATCATCTCTTTATAAATTCTGCTTTTATAAGTGGCTAAAGAAAATGATTTAGTAAGATGGATTAATGTGTAAGCCGGGTAAGCAATGATCTGAGTAGACACACCCACAGAGAGTAGCAGAGCACATGCATACTAGGATATTAAACTAAGAAATATCACAGAAATCTAGATGACATTACCAGGAGTAAATGGATGGTGTTGTCTTCCACTCACCCGCTGTTATAAGTGTCCCATAATAAAAGCATAGCACAGTGTCATAAACCATAAAGCATAGCATTGTAAAGCACAGAGAGGTCTGGTAAAGCATAGGGAAGCATTGTAAAGCACAGAGAGGTCTGGTAAAGCATAGGGAAGCATTGTAAAGCGCAGAGAGGTCTGGTAAAGCATAGGGAAGCATTGTAAAGCACAGAGAGGTGTGGTAAAGCATAGGGAAGCATTGTAAAGCACAGAGGGGGATAGTAAAGCAAAGGAAAGCATTGTGAAGCACAGAGAGGTCTGGTAAAGCATAGAGAAGCATTGTAAAGCACAGAGAGGTCTGGTAAAGCATAGGGAAGCATTGTAAAGCACAGAGAGGTCTGGTAAAGCAAAGGGAAATATTGTAAAGCACAGAGGTCTGGTAAAGCATAGGGAAGCATTGTAAAGCACATAGAGGTCTGGTAATGCATAGGGAAGCATTGTAAAGCACATAGAGGTCTGGTAAAGAGGTATATTAACAAACAGGGTAAACTGACCCTTATAGAAGTGTCCTACAGTAAAAACACAGCAGAGGGTAATACAGCACAGTGAAAGCATGGTAAAGTACATTAATAAACATGTCAAACCAGGGTAAACAATACATAGAGAAACCATGGAAAAATAATGGGAGAACTACAGAAACTCAGTGCAAAAATGCCATGGAAAACTTTTATAAGAACATAAGAAAGTTTACAAACGAGAGGAGGCCATTCGGCCCATCTTGCTCGTTTGGTTGTTAGTAACTTATTGATCCCAGAACCTCATCAAGCAGCTTCTTGAAGGATCCCAGGGTGTCAGCTTCAACAACATTACTGGGGAGTTGGTTCCAGACCCTCACAATTCTCTGGGTAAAAAAGTGCCTCTTATTTTCTGTCCTGAATGCCCCTTTATCTAATCTCCATTTGTGACCCCTGGTCCTTGTTTCTTTTTTTCAAGTCAAAAACATTCCTTGTGTCTTGGCCAATCAAGCTGGTATTAAAACCTGGAATGGGTGACACTGCTGTGCAATAGGAGTCTTATTTCCACCCCTGACCTTGATGCGTACGTGAGGCTGGTCTCCCACAATTACTGCAGGTCACTCATGCAAGATCAGTGAATCACAAGATAAAACTTCAGCGATCTGTGAATATAATAATGATAATAATGATGATAATGACTGGGCTTTACTCACCTTGTGGTCTGCCTAGGGGACCACCTGGACCAAACGGTACTCCTGCTGCACCCATTCCGAATCCTCCTCCTGAATAAAAGAAAATACAAAAGGCTTCCTTATAACACCATCAATTAATTCTAACTTGGCTAGAAAGGATTCAGGAAAGGTTAAGCTACTACTCGATGGGGGTGTGCATCTGTTATTTCTGTCCCCTCTGAAACAGCTTTAGTATCGAGAGATTTTACGTTTATTGACTCCCAGTAGCCACAGATGCAGGGGGGGACAGAAATGACAGTTCCATGCCACCTAGTGGTCATTCCTATAAGAACACATCATCTCTTTATAAATTCTGCTTTTATAAGTGGCTAAAGAAAATGATTTATTAAGATGGATTAATGTGTAAGCCTGGTAAACTATGATCTGAGTAGACACACCCACGTAGAGTAGCAGAGCACATGCATGCTAGGATATTAAACTAAGAAATATCAGAGAAATCTAGATGACATTACCAGGGGTTTTTCACTCTCCAGAACCAATGCTGCTATTGTCACTGGAGTAAATGGATGGTATTGTCTTCCACGTACCATCTTATGAAAGTTCCCCATAGTAAAAGCACAGCAGAGGGTAACAGAGCACAGTGAACGCATAGGGAAGCAAAAGAATAGCAAAGGATGGTAAAGCATATTAAAAAAAGAGTAATCTCACTCTTATAAAAGTGTCCCATAGTAAACAGTGTAATAAAGAATAAAGAATGGTAAAGCACAGGAAAGCATTGTAAAGCACAGAGAGGTCTGGTAAAGCATAGGGAAGCACTGTAAAGCACAGTGAGGTCTGGTAAAGCATAGGGAAGCATTGTAAAGCACAGAGAGGTGTGGTAAAGCATAGGGAAGCATTGTAAAACACAGAGAGGTCTGGTAAAGCATAGGGAAGCATTGTAAAGCACAGAGAGGTGTGGTAAAGCATAGGGAAGCATTGTAAAACACAGAGAGGTCTGGTAAAGCATAGGGAAGCATTGTAAAGCACAGAGAGGTGTGGTAAAGCATAGGGAAGCATTGTAAAGCACAGAGAGGCGTGGTAAAGCATAGGGAAGCATTGTAAAGCACAGAGAGGTCTGGTAAAGCATAGGGAAGCATTGTAAAGCACAGAGAGGTCTGGTAAAGCATAGGGAAGCATTGTAAAGCACAGAGAGGTCTGGTAAAGCATAGGGAAGCATTGTAAAGCACAGAGAGGTCTGGTAAAGCATAGGGAAGCATTGTAAAACACAGAGAGGTCTGGTAAAGCATAGGGAAGCATTGTAAAACACAGAGAGGTCTGGTAAAGCATAGGGAAGCATTGTAAAGCACAGAGAGGTCTGGTAAAGCATAGGGAAGCATTGTAAAGCACAGAGAGGTCTGGTAAAGCACAGGGAAGCATTGTAAAGCACATAGACGTCTGGTAAAGAGGTATATTAAAAAACAGAGTAAACTGACCCTTATAGAAGTGTCCCGCAGTAAAAACACAGCAGAGGGTAATACAGCACAGTGAAAGCATGGTAAAGTACATTAATAAACATGTCAAACCAGGGTAAACAATGCATAGAGAAACCATGGAAAAATAATGGGAGAACTACAGAAACTCAGTGCTAAAATGCCATGGTAAACTTTTATAAGAACATAAGAAAGTTTACAAACGAGAGGAGGCCATTCTGCCCATCTTGCTTGTTTGGTTGTTAGTAGCTTATTGATCCCAGAACCTCATCAAGCAGCTTCTTGAAGGATCCCAGGGTGTCAGCTTCAACAACATTACTGGGGAGTTGGTTCCAGACCCTCACAATTCTCTGGGTAAAAAAGTGCCTCTTATTTTCTGTCCTGAATGCCCCTTTATCTAATCTCCATTTGTGACCCCTGGTCGTTGTTTCATTTTTTCAAGTCGAAAACATTCCTTGTGTCTTGGCCAATCAAGCTGGTATTAAAACCTGGAATGGGTGACACTGCTGTGCAATAGGAGTCTTATTTCCACCCCTGACCTTGATGCGTACGTGAGGCTGGTCTCCCAGAATTACTGCAGGTCACTCATGCAAGATCAGTGAATCACAAGATAAAACTTCAGCGATCCGTGAATATAATAATGATAATAATGCTGATAATGACTGGGCTTTACTCACCTTGTGGTCTGCCTAGGGGATCACCTGGACCAAACGGTACTCCTGCTGCACCCATTCCGAATCCTCCTCCTGAATAAAAGAAAATAAAAAAGGCTTCCTTATAACACCATCAATTAATTCTAACTGGGCTAGAAAGGATTCAGGAAAGGTTAAGCTACTACTCGCCAGGGGTGTGCATCTGTTATTTCTGTCCCCTCTGAAACAGCTTTAGTATCGAGAGATTTTCCGTTTATTGACTCCCAGTAGCCACAGATGCGGGCGGGCAGGGGGGGGACAGAAATGACAGTTCCATGCCACCTAGTGGTCATTCATATAAGAACACATCATCTCTTTATAAATTGTGCTTTTTAAGTGGCTAAAGAAAATGATTTAGTAAGATGGATTAATGTGTAAGCCTGGTAAACTATGATCTGAGTAGACACACCCACGTAGAGTAGCAGAGCACATGCATACTAGGATATTAAACTAAGAAATATCAGAGAAATCTAGATGACATTACCAGGAGTAAATGGATGGTGTTGTCTTCCACTCACCCGCTCTTATAAGTGTCCCATAATAAAAGCATAGCACAGTGTCATAAACCATAAAGCATAGGGAAGCATTGTAAAGCATAGAGAGGTCTGGTAAAGCACAGGAAAGCATTGTAAAGCACAGAGAGGTCTGGTAAAACATAGGGAAGCATTGTAAAGCACAGAGAGGTCTGTTAAAGCATAGGGAAGCATTGTAAAGCACAGAGAGGTCTGGTAAAGCACAGGGAAGCATTGTAAAGCACATAGAGGTCTGGTAAAGAGGTATATTAGAAAACAGAGTAAACTGACCCTTATAGAAGTGTCCCGCAGTAAAAACACAGCAGAGGGTAATACAGCACAGTGAAAGCATGGTAAAGTACATTAATAAACATGTCAAACCAGGGTAAACAATGCATAGAGAAACCATGGAAAAATAATGGGAGAACTACAGAAACTCAGTGCAAAAATGCCATGGTAAACTTTTATAAGAACATAAGAAAGTTTACAAACGAGAGGAGGCCATTCTGCCCATCTTGCTCGTTTGGTTGTTAGTAGCTTATTGATCCCAGAACCTCATCAAGGAGCTTCTTGAAGGATCCCAGGGTGTCAGCTTCAACAACATTACTGGGGAGTTGGTTCCAGACCCTCACAATTCTCTGGGTAAAAAAGTGCCTCTTATTTTCTGTCCTGAATGCCCCTTTATCTAATCTCCATTTGTGACCCCTGGTCCTTGTTTCTTTTTTTCAAGTCGAAAACATTCCTTGTGTCTTGGCCAATCAAGCTGGTATTAAAACCTGGAATGGGTGACACTGCTGTGCAATAGGAGTCTTATTTCCATCCCTGACCTTGATGCGTACGTGAGGCTGGTCTCCCACAATTACTGCAGGTCACTCATGCAAGATCAGTGAATCACATAATAAAACTTCAGCGATCCGTGAATATAATAATGATAATAATGATGATAATGACTGGGCTTTACTCACCCTGTGGTCTGCCTAGGGGATCACCTGGACCAAACGGTACTCCTGCTGCACCCATTCCGAATCCTCCTCCTGAATAAAAGAAAATAAAAAAGGCTTCCTTATAACACCATCAATTAATTCTAACTGGGCTAGAAAGGATTCAGGAAAGGTTAAGCTACTACTCGATGGGGGTGTGCATCTGTTATTTCTGTCCCCTCTGAAACAGCTTTAGTATCGAGAGATTTTCCGTTAATTGACTCCCAGTAGCCACAGATGCAGGGGGGGGACAGAAATGACAGTTGCACGCCACCTAGTGGTCATTCCTATAAGAACACATCATCTCTTTATAAATTCTGCCTTTAGAAGTGGTTAAAGAAAATGATTTTGTAAGATGGATTAATGTGTAAGCCTGGTAAACTATGATCTGAGTAGACACACCCACATAGAGTAGCAGAGCACATGCATGCTAGGATATTAAACTAAGAAATATCAGAGAAATCTAGATGACATTACCAGGGGTTTTTCACTCTCCAGAACCAATGCTGCTATTGTCACTGGAGTAAATGGATGGTATTGTCTTCCACGTACCATCTTATGAAAGTTCCCCATAGTAAAAGCACAGCAGAGGGTAACAGAGCACAGTGAATGCATAGGGAAGCATTATAAAAATAGCACAGGATGGTAAAGCATATTAAAAAAGGAGTAATCCAACTCTTATAAAAGTGTCCCATAGTAAACAGTGTAATAAAGAATAAAGAATGGTAAAGCACAGGGAAGCATTGTAAAGCACAGAGAGGTCTGGTAAAGCATAGGGAAGCATTGTAAAGCACAGAGAGGTCTGGTAAAGCATAGGAAAGCATTGTAAAGCACAGAGAGGTCTGGTAAAGCATAGGGAAGCATTGTAAAGCACAGAGAGGTCTGGTAAAGCATAGGGAAGCATTGTAAAGCACAGAAAGGTCTGGTAAAGCATAGAGAAGCATTGTAAAGCACAGAGAGGTCTGGTAAAGCATAGGGAAGCATTGTAAAGCACAGAGAGGCGTGGTAAAGCATAGGGAAATATTGTAAAGCACAGAGGTCTGGTAAAGCATAGGGAAGCATTGTAAAGCACATAGAGGTCTGGTAATGCATAGGGAAGCATTGTAAACCACATAGAGGTCTGGTAAAGAGGTATATTAACAAACAGGGTAAACTGACCCTTATAGAAGTGTCCTACAGTAAAAACACAGCAGAGGGTAATACAGCACAGTGAAAGCATGGTAAAGTACATTAATAAACATGTCAAACCAGGGTAAACAATACATAGAGAAACCATGGAAAAATAATGGGAGAACTACAGAAACTCAGTGCAAAAATGCCATGGTAAACTTTTATAAGAACATAAGAAAGTTTACAAACGAGAGGAGGCCATTCTGCCCATCTTGCTCGTTTGGTTGTTAGTAACTTATTGATCCCAGAACCTCATCAAGCAGCTTCTTGAAGGATCCCAGGGTGTCAGCTTCAACAACATTACTGGGGAGTTGGTTCCAGACCCTCACAATTCTCTGGGTAAAAAAGTGCCTCTTATTTTCTGTCCTGAATGCCCCTTTATCTAATCTCCATTTGTGACCCCTGGTCCTTGTTTCTTTTTTTCAAGTCGAAAACATTCCTTGTGTCTTGGCCAATCAAGCTGGTATTAAAACCTGGAATGGGTGACACTGCTGTGCAATAGGAGTCTTATTTCCATCCCTGACCTTGATGCGTACGTGAGACTGGTGTCCCAGAATTACTGCAGGTCACTCATGAAAGATCAGTGAATCACAAGATAAAACTTCAGCGATCCGTGAATATAATAATGATAATAATGATGATAATGACTGGGCTTTACTCACCCTGTGGTCTGCCTAGGGGATCACCTGGACCAAACGGTACTCCTGCTGCACCCATTCCGAATCCTCCTCCTGAATAAAAGAAAATAAAAAAGGCTTCCTTATAACACCATCAATTAATTCTAACTGGGCTAGAAAGGATTCAGGAAAGGTTAAGCTACTACTCGCCAGGGGTGTGCATCTGTTATTTCTGTCCCCTCTGAAACAGCTTTAGTATCGAGAGATTTTCCGTTTATTGACTCCCAGTAGCCACAGATGCAGGGGGGGGGGACAGAAATGACATTTCCATGCCACCTATTGGTCATTCCTATAAGAACAGACCATCTCTTTATAAATTCTGCTTTTATAAGTGGCTAAAGAAAATGATTTAGTAAGATGGATTAATGTGTAAGCCTGGTAAACTATGATCTGAGTAGACACACCCACGTAGAGTAGCAGAGCACATGCATACTAGGATATTAAACTAAGAAATATCAGAGAAATCTAGATGACATTACCAGGGGTTTTTCACTCTCCAGAACCAATGCTGCTATTGTCACTGGAGTAAATGGATGGTATTGTCTTCCACGTACCATCTTATGAAAGTTCCCCATGGTAAAAGCACAGCAGAGGGTAACAGAGCACAGTGAACGCATAGGGAAGCAAAAGAATAGCAAAGGATGGTAAAGCATATTAAAAAAGAGTAATCTCACTCTTATAAAAGTGTCCCATAGTAAACAGTGTAATAAAGAATGAAGAATGGTAAAGCACAGGGAAGCATTGTAAAGCACAGAGAGGTCTGGTAAAGCATAGGGAAGCATTGTAAAGCACAGAGAGGTCTGGTAAAGCATAGGGAAGCATTGTAAAGCACAGAGAGGTCTGGTAAAGCATAGGGAAGCATTGTAAAGCACAGAGAGGTCTGGTAAAGCATAGGGAAGCATTGTAAAGCACAGAGAGGTCTGGTAAAGCATAGGGAAGCATTGTAAAGCACAGAGAGGTCTGGTAAAGCATAGGGAAGCATTGTAAAGCACAAAGAGGTCTGGTAAAGCATAGGGAAGCATTGTAAAGCACATAGAGGTCTGGTAAAGCATAGGGAAGCATTGTAAAGCACAGAGAGGTCTGGTAAAGCATAGGAAAGCATTGTAAAGCACAGAGAGGTCTGGTAAAGCATGGGGAAGCGTTGTAAAGCACAGAGAGGTCTGGTAAAGCATAGGGAAGCATTGTAAAGCACAGAGAGGTCTGGTAAAGCATAGGGAAGCATTGTAAAGCACAGAGAGGTCTGGTAAAGCATAGGGAAGCATTGTAAAGCACAGAGAGGTCTGGTAAAGCATAGGGAAGCATTGTGAAGCACATAGAGGTCTGGTAAAGCATAGGGAAGCATTGTAAAGCACAGAGAGGTCTGGTAATGCATAGGGAAATATTGTAAAGCACAGAGGTCTGGTAAAGCATAGGGAAGCATTGTAAAGCACATAGAGGTCTGGTAATGCATAGGGGAGCATTGTAAAGCACATAGAGGTCTGGTAAAGAGGTATATTAACAAACAGGGTAAACTGACCCTTACAGAAGTGTCCTATAGTAAAAACACAGCAGAGGGTAATACAGCACAGTGAAAGCATGGTAAAGTACATTAATAAACATGTCAAACCAGGGTAAACAATACATAGAGAAACCATGGAAAAATAATGGGAGAACTACAGAAACTCAGTGCAAAAATGCCATGGTAAACTTTTATAAGAACATAAGAAAGTTTACAAACGAGAGGAGGCCATTCGGCCCATCTTGCTCGTTTGGTTGTTAGTAACTTATTGATCCCAGAACCTCATCAAGCAGCTTCTTGAAGGATCCCAGGGTGTCAGCTTCAACAACATTACTGGGGAGTTGGTTCCAGACCCTCACAATTCTCTGGGTAAAAAAGTGCCTCTTATTTTCTGTCCTGAATGCCCCTTTATCTAATCTCCATTTGTGACCCCTTGTCCTTGTTTCTTTTTTTCCCAAGTCGAAAACATTCCTTGTGTCTTGGCCAATCAAGCTGGTATTAAAACCTGGAATGGGTGACACTGCTGTGCAATAGGAGTCTTATTTCCACCCCTGACCTTGATGCGTACGTGAGGCTGGTCTCCCAGAATTACTGCAAGTCACTCATGCAAGATCAGTGAATCACAAGATAAAACTTCAGCGATCCGTGAATATAATAATGATAATAATGATGATAATGATTACACTTTACTCACCTTGTGGTCTGCCTAGGGGATAACCTGGACCAAACGGTACTCCTGCAACACCCATTCTGAATCCTCCTCCTGAATAAAAGAAAATAAAAAAGGCTTCCTTATAACACCATCAATTAATTCTAACTTGGCTAGAAAGGATTCAGGAAAGGTTAAGCTACTACTCGATGGGGGTGTGCATCTGTTATTTCTGTCCCCTCTGAAACAGCTTTAGTATCGAGAGGTTTTCCGTTTATTGACTCCCAGTAGCCACAGATGCAGGGGGGGGACAGAAATGACAGTTCCATGCCACCTAGTGGTCATTCCTATAAGAACACATCATCTCTTTATAAATTCTGCCTTTAGAAGTGGTTAAAGAAAATGATTTAGTAAGATGGATTAATGTGTAAGCCTGGTAAGCAATGATCTTAGTAGATAACCTACAGAGAGTAGCAGAGCACATGCATACTAGGATATTAAACTAAGAAATATCAGAGAAATCTAGATGACATTACCAGGAGTAAATGGATGGTGTTGTCTTCCACTCACCCGCTCTTATAAGTGTCCCATAATAAAAGCATAGCACAGTGTCATAAAGCATAAAGCATAGGGAAGAATTGTAAAACACAGAGAGGTCTGGTAAAGCATAGGGAAGCATTGTAAAGCACAGAGAGGTCTGGTAAAGCATAGGGAAGCATTGTAAAGCACAGAGAGGTCTGGTAAAGCACAGGGAAGCATTGTAAAGCACATAGAGGTCTGGTAAAGAGGTATATTAAAAAACAGAGTAAACTGACCCTTATAGAAGTGTCCCGCAGTAAAAACACAGCAGAGGGTAATACAGCACAGTGAAAGCATGGTAAAGTACATTAATAAACATGTCAAACCAGGGTAAACAATGCATAGAGAAACCATGGAAAAATAATGGGAGAACTACAGAAACTCAGTGCTAAAATGCCATGGTAAACTTTTATAAGAACATAAGAAAGTTTACAAACGAGAGGAGGCCATTCTGCCCATCTTGCTTGTTTGGTTGTTAGTAGCTTATTGATCCCAGAACCTCATCAAGCAGCTTCTTGAAGGATCCCAGGGTGTCAGCTTCAACAACATTACGGGGGAGTTGGTTCCAGACCCTCACAATTCTCTGGGTAAAAAAGTGCCTCTTATTTTCTGTCCTGAATGCCCCTTTATCTAATCTCCATTTGTGACCCCTGGTCGTTGTTTCATTTTTTCAAGTCGAAAACATTCCTTGTGTCTTGGCCAATCAAGCTGGTATTAAAACCTGGAATGGGTGACACTGCTGTGCAATAGGAGTCTTATTTCCACCCCTGACCTTGATGCGTACGTGAGGCTGGTCTCCCAGAATTACTGCAGGTCACTCATGCAAGATCAGTGAATCACAAGATAAAACTTCAGCGATCCGTGAATATAATAATGATAATAATGCTGATAATGACTGGGCTTTACTCACCTTGTGGTCTGCCTAGGGGATCACCTGGACCAAACGGTACTCCTGCTGCACCCATTCCGAATCCTCCTCCTGAATAAAAGAAAATAAAAAAGGCTTCCTTATAACACCATCAATTAATTCTAACTGGGCTAGAAAGGATTCAGGAAAGGTTAAGCTACTACTCGCCAGGGGTGTGCATCTGTTATTTCTGTCCCCTCTGAAACAGCTTTACTATCGAGAGATTTTCCGTTTATTGACTCCCAGTAGCCACAGATGCGGGCGGGCAGGGGGGGGACAGAAATGACAGTTCCATGCCACCTAGTGGTCATTCATATAAGAACACATCATCTCTTTATAAATTGTGCTTTTTAAGTGGCTAAAGAAAATGATTTAGTAAGATGGATTAATGTGTAAGCCTGGTAAACTATGATCTGAGTAGACACACCCACGTAGAGTAGCAGAGCACATGCATACTAGGATATTAAACTAAGAAATATCAGAGAAATCTAGATGACATTACCAGGAGTAAATGGATGGTGTTGTCTTCCACTCACCCGCTCTTATAAGTGTCCCATAATAAAAGCATAGCACAGTGTCATAAACCATAAAGCATAGGGAAGCATTGTAAAGCATAGAGAGGTCTGGTAAAGCACAGGAAAGCATTGTAAAGCACAGAGAGGTCTGGTAAAACATAGGGAAGCATTGTAAAGCACAGAGAGGTCTGTTAAAGCATAGGGAAGCATTGTAAAGCACAGAGAGGTCTGGTAAAGCACAGGGAAGCATTGTAAAGCACATAGAGGTCTGGTAAAGAGGTATATTAGAAAACAGAGTAAACTGACCCTTATAGAAGTGTCCCGCAGTAAAAACACAGCAGAGGGTAATACAGCACAGTGAAAGCATGGTAAAGTACATTAATAAACATGTCAAACCAGGGTAAACAATGCATAGAGAAACCATGGAAAAATAATGGGAGAACTACAGAAACTCAGTGCAAAAATGCCATGGTAAACTTTTATAAGAACATAAGAAAGTTTACAAACGAGAGGAGGCCATTCTGCCCATCTTGCTCGTTTGGTTGTTAGTAGCTTATTGATCCCAGAACCTCATCAAGGAGCTTCTTGAAGGATCCCAGGGTGTCAGCTTCAACAACATTACTGGGGAGTTGGTTCCAGACCCTCACAATTCTCTGGGTAAAAAAGTGCCTCTTATTTTCTGTCCTGAATGCCCCTTTATCTAATCTCCATTTGTGACCCCTGGTCCTTGTTTCTTTTTTTCAAGTCGAAAACATTCCTTGTGTCTTGGCCAATCAAGCTGGTATTAAAACCTGGAATGGGTGACACTGCTGTGCAATAGGAGTCTTATTTCCATCCCTGACCTTGATGCGTACGTGAGGCTGGTCTCCCACAATTACTGCAGGTCACTCATGCAAGATCAGTGAATCACATAATAAAACTTCAGCGATCCGTGAATATAATAATGATAATAATGATGATAATGACTGGGCTTTACTCACCCTGTGGTCTGCCTAGGGGATCACCTGGACCAAACGGTACTCCTGCTGCACCCATTCCGAATCCTCCTCCTGAATAAAAGAAAATAAAAAAGGCTTCCTTATAACACCATCAATTAATTCTAACTGGGCTAGAAAGGATTCAGGAAAGGTTAAGCTACTACTCGATGGGGGTGTGCATCTGTTATTTCTGTCCCCTCTGAAACAGCTTTAGTATCGAGAGATTTTCCGTTAATTGACTCCCAGTAGCCACAGATGCAGGGGGGGGACAGAAATGACAGTTGCACGCCACCTAGTGGTCATTCCTATAAGAACACATCATCTCTTTATAAATTCTGCCTTTAGAAGTGGTTAAAGAAAATGATTTTGTAAGATGGATTAATGTGTAAGCCTGGTAAACTATGATCTGAGTAGACACACCCACATAGAGTAGCAGAGCACATGCATGCTAGGATATTAAACTAAGAAATATCAGAGAAATCTAGATGACATTACCAGGGGTTTTTCACTCTCCAGAACCAATGCTGCTATTGTCACTGAAGTAAATGGATGGTATTGTCTTCCACGTACCATCTTATGAAAGTTCCCCATAGTAAAAGCACAGCAGAGGGTAACAGAGCACAGTGAATGCATAGGGAAGCATTATAAAAATAGCACAGGATGGTAAAGCATATTAAAAAAGGAGTAATCCAACTCTTATAAAAGTGTCCCATAGTAAACAGTGTAATAAAGAATAAAGAATGGTAAAGCACAGGGAAGCATTGTAAAGCACAGAGAGGTCTGGTAAAGCATAGGGAAGCATTGTAAAGCACAGAGAGGTCTGGTAAAGCATAGGAAAGCATTGTAAAGCACAGAGAGGTCTGGTAAAGCATAGGGAAGCATTGTAAAGCACAGAGAGGTCTGGTAAAGCATAGGGAAGCATTGTAAAGCACAGAAAGGTCTGGTAAAGCATAGAGAAGCATTGTAAAGCACAGAGAGGTCTGGTAAAGCATAGGGAAGCATTGTAAAGCACAGAGAGGCGTGGTAAAGCATAGGGAAATATTGTAAAGCACAGAGGTCTGGTAAAGCATAGGGAAGCATTGTAAAGCACATAGAGGTCTGGTAATGCATAGGGAAGCATTGTAAACCACATAGAGGTCTGGTAAAGAGGTATATTAACAAACAGGGTAAACTGACCCTTATAGAAGTGTCCTACAGTAAAAACACAGCAGAGGGTAATACAGCACAGTGAAAGCATGGTAAAGTACATTAATAAACATGTCAAACCAGGGTAAACAATACATAGAGAAACCATGGAAAAATAATGGGAGAACTACAGAAACTCAGTGCAAAAATGCCATGGTAAACTTTTATAAGAACATAAGAAAGTTTACAAACGAGAGGAGGCCATTCTGCCCATCTTGCTCGTTTGGTTGTTAGTAACTTATTGATCCCAGAACCTCATCAAGCAGCTTCTTGAAGGATCCCAGGGTGTCAGCTTCAACAACATTACTGGGGAGTTGGTTCCAGACCCTCACAATTCTCTGGGTAAAAAAGTGCCTCTTATTTTCTGTCCTGAATGCCCCTTTATCTAATCTCCATTTGTGACCCCTGGTCCTTGTTTCTTTTTTTCAAGTCGAAAACATTCCTTGTGTCTTGGCCAATCAAGCTGGTATTAAAACCTGGAATGGGTGACACTGCTGTGCAATAGGAGTCTTATTTCCATCCCTGACCTTGATGCGTACGTGAGACTGGTGTCCCAGAATTACTGCAGGTCACTCATGCAAGATCAGTGAATCACAAGATAAAACTTCAGCGATCCGTGAATATAATAATGATAATAATGATGATAATGACTGGGCTTTACTCACCCTGTGGTCTGCCTAGGGGATCACCTGGACCAAACGGTACTCCTGCTGCACCCATTCCGAATCCTCCTCCTGAATAAAAGAAAATAAAAAAGGCTTCCTTATAACACCATCAATTAATTCTAACTGGGCTAGAAAGGATTCAGGAAAGGTTAAGCTACTACTCGCCAGGGGTGTGCATCTGTTATTTCTGTCCCCTCTGAAACAGCTTTAGTATCGAGAGATTTTCCGTTTATTGACTCCCAGTAGCCACAGATGCAGGGGGGGGGGGGGGACAGAAATGACATTTCCATGCCACCTATTGGTCATTCCTATAAGAACAGATCATCTCTTTATAAATTCTGCTTTTATAAGTGGCTAAAGAAAATGATTTAGTAAGATGGATTAATGTGTAAGCCTGGTAAACTATGATCTGAGTAGACACACCCACGTAGAGTAGCAGAGCACATGCATACTAGGATATTAAACTAAGAAATATCAGAGAAATCTAGATGACATTACCAGGGGTTTTTCACTCTCCAGAACCAATGCTGCTATTGTCACTGGAGTAAATGGATGGTATTGTCTTCCACGTACCATCTTATGAAAGTTCCCCATGGTAAAAGCACAGCAGAGGGTAACAGAGCACAGTGAACGCATAGGGAAGCAAAAGAATAGCAAAGGATGGTAAAGCATATTAAAAAAGAGTAATCTCACTCTTATAAAAGTGTCCCATAGTAAACAGTGTAATAAAGAATGAAGAATGGTAAAGCACAGGGAAGCATTGTAAAGCACAGAGAGGTCTGGTAAAGCATAGGGAAGCATTGTAAAGCACAGAGAGGTCTGGTAAAGCATAGGGAAGCATTGTAAAGCACAGAGAGGTCTGGTAAAGCATAGGGAAGCATTGTAAAGCACAGAGAGGTCTGGTAAAGCATAGGGAAGCATTGTAAAGCACAGAGAGGTCTGGTAAAGCATAGGGAAGCATTGTAAAGCACAGAGAGGTCTGGTAAAGCATAGGGAAGCATTGTAAAGCACAAAGAGGTCTGGTAAAGCATAGGGAAGCATTGTAAAGCACAGAGAGGTCTGGTAAAGCATAGGGAAGCATTGTAAAGCACAGAGAGGTCTGGTAAAGCATAGGAAAGCATTGTAAAGCACAGAGAGGTCTGGTAAAGCATGGGGAAGCGTTGTAAAGCACAGAGAGGTCTGGTAAAGCATAGGGAAGCATTGTAAAGCACAGAGAGGTCTGGTAAAGCATAGGGAAGCATTGTAAAGCACAGAGAGGTCTGGTAAAGCATAGGGAAGCATTGTAAAGCACAGAGAGGTCTGGTAAAGCATAGGGAAGCATTGTGAAGCACATAGAGGTCTGGTAAAGCATAGGGAAGCATTGTAAAGCACAGAGAGGTCTGGTAATGCATAGGGAAATATTGTAAAGCACAGAGGTCTGGTAAAGCATAGGGAAGCATTGTAAAGCACATAGAGGTCTGGTAATGCATAGGGGAGCATTGTAAAGCACATAGAGGTCTGGTAAAGAGGTATATTAACAAACAGGGTAAACTGACCCTTATAGAAGTGTCCTACAGTAAAAACACAGCAGAGGGTAATACAGCACAGTGAAAGCATGGTAAAGTACATTAATAAACATGTCAAACCAGGGTAAACAATACATAGAGAAACCATGGAAAAATAATGGGAGAACTACAGAAACTCAGTGCAAAAATGCCATGGTAAACTTTTATAAGAACATAAGAAAGTTTACAAACGAGAGGAGGCCATTCGGCCCATCTTGCTCGTTTGGTTGTTAGTAACTTATTGATCCCAGAACCTCATCAAGCAGCTTCTTGAAGGATCCCAGGGTGTCAGCTTCAACAACATTACTTGGGAGTTGGTTCCAGACCCTCACAATTCTCTGGGTAAAAAAGTGCCTCTTATTTTCTGTCCTGAATGCCCCTTTATCTAATCTCCATTTGTGACCCCTTGTCCTTGTTTCTTTTTTTCCCAAGTCGAAAACATTCCTTGTGTCTTGGCCAATCAAGCTGGTATTAAAACCTGGAATGGGTGACACTGCTGTGCAATAGGAGTCTTATTTCCACCCCTGACCTTGATGCGTACGTGAGGCTGGTCTCCCAGAATTACTGCAAGTCACTCATGCAAGATCAGTGAATCACAAGATAAAACTTCAGCGATCCGTGAATATAATAATGATAATAATGATGATAATGATTACACTTTACTCACCTTGTGGTCTGCCTAGGGGATAACCTGGACCAAACGGTACTCCTGCAACACCCATTCTGAATCCTCCTCCTGAATAAAAGAAAATAAAAAAGGCTTCCTTATAACACCATCAATTAATTCTAACTTGGCTAGAAAGGATTCAGGAAAGGTTAAGCTACTACTCGATGGGGGTGTGCATCTGTTATTTCTGTCCCCTCTGAAACAGCTTTAGTATCGAGAGGTTTTCCGTTTATTGACTCCCAGTAGCCACAGATGCAGGGGGGGGACAGAAATGACAGTTCCATGCCACCTAGTGGTCATTCCTATAAGAACACATCATCTCTTTATAAATTCTGCCTTTAGAAGTGGTTAAAGAAAATGATTTAGTAAGATGGATTAATGTGTAAGCCTGGTAAGCAATGATCTTAGTAGATAACCTACAGAGAGTAGCAGAGCACATGCATACTAGGATATTAAACTAAGAAATATCAGAGAAATCTAGATGACATTACCAGGAGTAAATGGATGGTGTTGTCTTCCACTCACCCGCTCTTATAAGTGTCCCATAATAAAAGCATAGCACAGTGTCATAAAGCATAAAGCATAGGGAAGCATTGTAAAGCACAGAGAGGTCTGGTAAAGCAGAGGGAAGCATTGTAAAGCATAGAGAGGTCTGGTAAAGCATAGGGAAGCATTGTAAAGCACAGAGAGGTCTGGTAAAGCATAGGGAAGCATTGTAAAGCACAGAGAGGTCTGGTAAAGCACAGGGAAGCACTGTAAAGCACAGAGAGGTCTGGTAAAGCATAGGGAAGCATTGTAAAGCACAGAGAGGTCTGGTAAAGCATAGGGAAGCATTGTAAAGCACAGAGAGGTCTGGTAAAGCATAGGCAAGCACTGTAAAGCACAGAGAGGTCTGGTAAAGCATAGGGAAGCATTGTAAAGCACAGAGAGGTCTGGTAAAGCATAGGGAAGCATTGTAAAGCACAGAGAGGTCTGGTAAAGCATAGAGAAGCATTGTAAAGCACAGAGAGGTCTGGTAAAGCATAGGGAAGCATCGTAAAGCACAGAGAGGTCTGGTAAAGCATAGGGAAGCATTGTAAAGCACAGAGAGGTCTGGTAAAGCATAGGGAAGCATTGTAAAGCACAGAGAGGTCTGGTAAAGCATAGGGAAGCATTGTAAAGCACAGAGAGGTCTGATTCTGCCCATCTTGCTTGTTTGGTTGTTAGTAGCTTATTGATCCCAGAATCTCATCAAGCAACTTCTTGAAGGATCCCAGGGTGTCGGCTTCAACAACATTACGGGGGAGTTGGTTCCAGACCCTCACAATTCTCTGGGTAAAAAAGTGCCTCTTATTTTCTGTCCTGAATGTCCCTTTATCTAATCTCCATTTGTGACACCTGGTCCTTGTTTCTTTTTTTCAGGTCGAAAACTTTCCTTGTGTCTTGGCTAATCAAGCTGCTATTAAAACCTGGAATGGGTGACACTGCTGTGCAATAGGAGTCTTATTTCCACCCCTGACCTTGATGCGTACGTGAGGCTGGTCTCCCAGAATTACTGCAGGTCACTCATGCAAGATCAGTGAATCACAAGATAAAACTTCAGCAATCCGTGAATATAATAATGATAATAATGATGACAATGATTACACTTTACTCACCCTGTGGTCTGCCTAGGGGATCACCTGGACCAAACGGTACTCCTGCTGCACCCATTCCGAATCCTCCTCCTGAATAAAAGAAAATAAAAAAGGCTTCCTTATAACACCATCAATTAATTCTAACTGGGCTAGAAAGGATTCAGGAAAGGTTAAGCTACTACTCGATGGGGGTGTGCATCTGTTATTTCTGTCCCCTCTGAAACAGCTTTAGTATCGAGAGATTTTCCGTTTATTGACTCCCAGTAGCCACAGATGCGGGCGGGCAGGGGGGGGACAGAAATGACAGTTCCATGCCACCTAGTGGTCATTCCTATAAGAACACATCATCTCTTTATAAATTCTACTTTTATAAGTGGCTAAAGAAAATGATTTAGTAAGATGGATTAATGTGTAAGCCTGGTAAACTATGATCTGAGTAGACACACCCACGTAGAGTAGCAGAGCACATGCATACTAGGATATTAAACTAAGAAATATCAGAGAAATCTAGATGACATTACCAGGAGTAAATGGATGGTGTTGTCTTCCACTCACCCGCTCTTATAAGTGTCCCATAATAAAAGCATAGCACAGTGTCATAAAGCATAAAGCATAGGGAAGCATTGTAAAGCACAGAGAGGTCTGGTAAAGCATAGGGAAGCATTGTAAAGCATAGAGAGGTCTGGTAAAGCATAGGGAAGCATTGTAAAGCACAGAGAGGTCTGGTAAAGCATAGGGAAGCATTGTAAAGCACAGAGAGGTCTGGTAAAGCACAGGGAAGCACTGTAAAGCACAGAGAGGTCTGGTAAAGCATAGGGAAGCATTGTAAAGCACAGAGAGGTCTGGTAAAGCATAGGGAAGCATTGTAAAGCACAGAGAGGTCTGGTAAAGCATAGGCAAGCACTGTAAAGCACAGAGAGGTCTGGTAAAGCATAGGGAAGCATTGTAAAGCACAGAGAGGTCTGGTAAAGCATAGGGAAGCATTGTAAAGCACAGAGAGGTCTGGTAAAGCATAGAGAAGCATTGTAAAGCACAGAGAGGTCTGGTAAAGCATAGGGAAGCATCGTAAAGCACAGAGAGGTCTGGTAAAGCATAGGGAAGCATTGTAAAGCACAGAGAGGTCTGGTAAAGCATAGGGAAGCATTGTAAAGCACAGAGAGGTCTGGTAAAGCATAGGGAAGCATTGTAAAGCACAAAGAGGTCTGGTAAAGCATAGGGAAGCATTGTAAAGCACAGAGAGGTCTGGTAAAGCATAGGGAAGCATTGTAAAGCACAGAGAGGTCTGGTAAAGCATAGGAAAGCATTGTAAAGCACAGAGAGGTCTGGTAAAGCATGGGGAAGCGTTGTAAAGCACAGAGAGGTCTGGTAAAGCATAGGGAAGCATTGTAAAGCACAGAGAGGTCTGGTAAAGCATAGGGAAGCATTGTAAAGCACAGAGAGGTCTGGTAAAGCATAGGGAAGCATTGTAAAGCACAGAGAGGTCTGGTAAAGCATAGGGAAGCATTGTGAAGCACATAGAGGTCTGGTAAAGCATAGGGAAGCATTGTAAAGCACAGAGAGGTCTGGTAATGCATAGGGAAATATTGTAAAGCACAGAGGTCTGGTAAAGCATAGGGAAGCATTGTAAAGCACATAGAGGTCTGGTAATGCATAGGGGAGCATTGTAAAGCACATAGAGGTCTGGTAAAGAGGTATATTAACAAACAGGGTAAACTGACCCTTATAGAAGTGTCCTACAGTAAAAACACAGCAGAGGGTAATACAGCACAGTGAAAGCATGGTAAAGTACATTAATAAACATGTCAAACCAGGGTAAACAATACATAGAGAAACCATGGAAAAATAATGGGAGAACTACAGAAACTCAGTGCAAAAATGCCATGGTAAACTTTTATAAGAACATAAGAAAGTTTACAAACGAGAGGAGGCCATTCGGCCCATCTTGCTCGTTTGGTTGTTAGTAACTTATTGATCCCAGAACCTCATCAAGCAGCTTCTTGAAGGATCCCAGGGTGTCAGCTTCAACAACATTACTTGGGAGTTGGTTCCAGACCCTCACAATTCTCTGGGTAAAAAAGTGCCTCTTATTTTCTGTCCTGAATGCCCCTTTATCTAATCTCCATTTGTGACCCCTGGTCCTTGTTTCTTTTTTTCAAGTCGAAAACATTCCTTGTGTCTTGGCCAATCAAGCTGGTATTAAAACCTGGAATGGGTGACACTGCTGTGCAATAGGAGTCTTATTTCCACCCCTGACCTTGATGCGTACGTGAGGCTGGTCTCCCACAATTACTGCAGGTCACTCATGCAAGATCAGTGAATCACAAGATAAAACTTCAGCGATCCGTGAATATAATAATGATAATAATGATGATAATGACTGGGCTTTACTCACCCTGTGGTCTGCCTAGGGGATCACCTGGACCAAACGGTACTCCTGCTGCACCCATTCCGAATCCTCCTCCTGAATAAAAGAAAATAAAAAAGGCTTCCTTATAACACCATCAATTAATTCTAACTGGGCTAGAAAGGATTCAGGAAAGGTTAAGCTACTACTCGATGGGGGTGTGCATCTGTTATTTCTGTCCCCTCTGAAACAGCTTTACTATCGAGAGATTTTCCGTTTATTGACTCCCAGTAGCCACAGATGCAGGGGGGGGGGACAGAAATGACATTTCCATGCCACCTATTGGTCATTCCTATAAGAACAGACCATCTCTTTATAAATTCTGCTTTTATAAGTGGCTAAAGAAAATAATTTAGTAAGATGGATTAATGTGTAAGCCTGGTAAACTATGATCTGAGTAGACACACCCACCTAATCCTAAATAAAAGAAAATAAAAAAGTCTTCCTTATAACACAATCAATTACTTCTAACTGGGCTAGAAAGGATTCAGGAATGGTTAAGCTGCTGTTATGAAAATCATGCATAACAATAATAATAATAATAATAATAATAATAATAATAATAATAATAATAATAATAATAATAATACCATGGTGACTGAAGTCAAGTCTGTCTCCTTGCTCTGCTTCAGTTGGCTTGTGTGCCACCATGGTTCGGTCCGTTTGCCCTTCCTCAGGTTTGGTCACCACCATCGATGTCAGCGAAGTCACAAAGTTATAGTTCAGAGAGAGCTGCAGAGCTTTCTCATTGAGGGCTTCGCGCTCTTCAGGCTGAGCTGAAACACTGAAATCACCAGAGTTAAACAAAACCTTAAATCAGTGCCTTCACCAACCAGGAACAAGCAACATCCCGACCATAGACAAGGGGAGCGCTTTGGTTTCTAAAATAAACGGGATGAAATAAATAGCTAAAAGATGTTACTAACAACATTACTGAACCCTCAGATCGAAACTGGCATCCCAATTTGGGGTGCATGACCAAATACAGCTTGTGCATTGGCCCACAAAACTGGAAAGAGTCAAGCGATCCATAGTGTCCTCTGACGCCCATGAATCCGGTAAAAACTTCAGCGATTAGGGAATCTACAGCAAGTATCTTCCTGTGCTCATCTGTGACGGAGCCAGTGAAACTCCTTACATCTTTGACAGCAGCTGCTCGATGGTCAGGTAAGCCCAGAGCCTCTCGATGTACTCTCCGAAAATGTACTTGTGCTTCTTCACAGCTTCGTCCTGCTCCTCCACCGGCGTCTCGGCTGCGAGGGTCAGGTCGCTGCTGGCCTGTGAAAATAAAGAGCAACTCAACCACACTGGACCAGAGCAAGCACAGCAGCACAGGGACTAGTATGAGCTGTTGAGTGTGTGTCTGTTTATCACAATGCATCACAGCTGCTGCTGCTGCAGAGTCACCTCCAATAGGACCTCGACTTTACGCCTCATCCGAAGGATGGAGCACAAGGAGATTAAGTGACTTGCTCAGGGTCACACACATAGTGGTTAAACTAGGATTGGACTTGGAATGTCCACACCCAACCGCGACTGACCAGAACAAGCGCAGCAGCACAGGGAACAGCATTAGCTGTTGTGTGTGTCTGTTTAATTATTATTCATTTAGCAGGCGTCTGTCTCTAAAGTGACTTACAGAGACTTGGGGGTGAATGATGCGTCACAGCTGCTGCTGCAGAGTCACTTCCAATAGGACCTCGGCTTTACACCTCATTTGAAGGACGGAGCACAAGGAAGTTAAGTGACTTTCTTTAACCACTGGACCACCAAGTCTCCTTATATATTATTTTTGTCAGCGATTGACTGAATCCTGACTGTGTAACACATGTATGTATAGATAGATAGATAGATAGATGGATAGATAGATAGATAGATAGATTAGCAAATTGACCAACTTACTGCCCCTGCTTTTATCTGTACGCTCAGTATCTCCAGGTCGTTTTTGGAAATACGTCCAGCGACCACAATTTCGGAGCCGTTGTAGTAATGTCTGAAAACATTTTCTGTCAGATCAGAGACCCCGTTGCCCGGGTACTGCAGCTCAACCTGCTGCAGCAAAGGGGTCGCCACCTCTTCATAAAACCCCTGGAAGACAAAGGGAGAGCCCATCAGACACGCTCCAGACTCCGCCTGCGCTTCCGAGACGCGCTTCCAGGGCTCGGGGGTTTCCAATCCTACCTGGAGCTGCAAGGCGGAGTCAGAGCTTTCGTAGATCCGCCGAGCCACGCCCCCGTTCTCCAGAGCCAGCTTCTCCAGGAAGTTGTAATTAACGTCAAAGCCAAAGCCCAGGCAGTACAGCGTGTAGAGGCCTTCAATCCCTTTCTTTATATTGGACTGGATCTGCTCCAGGTTAGTGACGCCTGTGGATTAGAAACACCCATCAGTAAGGGCAGGATCAGCACAGCCCAGGGATACTGCTATTGGAATGAGTTCGTTAATCAGTTCATTAACGAGAGTGCATCTGTACCGGATGTGGGATCGCCATCAGTCAGCAGAATGATAATGGAGACGCTGCGTTCAGGGAGCTTCCTCTCCTCCTTGGAAATCTTCAGCATTTCCACTCCTTTCAGAACAGCTGCGTTTATATCGGTTACTGGAACGGCACAAATACAGAGAAGATTGGGCAACAGTGTGGAGTAGTGGTTAGGGCTCTGGACTCTTGACCGGAGGGTCGTGGGTTCAATCCCTGGTGGGGACACTGCTGCTGTACCCTTGAGCAAGGTACTTTACCTAGATTGCCCCAGTAAAAACCCAACTGTATAAATGGGTAATTGTATGTAAAAAAAATAAATAAATAAATAAATAATAATGTAATTGTATGTAAAAAAAAAATAATGTGATATCGTGTAACAATTGTAAGTCGTCCTGGATAAGGGCGTCTGCTAAGAAATAAATAATAATAATAATAAAAGATTGATCACGATACGGCTACATCAGCAACCAGCAGTCACACTGTACTTGTGATGTACTAATACACTGCTCCCTATAAGGCATTCCTTTATAGCATCACACAGGTTATAAGGCGGTATTTTCATAGCCCCCTGTTGCCCCCTAATGCCATTAGACTAACACTTACATTCTCGATATACGGCAGAACACAAAGTGCATGCTTTCTTACCTATAGCTCCCGACTACAGTGTGATAAACGGGGCTGCACTGTACTGTATTTACTGCGATTGTGAGGATGGAACTCCATACGTTAACAACATGCGTTTATCAAATGATCTTCGTGATCAATGTCATCTCGTGTTTCAAATCGGTTGCATCACAGATACACTGTGGAGGGGTTCAGCCCCGTTTCGGCGCTCACCTCCTCGGTCTGTAATGCGGCCCACGAAAGTTTTGGCCTGCTGCACCATCTCGGGAGTAGCTTGAACTAAAGTACTTTTCCAAGTCGAGACCTCGCTGTCGAACGTTATCAAGCCGAAATGATCATCTTCATGAATGTCTTCTAGGATCTTCAGAAGAGCTTCCCGAGTCTTTCCGAGAAAAGAAAGCAGAAGAGATGCCATGCTAGTGACTGGGGTTCCTTCCAGTGCTACGTTAATAAAACAACTGTTTACTAAATCATTAGCAAACACAGTCAGCATTGCAGGCTGGTTGTCTAGTGGTAAAAACTTAAATTGCAATCTCAGGGACAATGCTGCAGCTTTCAAACTGCAGCGAAGCACATGGATTAGAAATATTACAACATTACACCTAACCATGTGGCAGCCTCCAGTCTACTAAATGCATTCAAGAGAATGGAAGTATTTTTCACAGTAATAACATTTCACAGAGCATCACAAGTTAATGAAGCACCTGCTGCATTTTCTTCCCGTGCATGGAGCCACTGCGGTCTATCACGAATACCACATTCTTCCGCATCCTCGGCAGATCCGTGGGCGCAAAATAGTGAACAAAGTATCCGTTCACGATCTGAAAACAGAACAGAGCTCTTAAAACACATGCGTACTTACATTCTTTATTTTTTATATGACAGTCCCAGGGGACAATGGATCCCTCAATTATCATTGCCTTTTTATCATCTAAAAATGCCATCATTTCTTATTTCTCACCTGTTCCTATGGCATGTGCTCTCTGTGTGCGATCTTTCTCTAGTGTTGCTTTTGCTTACTAACTAAAAAAAATTGCTTCTGGAAAGACTCCCCCAGGGCTGACGGGGACACATATCAGTGTTTCCCTGCGAACTGAAGTCCGGAGGTCAGGGGTGTCCAATAAATCCCGGCGCTGGAGCGCCATTCCACTCCAGGTCTAACAGGTACAATTAGATAATTAACTACTTTAGGGCCTGGATGGAACTTTTAATTGGTTCCGTTAAACAATGTGGAACATGGTTGGAGCACAGACCAGGCACGGAAGGGTGATCTTTAGCCAGCCCTGCAGTATGTGCCACATTGTGCGCTGAAGCCTGTTTATATCCTCACAGCCCGCCGTGAGGAGTCTTTTCAGAAGCAATGGTTTCCTGGAACAGTTGGTCAGCACGGTTAATAATGATCCGAGCAGAAACAACGATAGACAAGATATTAATTCACTGGTATAAAGTGATCACTGAAGACAGTTCAAAGCCCCTCTCAAGTGCAGAGCGAGTACCTGGATATCTCCTGCTGATGCTTCTCTCTTCACGTCATATTTAATGATGAACTCTCCGTCTAAGATGCTTTCAGAGCATTCCGGACACTTGCGCTGCTGGTCCAGTGTTGGTTCAAACACAACGTGGGCCTAAAGAGGATTATAAATCAGGTCTGAAAAATCGACCAATCACTGATATGCGTTTGTCAATATTCCGGTCGTCTCATCATCCTGTGCACAGTGATGTCACCCCATGCTGTGCACAGTGACGTCACCCCGTGCTGTGCACAGTGATGCAGTGATGTCACCCCGTGCTGTGCACAGTGATGTCATGGTAAAGCTGTCGTGTGTAGGAGTATGCAGGGTGTGTCTCTGCAGGGTGGGGGAGGCATCTCACATACGCTTACCGTATTTACTTCTCAAGCACGTTTGTATTACAGGGAGTTGTGTTTAGCAGGCTTGTGTGTTAGCCCTGCAGGTAATCTCATAGGGTCGAGCAGCTCAGCTTAGCTTCACCGTCCTTCTGCCCAAACTGCACGAGATCACATCTCTTTCACAAGAAGAGACACACAACACATGAACGTGACTTCTGAAGCAGGCATGTGTTTCAGGGACTGTATTGAGCATGCTTGTTGCATAATAGCAACACCGTCATTACCAGCTCTTCCTACCTTGTCCTGGGTTAATGTCTTCTTCACTGTCTCTGCCAAGTCGTTAGTTAGAAATGCTGCGTGCACATCCAAAAAGCTAATGCCCTGAGGTTCATAGATATGAGCATCGATCTGAAAAACAAACACACAGCACACCCACGCAGAATGATAACAAGGACAGGTTTAACTCAGTACACTGCTCTTCACAAAGACTTCAGAGACTGTGGGAACAGCCATGGCACTTGAGATCATTCTACTGTAAAAGATACAAGGAAAAGATACAAGGAAAAGCACAAGTCCAACTTCTTAATAAATCGCCTCAAATTGCATTGCGCATTTTAGATTAGGGAACGCACTTCCTGTCTGGTTTATAATCTTGTAAACATTAGTGAAGCTTTTTAAAAATAAAAAATAAAACATCTGTTAAAGTGAATGTTTGTTCCTGTGGGGAATCAACATCTTACTAAGGGGTCCCCACCCCCCCACCTCCTCCCCACCTCGTCACCACCTCCTCCCCACCTCCCAACCACCTCCTCCCCACCTCCCAACCACCTCCTCCCCACCTCCCCACCTCCTCCCCACCCCCCCCGGAACAGCCTGTGTCGTCCAGACCTCCCCTTTCTCAGCTACACTCACAGTACCTTGAAGTGTTTGACCAGTTGCTGCGGCCGCACTTTGATGGCGAGCTCGTACTTCCCCAGGTGTCGCTTCAGCAGCTCCTCGTAGGTGAGCTCAAAGGTGACCTTGCTGAGCGCCGCGATGTTCACCGACACCTTGAACTCTTCCATCTTCCTCCCGGAGACTCTGGGGAGTGTTTGAAAGAGAAAGTGCAGTCACAACAAAGGCAGCTTCACTGTCCCTCTCTGTGAAGCTGGGCAGGCTAGTGAGTGCTGAGCAGATTGAAGAGCGATCATCACCCGGTACGCACACTGACACGCACACACACTGACATGCACACACTGATACGGACGTGGCTTCATTGGAATTGGAGCTACCACTGCAGCACTGGGCTGCAGCCACTGGGATTGGAAACTAGCAGAGCAGCTCTGAATCAAAGACAGACAGACAGACAGACAGACAGACAGACAGACAGACAGACAGACAGAGACAGTCTTACTTGACCAGTCCAGCGCTGTGCCCCCGGGACACGGCCTGATCATACTGCTGCTTGGCCTCTTCCTTCTTCTTCACCACACCAACATACGTCTTGCCATCGATGGTCCTGTGCAAGGAAAGAGAAACACAGCCCAGTCGTTGAGAATCTAGATCAATGGATGTACAGGGTTTGGAAGAGAGGGGAGGGGGAAAGAGATAGAGGAGAGGGCAGAGGGGGGTGGAGGAGCGGTGGGTTAATGCATCAGCCTTTCACTAATGGAGACCTGGGTTCAAATCCAGACTAGATCATCTATGAGCTCTCACAGGGGCTCCCTGCCTGTGGGGGAGGGCTCAGCAATACCCACATGCTGAAGTTGCTGATGAACGCATGTTTGGGCAGCTCCACGTCGAAGGTGACCTCTCTGGACGCGTTGGCTCGATTGGCCATGCGGCTGGTGAGCACATTGTGGGCGAAGCGGGAGGTGACCTTGCAGTCCACGTGGAAGCTGTAGATCTCCAGATCGCTGCCACGCTCCTAAAATCACAAATAAATAAATAAATAAATACTACATGAGTAATAATGCACTGCCTGCATGATTTATTGCCCGCGTCACCCTGATCATCACAGCCCTGCCATGGCATCGACTCCACAGTGTGCTGGAAGGTGAAAACGGGGGGCAGGGATAATACTGTCCATCACTGTGAAGGCTCTACACAGTCAAAGTCCCATCACAGAGAGTTCCTCTCAGTGTTTTCTGTGTTATGCTGCTGAGCTCCATTAAACAGAGTCTTTTGCTTGTCGGTAGTCCAAGAGTAGTGTCTGTGAAAGCAGCCAGGATTAAAGCATGCCTCTGCACAGGGAGCTCCCAGAAACTTCTCTTTATCTAAACATGTGACATCAGACCTTTCAACTCTGCTGGCCAGCACCTTGTCTGCAGTTTAAAATTGAAACTGTTTAAAATGAAATAAAAAAGTGGAAAGGCTTTCAGACGACTCCAGACATTGACTAAAAAAACATTATCAGAGCTGTGAATGCAACAGAACCCGCAGTTTGTGGAGATTGTAAAATATAAATAAATACATACATTTCTGTTTAGACTAGATAGTTCTTAGCTGGGTTTGTTTTTATTCTCTATTAATTAAATTCTATTCATTGAAAAAAGGAAAGAGAGAACCAGGCCGTTTATATTTTGTTTTGAATAGGAGAAGTTAGCAGAGCAATGTTCCTGCGTGAGGGGGAGTGGGGGGAGGGGTACAGGCAGGCATGAACGCATTTAAGTTCAAGAAGTTTTTCAAATCAAGTAAGCTGATTTCATGTGTGTAATTTACAGCCAGTGTCATCTTTATGGCAAGTAAACGGCAAAGTAATTCAATATCTCTGGCAGTGGACTGTCTCTGTTTAGCGCACGCAAGAACTTGCAGAATGGATACAACTGTGTTGAGAACTGTAAGAAAACGCAATTGAGAGCAAAACATCTCATGACATTTTTAACTTTCACAGCTGAAGAGGTGCTGGGGCTATGCCTTGTCAAAGCCAAATAATGCGTCTTCATTTTGCAAAAAGTTGAGATGGTTATATACAGAGAGAGAGAGAGAGAGAGAGAGAGAGAGAGAGAGAGAGAGAGAGAGAGAGAGAGAGAGAGAGAGAGAGAGAGAGAGAGAGACTTGCGGTTGATTTCAAGTGTTAATTCATGTTAATTTATAAATTTCCGCAGAGCTGCGATAATTGCATTTTCTTCGGAACTCTTAGATATCACGCACTTGCGATTTTTACGCAAAACGTTTGCACGCAAGCAGAGTTGTGAGAAAGATGGGAAAATTCGACCTTTGACTATCTGCCCCATTGTTACCTGAGCAGCTTACAGAATAAAGACATTGTTACTGTACCTGCGCAGACCTCTTCTGAGGGAGAACGACGGTTGAGGTGAACGCTGGAAAAAAAACGAGCAACGCAAAGCACAGGGAAGCCTCCATGCTGAGATGAGAGTATGAAGAGCCTGTGCGAGGTCTTTCACAAGAAGAGCAGAACGCAGCGTTTGTTATACCTGGTATTTACATGCCAGCAAATCATTCACAGTGCCTGTTTAATGATATACCAAGTACTGGAAATAACGGGCAAGGGTTACAGAATCGACACAAAGGGTGAGGGGAGTTTGTTCTGTGGCTTGTGGATTGAAATTGCGATTGCATGTGAAATACCTGTGATGGGACGTGTTGGTTAAAAACTGTATCAACCTTAGCAAGTGTTTGGCTGCGCCTTCATGTTTTACAGGAAATTTGTAATGAGAACTTGTTTTCTTTTTTAATTTGGAGCATCTAAGTGAGTCTGCATTCAATCACTGTTCATATTGGACCATAGAAACTAAACTAATTAGTTTCTGAAGCAAAGCTGTCTGTGGCAGGACCAGAAGCTGACACACAGCAGGTACTGCGAGTTGAAAGCGCTGCTGCATGTATTTATTAATGTACACAAAATACAAAATTTAGACAAAAAGAAAACACTCTCGCACTCTAAAAACTGAGTTGTATTTGTTAATTTTCTTTTACTTTCTTTTCTCTCGCTCTCGTTCCTCCTTTCCCGAACACCCACCCAGACCAGCAAAAGCTGCAGGCTTTTATACATGTGACCATATCCGGATTGGAAATGATTTCCATTACACGAGAGTAGATGTTAAAACTTCATGCTGATTTGAACTCGGCTCTCGCCAAGATAAGCACCAACTAAGACGTAGCTTTACAGTAAACTAATGTGATCCATATGTGTCTCCATCCATTTACGTTTCCTTCCATATGATGATGTAGATATCCTTTGTCTTGGGAAAATTACTCTTTGCTTTCTGTTTAAACTCTTATGTCTGAGGTGCCAATACGATAAGCAGAAAAAGAGTTATCAAGTAATATGTGTTTTGACTTTAAAAAGTATTATAAATATTATATAGAAATAAAATGTAAAGATGTGTTTGTGGTTTCAGCTGACTAGACTTGGGGGAGCTTGCATATTCAGCTGATGTTGCATCAGCCATGTAAGGACCAATCAGTATGTTTGTAAAGGTCCAACGTCCCATAGCAACTGACTCAACAAACCACTAACCAATAGAAGAAGTTGGTAAACAGGACACAAGATAAACCACAAGTCTAGTCTGACTGACTACAGGTGTTGAGACAGCCTGCTTGCATGTAAGACGAAGTTGTTTTTGTTGTATATGAGTTAAGCTTCTGTGATTGGCTCGCAATAACTCTGTAGGTTGCGAGGTATATATTACGTTTACATGCTCTGCGCAGTCAGAACTCTGCTCGATGTTTGTCTAGCACCACGTGTGCTGAGAGCGTTCTCTAGTTTGCAAACTATTAAACTCATTTACTCAACTTGTCTCTACTCTACTGAGTCTCTGTTCCGGGGTCAATAAAAACGTAAAACTTCCACGACACCTTCTGTCTGGTGTTGATGGCTGAAGTGTAATGCTGGCTCCAGGGATCAGCTTATTGCCTCCCTAGCGCATCAGCACACAACGACTGTGATGCTGGCTCCGGGGATCAACCACAGTGCATGTATTTCACAGGCTTTTTAACCCTCTTTCAATAAAGACCCCCTCTATAGATCTGCATTCAGACAAACATCTACATGCATGATAAGATATTATGGAACACATCAACAGGGTTGAATAGCCCCATCTAACCCTACAGGCCAAAAGTTTTGCATCAACCTACAGCATTAACTAATTTTCCTTCATAAACACTAATGAAACCTGCTGAATAATGTTACATTAACATATTCAATTACACACTGGTTTGTAGTTTTCCATATACTTAATGAAAAAACTGACAAATTGAAAAATGTGACATTTCACAATCTAACATGACATACTGTACTACCATTATGGCTTCCGGTCGACTTTTGTGATATCCTTTTCTAGTTTATTTTATTACATGATGTTAAATAAAATATATAAATTATGTTCATATATATTTTTTTTTAATTATGTATCAATCCTAAAATTCTAAGTGATGCAAAACCTTTGGCCATAGCTGTAACTAAATAAAACTTAATAATCCATTTTTGGATTTCGTTTGTTGAATGTAAAATTAGATTTCAACACCCTACCTATGCATACTCAGGGCTGTATTATTATTATTATTATTATTATTATTATTATTATTATTAATTTCTTAGCAGACACCCTTATCCAGAATATCTTACAATTGTCACAAGATATCACATTATGTTTACATACAATTACCCATTTATATAGTTGGGTTTTTACTGGAGCAATCTAGGTGAAGTACCTTGCTCAAGGGTACAGCAGCAGTGTCCTCCACCTGGGATTGAACCCACGACCCTCCGGTCAAGAGTCCAGAGCCCATTGGCCAGCTGTGAGACTCCTTGCAAGCCACAGCCCTGTGAACTCAACACAACCCTCAACTCAAATACCAATGTCAGTCACGCACTGTCTAAAATAAACCTTAACTTACCCCACTTACAGTGCTGCCAGATCAGAGGTGTTCCCTCCCGATCTAGAGGTTTTACGTCTCTGCTCAGGACAATCTGGGCGTAAGAAATGGGCAGAGTTTTTTTTTTAAAGGTACATTTTTAATTTTGGAGGATTTCTTTTCTGTCTGAAAACATTTTGTTCCCTAAGATTTAGTCCTAATGTGCAAGTCCAATTCCTTTACTGAGATAGCGGATGTGATGTGACATCATGCCAGCTGGCAGCTGCAACCACTGAATATATATATATATATATATATATATATATATATATATATATATATATATATATATATATATATATATATATATATATAATTTCTCCAGACTTGAGATTTACTTTAACTCATAACTTCATGCGCAGCAGTATTAGGGCACCTAGACCCACAGAGCCTGTGCTGCATAGGATTTGAGGGAGGGGGACAGGTGGGGGACTAATACTTGCTGCAGAGGAAATGTATTTAATTGTAAGAGCCGTGTTTAAGTGTTGTGGCAGTCAGTGAATATAAATTCTGGTAAATAAAGAAAAAAAAACTACACTTAGAGATTTTATTTGTTTACAATTTAGCCGTGGTGTGCCGATATAATATTACTGTAGGTTCATTTTAGAGGTTTAAGAATGATACAAGTAAAGTTCATTCTTATTAATTGCATACATGATAATTGCATACTCCTGTTACATTGAAGCGCATTCTTTATGAAAATGAACATGCAGTAGATTCCTGTTCATTGCAAAATGCTGCGTGCCTCACGGTTGTGTGCATTTACCCAAAATAAGGAACACAGATTTTAATTTACACAGAATAAGGAACATAGATTTTAATTTAACCAGAATAAGGAACAACATACTACTTCTTAAAAAAAAAAAAAAAAAAAAAAACTTCACAATTGTATGCAATTATCAGGTGTATAATAAAAATGTTACTGAAATTGCACACGCTGGCTAATTGCATAATTTTTTTTTTTCGGCTTGTATTTCGTGAGCGCTCTGCCTGCCTTTAATGTCGTCATTAGCGTCATTAAACTATCTCCGTTTCTTCATTTAATTATGAAAACGTGATGCTGACAAAAAAAGCTCAAATATTCTTCTACCTGTACATCCCACAGTGATGCTCGCTTCTTGGAGGTTGAAGCTACAACACTAAACTACCCGTTTCACAAATCAAAGGCATCACCCGCGGCTCAACTGGTCAAATAAAATAATGAAGTCATGAGTAATGCTGTGCTCGCATTATTACAAGAGCACTACTTTAAATGCACAGGAATTAATTTTATTTTGCACGTTACTCGCTGGAATAGAAAGAAGTCTTAGTTAATCGGCTCGTTTCACATTCTACTAAAAATATGACGTTTGTCAGAAATAAAACCTCTAGATATCATTTAAATGCTGATATTAAATTGAAATACAGACAGTACTAAACACATCACACGGGCAGCAGTGTGGAGTAGTGGTTAGGGCTCTGGACTCCTGACTGGAGGGCATTGGGTTCAATCCCAGGTGGGGGACGCTGCTGCTGTACCCTTGAGCAAGGTACTTTACCTAGATTGCTCCAATTAAAAACCCAACTGTATAAATGGGTATGTAAAAATAATGTGATATGTTGTAACAATTGTAAGTCGCCCTGGATAAGGGCGTCACCTAAGAAATAAATAATAATAATAATAATCAACCAAAGCAGCTGCCTATACACACTACCTGCCACTCAGATAAATGGGTGCTATACAGAGACTCGCAGCTCAATTCTTGGGTCTCAGGTTCCCGATGTGTGCGGACTGCCTCGCCCTGTGTGATGCGCCTGTCTGCGTCAATCGAGATCGCTACAATATGCGTCGATCGAGGGCAATACCCTCCAAACTCCTACCTAAAATGATCTAATAATATTGAAAACGTGGCGTCTCTTCTATAGAATTGTAAAAAGTGCATCAATTGGTTCCGCTAAACTGCAGCTTGCACCTCAAGCCGCTTCCACTAGCGGTTTGGAATTTGAATATTAAGATGGGTTCGCTAAACTGCGGACTACCAAGGGAATGTGTACTTCCTTGTTATTAAAATGATACGTACTTCTTTCTAATCCACAGTATTAATGTTCCTCATCTTGTTACAAAAAAGTCGCTAATAAGTCGTTTCGTAGTCTTTTAGTCTGCAATTACAGTAAAGATTTTGAAGCTCAGAGGTTAGTATCGATACCAGCGGGACGTGGGAATGAATGCATGCATGCAACGAGGAATGAAATGCATTTTATTTTGCGACAAAGCAACGTGTAAGAGAGGCTAAATAAATCATTATGATTTAGCCGAGGCCAGTGCCTTGATAACGATGGCACGACCGCATCAAACATCTCTCCTGTAGATGTACGTGTAATCTGAACTTCAGTATTCAAAGTGCGTTTTGAAATTGATGTGTTCTGTACTGTACTGCAGTATGACTAAAATACCAATGTTATTATTATTAATTTCTTAGCAGACGCCCTTATCCAGGGCGACTTACAATTGTTACAAGATATCTCATTATTTTTACATACAATTACATTAGTTTTTTTTACACATTACTTTTACATACAATTACCCATTTATGCAGTTGGGTTTTTACTGGAGCAATCTAGGTAAAGTACCTTGCACAAGGGTACAGCAGCAGTGTCCCCTACCTAGGATTGAACCCATGACCCTCCGGGCAAGAGTCTAGAGCCCTAACCACTACTCCACACTGCTGCCCTTTAAATTAGGAGAAGCATCTCTCTCTCGCCAACTCACCGCCACTTCAATTAAAACCATTAAAAAAAAGAAAACAAAACAGCCGTATCCGTTAATACATCTAACAAAACACAAGTGGCGAGCAGCATATTCAAAATACAAAGCAGAGAGGCGAAACTGGCGCCACTGCAGAGCCACCAGAGGATACTGCACAGTAAAACACAACGCACTGGGATCCCACATGGCGAACTCCGGTACCCAGTTTCATAACCTCCTCTTCTCAACGCGATCCCGCCAATCGAATTCGCAAGCTGGGTTAGTAGAGTTTCTACAGCCAATAATACGCGACGGTTCCGACCAGCCACGCCCACTGCTAGTGACGCTCCATTTCATTTCATGAAATAGAAGCGTTTGCTTATTCTGGGAAGAGAGAGATAATATTACAGCTGCTCGTGAGTTTATCATCTGCTGTTTAAAGTATTAGGCTGGGTTAAAATGCTTCCTAATTATTATTTTTATACGTTTATTACCTACATGGAGTTCTGAGACAAATAGTTCCTCTTCTGTTTAATTTAAGAACAGATAAGGAAGTTGAACTTGCCAAGTCATTTTTATACTGAGAAAACAAACGCGATAGCAGAGCTCGGCAGGATTCTCAAAGACGAAAATTACTGCTTGCAAAGTCAAACGAGTCTGCTGTTTGATTTCTTTCTTTATCACATCAGAAGTGCGGATTTTATATGAATAAAAATAAATAAAAAAGAGGAGTCTCAAACTGAAACCAGTGAAGATGGACGTCAGCGTCTCCGTGTCGTTCTTTCAAGACGAGCTCGCCTCTACCATCGAGCACGCAGTGAAAGCGGCTGTAGACACCGTCTTGTGCCAAATCACAAAAGTTGTCGGCGGCAAATTCACTGAATTCCGAATGGAAATGGCTGGAAAGGAGAAAGAGAATGAAAGTCTGAAGCTGAGATTGGAAATATCAGAGAGCGAGTTGAAAGCGGTGCGGGAATGCATGAACGCTGCAGATGCAGACATTAAACAACCTCTCAGAAACATGAACCCCGACTGCAATGAACAAGACTTTCAGAGGAACGAGAACCAGGGATTATTTCAAGGTAAGATTGATTTTTTTCATGGTATTGCTTGGTCATTCCAACTCTTTATAACTTATTAGTCAGTATTGTTTGTTTTAATTTCTCTTCATACACTTTTAAAGTCTACTGTCCTAATAGCAGACCAATCTAATTAATTCTTTAGAGTGTAAGAAAGTACTAGTCTATGTTTGTAATACCACCTAGTCTAATTATGATTTAAAAGAGTATTCTACAAACTACAAGAAAGTACTATTTTATATTGGTAAACCTTGCCCAGTCTAATAAAGAGACTGAAATGGCTATCCTTCTGGTCTTGTAAAGGGTAAACTGTTTGGTAAATTGAACAAGCCTATAGTGCCAGTGAGACTAATTGGCTGTCAGATAGCTAATCTGCTTGCTGACAAAATCCAAACATTCACAATAATAAAGTTACAAAAACACAGATTCAAGTTCACTGATTTCAGTAATACAGTCTCTTTGTCAGGACTCGCCTCTAAACAGGTCCTCACCCTCGCTCAGCCACACAGGCTTGTTTACTCAGGGCTTTTATACCGGCCTTCTCACAGTAAATCACACACAGCTGTCTCAGGTTAGCTGAGAGGTACTTTAAATCCAGGGTTTTCAACCGGGGGCGTCTAGGAGTCTGAATTGATTTTTTTTTTAATTATTTGTTTATTTAGCAGACGTCTTTATCCAAGGCAACTTACAGAGACTAGGATGTGTGAACTATGCATCAGCTGCAGAGTCTCTTACAATTACGTCTCAAGAAAAGGGCTTGTAATCAGGAGGTCCCCGGTTCAAATCCCACCTCAGCCACTGACTCATTGTTTGACCCTGAGCAAGTCACTTAACCTCCTTGTGCTCCGTCTTTCGGGTGAGACGTAGTTGTAAGTGACTCTGCAGCTGATGCATAGTTCACACACCCTAGTCTCTGTAAGTCGCCTTGGATAAAGGCGTCTGCTAAATAAACAAATAATAATAATAATAATTTGAATTTTAGATACATACCCTGTGCCATCGATTTTTAGCCATGTATGTTTTTATTTAGTGAGTATTGGTGAAGTGATGTTCCGGCTTAGTGCTGGCCGTTGGCGACAGCTCTGGAACTGTGTTAGCTGTCTGGTAACATGCAAGACCAAACAGACAAAACACTCACTGTACTTTTTACCTTTTGGAACGGGGTCTCTCACAGTCCTTCTCAGTTTATAAATACAAAACAGCGCGAAGGAACAGATTACGATTCTCCGTCCCCTTTTATGCCGTCACACATGACCCCTTGGTAAACGAGTGCAGCCGCCTCTCCAATCTGCGGCCGCCACGTCGTTTCCCTTCCAGGTCAATGCGTTCTTGCAATGGAGTCTCGCCCCCTTCCTGGCTGGCTAACTTCCTTGAACCCTGGGAAAGAACTGTCAGGCCAGCCCGTCCAAGGAACTCTGTTCTCGCTGCTTAGCGCCCTCACAGGTCGGGAGGGAGATTTACAACTAAGAATCATTGTATTTCAGTTACAGCACCCTATGATATTATCTGGTGAAAGATGACACAGGTTTGTTGGAGTTCCCCCAAAAAAATCAGCTTGGTATGGTAGCCTTTTTCACTTCCTTTTTTGTTTAATTATTGAGGTTTTTGCTGCATTACAGCCCTTCATTAAAATAATTACGTTTTCAGGGTGTTTTATTGATGCACGTGTGCAACACACAAACCATAAGTGTGTGTTTATGTTTTCGCTGTTCTTGTTCTAAGTTTCATGAAATGCAACTGTTCATTTTTAACAATTTTTTACACAAGAGTACTCGCACACGCTTGGTCACCGTCACAACTGTTGCATGAAACTGGGGTTACCATATTCACCTGGTATTAATAACATACAGCACCTCTCTGCACTTAAGCATTTGTATATCAGCTGACAATTTCAGTTGCTATCCCATCATGGCTTTCTTCTTAAAGGCGTACAGCCTCACATGAACTCCCAATATCTCTGACAAGCACCTGGGTACATATTTTATGATATTGCAACAAAAGGAATACACTTTTTTTTTGGGTGCATGTGTGTTGTATAAGTATTATGTACTATATATCGCCTTGAGAGTACAATAACACAGCCAACAATGTACTGAATGATTATACCCGAAAATAATAATTGTTATTTTTTTATATTAAGTAGCCGGCACAAATCTAGTATTAGGTGGCTTAACCTTGACAAGCATGTGTAAGGATTTTTGCCTATATATTGCCCTGGCCTTGTAGGGAGTGACTGGCTTTTCATATAGGAGGCTGTGTGGTCCAGTGATTAAAGAAAAGGGCTTGTAACCAGGAGGTCCCCGGGTTCAAATCCCACCTCAGCCACTGACTCATTGTGTGACCCTGAGCAAGTCACTTCACCTCCTTGTGCTCCGTCTTTCGGGTGAGACGTTGTTGTAAGTGACTCTGCAGGTGATGCATAGTTCACACACCCTAGTCTCTGTAAGTCGCCTTGGATAAAGGCGTCTGCTAAATAAACAAATAAATAATAATATCTCAGAGTGCAGCTGTCACCTTGGGACAGAGAACACTATTGTTTTCACATAAATTGTTTCTGCTTAATAAGCTGTTTTGAGGCCATATACAAACCATAATCAAACCGATTGAAACTAGTTCTAAAACCATTTACTTTTGTTAACATGCTATAACTTTAGGGAAGTGTTGCAGAACGCATAATAATACACTATACTAATGCAACACGTAGGCTTTTTCTGATAACCACGCACCTTGTGTGGGACAGGGTACACATTGTTCCAGTTAAATTGCAGAAGCTCTTACTGTTTCATCAGCCTTTGATCCTTTTCCATTATACTACTGTTAGTTATGCTTCCCATTTAAATGGTAAAGACATCATTAAAACTGTCTGTAAACATAGTGTGATTTTCCTGTGTTTAATGTAATATCTGAAATCAACGCAGGGTTAATAAACTCTTAAAAGTAAGCTGTGCATAGCTGGTGCACATCAGCCGTTTGCAATCACCAGTCTTGTTGTTCGACCTTGTGATGTGTGGGTAGAGCGCTTTGCTGCCTGTGAGAATTGAGCAAAACTGATATCATTGTTTGCAAATGTAACTTCTTGTTATCTGGGTTTCTGCTGACATTGGAAAAGTGAAGAAAAAATGCAAATGTAACTCTGAATGTGCTTTGTCTCATGCTAGGGAAATAAGACCAAATGTGGTCAAGGAAATTACGTAAGCTATCTGTGCTGTATGAAGTAATTTCTTTGCTCGGGTCAGCTCAGCTCAGAAACTAACATCTAGCTGATGATGACGGCTCAGAAACTAACATCTCTTAAGAAAACAGAAATATAAAACACGGAAATGTGGGTGGGGTGAAATTATTTATTTTATTTTTTTAATTAAAAAAAAAAAAAAGAAAATCAGCTTCAATTTGAGGCATTGATCACCCCTCTACCACAGATACTTTAGACACAATGTTGGATCCAGCCTCATCCCCAGCTCACCATCCTGTAGTGTCTAAAAAAGTAGAAGTCTCTAGAGGTCATCATTCATGATTTGTATCTATTGGCCAGGAGCCCAGTGAGCTCAAGCAGACACCTGCAGGGCTGGTCTTTGTCTTCCTGGTAGCTCGCTGTCCACTTCCACTGTCAAGCTCCTGGGTGTAAAGAGTGTATTCACTTGGTTGTGTTAGTAGAGGATACTCACTGTATTCCTTAGCTTTAAGTAAAATAAAAAATAAAAACACCTCCTCATGTTTCAGTTTAATGACCCAATGACATCTCTCAGTAGAATTCTGACAAGGGGCTGGCTTTGTAGAGGAACCTGGCTAATAAGTAAGTTATAATTTTGTACAATTTTCTTTCACACAGATCCCACAGAGAGCCATGCTGTGCCTAAATCTGAAGCACAGGAGGGGCCAAGGATAGAAGCAGTTCACACACAAGAGGAGTCCTTTCACCGGGAGTGGTGTGCAAGTCTAAAGCAGGTTACAGAGCTGACATGTGTTAAAGATGAAGAGGTCCCTCGACTGGAATGTGTTCCTATTAAAGAGGAATTCACAGAACAGGAATGTGTCCCCATCGCAGAGGAAGTTCCTGCTGAAAATAATGTCTGTACACCTGAGGAGAACAACCAGCTGGGATCCAGCCTGTGTGATGATTGTCCACCTGAATGTGAACTGGGATTTAGAGGTAATTATACAAAACAAGAAACATTGAGCTGTCTATTATTTTTGTAGAAACTGGTTACTAAACTCTAGAAGTGTGCTGAAGATTCATATTTTTGGCCATTCTACCTGAATTTAAGCTAGGGAGGCTGCCCAGCCACTATGTCAATGGCTTGCAACATAACTATCCTTGCTGCTGTGACCCTGCTAGATGTGCACCCACTATCTTGCCTGTTCTGAATGCAGTTAGATCTTTGCATTTCCCTGTTTCTGGTAGACTGTTTGCAGTTGTGCTGCTCCCACAGCTTTATAGTGGTGCTGGGATCACATGACTCATCAATGGGTGATGCCAAATCCAGTCGAGTTGCTAAGTGTCACCAGAAGATACTTTTTAACCCTGTCGCTGCCAAGCGCTTTTCCACCCCCAGTGCTGGAGCTTTTCTTGAATTTTCAATCGAATTCTTTAAAAGTCAAATTTCTCACACGTCTCTAAAGGAAACGTACGATTGTAAGTCGCCCTGGATAAGGGCGTCTGCTAAGAAATAAATAATAATAATAATAATAATAATAATAATAATAATTATAAACCTATATATTGTTTTTTTTCAGCACAATCTGAATTTTCAATGTTGTTCAATACTCCACTGATTCAGATATTGCAGATTAAATGGGGGGGGGGGGAATGAAATCGCAATTTCTGTGCCACTTTTAAAGCCCTCAAATTAATTTCCTAACATGCTAATTAGACAAATTGCATGCGTCTGGCATTGCTGATATGTTAACTATCTGTGGAGATAAAAAAAGTAGGAGTTGGTATGCGTCTGTCATGGCTGTGTCAATATTAGTATTAATAAATAATAAACATTTAAAACAGAACATCGTCGGGTCGATAAATGTAGACAAAAACTAAATTCAAAATATAGTTTCGAAAGACTGAACCCCCTACACACGTCCTAAAATTTTGTAAGCGATTACTCTCACTCGCAGCCTTTAAGGCACCAACATATTTTATATTATTATTATTATTATTATTATTATTATTATTATTATTATTTACTGCGGATTGTGCAGCATAGTCTGGGACAGTATACAGCAATCAATAACGACTGATTAGTTCTGAAAATAACTGTTGAAAATAAAATTTGACGAATATCTCCTGTGGGTCTGCTAAATGTTGTAGCCATCAGGATTTGCTCAAATCAAACCACGATCCGAAATATAAAACTCTTCAGTTTGTTTGTTTATTTGACTTATTGGATTCCAGACTGAACAACGCGGAGAAGTCCTATAGGCCAGTTTAGGCATCAATCATTCACCATTTTGATTGACATGATCAATCCACCATTCACACATTTTGAGAGACTAAACCCTCCCACAAGTATCCTAACATGTCGGAAGCAATTGGTCCAACACAGCGTGCCCAAGCATTGCGTTACTACCGCATATGCGATGGTACAACAGAGACAGTATACAGTAATCTGTATGTAATCTGAGTTTATGATGACTCAGAAATGTCTTCATCTAGACAATGTGGGGAAGCCATAAAAAAAGGCCAACAAGATGCTTGGATATATTGTGAGAAGTGTTGAATTTAAAACTTTACAATGCATTAGTAAGACCTCACCTAGAATATTGTGTTCAGTTCTGGTCACCTCGTTACAAAAAGGATATTGCTGCTCTAGAAAGAGTGCAAAGAAGAGCAACTAGAATTATCCCGGGTTTAAAAGGCTTGTCGTATGCAGACAGGCTAAAAGAATTGAATCTATTCAGTCTTGAACAAAGAAGACTACGCGGTGATCTGATTCAAGCATTCAAAATCCTAAAAGGTATAGACAATTTCAACCCGGGGGACTTCTTTGACCTGAAAAAAGAAACAAGGACCAGGGGTCACAAATGGAGATTAGATAAAGGGGCATTCAGAACAGAAAATAGGAGGCACTTTTTTACACAGAGAATTGTGAGGGTCTGGAACCAACTCCCCAGTAATGTTGTTGAAGCTGACACCCTGGGATCTTTCAAGAAGCTGCTTGATGAGATTCTTGGATCTATAAGCTACTAACAACCAAACGAGCAAGATGGGCTGAATGGCCTCCTCTCGTTTGGAAACTTTCTTATGTTCTTTTTTTTTTTTTTTGAACAGTTTTTTATTTGTTTTCCATAACAAAAAAGTAAAATAGTTGGGCATAGTACAAATGAATACAAACTAACAATTGGGAGCTCTAAAACAAGTAAAAAAAAAAAAAAAAGGGGGGGGGGAGGGCCTAGGGCCTAGGGCCTAATTAAAATAAACTTCTGAGATAAGAAAAGGCATCTGTCCATGCCGTTACAGTTTTTGCACTGGCATGATGTAATCTAGCTGTACTTCTCTCCACCAACACAATATCTGCAAATGAGTGCAACCAGACACGATCTAAGGGTACCTCTGTCTCCACCCAACCTCGCAGGATTGACTTTTTAGCTGCTGTTAGTCCAGCCAACAAGAGCCGTCGTGTCTGAAGGCTAATATTCATTTGGGAGTCATCGCTGAGAAGGAGCAGTCGGGGACTCAGTGGCACTTTCACACCCATCACGTCAGAAAGCACAGTGGCCACATACTTCCATAAGCATTCGATTTCAGGACATTCCCAGAACATATGCAGATACGTTCCGGCCACAACCCTGAGTGCATTTATGGCAGAGAGGATCTGAAACGATCTTCATCTGGAATCGTCGGTGTGGTGTAGCGCATATTCTGTGTGCTAGTTTAAAGTGAATTAGCTGGTGTGCTAGATTTTTTGAGGACGAAAAGACATTGTCCCACACTGCTTCCCAATCAGGACTACCGCCCAGTTTTTCAAGCTCTCTATCCCATATTAAGGTAACTGGAAGGGAGCTATTAAAAAGTGATATAAAGAAGAAACTAAGCCTCTTGAAGTGACACTTGAAGCAAATATATTAGTCACAGGGTGGCTAGGTAACATAGAGTCCAATGGCACCCCATAGGCACGAAGGGCTGAGCGGAGTCTGAGGTACATGAAATAGGTAAAACCAGGGAGCGAGTGATTATCCTTGAGGTCCTGGAACGTGCGAAGGCCATTATCATCAAAGATATCACTAAGAATATGAGTATGTCTGGAGGACCAGGGTGGATAAGTAGAAGGCTGAGAGCCTGTCAGTAAAAAGGGATTGTTCCGTATAGGTGAAAGCTTATGAAGTTTTGGGGGGCTGCCAAGAAATCGGTTAACTTTCTTCCAAATAACTAATGAGTTTGCAATGATTGGACCCAATCGAAGAGAAATAGCCCTATCCATAGGGGCAGAAAATAGAAGATCCTGGAGTTTGATTGGCTTAACTAAGGCTTCCTCAATTGGTCGCCAAGAAGCTGTAGACCCTGAATCCAGCCACGTTTTAAATACCCTTAGCTGAAAAGCTCAGTAGTAATATTTAAAATTGGGTACTGCCAGGCCGCCCATTGTTTTAGGGCGCTGCAAGGTAGTCAACCGAATCCTGGGTCGCCTACCCTTCCAAATAAAACCAGTTACAATAGAATTTATTTGTTCAAGGTACTTTTGTGGTAATGAAATGGGGATCATAGAAAATAGGAAATTAATACGAGGCAGTATATTCATTTTTATAACAGAAATCCTACCATGAAATGAAACCTGTGATGGAGACCATCTAGTCAGATCTGTTTTGATTTTATTTAGAACTTTAAAGCATATTTTCTATACGAATCTGCTGGGGATATCTTAATGCCCAAATATGTAAAGCCTGTGAGCTGCGGCCGAATAGAGATATGAGGGGGAAGAGGAGTTGTTGTGGTGATACGATTCAAAGGCATATAAACAGACTTAGCCCTTTCCGGTCCATTGTCGGACTGGGTCCGACATTGCAATTATTCCTCTCAGGTCCTTTGTCGGACTGGGTCCGACATCATTATAGCAACGCAATAAACGGGTTTCTAGTCGTTTTTTCTCCGGAAAAAGCCGAGAAAACCATTCAATTGCCGAGTGGGAGCGACAGGAGCCGAGACAAGTCGAAAAAAAAAAAAAAAAAAAGGTGTATCTCATGAATAGTCATACATGGTATCAGGTATCAGATAACGGGGCGTTCATAGTAAACAAGCTGGCTGAGTGCGTCAGCGCACAGAGACTATGATGGACATTTGCAGAGCTTTTTTCAGATGTTATAGTAATAAAATAATGACTTGGATCGCATTATTGAGGAGTTTGGTGATAAAACGAATGATCCGGTTGATCGATCGGCATGTACGACTATTATTATTATTATTATTTATTTCTTACATAGATGAAAGCGATAGCGAACGAAAGGGTGGGGTGGGGCTGGAGAAGCCTAGTGAGTGCTTTGTTGATATGCAGGGCCATTTAAACCCGTTTGACTGGAAAAAAAATACATTTTAAACAGCGCGTCTAAAATTAACTGCGCGTGTGAAAATAAATTGGATCTGACGCGCCTGACGCGCGCTTAATAAATGGACTGCAAAGGGTTAGACCAGTTTATTTTATATCCAGAGAGTTTACCAAAATGATCAATTAAATGCAGTGTGTTAGGGACTGAATCAGAAATATCAGATAGAAACAATACAATGTCATCAGCATAGAGTGATATGTGGTGTTTGGAGCTCTGTACAGTAATGGGAGCTATATTGTTACTTTGTCTAATAGCTTGCGCCAATGGTTCTAAGGAAAGGACAAATAATAATGGTGACAATGGGCAGCCCTGTTGGGTACCTCTGCTGAGTGCAAACTGAGGGGATAACATTGACCCGGTCTGCACACATGCAGTAGGATTGCTGTATAAAGTGCGGATCATATTGATAAAAGAATGGCCGAAGCCAAAGCGTTCTAGAACTGCCCACAGATAGTTCCATTCCAGGCGATCAAATGCCTTCTCGGCATCCAGAGAAAATACAGCACAAGAGGCGGGTTGATGGGGGGCTTGGTCTATAATATGAAAAGGATGCCATATGTTGTCTGAAGCAAGGCGGCTCTTTAAAAACCCGGTCTGATCATGATGTATTAGGTTACACATATATTTTTCCAACCGCCTAGAAAGAGCTTTAGCAAACAATTTTCGATCTGAATTTAAAAGTGAAAGGGGCCTGTAGCTGGCACAGTCTAAAGGGTCTTCTCCTTTTTTAACAAGCAATGAAATCAAAGCCGATTTCTGATCTCTATGGAAAGAGCCAGTTTGCAGTGAAAAATTTATAGAATGGAGTATTAATGAACCAACTTGATCCCATACTGCCAGCAATAACTCAGGTGGAATGCCATCCAACCCAGGGGACTTTCGCTTCTGCATGGATCGAGCTGCTGCCTCTAATTCTTGCAACGTTAAAGGAGCTCCGTCTGTTCAACAGTTAATTGAGGCAATTCCAATGGATTTAAAAAATCCTCAATTTTTGCCAAGTCTGCACCAGCTTCAGAGGTGTAAAGATGAGAATAAAAATCTTGAAAGACTTTGCTAATCTGCTCTGGTTTAGAAAGTACAACATTATTACTGTCCCTGGTTGCCTCAATAGAAGCCAAGTGTTCGGATTGTTTTAATCGCCATGCAAGTAATCTGCTAGGTCGCTCTGCGTGCTCATAATAGAGCTGTCTTGTGTACCAGAAATTCTGCTCTGTTACTAGTAAGATTTTTGAATTCAGTCTTTAAGGTGGCTAACTGTTTTGCTTTACTTTTTAAGAAGTTACACTTCTGTTCTTTTTCTAACTGTGAAATAGTTGTTTCTAGCTGGAGGATGTCTTTGTTTCGTGTTTTATTCAAGTTAGAAGAAAAGGCTGTACAGCAGCCACTAATAAAGCATTTAGTAACCTCCCATAATGAATGTGGGTTGGTTGCAGTATTACGATTGATTTCTAGGAAATCTCTCAAACTCTCTGTGAGGTGTTTTAAGAATGAGTTAAAACGCCAGCGTTTAGCACGCTTAATTCCTGGGACCAAGTCAAATGAATACAAAACCGCAGCATGATCAGAAATAAGAATTGGCAATATATCTGTGGAAATAATATTATGCATAATAATTGGGGAGATATAAAAGTAGTCGATATGAGAGTATATTTTGTGTCTATGCGAAAAGAATGTGAAATCTTTAACACCATTGTTTCTCAGACGCCAAGCATCATGTACATTTAAGTCTTGCGCAAAGTTTTGAAAGAATTTAGAGGCAGGGGTAAGAGACAGGGCAGTGCCCTGTGATGAAGTATCGAGAGCTGGGTTGAAAGTCAAATTAAAATCCCCCCCAACAAGTGCACAATCTGGGAGTGCTGATAGCTTAATCCTGATGTTCTCAAAAAATCAAGGATCGAAAACATTGGGTGCATAAACTGATGCTAAGCACAGTTTAACACTGTTAAGTGTTGCTATTACTTGACAGAAACGGCCTTCAGTATCATTGCTTGAACTATTAATGGTAATATTTATCTTTCTGTTAACCACAATCAGTACCCCTTTTGTTTTATTCAAGGCGCAGGAGTGAGCAATTACTTTATGGTGTTTATTTTGAAATCTATTGACATCAGCAGGTTTGAGATGGGTCTCCTGAATTAATGCAATTGTAACGTTTTTACGATGTAAAAAATCAAAACATTTGGCTCTTTTAATGGGTGAGTTAAGACCACGCACGTTCCAGGACATACAATTATAATTAGCCATTATGGAGGTTTAAAATAGGCAGTACAGGTCCACTCCTCCCATGTGTACTGAGCGTGTACAACAGAGATTGCATAATTTACAGACAGCAATGAAAGAAGTAAACATATCCTGGAATTAGCATCGGACAGATCAAATAAAACGAAATTAAAAAATGTTTTAAATAGCCCTGCACTGGTATAACAATGTGCTCCCAAGCGATTGCCTAATAAATGTAATCTGATATACAAAAACAAACACAGAACTATTTTTACAAAACTGACTAGCTAAGAGAAGCAGCAGCTCATAGCGCCGCCGTGACCCTCATTGCCAGAACAAAAAATATTAGCTTCCGTGGTTTCGAACCAAGATGCAAAACCCACACCCAAAAACCCAAAACATAATGCACTTCAGGAAGGTAGAAATATATAATAGGTTAATACAACGTAGAAAAGAAAATCAGGGTGTCTGTATTGCAATACAATTAAATTAAATAACAGTGCATAACTAACCCCATCCCAATATATAGATAGATGTACTGTAATACAAAAACAATTACACCCCAACATACACTGCCATGTGGATGTAACTTACATACAGTCCCGATTAAGCAGATCCCGTGCTGTAGGGTTCAGTTAACCATATTAGAGCAGCAGTGTTTTCCAAAAGCGAAAAGAAAAAAAAACCACACATTTCTGTTGTTTGAAATAATGCAGCAGATTTAGTCCATAGATTGAGTATTAGATAATCCCAAGACGAATCTTTCTGCTTCCTTCGCCGAGTCAAACATACTGGGTTGGCCGTTGTGAATGATCTTCAGTTTTGCCGGGTATAACAAGAAGTTCTGGACTCCAAGCTGCCTGAGAGATTTCTGAACCGGGGCGAATCATTTTCTTCGCTGGGCAGTAAAGGTGGAGTAATCAGGGAAGAAAAGCAGAGAGCTTCCGTCTGGCCGGGGTGGTGTAGCTACATTTCTGGCAGCCCTGAGAATGAGCTGCCGATCAGTATAGCGAAGTATTTTAAAAATGAAGGTGCGAGGCCTGTCTCTGCGAGCGCTAGATCCATCATAGATGCGATGGGCCCTCTCAATTTCAGTAGGCCCGGTCAAAGATGGCAGCCACATTGGTAGGGATTTTTGCAGGAAGTCAATAGGGTCCCCCCCCCCCCTCCCTCCCCCCCCCCCCCTCGGTACCCTCTGGCAAGCCCACGATCCACAAATTCGATCGACGGTTTCTATCCTCTAACTTAGCCAGTCGAGATTTAAGCAAGGCAATCTCCGTTTCAGATTCTTCAATGCTAGCCCGGTTTTGGCGCTGGGCAGCCTGGAGAATATCTACGCGCTTATTCTGCTTGTCAACAGTGGAGAAAGTAACGGAAATCTTCTCCTCGGTTTGCTGCAGCCGAGACTGGATGGACTTAATTTCGGTACAAACCGTTTTAATCACAGCAGTGATTTCGCTTTTTAAACACTCCCTGATGCATTCCACAATAAAATCTCTTAGCGAATGAAGCTGGGACTCTGTTAGCCAGGGCAGCGTCTGACCCCGTGGATCCTCGCGGCTGGGCTCAGTCGCGTTCCGTGCTGTGCCCTCAAAGGTAAGTAGCTGCTTTCTGTCTTTTTTACTCTTGGCTTTCATAGTTGGGGAAGGGGTATTCGGGTCCATGGCTGACGAATCCCTTTTCTCTGGTGTCTCCATTGTGTAATGCTAGTAGCAAAGCGTGCCCTTCACTGAAATAATAAGTATATTTTTTTAATAAATTGGGCGATGAGTGTGGGAGCTCTCAAACTAAGCCGCCATCTTGGGTGGAAGCCACCGGAAGTCCCATGTTCTTATGTTCTCAATAGCGATCGATCAGTTCTGAAAATAACTATTGAAAGTAAGATTTAGTTTGCTAAACATAGGTCCTTAGATCCCCTAAATGTTGTATCCATCAAAAGTTGCACCAATCAAAGCAATATAAAAAAATATAATACAGACCTTTTTGTTTGCTTGTTTGACTTTCGCATCCGACATTGAATAAGAACATAAGAAGGTTTACAAACGAGAGGAGGTGACGTGACCAATACACCATTCACATATTTTGAGAGCTTAAACCCTTTAACACTCTGTAAAAAAAAAAAAAAAAAAAAAATAGAAAATAAAATTTGAAATGATCGGATGCTCACAGCCGGCGCTACAGTGAGATTTATTTTAGGACGTACGCCCCCTAGCACTGAACGGGCATTTAACATGATCTTACTCTTTTGGTTTATTAAAGAGTAAGTAGTGGGGTTCTGAAAAAATATCTAACGTTACAACGTCTCCATGTGTTGCTTCAACTGTTGCCTGTCATTTTTTTTATTTATTTATTTCTTAGCTGACGCCCTTGTCCAGGGCGACTTACAATTGTTACAAGATATCACATTATTTTTACATACAATTACCCATTTATACAGTTGGGTTTTTACTGGAGCAATCTAGGTAAAGTACCTTGCTCAAGGGTACTGCAGCAGTGTCCCCTACCAGGGATTGAACCCACGACCCTCCGGTCAAGAGTCCAGAGCCCTAACCACTACTCCACACTGCTGCCCAATTTCATTTTAATTTCATTGTAAACATACTGACAACTTTTTATGTTTATAATTGTAAAGTCTGTTTTCAAGATGTCTGCTCTAATGCACTGATAGCATCAGGATTATCGCCCACATTGTCAAACAGGTAACACAGCAACAACGATCCGTGATGTGGTACGGAACAGATAAGCCTGAGCACGGTGATTTAGAGGACAGATTTCCAACCCCAGTCCACCAGAGCGGATATTTTGAAAAGCACTTTTGAAACAGATTTTAAAATAAGTGTAAAAAATTGTCAGGATGTTAACAATGAAAAAAAACATTACAGGTACATTTTTTAAACGGTTGTAGCAACGCTACGTGGGGACATACAACGCTATATTTTTTGGAACCCTGGTACTTCTAAGTGGGGTGGAAATCAGTCACTGGTAAATGTGAGTGATATTAACTGGATTAATAATGTATTGATAATCAAACTGATATTCTCAAGCATTTGTCTTTATTGACACCCATTATATTCTGCCTGGCAAATTTCAATGTGATGATAATAAAAGGAGGCTGGTATGAACAGGAGTGATATTAAGCAGGTTTCACTGTATTCTCATCAGAGTTCACTCCTAGGAGTTGGTCATGGTTATGAGGGGAAGCCCTGCAGAAGAGTGAATGTGTAAGAATGCTGTACAATAACCTTTGCCTCTTCTTTTTTTTTCCCCCCAAGCTGCTAATGGGAATCACACGAGAGGGACACCATTTCCTTGTCTTGATTGTGGGAAGACTTTCAGTTTTTTATCACGGCTTAAAATCCACCAGCGCAGTCACACAGGAGAGAAACCTTATCGCTGCTCTGAGTGTGGGAAGAGATTCAGTCGGTTAGAAAACCTTAAAGTGCACCAGAAAAACCACGCAGGAGAGAAACCTCATCGCTGCACTGAGTGTGGGAAGAGTTTCATGCGGTTAAGACATTTTGAATCACACCAGCGCGTTCACACAGGAGAGAAACCTTATCACTGCGCTGAGTGTGGGAAGAGATTCAGCCGTTTCTCGCACCTTAAAAGTCACCAGCGCATTCACACAGGAGATAAACCTCATCACTGCACTGAGTGTGGGAAGAGCTTCACGCGAATAGGAAGTCTTCAAATCCACCAGCGCGTTCACACAGGAGAGAAACCTTATCACTGTGCTGAATGCGAGAAGAGTTTCACATATTTAAGTTCCTTTAAAATCCACCAGCGGACTCACATAAAAGAGAAATCTTATCAATGTAGTGAATGTCTGAAGAGTTTCCGTCAGTTATCAAACCTGAAAAGACACCATCAAATTCACACGAGAGTGAAGCCCTATCCCTGCACTGAATGTGGGAAGAAGTTCAGTCAGTTACAGGCTCTTGCAGGACACAAGAGAATTCACAGAATTTCAGCCACTTGAGGACACCTGAACACGAGGAGTAAATTTGACAAATACAGCAATACAAAAGAATAAACTTGCTTGATAAATCCTAATCACTTCTGAGCAAAAACATGTACTCACGGATGGAACATAAGAAAGTTTACAAACGAGAGGAGGCCATTCGGAACATCTTGCTCGTTTGGTTTTTAGTAGCTTATTGATCCCAGAATCTCATCAAGCAGCTTCTTGAAGGATCCCACGGTGTCAGCTTCAACAACATTACTGGGGAGTTGGTTCCAGACCCTCACAATTCTGTGTAAAAAAGTGCCTCATATTTTCTGTTCTGAATGCCCCTTTATCTAATCTCCATTTGTGACCCCTGGTCCTTGTTTCAGGTTGAAAAAATCCCCTGGGTCGACATTGTCTATACCTTTTAGGATTTTGAATGTTTGAATCAGATTGCCGCGTAGTCTTCTTTGTTCAAGACTGAATAGATTCAATTCTTTTAGCCTGTCTGCATACGACATGCCTTTTAAACCCAGGATAATTCTGGTTGCTCTTCTTTACACTCTTTTTCTAGAGCAGCAATATCCTTTTTGTAGCAAGGTGACCAGAACTGAGCACAATATTCTAGATGAGGTCTTACTAATACGTTGTAAAGTTTTAACATTACTTTCCTTGATTTTAAATTCAACACTTTTCACTATATATATATATATATATATATATATATATATATATATATATATATATATATATATATATATCCGAGCATCTTGTTGGCCTTTTGTATAGCTTCCCGACATTGTCTAGATGAAGACATTTCTGAGTCACTTCTCCATCTTGTTTGGACCATTCATCATCTTGTAGACCATTCTGATTTTGTTACGTCACATTAGTAATTTATGAAATAGATTGTAATTGCATCTACAAGATTCCACTTTTGTCTCCTGCATTGCCGAGTCGCTTAGTTTTAATATTAGGATTATTATATGTAACTCCTCACCAGTGACCAAGTCTCCAGCTCTTTCAAGTCAATGCTAAGCTTTGGTCAATTCTGAGCTTCACACCTCAAACCTAATTTTCTTGTTGACAGGCTCTGACTGTAATACAACCCCTCCCCCAATGTGTTATAGTATATATATATATATATATATATATATATATATATATATATTTTGTAATAAAATCGCACTCACCACAGTTCGTTGCCCCTTTAAAAACACTTACCCAACACACAGAAATTGATTTTTTTTAAGCGCGGTTGCGCAATTTTTAATAAACACAAAAAACAAAAATAAACAAAACAAACACCTAGCTCTCTTTGAGCACTAACTAAAACAAAACAGGAACCTAAACTAAACAGGACAGCTAAGCTGTTTACCTGCATCAAAAACAAACAAAACAGCACACACAACAAAAAGGATTCACTCTACCTTTTTCTTTTTTTTTAAATTACGGCTGTACCCACACACCAGCACAGTCGGGCCTCTGCCCTCTTCAGCAGCCGCCCAGAGCAGACTGACTGCTCTCCTTTTAAACCCTGCACCTGGCTCCAATTTTCAATAGTAGCCAGGTGCAGGTAATGTTCAATCAATAAAACAATTAAACAATTAACACAAACAAACAAAACAATTAAACCAGACAAATGTGCATTCCGCACATGTTTTTTCTGCAGAGAGGTTTTAACCCCCTCTCTGCCACCTCACAATATATATATATATATATATATATATATATATATATATATATATATATATATATATATATATATATATATATATATATGGTCGCTGGAAAGAAAGGGTCCCTGAACACATTCCGGCGCCTCCTTAAGACTCACCTCTTCAAAGAGCACCTGTAGAACTCCTCTGTTGTATCCTGGGACACTATCACCCTTCACTTAAATGTGCTTTATTTTGCTCTTATCTGCCCCCTATTTTACTGCATTTAATCCTGTACTTCAGAATACTGTAATCTGCCAAGTGTTTAACCTGTAGTACTTTGTATTTAATCACATTCTGATGTAACTATCACTATTATCTGCTGTATTATTGAATTTTGGTTTGTCACACTTGTACTTTACTTGAACAAAAGTTATTGTATTTCTTGCTCTTATTGTATTACTTGTATTGTAACACTTGAAATGTATTTGCTTACGATTGTAAGTCGCCCTGGATAAGGGCGTCTGCTAAGAAATAAATAATAATAATAATAATAATAAGTAAGGTTCTGAGTTTGTCACAATGACAGCGGCCAAGCAGGACCGAGTGAGGAATCTAACGTTTACAGACCAGGACCTAAATGTATTAGCAGAAGAAGAAGTTGTGGGGAATTATGAAAGCCTATTTTGTTGCTGAATCAGCAAGCAATGAAACATAGGAGGAGGGCGAGGGGGTCTTGTCCAAATCGCAGCGTCCAGCGAGACAGTCAAATCAGAGAAAGTGATTGTTAATGAAACATTTATGTTTAACTCTGCAAATCAAATAAAATGTTTGTTTGTTCAACTTGATCTCCCTCTGATTCATTTTGTAATATTAATCAGAAGACAGCAAAGCACTCGCTCAGTTAATTAAAAGTTCTCTATTTACGTTTCTAAAGGTGTTTGACGAAACATCATTTTTTTTAACATTAGATGACGTTTCATTGCTTGTATTTACGACTGCACCTCAGCTCGCACTCTGTGTACATTCATTTATTAGATATTTAGTTTCTTCTGTGTGTTTTAAAGCTATTTTAAGCATAGCCTACTTAAATATCGCAAGTACATAATGACTATAAATATATCAACATAGCTGAAAGTGTTGCATAGACACCTGCCACGTCCATCCTCAGACAGTCAGGGATCTATGAAGACTACAAGACCATTGGAACTCGAGTCGCTATTGAAAATGAAACAAAGTTTTGCTGGAAACGAATTGTTTAAAATGGATTGTGTTGGCTGCAAAAAAAGCAACAAGCAGACAAAATAGACTTTTTAAAACAACCTTGAATGAGATATTCGGCAACATTTGAGTTTTGTAAGCCTTTAAAACGTATGTCAACACATTAATTACAATGACCGTGTAATTCCCATAGACTATTTTGCTGCCTTTTAATCCCAGAATATTAAACACAGAATAAACCTTAAATGGAAACCTGGAATGACAAAACCAAAGCTTTTGTGTTTTTCTTTATATAAAAACAGAAATTATTTTTTTATGAAACCACAGATACCGTCAAATTATTAGTAAATGATATAACATCATATATGCCACTGGAGCTTATAGCAACCTGTGGTGGAATTTTCTGCATACAACCGAGCAGGCACCGGTCCCGTGCCAAGGGAACGATTGAGACAGAGACAAGTTGGAGCAAATTCACACTTTATTTGTTTGCATTCAACAGAGTAACACAGACTCTGCAAGCAACCGCAAAGAAGGCTCAAAATACACTAAGTCAAACAGTTCCTTATATAATCAGTTTTTGTACAGAGTTCATGACTTGTGGTAATTCTTATCTTCCTTAGTCAGCTCAAACCAACCTTGTGGTATCCTTGATACTGTTGTCTACTGACTTTTCTGATTGGTTGATTTTTTAGTTGCTAGGGAGAGTGTCTATCAGGTCCCACAAAGTTGATTCCCCTAATACAAGAATACATATTTGGTAATATTAGCTAAGTAACTGGGGAGAAAAGAGGAACTATCGCTGTCTCAAAATATTCTCTATATCTTTATCATTTGAGACAGTGTCCTATTCTCATGTCGCTGACTCATGCACTTCTCTAAAAACAGGGCTGCTGCTCCTTGGCCACATTCCAGTGTGTTAGTTCAACATTGTAAATCTAATACTTTGTTAACATCATACTTCATATAATATCATTATTCAGGTTATACAAATCACAGAAATCATCAAAACACATTAAATTAAAACTCTTCGTATGATTAGTCTAAATTACTACGATTAGTCTGAGTTATTCTAACACAAACCTTAAAAAAATAATAATAAAAAAAGCATTGTATATGACAATTGTATTGTATAAGCATATATATATATATATATATATATATATATATATATAAACAGCTAGTGTTTCTCTGTTACATTGTCTATTATTACAAAGGCAGACACACAACTGAAATCAATGCCATTCTCCACAAGTGTCTTCCTGATATCCTGACCTACTTCTGTTGTGTGGTTAGAGTCAAGATGCAGTGTATCTACCAAGTAAGCAGTAAGTTCCTCTGAATTAGCAGTTGTAAAGCTCTGTGGGATGAAAATAATATGCAAAACGCAGTTGCCTTGATCATCATACAACACAAACAGACTCAATCATTCATTTTTCCATTTAAATATTCTTTGTGTGCTGCATACGCTTTAGGGAGACACACTCATCTGAGTGTGTCACTGTTAGGCACGGCTCCACAACCGTTGTAAGGGTATGTTCTGGAGTGCCTGAACTTCAAATGTTATCTTCTTGTTTTCGTGTACTGCGTTGTCGAGATGCTTGTCAATAGTACCTTTTCTTAAATGATCAAAAGACGCGTTATAAGTTGAGCAAAACAGAATCCCACTGTCTTCATGCAATGTCCCCTTATTTAAATATTTAAATGACTTGCGCTTTCCACGCTCTTTTTTCCACACACTAGGTTTCCTGCCACTGGTTAGTGAATACAGCAGGTGTACAAAGCACACAGTAAAGGGGCAGCTGTTTAGTGAATGAGGCCGTAAGTAACCAGATTAATAAATATAACAAGAATCCGCATTGAGTGTGGTGTTGTTGAAATGCATTTTTTTTTTTAAATAAATGTTGCTTGCATGCCCTCAAATGAAAATGATGCTGTTTGGGGGTACAGCTGTTGCTGATCGCACTGTGGAAGCCTGTCACAGATGTTTGGCCATGGGGAGAGAGCTTCTGAAGACAGGTTAGGATGGAAGAGGATTTGATTCATTGCCTTGCTGCCTGAACTGATATAAGTTACAAATAGAAACAATCCCGATGGTGTATATACAGTTATGGGTAATGGGGATTCTCCAGGTGTAAATGTTTGCCAGTCCATGTTGGAGTCTGGCAGGTTCCATATGCGTGCTTCTGTTTGTCTCGTTGCTCTACAGTAATACATGAATGATAAGTTAGGCTACAGCGGTTTATTTGTTCTTTTTAAACTCCTTTCCATTTCACATCTGCAGCACCACACTTGATTTAGTCTGTTTGCTCATGTGTGTTTTGGATTGGTGGTGTTGTCTGGACACGTTTGTGTACTGCTTCCCCTTTCTGTTGAACGCTGGATGAGTTCTGTGTAACCTCAGATGAGGTAGAATCACTCCCAACTCAAGACAAATAACAGCATGCAATGATTTTACAAATAAATGATGGAAATATTATGATTAAATATTGACACGCTAAATAGATTTTGTTTCATTATAACAAATAGGTAGACTTGCTAATAATCAGTGTGTGTTTACATCCATGACTCCATGCACTCAAATCAAATATCTTTTCAAAACTAAAGAAACTTATCAAGTAACTATTGTTTAGCTAGTTCACAAAGGTAGCCATTCACAACACGCCCACTCTTAGCATCTGACCAATCACACATCACTTATTTGCATATTAGAGGCCCGAGGTGCGAGTTTGTGTGTAGTTTGTGGAAAACCATTGTACTGTAGTTGATTTGATAGCAGAGAGCAACACAATTCTGATATACTTACAAACACATTGATATTGTATTCATCCTTTATTATGTTCTATTAAAGAATATTTATGTATTGCTACATTTTTGCTGTATTTATTTACTGCTATATTTTGAGCCACTGGTTACAGTGAGTTTTACTGGGGGGCCCCTAAGTGGCCCCGGTCCTGAGGGCCCATACGTTAATCCGCCATTGACACGCCAACTTTATTTGCAACAGCAGCTTGAGAAACCTCAAGAGATTCCTCCTCCTTCAAGAGTTCAACGTGGATTACGCTGCGCAAGTCACAGCGTAATCACACACCGAGAGAAGACAAGAGAGCTTGCATACATAACGTTTTGTATGATATTAATTATAAAATCACATTCAGCAATACCATTAGCTTAAGAGGATTGACAAAACGGAGAGTTAAGCTGCGCGAGCACATCATAACCAACGAGGCTTACAGCTCGAGCTTTTCGCTTGACCAGTCGATTTGATTGGCTGTTTGGCTGTGTTCTGATTTATACTCATGAATATGCATTTGGCTTCTATTAATGTGATTGGCCAGCTGCGAGACTCCTTGCAAGCCGCAGCCCTATGAACTCGACACAACCCCACAACTACCAGTGTCAATCACACACTGTCTGAAATAAACCATCAAGTATCCCACTTACTTCAAATGCAAAAAGGGATTAAATGCATTTTTATTTGCAGCAAAGCGACGTGTAAAAGTCCCTAAATTAAATAGTTATTAGTATGATTTTAACCGAGGCACGTGCCTCGATGTCTCATGGCTGGCTACGGTCTTGGACAAGTTAAACATCTCTGTGTGTCCAGCTGACCCACTCCAGTCTGTCAGAGATCTTTTTTTATTATTATTTGTTTATTTAACAGACGCTTTTATCCAAGGCGACTTACAGAGACTAGGGTGTGTGAACTATGCATCAGCTGCAGAGTCACTTACAATTACGTCTCACCCGAAAGACGAAGCACAAGGAGGTTAAGTGACTTGCTCAGGGTCACACAATGAGTCAGTGGCTGAGGTGGGATTTGAACCGGGATCCTCCTGCTTACAAGCCCTTTTCTTTAACCACTAGACCACACAGCCTCTAAAGTTTAAATAAAACAGAAAAGGGGCTCTTTGTTTCAGAACTCAGTGCAAGTAATAAACGAACACAATGTCTTATAAATCACTAGGAAACAGTTGTTGCCCAAACTAGTTTCACAGCAGTTCATAAAATGCTGTAAAATCCCAGAAAAACAAAGCAAACTTCTTTTCAGTGGTTGTTGGCGCATGCCATCTAAATGGAGACGATAAGCGCCCTCTGCCTTTTATATATAGTGTTTTTTCCCTTATATCTTCTCCCATTTCCCTATGTTTTTTTTTTTTTTAAAATAGTAATATACATTTCTCTTTCTCCATTCGTTTTTCTGTCCCTTCTGTCTTCAAAATAAGATGTTCTATTTTCTGTAATGAAATGGAGCGTCACTATCAGTGGGCGTGCCTGGTTTGAACCGCCACGTATTATTGGCTGGAGAAACTCTCTAAACCCAGTTTGCGAGGCTGATTGGCTGACCTCCGTGTCGAGAGAAAGGGCGGGATCGCGTTGAGAAGAAGCGGTTATGAAACTGGATACCAGAGTTCGCCATGTTGGCTCCTACTGGCGTTGTGTTTTACTTTCGTCTCCCTGCTTTGTGGCGCTCGTACTCGATGAGTTTTGTATTCAAAAGTTGTTGGTCGTGCTGCGAGTCATTGTATTATGCTTGATTTATTAACGGATGTTTCTTTTTTTAAAATCTGAATGGTTTTTAGTTAAAGTGGCGGTTTAGAGATGAAGCAGAAGTCTTGAGATAGACAAAAGAACGAGGGGACAAAAAAAACGTACATCTACTGCAGAGAGAGGCAGAGAAGAGGTAAATAAACTACACTGCATTACATATCAATTTGAAAACGGAATGAAGCTTTCATTTTAATTACAGTCGTATTTTTGATGCGGTTGTTCCAGATGTATGCAGTGCAGGCAGGGTGTTCAAACGTATTTTTACATTTCAACAAAAACAATCCCAAGTAGATTTTTTCCAATTTTTTTTTAGCTACAGGTATGGCCAACAGTGTCGCATCACCTAGAATTTTAGGATTGAGACTTTTTTTTTTTTAACAACTATAAGAACATAATTTAGATATGTTATTTAACGTCATGTAATCAAATAAACTACAAAATTATATCGCGAAAGTCTGCCGGAAGCCATAGTAGTACAATATTTCATGTTGGATTTACACATTTTTAGATTTCTCAGTTTATTTTCGTTAAATATATAGAAATCTACAAAGCTGTATGTAATTTAATATGTTAAGGTATCATTATTCAGCAGGTTTCATTTGACTTTAGGAAGTAAAATTAGTTACTGTATTAATATAGGTTAACTGTAGGGTTAGCTGGGGCTATTCAACCCTGTTGATATGTTCCATAATAACTTATCATGCATGTAGATATTTGTCTGATATTAAAGGTTTATCTAACGTTACATAATAGAAGAGTCCCCATGTTATTATTATTATTATTATTATTATTATTATTATTATTTATTTCTTAGCAGACGCCCTTATCCAGGGCGACTTACAATTGTTACAAGATATCACATTATACATTATTTCACATTATACAGATATCACATTATTTTTACATACAATTACCCATTTATACAGTTGGGTTTTTACTGGAGCAATCTAGGTAAAGTACCTTGCTCAAGGGTACAACAGCAGTGTCCCCCACTGGGGATTGAACCCACGACCCTCCGGTCAAGAGTCCAGAGCCCTAACCACTACTCCAAAAATGTAGCAATACATAAATATTCTTTAATAGAACATAATAATGGATGAATACAATATCAATGTGTTTGTAAGTATATCAGAATTTTGTTGCTCTCTGCTATCAAATCAAACTACACACAAACTCGCACCTCGGGCCTCTAATATGCAAATAAGTGATGTGTGATTGGTCAGATGCTAAGAGTGGGCGTGTTGTGAATAGCTACCTTTGTGAACTAGCTAAACAATTACAATTACCCATTTATACAGTTGGGTTTTTACTGGAGCAATCTAGGTAAAGTACCTTGCTCAAGGGTACAACAGCAGTGTCCCCCACTGGGGATTGAACCCACAACCCTCCGGTCAAGAGTCAAGAGCCCTAACCACTACTCCACACTGCTGCCCATGTTTATTATTATTTGTTTATTTAGCAGACGCCTTTATCCAAGGCGACTTACAGAGACTAGGGTGTGTGATCTATGCATCAGCTGCAGAGTCACTTACAACTACGTCTCACCCGAAAGACGGAGCACAAGGAGGTTAAGTGACTTGCTCAGGGTCACACAATGAGTTAGTGGCTGAAGTGGGATTTGAACCGGGGACCTTCTGGTTACAAGCCCTTTTCTTTATCCACTGGACCACACAGCCTCCGTTTAGGGGTGGAGTAGTCTTTTGCAAGTTGCTTCAGTCTGTTGCAGGACACAGAGGAATTCATATTACAAAGGTGCAGTAGATATCAAGAACATTCCAAATAAGGCTTGATGTGTGATTTTAAATACTATTGGCTTAATACATAATATAGTTTACTAAAGTTGTGATTTGTGTGCAAATTCAAATGAAAGCAATTTATATGCAATCTGAAATGACAGATTGTGGGAAAGTAAGGTTGGCAGGGATGGGGTTAATTCTGTCCCTGCCTTACATTCCCCACACTTTTGCCCTGCCACAACAAACTAAAAGTCTTGTCTCCTTTTCTTCAGTGAGAACGGATCAGCCTCACTCAAGGGAAGTTTCTGAGATGGAAGCAGCTCACATCAGTCCAGAGCTTCCTGTTCGATGGGTTGTTTCTGCAGACAGGACTGTTGAGATCAAGGAGGAAGTGACTGAGCTGGGGTGTGACCAGGCCAATGAGCGGATCCTGCAGGAGGAAACGCCACCTTCTAGCTTCACTGAGAGAGGTGAGTGAAACTGGAATGCAGATCTATAGAGGGGGGCTTTAATGAAAGAGGGGAAGAAAGCCTGTGGAATACACTGTGTTAGGGAGTCATTCGTTTCTGTTTGGATTCTTCACTGGACTTCAGAAGAAAGCTGTGTACAATCCCCAACACTAATTTTAGTTCTCCCTTCTCTGAAACCTGCTTGAAACACCGTTACTATATGACAGTGCTATTGATGACCCAGTTTACATGGAAACAGCATTTCTTTCTCTAAAATTGTTCAAACTGGAACTATTGAACACATGAAACTGGATTGTTTTTATGATCAGACTAACAGGTTTTAAGGTTTGCAGGATCAAAAGTACACGTCAATATCCTGAAACATGTTTTCTTGCTTAAAAAATGTACAGACAAGTTTTTCATTATCTTAAATATCTATTATTTGAATAGGTCTTCAGGGTACAACTGACTGAATTATTAGACACAAAGTTACATAAAACATTTATCTAAATATTTCTTAAAATAATTTCTCCAGGTAGATACCCGTGCTAAGACAGCACACATCAGCTCAATATTGTACAGCAACTGATATTAGGCATTTAGTTTTGGACTGTACCTTTCTAGTTGCTGTGAAAATGTCATAAACAAACAATCACAGGCAGATCTGCATGGTTCTTCTTCACAATGATATAATGGGCAATTTTTAGCTGTGCTGAGTCTTGTGTCCTGTGCTGTCCTGACTGTGCTGAGTCTCGTGTCCTATGCTGTCCTGGCTGTGCTGAGTCTCGTGTCCTATGCTGTCCTGGCTGTGCTGAGTCTTGTGTCCTGTGCTGTCCTGACTGTGCTGAGTCTCGTGTCCTGTGCTGTCCTGACTGTGCTGAGTCTCGTGTCCTGGGCTGTTCTGACTGTGCTGAGTCTTGTGTCCTGTGCTGTCCTGGCTGTGCTGAGTCTTGTGTCCTGTGCTGTCCTGGCTGTGCTGAGTCTTGTGTCCTGTGCTGTCCTGACTGTGCTGAGTCTTGTGTCCTGTGCTGTCCTGACTGTGCTGAGTCTTGTGTCCTGTGGCAGTGCCCTGGCTCTCTCTCTCTCTCGTCTGGTGTAGGTCATGCAGACTCTGCCAGAGTCCTGACTCAAATCCATATCTTTGAACAGGTGCTTTTATTTCTGTAACTGAATTTAATTTTCATTAATTAGGCAATTGATCATCAATTTACTTTTACATAAACGAGCATTCAATAACAGTCACGTGCAGCTATAAACAATAGCATTTGAAATTGGAGATGGAAACTTTAAATGCAGTGCTGAAAAGTAAACTTATGAGGAACTGGGGCTGTAATGTTTAGAAACACAGGACTGGGAAACTTCCACAAGTATAGGTTAACAGAAACTTATTCTGATCTGACAGAATTCCTGTTGTGCTCTAAGTGTGGCCTGTAGTAATTCACTCCTAGTTTACTGTGAAACCTTACTGGACCTTGCAGAATCATACCAGACCCAAAATCACATACATTCAAATAATGTTTTATATAATGTTTAAAGTAAGTTTAATTTATTTATTGTCTTAGAATTGCAGGATTTATTTAACAGTATGAATCCGTATTCTCTCTAAATAGTAAATCCGCTAAATAACAAATGGCTTTTTTAGCAAGGATTTGTACTGGTGGTGGGAATATGATACATTACACAGTACACCAGGATACTAAAAAAAGGTCTAATTATTTTAGTGCAAACTGTGCTGTGTGAAAAAACAGCTTGACTTTCTGTTACTTGAACATGGAGTCACATGGTGTGTATTTCACTATCAGCACACATCTCCTGATATTGAGATGAAGCAGACCAGGGGCAATGAAATTCATTTTCTATCATTCATTTGTTTGTAAACTTTCTTATATTCTTATGTATATTGTAAAAGGTACAGCCAGGGGCCCACCAAAGCTCTGAGACTGATGATGATTATTAATATTTTATTATTATTTATTTCTTAGCTGATGCCCTTATCCAGGGCGACTTGCAATTGTTACAAGATTTTTTTACATACAATTACCCATTTATACAGTTGGGTTTTTACTGGAGTAATCTAGGTAAAGTACCTTGCTCAAGGGTACAGCAGCAGTATCCCCCATCGGGGATTGAACCCACAACCCTCCGGTCAAGAGTCCAGAGCCCTAACCACTACTCCACACTGCTGCCCTGGATTTAATAACTATATGATATAGGTACATGTCTGAACTGATCTTTTGGATTCTTTCTTGAGCAGGTTACAGTGAGCACACCAGGTTAGAATGCAACAAAAAACAGAAAAAAAACATTTTCTTTGTGGTCAGCACTAATGTTTATATGGTGTACCACAATTGGTATCTGTGAAAAGCTGGCTTTAGTGGTTATGTCAGACCAGAAAGGAGTACACAGACAGACAGTAGTTGCAGTGAATCTGAGACGCTGCGGCGCTCAGTGTTTTATTAACACACAGAAAATAAAAAGGTTGAACGAAACAGAAGACAGGACACGGCACTTGCGCCAAAATAAATAGACAAACAAAACCGACTCACACTTAACAAACGATGGACAGACAGACACACAAACACGGTGAGCAAAAATAAACGAACAAGTATCGTGCTGGTCCTACCAGCACGCAATAGCAATTATTTCTTACTTTACTTTCCTTTCTCTCCACACCCGTTCTCCACTCACCTACACACAGACCCGAGTGAGTGAAACGTGCATCTATATATACTGTTGTGCCGGGATTCAATTACCAATTAATTATTCACTTGAATCCCAGCACGTCAACTAAATCTGTGCAACCCCGTGCTCACATATTATTAAATACTTTAAATGCATGTGAAGTGAAGTGCAATCCCCGTGCCTAAATACAATTATACATTTTAAACACTCGTGCTGCACACATCCATTTATATCGCGTGCAGCCACATCTACACACCAACATTAACACACCACACGCAACATATAACACAGAAATGCACACAGGGGCGGGGCACATTGCCACAGTATCACATGTGAAATTTTTTTTTTTTTTTTTTTTTCAGGTACAGATATAAAGCTTTCTGAACTGGAACCTGTCCCCATTAAAGAGGAGAGTCCTGTACTTGAACCTGTCCCTGTTAAACCAGAAGCAGTCAAGCGTGAGGCTTTATTAAATGAAGGAGAGACATCTCATGACTTGTATACTAATGGAGAGGATGGGGCTGAGCTGGGTTCCATTCAGAGGAAACATCACATCTCCCAGCTGGAGGCTATCCAGATGCATCCTTCATCACAACAGCAACCACCCTGTGTGACAGCAAGGTTAAAAAAAAGACACCAGCAAACTCACCGAGCAGAGAAATCACACCACTGTAACGAATGTGAGAAGAGCTTCAGTGGATTAGGAAAACTTAAAGTACACCAGCGAACTCACACAGGAGAGAAACCTCACCACTGCACTGAATGTGGAAAGAGCTTCACTCAGTTAGGAAACCTTAAACAACACCAGCGAGTTCACACAGGAGAGAAACCACACCAGTGTAATGAATGTGGGAAGAGGTTCTCTCAATTAGTAACCCTTCAACAACACCAGCGAATTCACACAGGAGAGAAGCCACACCAGTGTAATGAATGTGGGAAAAGCTTCACTCGATTAGACAGACTTAAATCACACCAGCTAATTCACACAGTAGTGAAACACTACCTACTGTGCTGAATATGGGCAAAGGTTTAATCTAAAGGCACGCCTTAAAAACCACCAGGAGATTCCTGATTTCATTTCATTCAGGATGTAGAAATACTGTTTAATGAGACATAAGAAAGTTTACAAACAAGAGGAGGCCAATCAGCCCATCTTGCTCGTTTGTTTGTTAGTAGCTTATTGAGACCATAATATAATGTACAGAAATTATATAAACTAGTTTTTGAGAAGTGGAAATTGAAGACAAAGAACAAAGCATACCATCTCAGTATGCTTTGTTTAAAACATGAAGGTCTCAGCAAGAGATCTTCATGTTTTAAACAAAGCATACTGAGATGGTATCTGAATATGCTGGTGCTTAAATTCAGACCCTTGTTACAGCCTGTAAAAGGGGGTGGTGGGTATCCACTGACAGATGAGAGACGCAGGAATTGACTTTGCAACACCACACAGTTTCTGATCAACTAACCCCTCTTCATTCATTACAAAATGATTTCACTAAAGCAATGCCACCAGCTTATTCAGCTCTACTAAATACAGATAAAGCACAAATGCATCACCCCCAAATGCTTGCTATCCTGGACAGAGTACTCTTTGTAATTCCTCCTTTCTTTGAGTAAATAATATTAAACATCCTACAGTAGTTTTTATTTATGGTGTTGATATCCTTATACTAGCTTTTTAAAAGTTGCAAAAAACAAAAAAAATCAATTGTGTGCAATTATTTAATGGTACATATGCACAAACCACCAGAAACTACCAGTTGCCTTTATCAAGTCAGTGTTTACCTAATACTGTTACCTAAGAATAATGAAGTTCTTAGGTAAACCTTGTAAATAAAGTATCTTTTTAGAACAGAAACATAGTGTGCAAACATCTTAAAGTGATTAATGATATATCGATAGCCTTCGATGCTGGTACATGTGTTGGTGCTCTCCTCTTGGATTTGAACAAAGCATTTGATTCCGAAGACCATTTAATATTGAGTAAAACAACTACTCCAACTGGGATTAAGCAATAGAGCAGTGGATTGGTTTAAGAACTGTTTAACAGATCGGACACAAGATATTAAAGCTGATGGTATTACTTCCAATTCTGAACCTCTGATTATGGGGGTACCTCAGGGTTCTGTCCTTGGCTCAGTCCTTTATACTCTCTATGTCTAATGATCTAGAAACTAACTTGGATGATACTAACACTAACATGCATCTCTGTGCTGATGATTCTAGTCTATATTCGGCAGGACACTCCATACTGGAGGTCAAAAGGGATCTGCAGACTGCATTTGACGTCTTACAGAAAAAAAATCTCATGATAGATTGTTACTTAATGTATCTAAGACGCAAGCTATGTTATTCTGTTCTAATAGAAAGCAGCATACAAATCCATCTTGGACTGTTGTTACTTAGACATATGGATTAATGAGCATCTGACATCTAATCATCATATTGACAAACTGATTTGAAAAGGTAAGACTTAAATTAGACTTCCTTTTTAGAAATGGGAAGATCTTTTCTCAGTCTTGCAGATCAAAATTGGTGACTACTACTATTCTCCCTGTCCTTGATCATGGTGTACATCTAGTAAATGTAATCACCTATCGGCCACGGTGAACCGTGGATTCCCCTGTCGACCCAAGTCCTCCCTACTCTGCCAATTGTGCGCCGCCCTCTAGGAACCCCTGGTCACGGTCGGCAGTGACATAGCCTGGATTCAAACCAGCGATCTCCAGGCTATAGGGCGCATCCTGCACTCCACGGGTAGCGCCTTTACTGGATGTGCCACTTGGGAGCCCCTTAATAATTGTTTTGATATATAGTGTGGCAGAGGTCCTGCACACTATGAAATGTGTGTTTTGTGGTTGCCTATGCACAGCCACAGGTGAATGTAATTGTTAAATTGGTATGGTGCGATTGTTTTATTGAAAGGTGTGGAATGATTGGTTGCCAATTACCACTGGTCACACCCTATAAAAGAACAAAGGAGTGAATGTTGAGAGAGAGAGAGAAAAGTGCACAATTAAAACGGTGCCAAGGCGCTTAGCTGCAGTTACTGTGTCTTGGTCGCTATTTCTGAACACAAGCCTTAACACAATATGTGGGCATTTTGATTGCAGATATGGTTGTTTAAGTCAAGTAAAAACTAAACTAAATAATCTATTTTGGATTTTGTTTGTTGAAATCTAAAATTACGTTTAAATTTCAGGGCAGTAGTGTGGAGTAGTGGTCAGGGCTCTGGACTCTTGACCGGAGGGTCGTGGGTTCAATCCCAGGTGGGGGACACTGCTGCTGTACCCTTGAGCAAGGTACTTTACCTAGATTGCTCCAGTAAAAACCCAGCTGTATAAATGGGGAATTGTATGTAAAAATAATGTGATATCTGAATAATGTATAATGTGATATCTTGTAACAATTGTAAGTCGCCCTGGATAAGGGCATCTGCTAAGAAATAAATAACTAGTGTTACCGGATTTCCAGAGTGAAAAAAGGACATTGTTTTCTTCAAATAGCAACTCTGAAGCAGTTAAAATAATGCTATATAATAACAAATAACAATCACAATTAACCAAAAGTAAAATACTGCAGATCATAACAATGCATTGCTTTCTATTCTACTGTCATCAGACCAAAACATACATTACATAGAAAAAGTCACTTTAAAAACATTAGACCAGCTATTACCATTTAAGCATGAGAGAGAGAGAAAGAGAGAGAAAATCAGTTTTATCAAAATGGCTTTTTATCAAAGCACAAGTGGGACTGAAGGCTGGTGGCACTACCAACATAAAATAAAAATAAACTAGACATGGTCCGAGAAGTTAAACAGCATATTAATGATTTAAACTATAATCCAAAAGCTTGACTATTTCATTTTTGAATGCTGTTAACACAACCTAATAAAATTTGCTGTTATCTTGCTGAGCACAATGCTACAGTTTTGTACTTCAAGCAACAACGTATGTGAATACAATAGCAAAACCGGGACGATTAACACATTTACTGTTTCTGGCTGGGACAAAATATTTAAACTGACAACTGGGCCAATCCCAGTTTCCCCGGGACGTCTGGTAGCCCTAGTTTGAACACCCTATCTACACTGCAGCTATGGTTTTACAACAGCATCAAAGTGCGTTCCTGTAGACAGTGGCAGCGCCAGGCCCTCCACAGTGAGGGAGCTGAAGGAGGCTAGGCAAAAATTTGAGGAGGCTACACTCCACTGTGTGGGAGGGTATAATGGCAGGTATAATGTGGGCAGGTATAAAGTCATGTCGTATGCAGACAGGCTAAAAGAATTGAATCTATTCAGCCTTGAACAAAGAAGACTACGCGGTGATCTGATTCAAACATTCAAAATCCTAAAAGGTATAGACAATGTCGACCCGGGGGGCTTTTTTGACCTGATAAAAGAAACAAGGACCAGGGGTCACAAATGGAGATTAGATAAATTCAGGGGCACTGGAATGCAAAGCTCATTGAGCAGGCGCAGCACAAACCAGAGAGACGAAACTGGCGCCATTTCGGATCCACAACACAGTAGCAGCCAACATGGCTATCCCAGCATCCAGATTCATGACCTCCTCTTCACAACGCGATCCCGCCCTTATTCGACAGTGAGGTCAGCCAATCAGGCTCGCAAGGTTGGGTTTAGAGTGTTCCTGCAGCCAATAATACGTGACGATTCCAATCGGGCACGCCTACTAGAAGTGACGCTTTCACTTCGTTACAGGAAATTGAAACGCTTGCTTTGTTTATGCTGGGGAGAGAGAGGAGAGACGAGTACCTCGACTTCTGATTTTACAACATTTAATCACCTGCTGTTTAAAGTATTACGTTGGGTTAATGATTTCTATATTTTTGTTCGTTTATTACCTGCAATGACTTGTGAAACTCAGACCATTTTCTGTTTTATTTAAGAATTCAGACAGACTGGAGCGTGAACGTTACTCCTTGCAAAAGTAAAACGAGTCTGCTGTTTGTTTTCTTTCGTTATCACGCAAAAAGAAGTGCTGGTTTTATATAAATGTTAATTCTCAAGTAAAAAAAAAAACTGCTACTCGAGTCTCAAGCTAACAGTCAGTGAAGATGGACGTCAGCGTCTCCGTGTCGTTCTTTCAAGACGAGCTCGCCTCTACCATCGAGCACGCAGTGAAAGCGGCTGTAGACACCGTCTTGTGCCAAATCACAAAAGTTGTCGGCGGCAAATTCACTGAATTCCAAATGGAAATGGCTGGAAAGGAGAAAGAGAATGAAAGTCTGAAGCTGAGATTGGAAATATCAGAGAGCGAGTTGAAAGCAGTGCGGGAATGCATGAACGCTGCAGATGCAGACATTAAACAACCTCTCAGAAACATGAACCCCGACTGCAATGAACAAGACTTTCAGAGGAACGAGATCCAGGGATTATTTCAAGGTAAGATTGATCTTTTTGATGGTATAGCTTGGTCATTCCAAGTAAACAGTTTAGTAAATTTAACAAACCTATAGTCCCATTGAGACTTTAACAAACCATATTGCAGAGTGTTAGGGTTAATGATTTGTGACCTTTGATATCAATCTACAGCAGCAAATTGGGTTTTCATGTTTAATTAAACTGTTTGCCTACAAATATATTTTTAGATAAATGGTTGATTTTTAAGTCTGGGCGACTTTGTCTTGTCTTTTTGGGTTCCTGATGCCGATGGACACAACCCACCGCAACAATACTCTAGTATTTTTAAACACAGCAATACCTGTATGTGTATTTGTCAAACACTGCACTTTGTGTCTTAAGTTTGATACTTAAAATCCAACAAACAAAACCTAACTCCTTCTGGGAGCGCTAACTAAACGATATAGAGTCCCCTTCTAACTGTCAGTTGGATAACGTGCTTGCTGACAAAATACAAACATGCACAATAATAAAGTTACAAAAACACAGATTCAAGATCAGTGATTCAATAATACAGTCTCTTTGTCAGGAGTCGGTTCTATACAGCCCTGGGTTCAATAAGCAGCGCGCTGTCTCGTGGCGCCCCGTAAGATATGTTAGGAGTTATTGAACAGTGTGTTTGGAGTGAGCAGTTTCACAACAGCAGGCAAGAAATAGCTGTGTATTAAAACAGTTGTGTTAAGCGAGTTGCAATTGTGTGTGTGTGTGTGTAATATATATATATATATATATTATATATATTGCACACACACATGTGTGTGTGTGTAATATATGTTATTATTTGTTTATTTAGCAGACGCCTTTATCCAAGGCGACTTACAGAGACTAGGGTGTGTGAACTATGCATCAGCTGCAGAGTCACTTACAATTACGTCTCACCCGAAAGACGGAGCACAAGGAGGTGAAGTGACTTGCTCAGGGTCACACAGTGAGTCAGTGGATGAGGTGGGATTTGAACCGGGGACCTCCTGGTTACAAGCCCTTTTCTTTAACCACTGGACCACACAGCCTCCTATGTGTGTGTATAATTATATATACAGCTCTGGAAAAAATTAAGAGACCACTGCAAAATTATCAGTTTCTCTGGTTTTACTATTTATAGGTATGTGTTTGGGTAAAATGAACATTTTTGTTTTATTCTATAAACTACTGACAACATTTCTCCCAAATTCCAAATAACAATATTGTCATTTAGAGCATTTATTTGCAGAAAATGACAACTGGTCAAAATAACAAAAAAGATGCAGTGTTGTCAGACCTCGAATAATGCAAAGAAAATAAGTTCATATTCATTTTTAAACAACACAATACTAATGTTTTAACTTGGGAAGAGTTCATTAATCAATATTTGGTGGAATAACCCTGATTTTCAAGCACAGCTTTCATGCGTCTTGGCATGCTCTCCACCAGTCTTTCACATTGATGTTGGGTGACTTTATGCCACTCCTGGCGCAAAAATTCAAGCAGCTCGGCTTTGTTTGATGGCTTGTGACCATCCATCTTCCTCTTGATCACATTCCAGAGGTTTTCAATGGGGTTCAGGTCTGGAGATTGGGCTGGCCATGACAGGGTCTTGATCTGGTGGTCCTCCATCCACACCTTGATTGACCTGGCTGTGTGGCATGGAGCATTGTCCTGCTGGAAAAACCAATCCTCAGAGTTGGGGAACATTGTCAGAGCAGAAGGAAGCAAGTTTTTTTCCAGGACAACCTTGTACTTGGCTTGATTCATGCCAAAGCTGCCCGATTCCAGCCTTGCTGAAGCACCCCCAGATCATCACCGATCCTCCACCACATTTCACAGTGGGTGCGAGACACTGTGGCTTGTAGGCCTCTCCAGGTCTCCGTCTAACCATTAGACGACCAGGTGTTGGGCAAAGCTGAAAATTGGACTCATCTGGGGGTGCTTCAGCAAGGCTGGAATCGGGCAGATTTGTCTTTGTGGAGGACGCATGAATCAAGCCAAGTACAAGGTTGTCCTGGAAGAAAACTTGCTTCCTTCTGCTCTGACAATGTTCCTCAACTCTGAGGATTGGTTTTTCCAGCAGGACAATGCTCCATGCCACACAGCCAGGTCAATCAAGGTGTGGATGGAGGACCACCAGATCAAGACCCTGTCATGGCCAGCCCAATCTCCAGACCTGAACCCCATTGAAAACCTCTGGAATGTGATCAAGAGGAAGATGGATGGTCACAAGCCATCAAACAAAGTCGAGCTCCTTGAATTTTTGCGCCAAGAGTGGCATAAAGTCACCCAACATCAATGTGAAAGACTGGTGGAGAGCATGCCAAGACGCATGAAAGCTGTGCTTGAAAATCAGGGTTATTCCACCAAATATTGATTTCTGAACTCTTCCCAAGTTAAAACATTAGTATTGTGTTGTTTAAAAATGAATATGAACTTATTTTCTTTGCATTATTCGAGGTCTGACAACACTGCATCTTTTTTGTTATTTTGACCAGTTGTCATTTTCTGCAAATAAATGCTCTAAATGACAATATTTTTATTTGGAATTTGGGAGAAATGTTGTCAGTAGTTTATAGAATAAAACAAAAATGTTCATTTTACCCAAACACATACCTATAAATAGTAAAACCAGAGAAACTGATAATTTTGCAGTGGTCTCTTAACTTTTTCCAGAGCTGTGTATATATATATATATATATATATATATATATATATATATATATATATATATAATATAAATTACTACTACTGTATTTAATTAAATATAATTAGTTTTAAATATAATTACTACTACTTTATTTTTGTAATGACAGTTACTGACACCTTTTTTTGTGGTTTAGCATCTTGAGGTGAGAGTCATATTTATCAAGTTAAAGAGTCCATGTTTCCTTTTATAAATACAATCGTATGCCATAAAATACCATAATCAGTTTTAAAAAGCCAAAAATGACAACAAAAATATTACTTATCACACATGTGTTGGTCGTGCAAATCCATTTTTGAAAAAAAATCAATTTTCAGGCACTGCACTCATAATGCAAGCCGGCAATTTTATTGACTTGCTCAACGTTTCTGTTGCATGTTAATAAACGTACCTAGTGTATGTACGTACAATCCATGGCCTTAATACATCAAAATCTTGGAAAGGAAAGCATGTTATGTTTTGGAAATGATTTAAACGTGCAGTATTAACAGCGTTGTGGGCCTGTAGTATTCGATAAAAGCAGATTTTAAAAGCATTTCTAATATATTGTAACGTACTATTGCAAAAAAAAAAAAAACAACCTTGATCAGAATATTAAATATATTGTGATATATATCGGATATCGTCCTGAACATCTAAAATATCATGATATATTTTTTGAGGTATATTGCCCACCATCTTTAGTTTTGTTACGGTATTTTAAAAGAGACTTTAATTTGAATTTTAGATGCATACCCTGAAAAAGCGTCATCCATTTAGATTTTAGAATATTTTTTGTAATGAAAAGTGTAAGGGTCAGTTGTACAGAAAATGCTTTTAAAATTCCAGTCTAACACATACAAATAAATGAGAGGTTTACTTTGATACAATCCCTAAGTCAAGGCAAATAACACAGCAGGTTGATAGGAGTTGTAATAAATATTGTATTTAATAACACAAAATATAAAACATGGAAATAATGGGATGAAATGTTCTTTATTTTTTTTAATTTCCAAAAATAATTTCAGCTTCAATTTGAGGCATTGATCACCCCTCTACCACAGATACTTCAGAAGCAATGTTGGATCCAGCCTCATTCCCAGCTCCCCATCCTGTAGTGTCTAGAGGCCATCATTTCTATTGGCCAGGAGCCCAGTGAGCTCAAGCAGACACCTGCAGGGCTGGCCTTTGTCTTCCTGGTAGCTCGCTGTCCACTTCCACTGTCAAGCTCCTGGGTGTGAATTCATTTGGTTGTGTTATTAGAAGACATATTGTCCCTAGCTATTGTGGGGTTTGCTGCAGTGAGGGCAAATTCTGACAAGGGGCTGGCTTTGTAGAGGAACCTGGCTAGTAAGTAAGAGTTTTATAATGTTGTACAATTTTCTTTCTCACAGATCCCAAAGAGAGTTGTGCTTTACCTAAACCTGAAGCGCCAAGAATAGAAGCAGTTTACACACAAGAGGAGCCCTTTGACCAGGAGTGGTGTGCAAGTCTAAAGCAGGTTACAGAGCCGACATCTTTTAAAGATGAAGAGGTTCCTCAACTGGAGTGTGTTACTATTAAAGAGGAATTCTTTGAACAGGAATGTGTCCCCATCGCAGAGGAAGTTCCTGCTGAAAATAATGTCTGTACACTTGAGGAGAACAACCAGCTGGGATCCAGCCTGTGTGATGATTGTCCACCTGAATGTGAACTGGGATTTAGAGGTAATTATACAAAACAAGAAACATTGAGCTGCCTGTTAGTTACTAGACTGTAGAAGTGTGGTGAAGATTTCTTTTGGTAATTCCAGCTTAATTGAACCTAACCACTATGTCAGTGGCTTGCAAGTTGCAACATAACTGTCCTTGCTACTGTGGCATCTGCTAGATGTGTACCCACTATCATGTCTGTTTTGAATGCTGTTAGATCTTTGCCTTTCCCTGTTTCTGGTAGACTGTTTGCAGTTGTGCTGCTCCCACAGCTTTGTAATATTATTGAAATTGAATTTCCCTGAAACAAACAGAAATATACATACAAAACATAAAAATATTTTTCTATCCAACAAAGTACAACAAAACACCTGCATATTATATTTACTTCAGCAAATACAAACATACCAAGGCTCCAACAAGTCAGTATAAAACAAATGCATACAGTATAATGAAAAAAGGCAAAGCTTGTATGTAACAGCGTTATTTACAACCAACACAACCCCCTACTTCTGGTAAATCAATCCAGCCACAATCAAATCAAACAGATTACAGATATTCAATACCCAATACTAACTGCCTTGCTATTTATTTTTGCATTGTTTCTAGCATATGATTCAATTGCTTATAAACATTGCATCGTACAGTTTTATTAAAAGTTTGGTATACCAGCGATATTTCACTTTTTTTTTTTTTTTTTAAGCTTGTATCTCATCTATATCCATGTCTGAGGCAGACGAGAATGATTTCGGATCACTTTCTTCATCAGAATGAATTTCTGAAACCATCTCATCTCGGGCGCATCCATCTTTGTTTTGGTGTGCTTCAAACATGGACAGCTTCAAAAGTTCAAACGTGAACACACGTCACTTCCAGGTCATAAGTGAATCCCTTCTGTGTATACGGAAGACTGATCTGAGCGTGTTGATGCGATAATGATTATTGCAGCGCCTGAACAAAAACACGGGCGTTCCAGTAATCTACAGGACGGGCGTTCTGGGGTTTAGAGGGTTAATAATCAAAGTGATATTCTCAAGCATTTGTCCTTATTGGCACCCATTATATTCTGCCTGGCAAATCTCAATGTGATGGTAATAAAAGGAGGCTGGTATGAACAGGAGTGATATTAAGCGGGTTTGACTGTATTCTCCTCAGAGTTCACTCTAGGAGTTGGTCATGGTTATGAGGGGAAGCCCTGCAGAAGAGTGAATGTGTAAGAATGCTGTACAATAACCTTTGTCTCTTCTCTTTTTTTAGTTTTTTCTCTGGCTGCTAAAGGAAATCACAAAGGAGAGAAACCTTATCACTGCTCTGAGTGTGGGAAGAGTTTCACGCAGTTACAGTATCTTAAAAGACACCAGCATGTTCACACAGGAGAGAAACCTTATCGCTGCTCTGAGTGTGGGAGGAGTTTCACGCTGTTACAAAATCTTAAAAGACACCAGCGCGTTCACACAGGAGAGAAACCTTATCACTGCTCTGTGTGTGGGAAGAGATTCACACAGTTAGGACATCTTCAATCACACCAGCGCATTCACACAGGAGAGAAACCTTATCACTGCACAGAGTGTGCGAGGAGTTTCACGCTGTTACAGAATCTTAAAAGACACCAGTGCAGTCACACAGGAGAGAAGCCTTATCACTGTACTCAATGCGAGAAGAGTTTCACATATTTAAGTTCCTTGAAAATGCACCAGCGGACTCACAAAGAGAAATCTTATCAATGTAGTGAATGTTTGAAGAGATTCTGTCAGTTATCAAACCTTAAAAGACACCAAAAAAATTCACACGAGAGTGAAGCCCTATCCCTGTACTGAATGAGGGGAAAAAATGACTGGGTCTTGAAGGACACAAGATAATTTAGAGTTTTAGACTCTTGAAGAGACCTAAACACCAGGAGTACATTTCAGATCAAAAACCTACATTCATGGATGGGACATATGAACTACTGCATCTTGTTTGGACCGTTCATCATCTTGTTGACCATTCAAATTTTGTTGTCACATTAGTATATGTAATACAGTGCTCCCTCGCTATAACGCAGGTCTCGGGGGACACACAATATAAGCGTTATAAACGAGGGGGAGGGGGAGGAGGGCGCTGCGGGACACAACACACATCTGACTAAAATACAAAATAAAATAACTCCCTCTCTATAATGCACATATAGTGAATAAAGCAGCATGTAATCAACACTATTTTTTACAAAAAGAAAAGGTAACATTCCCACTCAATTGGCGTTTTTTAAACTATAAATAGCCTGGCTAAACGGTGGTAAGGAGTTCAGTTCGAAGCGACAGACAAGCAAACCAACTGCGAGAAGGAGAGAGCGGGTCGGGCGAGGGGGAAGAGGGGACGGGCTCGCCCCAAGCTCGGCTGCAGGAGCGGGGCTGAAGTGTCTCATCTCCCAGAAAAAGCTGCAGCTCCTCTCGCAGCAAAAAAGTAAATACATTAGGAAAGATAACCACGTAATAGGCCTAATATTTATTTAGTTATGAAATGAATGTTGAATAAGACGTCTGTGTTATAAAGTGCCAACGCAGCTTTTCTTCAGTTCAGATACTGTATCAAAAGGGAGAGCCTGAGAAGTTGTTTACAGTTTGAACAACACTGGTACTGTATTTATTGTAGAAGGATTGCATGAATCACTAGTATTGAGAACTGGGGGACCTGCTGTAGGAGCAGATATTGCGTATGCAATATTCCACTTTTCTCTTAGTTTGAACATTAGGATTATTATAAGGAATTCCCCAGCTAACAGGGCTTGCACAATTTTTATTGGGTGCAAGGACAGAGTCCCAGCTGTGTCCGGTTTTCAATATCGGAGTTGCACTGAAAAACTAGCCTTGCGTCAGCAAGGTTTTGTCAGAACGTTGTGGAGGTTTCAGAGCGTTCCCTGCTCTTTTTGACCCACCTACCAGTTTACCTGCAATTTTCAATCCGTAGAATGATCGCATCTCACCGTGTATTCAGGTGTGCTTTGAGTTGTTCTAAATGAGTAGCAGTTGTTGCAGTGAGCCGTTTTTTTTTTTTTTTTAATTATGAATGGCCAGGTTTGTGTGAAATACATTAATGAGGGTAACACTATTGTGTTAAGTTTGTAATTAATGACAGCATTTGTGATTTTGACCCAATCTGTACTTAAACACAAACTTAAGCATGTATAGAGCTGTTTGGAATTGTGAAACAAACATGACATGACATCTTCTACAGTTTAGAATGCTTGAGGAAAGAAGGAGAAGGGGGTACCCTGCAAGAGAGTATGTAGGACCAGAGTGACTTTTCTTGACCAGTCAGATGAACATGTCTTAGAGTTAACGATCAGAGTTCTGTGTTCAGAGTTAATGGTCTACTCAGTGCGACTGCCAGGAGCTGTGTCATACCAGTGCATATCAAGGTACTGCTGCCTTGACCTTTTACTAAACCAGCTCATTCCAAATACCACCTGGAGATGTTTCTTGTATCTAGTGCTGTATGAAACGGTTATTAATGTAATCGATTAATCTGTCGACTGTTGCTTCGATTAATCTGATCAATACAAACACATCACTCAATAGCTAGCAAGTTTAACCACTTTTAACAGATGTTTTTATGTACCCAGTACAATACATGTCTGGAGATGATTGCACCTGCTTTGCTTTACTATTTCAGGAGCAAAAAATACTCTACAATTTCTAAAGTATCTGAAATAAAGTATTAAATAAAGAATACTCAGCATAGTATCCTTCTAAAAAAAAAAATTGCCAAATGATGGCAGCTAAATAATGCACTGAGACTATTAAACATACCACAAATTAACTGTAACTTTACAAGCAGAAACTATTTATTGTTGACCACTTCATAAGACAAAAAACTATGTCAATTATTGCTTTTCGATACGTTTTTTTCTAACAATGGAATGACATGGGAGGGGAGGGGAGGGGCATTTTCTTTACTTGTAAAACAAAACACAAATTGTCTAACTTCTCTATACAGTATTACATTTCACAGCAGGATGTACTTTAAACAAATAAGAACATAACAAAGTTTACAAACGAGAGGAGGCCATTCAGCTTATTGATCCCAGAATCTCATCAAGCAGCTTCTTGAAGGATCCCAGGGTGTCGGCTTCAACAACATTACTGGGGAGTTGGTTCCAGACCCTCACAGTTCTCTGTGTAAAAAAAGTGCCTCCTATTTTCTGTTCTGAATGCCCCTTTATCTAATCTCCATTTGTGACCCCTGGTCCTTGTTTCTTTTTTCAGGTCAAAGAAGTCCCTTGGGTTGACATTGTCTATACCTTTTAGGATTCTGAATGTTTGAATCAGAATAGAAAACAAATGACCTGTTTTGTTTTCAAATCTTAGACTTTTTATGAATTATATTTGGTCTCTTGAAGTCAGTCACGTGGCAATACAAAGTCCACTGTATTTGAATGCAAGAACACCAGCATAGCAACATGTTCTGGGGTTAGGCTTGCCCTCTTCCTTGAGGTTATAGAGCCTGCTACTGAAAACAAACGCTCTCGGACAAAGACCACCCCCCACCCACCCACCAACCCACCACGTAGTCTTAAACGAGTCAGGTGACGGTTTCATTTCACTATTCAGAGTAAAAACAAAAAAAAATATTTGTGCGTTTTTTATTGGTATTTAATCGTAATGTTTATACTTAAATTGCTTTTGTTATTTATCATCTCTGGATATATATGGATCATATGTTACGTTGATCAGTGTGTGATTAAATACATAACCTTTACAGTAAAAAAAAAGCATCAAACATGGTTCTATCTATTTCTCTATCTCTCTATCTCTCTATCTTTACATATATACACTGTAACTGTTATTGTATTTTGAAAAACCCCAACCTAATTTGAATACATATTTTTTTATATATAAATTTAGTCGTTGCCAATTAGTTTTTATTATTTTCTCCCCAATTTGAAATGCCCAATTATTTTTTAGGCTCAGCTCACCGCTACCAAGCGCTGACTCGGGAGGGGCGAAGATGAACACACGCTGTCCTCCGAAGCGTGTGCCGTCAGCCGCCCGCTTCTTTACACACTGCGAACTCGCCGTGCAGCAGCCTCAGAGCTACAGCGTTGGAGGACAACGCAGCTCTGGGCAGCTTACAGGCAAGCCCGCAGGTGCCCGGCCAGACTACAGGGGTCGCTGCTGCACGGTGAGCCGAGAACACCCTGGCCGACCTAACCCTCCCTCCCCACGGGCGACGCTCGGCCAATTGAGCGCCGCCCCCTGGGAGCTCCCGTCCACGGTCGGCTGTGGAATAGCCTGGACTCGAACCAGCGACGTCCAGGCTATAGAGCGCATCCTGCACGCTAGCGAGTGCTTTTACTGGATGCGCCACTCGGGAGCCCCCCCTAATTTGAATACATTTTAACTCATTTTGTCTCGTACTGACACACCAATAGTGCTGGTTGTTTTGACGTGTATTAATAACATTTGTCAGTATACTTTGGGCTGGGTGGGGTGGGGCGGGGCAGACTGACTTTTTTTTTTACAAACTGAACGCAGGCAGCACACACAGAATGCAATTTTCTTATGCATGTTTGGTGTGGGGGAGTAAAATAACATGATGGAGGAGGAAGAGATCCTAGTGTAAAAAAATAACAGAAAGTGGCAGATTAAATAAAACCAAGAAAACAGACGACACGGGGAGTCTAGCCCGAGTTGAGAGTCTGTATATCTGTTTATACTGTAATTTACGGGAAGCACTTGCCATAAATAAATAAACGAATACTAATCCTACTGTCTCTGCATTCACTATTTTATATTTTGTCTTTTTTTTTCAAGAACTTTTAGCTCTGGGAATATCTAGACACTTCAGTAATCAGCTTTTCAGCATTTACTCTCTTGCTTAAAAACTGTCGGGGTGTGTGTATTGGAGAGAGGGGCTCGCATCGCTGCTTGCTTCTGCTTGCTCACTGTTAAATAATCACCCACACAGCGGCTGAGCAAACAAGGCTTAAGCACGCTCTATCTGCGATGAGGGACGGGGGGTAGATGAATCGATGATCAAAGTATTCATCGATTGATGGCAAAATTCACGATTTAATTGCTGAATTTGAATAATCGTTGCAGCAATATTGGTATCTGCTAGTCTTCAATGTATAACTGCATCAGCCTGGTAATGGCTACTTTGGTTAAGAGGGCAAGTAAATATCGTTTTTCCTATGTCCCCTGCAAGCAACACTGCCAGCTGGGTTTCGGCTGAAGTGCTAATGTAACCTGCAAATGTTACTGGCTGAGGAACATTAGACTCCACTTCATTGAGTCCCAAACTATCATGGCCACCGACTTCCCCGATCAGAAGTGGATTAATAATTACAGACCCCCGTTCTTCAGTGTGTGTGGGAGGCCCCCCCCTCCAGTGCCCCTCATAGTTATTTTTTTTGTTTGATCATTTGTCTTTAGCACAGGCTTTAACATACCCTTTTGTGATGTCTGCAGTGTTTTTTGAAGCCTTTGTCACAGCATTAACTTTATTAACTATTGTTTGTCATGCCTTCTTTTTTTCTGCTTTGCAATGAGTGTGTCTCTTCCTCTGAAGTTCTCTTTTATTAGAACAACCCGTCTGAGCCATTGTTTGTGTTTCAAACTTCTCCAGCGCATCCCTCGGCGAGTGGGCGTGTTTTACTTGCTGAGGTCATTCAAATGCCGATTTACTATGCAGAGTCGCAGGCTTACGACTTCAAATCGTCCTGTTGAAAATTGCTTTTCTAGAACTGAACTGAGTTTGCAGAACTGGTCATAAGCCAGTCTGGGTTGCATCTGCATTTATAATAAAACTAGCCCTGAACGGAAATGACCCCCAACGTCTCCATCTCCTTCAAGTCAATGCTAAGCTTTGGTCAATTCTGAAATTCATACCTCAAACATAGTTTTGTTGTTGATAGGCACTGACTGCGAGATAAAACCTCCCAATATACAGTTTATCAATGGAAATCGAAAAACTGATTTTCCTCACTAACCTGAGAATGAATGCCAAAGGTGCATATCTTGAAAATGCCCCTTTTGGAGTTTTAATTCAAATAATGAATTTTGTTTTAAGTGTTTTATTTCAGGTCACATCTAGGGGACACACAAAGGGACACTGTCTTAAATTGTAGTGTGCAACTCACTGAACAAATCATCCCCATATTCTGCTTTAGGACAATTCCATGATAAAGTGACTATGGTCATGAAAGAAAGTAGATCAAAATATATCTTCCACTAAAAGGGTGTATATGTTTATGCATGTTCTATTATTTTTGTTCAATTTCTGCCTTTTCTTTACAGCCATTTAAAATTACTGTTAAAAAAACTATTTTCAGTAGTCTGATTTCTGTACATTGTAGGTATCAATGGTAGGATACATGTTTTAGTTACACATGTGTTAATATGTCACATTTTGAGTATGTAATACCACGTTACTAATATTACATTGTCTTTGGATAATGTAAACTACTTTACAGTGATTCAAAATTGTGTTTATAAAACTAAATGTCACATCTATAACATTTTCTTGGTAAGTTTTTAGCAATTCCCATAGTACATAATGTAGGTGTAAGTCTCACCCACCTGTCCCTTAGGTCAGTAGCCTGGCCAGGTGAAAACTTCATTTCCCACAGTTCCTTGCAACCACCCTATGTTCATCCTCTGTCCCCATTGGCACATTCAAATATCCACTGGTTTTCAGTTCCATCGCTGCTCTGCTGACCTAACTTTCAGGAACCATCCATTGTCATCCAAACTGTTGTTTTATTGTTACCATCTGTGATCATTTAATTTTCCTTTTTCAGTGTCGTGTGGGTTTATTTGAGGCTCACCGGACACTCCACCCATTTCTCCTTTGTGTTACTTGTTGGCCTTCTGTTTTCCATTTACCAGCTTACCTGTACTATCTGTATACTTGCCTGTTTTGTCCACCTTTCCTACTCGTCTGTACCAGCTTTATTCTTGCCTGTTACCTGCAATTTTATTTGTTTTCCTTTCTTCTCATTATTGTTGTTGCAGGCTAGCATCCGGGACTTTTTGAAATCCTCTCCGCATGGAATCCCGCCCCTTGTTACACAAACTGTTTGCTGATTGGGTCAGCAAAGTTGCTCAAGGGTCGTCAGGCCACTGTGGAATCTGTAGTTCCAGGGATCCTTGAAACAATGCAATCACATAGACACGCTCTCCAGTTTGAACTACAGCTCCCAGAATGCATATCAAATGGCTTTGATGCGTGTTTTGTTTTTGTTGATGTATTTGCAGTTTTAACAATGTACATTTTAATGGCTTGATAAGTGTTGTTTGACAATATTTTCAGAAGCGCAGCAGAGCATCCAATTTTACTAGTCTGTGAAAACAACTAAAATACAAAACACATACTTGCCAACATTTGGAAACTGTTCACTGGACACTCGTCTCCGAGGTGTGTGACTCCTCTCATGCATCATACAGATGAGAGGAGTCATAAACAAAAAAAAAACCAGTATCATATAATAGACGTATCCCCCCCAACTCAACACATACACGACCATCATGACAGTAAAAACAGACATAGAAGCGTTCTTATCTTTGTATAAGATAGTGATCTTCAGATGTGTCAGCCGCACGAAGGGAGAGCAAGGATTTAACATATTGCTCATTCATACTTGCCAACATTTGGAAACTGTTCAGCGGAATGCTCGTCGCGGGGGGCGGGGTTATACGCATAATTTTGTCTAGTCTGTTAAAACCTGTTTAAACTGAAATAAAGGGCTACTGCATCACATGAAGTCACTTATGTTGTCTAGTGTGAACCCACCTTAAGAGACACTTCATTTTTTTTGTTTACCTGCATCACAGATTTAAAAAACTATGTAAATACAAACCATCAGCAGTGTTTTGCTATTTTGCTTGATTTACTATGTAGGGTTAAAAACCCTAACGCCACATTTCCTTGCTTTTGTGGTGATGAAATCAACCCAAACTACTGTGTTAACGTAGTTTTTTGCAATGATGTATAATGTATATATTAATTTCTTAATTATGCATCTCTTTCTCTTCAATCAGCAAGACAACTAAACACTCGCGGTCATCTGATCCAGGCAGGGCTTCGGTGAGGAAGATGAGTTGATCCCATGGCTATCCCCAAAACGGCAAAGCTACAGCAAGAGCTACACTAGTTTCTGCTTGACAATCCAAAACACTACACCCCTAACTCTCTATCGTGTACCTACGATATTGTTTTTTCTTTTTGGTTTGGGTTCCATAAACTTTTATGTAAAGTACTGGTATGCTCCAGTGTGTAATTGTATTTGTTTAAATACATTTTATTCAAGTCTATTCATTTTGTTTCTATTGGTAATGTTTTGCCATGCTGTGTTTTGTATGCGTCTGGAACCCCAAGATTCACCCTCCTCTGTGGAAGGTGCATGGCTTTTATTACCAGCAGATGGGAGGACACGTGACAGACAATCATATGAAACAAAGACATGCAAGTCCTGGCACGGTCCCCATCAATAGATGTTTATTGCTGAATTAATGATTGCAGTCTCAGTCAGTGGGATATCTGAAAGCAACACCTCCCACGAGTTAAACATCTCAGCATGCCTCTCTCTCTTACCAGCGAGGGTGTGAAACAGTATCTCACACTGCGTTGGTTTTTAAGCTCTGATGTCTGACCGGGATGTTATCCTCTTGTCTGTTTCAAAGTGTAAACGCAGACTGTGCAATAAACACTTCTGTGGTGTCTTTGTGAAGGAATGTGTTTTTTTTTTTTATAAGAGAGGCTTGTTTGTTAAAGGATTTTTAACTTTAAATGCATTACACATATTATATATATATATTAATCACATTAATCTCTTCAGTGACAGGGTTTTTTGTCTTGCTAATGTGTTCTGGTTTTTAATGTGTTCCACCAGATTAAACCTTTCCCAGCATTCAGGGTTTCACTGCTGCGTGAATTCGTTGGTGTTTTTTGAGATTTTGTAACTGACTGAAACTCTTCTCACATTCATTACAGTGGTGTGGTTTCTCTCCTGTGTGAATCAGCTTGTGTGTTTTTAAATGTTGTAACTGATTGAAACTCTTCTCACAGTCATTACAGTGATATGGCTTCTCTCCTGTGTGAATTCGTTGGTGTTTTTTAAGATTTTGTAACTGACTGAAACTCTTCTCGCATTCATTACAGTGGTATGGTTTCTCTCCTGTGTGAATTCGTTGGTGTTTTTTTAAATTTTCTAACAGACTGAAACTCTTCTCACATTCATTACAGTGGTAGGGTTTCTCTCCAGTGTGAATTCGTTGGTGTGCTTTTAAATGTTGTAACTGAGTGAAACTTTTCTCACAGTCATAACAGTGATATGGCTTCTCTCCTGTGTGAATTCGTTGGTGTTTTTTAAGACTTCCTAATTCACTGAAGCTCTTCTCACAGTAATTGCAGTTATAAGGTTTCTCTCCTGTGTGAATGCGCTGGTGTGATTGAAGATGTCCTAACTGTGTGAATCTCTTCCCACACTGAGTGCAGTGATGAGGTTTCTCTCCTGTGTGAACACGCTGGTGTGTTTTCAGATGTGATAAACAATTGAATCTCTTCCCACAATCAGCACAGGGAAATGAAGTCTCTTCTGTGTGACTTCCCTTGGGAGTTTTAGGAGAGCCTAATTGACGGGAACTCTTCCCAGCTTTAGCAGAAAAAGGCAAGGTCTTCAAGTTGCCCCGGGTTTCAGAGTTGTTCACACACACAGAATGTGCAGTCTCTGTATTATGCAGAGTAAGTGGTGGTCTGTCTTGTAAATAATGAATTTTAACTGAGCAAGTTCTCAATTTCTTTATGTGTTCTTCTTGGGTCATCTCTCTGTCTTTCCTGCTCTGCAGTTTGCCGCTGGAAGAATTTTTGCTGTGGGGTGATGAAGTGGAGTCGTGTTCTCCTTCATCTACTGTGGAAGCTAAAGATAGAAAGAGACCAAGGTTACTGTACAGCATTCTTACACATTCATTCTTATGCAGGGCTTCCCCTCATAATCATGAACAACTCCTAGAGTGAACTGCATATTTAGAGAATAGAGTCAAAATCCCCTTAATCACTCCTGTTAATGGTAGCCTCCTTTTATTACCACCACATTGAAATGTGCCAGGCAGAATATAATGGGTATCAATGAGTGCCTGAGAATATCCCTTTGATTATTAACACACTCCGGTTAATATCACTCACATGTACCAGTCACTGATTTCCACCACACTTAATATCGCTTTGAATAATAATAGTATAAGATCAGGTTTATATGCAAGTGCTGTATTGAAATGTTTCTACGATAAAGCCGTGGGAGCAGCACAACTGCAAACAGTCTACCAGAACCAGGGAAAGGCAAAGATCTAAAAACATTTGGAAGTGGAATATTAGTGGGTGCACATCTAGCAGATGCCACAGTAGCAAGAACAGTTATGTTGCAACTTGGAAGCCACTGATTTAGTGGTTAGGTTAAATTGAGCTAGCATGACTAAAGTATAATTACCTCTAAATCCCAGTTCACGTTCAGGTGGACAATCATCACACAGGCTGGATCCCAGCTGGTTGTTCTCCTCAAATGTACAGACATTATTTTCAGTAGGAACTTCCTCTGCGATGGGGACACATTCCTGTTCTATGAATTCCTCTTTAATAGGAACACATTCCAGTCGAGGGACCTCTTCATCTTTAACACATGTCAGCTCTGTAACCTGCTTTAGACTTGCACACCACCCCCGATCAAAGGACTCCTCTTGTGTGTAAACTGCTTCTATCCTTGGCCCCTCCTGTGCTTCAGATTTAGGGACAGCATGGCTCCCTGTGGGATCTGTGTGAAAGAAATTGTACAAAATTGTAATTCTTACTTACCAGCCAGGCTCCTCTTCAAAGCCAGCCCCTTGTAAGAATTATATTGAGAGATGTCATTGGGTCATTCTGGTGTTTTTTTTTATTTTTTAGTTATTTATTTTTAAATGGATATAGCCAGAGCTGGAATGAGGCTGGATCCAACATTGCTACTAAATTATTTGTGGTAGAGGGGTGATCAATGCCTCAATGCCTCCACTAGGCGGTGTATAACTGGTGTTGTGAAGTATATGGAAAAGCTATAGATAGACCACGGGGAATCACGCAATTACACGCCCGCGTAATTTTACGCATAAAACGTATGATTAAGCATTGCCTCATAATAACCCTTAAAACCGTTAAATGGTCCATCAGTGATACTGAGAGTGAGTGGGCAGCCCGCAATTAAGTTCTTGAAATGCGTACGGATTTTCAACCCCAGAAGAGTTCCTGTAATGTCTCATGTCAATGAGGATTACGCTTCAATTCCTGGCTTCAGTGACATTCCACAAGAGGAGTTTGCTTTGTATACCGGGTAAGTGGAGCTCAACGCGATCCATCGCACTGAACAGTCAGGGGGAACTGACATCGCCATGTTTTGATCAGCAACATCCGACCGACTCCCGAATATAAAAACATTAGCTTTTAGATACATGCATGCTGTAACAAACACAGCTGATGCTGAGCGCAGCAACTCGCTGTACAACCTTGTTCTCTCTGATCGAAGGCGTTCTCTTTCGGACGACAAACTAAAAGAGCCGGTTTTCCGTTACTTCAATCTTGCAATGTAAAAAGACTTCACGTCAACATAACATCATTTTGATTAGTCTTTGATGCTTTATTTAATCTTTACCTGCTGTGCTATGGTAGTATGAGAAGTACCCAATATAACCGCACATATTTTTTTGTTACATTGCACAGTACTTTTATTTAATAGTTTTTTTTTTGCACTTGTGAGCATCTAATTCACAGCAGGGTAATTTTGCTTAAAAGTCCTTATTTTCCTTATTTAACAACTGCATTTAGTTTTAAAATTTACACCTGATGGGTCACTTTTTTTGTTCAAGGAATGATAAAGCAGTTGATTCTGTGATACAAATGTGCTGTGTGCTATATAAATACAAAATACCTGTACATATTTTTAAAGAAGGTTAAAATAGTGTTATATGTAATCAATTTGTAAACAAATAATACAAAGGATTTAATGTTGCATAATTTTGTATTTTTCCTGTGCATAATTTTGTATTTTTCCTGTGCATAATTCCCTGGGGTGTATATAGAGGGGAAGTATATTGGGCTCCACATAACTCAAAGTCTGTTCCCCATGGCTGAATGATGAAATCCATTTGGTTGAAACAACACTGTGTTTTTAACTTTGTTCTTTGAAAATAATAAATAATAAAGAATAGAAATTTGATCTACGATCTGTTATTATGGTTTTGCACCTCTACTCGCATCAATCGTGATCAACATTGGGATATGTGGGAGTCTGATCCCAGAGGTAGCACCCAAAAATGGAAATACTGGTAATTTTATAAAAGTCGGTGTGCGATATAAGCTACATGTTTGGGACTTAAACACTGTAATAAAATGGATGGAAGAAAAATGCAGTCCTATCATTTAAATGCCTGTGGAAAGACTTCACATCCCAGAATGCCTCAACAACAGGTAAAGAGCTGACAGTTTAAGTCAGTGGTTTTGTCTGGAGGTTTCAGCTCAAGAACCCCTTTATAATTGTCACTCTACTTAATGGTACCACAGCTGCAACAGAACTAAAGGCAGAATAATCTGATTAACACGTTACAATTTTTTCCCCCCATTTATTTAATATATAACATATTTAATTATTTAATATACAACAGTTCGGAACTGACAAGCTGCTGGTTAAGGATTGGATATCAAAACAGTAATTCTTAACACTTTTAATAAGAAGCCTTTGGATTCAGCAAAGTTATTATAAATAATCCACTGTAAATGTTTCTTTTTACCATGTACTTCCCATCTCAGCATGTGTGCCATTTAAAATGTTTACAACATCAATAAAGATGAAAATATAATAACAATGATAAACTTTTTTTTTTAATAAAGATAACATAAAAATGATCCAAAGGGACTCTATAACTTCCTGTCGCTTTGCACTTTCTGTACTCTTGTGTTTTCTTCCTTCATTTTTCTTTTGCAAGTAAGAAATGTATCCATTTTTAATCTATATGTACTCTGAAAACAAATTCCACCAGCCACTATTTCTGTCACTAAAATGCAGCCACGCCTAATCAGAGAAGAAATCCACACGATCAAATCACGCTTGTGTGTAGGTGGATGATACACTTGAAATAGTCAGCCTGTGACCTTTGAATGCTAAATAAAATTGAAATATTTATGCACAGTGTTTTAGTGATAATGTATAATTCAATTTAAAAAATCAATTAAAGAATTATTTTCATTTTTGCATTTCCGAGTCATCCTGCGTATCACCTATGACCCTTAGAAGTACCCCTGGTTGAAAACCTCAAGGTCTGCACACCGGGGCTTAAATGCTGTGATAAAATGGTTGGGGAAAAACGCAGTCATACCATTTTTAAAGTCTTTGAAAATGCACAATTTCCCAGAATGCCTTAAACAGGTACAGAGCTGATAGTTTAAGTGATCAGCTAACCTGAGACAGCTGTGTGTGATTTACTGTGAGATGGTCGGTATAAAAGTCCTGAGTAAACAAGCCTGTGTGGCTGTGCGAGGGTGAGGACCTATTTAGAGGCGAGTCCTGACAAAGAGACTGTATTACTGAATCAGTGAACTTCAATCTGTGTTTTTGCAACTTTATTGTTTGGATTTTGTCAGCAAGCAGTTCGCCAACTGACAGTTAGAACAGGACTCTATAGATCTTAATTAGCCCCCCCCCCAAGGAGTTTGGTTTTGTATGCTTTAACTTAAGTACCACACCTTGTAACAGGGTGATGTGTTACATGTGTGGGCCATCACTGGATAATGATGAGGCAGACACAGAACACGCAGGCGTGTAGATTCAATTAACACGATTATTTCATTATTTTCTCCCAATTTGGTATATTATTATTATTTTTATTATTATTATTTATTTCTTAGCTGACGCCCTTATCCAGGGCGACTTACAATTGTTACAAGATATCACATTATTTTTACATACAATTCCCCATTTATACAGTTGGGTTTTTACTGGAGCAATCTAGGTAAAGTACCTTGCTCAAGGGTACAGCAGCAGTGTCACCCACCAGGGATTGAACCCACGACCCTCCGGTCAAGAGTCCAGAGCCCTAACCACTACTCCACACTGCTGCCCCAGTTATTTATATCCAATTATTTTTAGGCTCAGCTCACAGTGTTGTGTCCATCAGCATTAGAAACCCACAAATATATGACAAAGTCGCCCAGACTTAAAAATCAACCATATATCTAAAAATATATTTGCAGGCAAGCATTCTAACCAAACATGAAACCCCAAGCTGCTGTTGTACATTGATATCAACAGTCACAAATCATTATCCTAGCCCTCTGTAATACGGTTTGTTAAAGTTTCAATGGGACTATATGTTTGTTTATTTTACTAGCCACAGTTTACTCTTTACAAAATATCACTATACCAGAAGGACAGCCATTGAAGTCTCCTAATGAGACTGGTCAAGTTTTACCAATATAGACTAGTACTTCCTTACAATTCGTAGAATACCCATTTCGATCTTAATTAGTCTAGGTGAGATATACAAACATAACCAGTGCTTTCTTACAGACTTTAATTAGATTGGTGTCCTATTAGGACAGTGGAGTTGAGTTATTAACAGGACTCATAATAAGCGCTTTAAACGTGTCTTAAGAGAACATTTTAAAATTGACTAAAAAGTTATTTAAAGAGTTGGAATGACCAAACAATACCATCAAGAAGATCAATCTTACCTTGAAATGACCCCTGGTTCTCGTTCCTCTGAAAGTCTTGTTCATTGCAGTCGGGGTTCATGTTTCTGAGAGGTTGTTTAATGTCTGCATCTGCAGCGTTCATGCATTCCCGCACTGCTTTCAACTCGCTCTCTGATATTTCCAATCTCAGCTTCAGACTTTCATTCTCTTTCTCCTTTCCAGCCATTTCCATTCGGAATTCAGTGAATTTGCCGCCGACAACTTTTGTGATTTGGCACAAGACGGTGTCTACAGCCGCTTTCACTGCGTGCTCGATGGTAGAGGCGAGCTCGTCTTGAAAGAACGACACGGAGACGCTGACGACCATCTTCACTGACTGTTAGCTTGAGACTCGAGTAGCAGAATCCACTTTGACTTTAATTTAATATTTATTTACTGGGGAATTCCCATTAATATAAAATCAGCACTTCTAGTGTGATAAAGAATGAAAACAAACAAACAAGAGACTCGTCTGACTTTTGCAAGGAGTAAGTTTCACGCTCGACTCTGTCTGAGTTCTTAAATAACACAGAAAATTGACTCTGTTTCAGAACTCAACGCAGGTAATAAACGAACACAAAACATTAGGAAACATTTTAACCCAAAGCAATACTTTAAACAGCAAGTGGTTAAAATGCTGTAAAATCAACAGCAGCTGCACTCGCCTCTCTCCACAACACAAACAAAGCAAACGTTTCAATTTCCTGCAACGAAACGATTGCGTCACTAGTAGTAGGCGTGCCTGGTTCGAATCGTCGCGTATTATTGGCTGCAGAAACTCTCTTAGATCCCATCTTGCGAGATTGATTGGCTGGCTTCCCAAGGGGGCGGGATCGCGTTGAGAAGAGGGAGGTTATGAAACTGGATCCCGGAGATCGCCATGTGGGATCCTCCTGTGTTGTGTTTTCCAGTGCAATGTCATGCTGTGAATCCGAAATGGCGCCAGTTTCGTCTCTCTGTTTTGTGCTGCGTGAGCTCAATGAGCTTTGTATTCCAAAGCTGCTGCGAGTGTGCGGGTCGTTGTATTTAGTTTGATTTATTAATAAGGTAACCATATGGCTCCGTGTTCATCTGGACAGTTTGGGGGTAGTTTAGGCTTTTCAACTCGCAACCCAGTGCATTCTGGTCCGTTTTTACCTGTCTCAGGTACCATTCTTACCTTTTAAGGGAAGCAGGGCTGCGCTTACCAGAATGCATTGGGTTGCGAGTTGAAAAGCCTGAACTGTCTCGGTGAACACGGAACCATATGGTCACATTATTATTATTATTATTATTATTATTATTATTATTATTATTATTATTATTATTTTCAGTCATGTGGTTTCTCTCGCTCACTCTCGTGCTCTGCACTAGCATTGCTGATAAGAAACCACTTATGTGTGAGCGCAGCAGTGTGGAGTAGTGGTTAGGGCTCGACTCTTGACTGGAGGGTCGTGGGTTCAATCCCAGGTGGGGGACACTGCTGCTGTACCCTTGAGCAAGGTACTTTACCTAGATTGCTCCAGTAAAAACTGAACTGTATAAATGGGGAATTGTATGTAAAAATAATGTGATATCTTGTAACAATTGTAAGTTGCCTTGGATAATGGTCTAGTTGGATGAGGGTAACTGCTAAGAAATAAATAATAATCCTTATACTGTAACAAAGTAGTTAATTGCATGGTTACCTTAATCCACAAACCTTACAGGCTGCAGTGTTAAACTGGTCCACCTGTCACACACACAGCATGTAAATACAAACAATACCGCACTGTATGATCTAGAAACAAGCTGACTTTTGCTCTTATTTTGGGGCTAGATCTGATCTCATCGGCAGGGGTGTTGATTGATGGGGAAGAATCTTAACTCTATTCTGCAGAAAGAGAAATCTTCCTTTCACCCAGGTTTCGAACGTGTAAATAGTTGAATTGTATGAAACGGTACATGTTACATGCACAACCACGGTGTTTATAATACTGCATTGTTTACCTTGATTGCTTAATTGCTGCTGGTTAATTGCCCTAATTAGCAGCCCAGACCTACTTGATGTCTGTTTGTTTTCTTGGATTTATTATTATGGTTTTGTTTTCTATTTGATTTGGGGGGAGCATTAATCATTGAGCCGTCTACTTCAGAATTGGTATTGGAATTAAACATTACTGGGCAGTATATCACTCTGCTGTTTGTTTGTCCCCACATACCTTGGCTGACTCTATACAGAGTTTAGATGGTGTTGGTAATGCAGTCTATTCTGACTCTACCTGGCACCCCAATAATTGACTGTGTTACAAGGTAACAGTGACACAAAATCATTTATATTTATTTATTATTATTATTATTAGTAGTAGTAGTAGTAGTAGTCGTAGTAGTAGTCATAGTAGTAGTAGTCTATTTAGCAGACACCTTTATCCAAGGCGACTTACAGAGACTAGGGTGTGTGAACTATGCATCAGCTGCAGAGTCACTTACAACTACGTCTCACCCGAAAGACGGAGCACAAGGAGGTTAAGTGACTTGCTCAGGGTCACACAATGAGCCAGTGGCTGAGGTGGGATTTGAACCCCAGTTACAAGCCCTTTTCTTTAACCACTGGACCACACAGCCTCCTCATTTACATGATAATTGATAGCACCTGGTGTTCAAAGAATGCCAAAGCAAAGGCTATGTCAGTTTTAAATAAGGTACCCCTAACTTCAAAACACAGACGTGCTTTAAGCATAATTATAACATGCAGCAGGTAGAACATTATCAATGGGATAACATTATTCTGTATTTCAAAATACAATATGTTGCAGACACTAAATTCATTTTGCACTTCCAAGTTACAGATAAATAAATAAAGCAGAGGTAATCACCCTTATAAACATATACAAATGTGTTACTTATTGTGAGTAGTTATTATTTATTGATGGATTGTTTGACAAGGAAGGAGTTAAAAACCTTCCCTACTAGAAAATACTCCTGTAGAATGTGGCTGTCTTCACACTGGCTGACTGATTGCCAGTTTGAGGACGGCCACATCAATATAAAAACCAGCAGCTTTGTCTGATCTAGGAAAGAGTGTTCAGGGAGAAAGAACTGGGACGAGACGGAGCTGAGAATCAAAAACTAAAGCAAACAGTTGCTACTTGTGCTGAAATAGTTCAGCGCGATACTTGTTGCAGGTCTGTGTTTGATTTTGTCTTTGTCTGATTTGGCCATCGTGCCGTTTATTTTGAGTGTTTTGTTTTGTTAAAACCTTTTGTTTATTTATCATTAAAACACGCCGCAGCGCTTTCATACCCCAGTTCTTTCTGCGTGCATCTGTCTGTCTGTCTGTGTCTATTCTCTTCCGGGTCTGACGTCAACACAAACCTGTCACACTTATATTGATATTGAATGCAGTACAAGTGTTGATTACAATAAAAAATTGCATGAAAACGGTGCTTTAATGAAAAAAAACAGACAATTTCTTAAATATTAGCATTTTATTTTATGTAAACTAATTCAGTCAACCTTTTGCACTCATCTAATGTTCCAGAAATGTGCCCAGAAAACAACACGAATGCGAAGCAAACATGAGCAAAGAGACTAAATCAAGTGTGGTACAGCAGAACGCAGCAGGTGTGAAATGGAAAGGAGTTTAAAAAGAACAAATAAACCGCTGTAGCCTAACTTATCATTCATGTATTACTGTAGAGCAACGAGACAAACAGAAGCACGCATATGGAACCTGCCAGGCTCCAACATGGACTGGCAAACATGTACACCTGGAGAATCTCCATTACCCATAACTGTATATACACCACTGGGATTGTTTCTATTTGTAACTTATATCAGTTCAGACAGCAAGGCAATGAAACACATCCTCCTCCATCCTAACCTATCTTCAGAAGCTCTCTCCCTGTTGCCAGACTTCATGTGTGTCAGGCTTCCACAGTGCAATCATCAACCATTTTAAGCCCCCCCCCCCCCCCCAAATAAATATAATTTTTCATCTGAATGCATGCAATCAACATTGATTTAAATATAAAAATACATTTCAACACCACACTCGATTCAGCTCCTTGTTATATTTATTAATCTGGATAATTAGAGTTTCTCTTGCAGCATTTTAATTAGAAGACTGCAGGAAGGGAATAGTGCAACACAGCCTTTCCTACATTTAAAAAGGAGGGTATATTGTGCGCAAGGTTTATTCCAATAAGTTTTTTCTCTGTTTATTTTCGATTTGTGACTTACAAGGAAAACACAACATATGAAGGGAATATTTCAGTTTTTTGAGGAATTCTTTAAAATTATTTTTGTAAGGCACAATATGGAGATGATTTGTCCAGTGAGAGTTACACTACTACTTCAGGTGTCCCTTTGTGAGTCCCCCAGGTGTGACCTAAAATAAAACACTTAAAACACAATTAACTACTTGGATAACAATTCTGAACAGGGTATGCACCTGCGTCATTCATTCTCAGGTTACTGATAAGTCAGTTTTTCGATTGTGATTGTGAAACTGCATATTGGGGGCATTTTATTGCAATCAGAGGCTGTCAACAACACAACTGTGTTTGAGGTATGAAAATCAGTATTGACCAAAGCTTAGCATGGACTTGAAAGAGCTGGAGACTTGGTCATTAGTGGTGAGTTACATATAATAATCCTAATGTTCAAACTGAGAGACTCAGCAATGCAGGAGACGAAAGTGGACTCTTGTAGATGCAAATACAATCTATTTCATAGATTACTAATGTGACGTAACAAAATCAGAATGATTCAGATGGTCCAAACAAGAGGGAGTAGTTCATACTTTCCATCTGTGAGTAAACGTTTTTGATCTGAAGTGATTAGGAATACCTATTTATCAAGCAAGTTTATTCTTTTGTTTGCAGTAAATATTTCTATATTTTATTCACATTTACTCCTGGTGTTTAGGTGTCCTCAAGTGGCTGAAATTCTGTGAATTCTCTTGTGTTCTTCAAGACCCAGTAACTGACTCAACTTCCTCCCTCATTCAGTGGAGGGATAGGGCTTCACTCTCGTGTGAACTGCATGGTGTCTTTTAAGGTTTGATAACTGATGGAAACTCTTCAGTCATTCACTACATTGATAAGATTTTTCTTTTTTGTGAGTCCGCTGGTGGATTTTCAAGGAACCTGAATATGTAAAACTCTTCCAACATTCAGCACAGTGATAAGGTTTTTCTCTTGTATGACTGCTCTGGTGTCTTTTAACGTTTGATAAACGGCTGAATCTCTTCCCACACTCAGTACAGTGATAAGGTTTCTCTCCTGTGTGACTGCGCTGGTGTGATTGAAGACTTTCTAATCGCGTGAAACTCTTCCCACAATCAATGCAGTGATGAGGTTTCTCTCCTGTGTGAACACGCTGGTGGATTTTAAGATTTTGTAACTGCGTGAAACTCCTCCCACACTCAGTACAGTGATGAGGTTTCTCTCCTGTGTGAACACGCTGGTGGATTTTAAGCTGTGATAAACGACTGAATCTCTTCCCACAATCAGCACAGGGAAATGGAGTCCCTCTTGTGAGATTCCCTTTAGCAGCTAGAGAAAAAAAAAGATATGAGACCAAGGTTATTGTACAGCATTCTTACACATTCACTCTTCTGCAGGGCTTCACCTCATAACCATGACTAGAGCCCCGTGAAATTTTTATTTTTTATAATTTTTCATTTTATTTTTTACAAATGTCATTTTATTACAGATACACATTAATAAAACAACTCAAATGGATGTATATCAATAATAGTCTAGTATACATCATGTTTTAATCAACTGCCTACTTACAGTAAATACTGCCCATGCACTATATAAAAATACAATAAGATAAAATAATAATAATAATAATTTATTTATTAGCAGACGCCCTTACCAAGGGGCGACTTACAATTGTTACAAAATATCACATTACTTTTACATACAATTACCCATTTATACAGTTGGGTTTTTTTACTGGAGCAATCTAGGTAAAGTACCTTGCTCAAGGGTACAACAGCAGTGTCCCCTGGTGGGGATTGAACCCACGACCCTCCGGGCAAGAGTCCAGAGCTCTAACCACTACTCCACACTACTGCCCCAGTACATATATATACACACACAAACACTGCCCTACTATTGTGGGGCTGTCATAATAATTGCACATACAGCAATCTACCCATTACAGTATTTGTATTTGCTTGCGATTGTAAGTCGCCCTGGATAAGGGCGTCTGCTAAGAAATAAATAATAATAATAATAATACAAAAAACTATAGGAACTGTATTTCAATCCCATTGCACTGAAGCAGGGCTCCAGTATACAAGCTTGGGGTTTCTCAGTATTTAAACACTCAGCAACGCAGAGTCATTCATTCAAATCCATTCAAAACCAAAACAGCATTTGCTCCAGTGCAAAGCTTGCACGATTTGAAATAAAACAAAGAATTAGCATATTAATACAAAATACTGCACAAGCAAACAAGTCATATTTTCCCCCAAAGCAACAAACAGCTAATGATGCTTAACAGTGGTATCTTTGGACTCCTATTCCAGCCAATAGTTGCACATTTTGTCACCGTCCACGGCATACATCCCCTCACGCTCAAATTCCTTGCAGTGTTGTTTAACTGTTATGGTGACGGCTGAGCCTTGACAACTACGATTGCAAGTATTTGCCTCTCAATTTAAAAATGTCACTCTATATTTGTTTTATAATGAATGTTATTTCTTTTTATATTTGCATTTCATTTTATATGTTACATATAAAAAACACGGGGCTCAACCATGACCAACTCCTAGAGTGAACTCTGATGAGAATACAGTCAAACCTGCTTAATATCACTCCTGTTAATACCAGCCTCCTTTTATTACCATCACATTGCGATTACCTCTAAATCCCAGTTCACATTCAGGAGGACAATCATCACACAGACTGGATCCCACCGTGTTGTTCTCCTCAAGTGTACAGACATTATTTTCAGTAGGAACTTCCTCTGCGATGGGGACACATTCCTGTTCTAAGAATTCCTCTTTAATAGGAACACATTCCAGTCGAGGGACCTCTTCATCTTTAACACATGTCAGCTCTGTAACCTGCTTTAGACTTGCACACCACTCCTGGTCAAAGGACTCCTCTTGTGTGTAAACTGATTCTATCCTTGGACCCTCCTGTGCTTCAGATTTAGGTATAGCACGGTTCTCTTTGGGATCTGTGTGAAAGAATTGTACAAAATTATAACACTTACAGTGACAATGACAGACTGAAAGTCTTGTCTCATTTTCTTCAGTGAGAACAGATCAGCCTCACTCAAAGGAAGTTTCTGAGATGGAAGCAGCTCATATCAGCCCAGAGCTTCCTGTTCGATGGGTTGTTTCTGCAGACAGGACTGTTGAGATCAAGGAGGAAGTGACTGAGCTGGGGTGTGACCAGGCCAATGAGCGGATCCTGCAGGAGGAAACCCCACCTTCTAGTATCACTGAGAGAGGTGAGTGAAACTGGAATGCAGATCTATAGAGGGGGTCTTTATTGAAAGAGGGGAAGAAAGCCTGTGGAATACACTGCATTAGGGAGTCATTAATTAGTCTGATGTCACAGTGTGACCCTAAAACCCGTCTTCCCTTGCACAAGGTACGAGCACCTTTTTTTGAGTGAAAGGTATCTGCGGGAGAGATGGATGGCTCTTTGCTAGAAACAGCTTCATTTATCTGAAGTCTTCCCACTGATGATGGGAATGAGAATGCAGAGATGGGAGCCCAGCTAACAAGATTGAAGTGTTTTTCAGGTATCAGGCTTTGAAAGACTGTCACCCACACCTGTGGTGGCTTTGACAGACTCACTGAGAGCAGAAACTGACCCAAGACTGTCACAGCTACTGGAAGCAGGCTGATCTTTGGGATACAAATTGAACATTTGTGAAACTGCAACAAATATTGTAATGACTGTAATGTGTTTTAAAGAATATAAAACCAGTAGAAAATATTATTAGCAGATCTGTGTGATGAAGTTCATTGCATTGAAGGTCAGGTGACCTGCTGAACATTCCAGTCTTGTCTTGTAGGGGCCCTGATGCTCCAAAAGTTCATTGCTTGTCTTGTTGATCTTGTTGCTGTGAGCAGTGCTGAAATAAAACTCCTTCATTGCACTAATGGAGTACTTTATCAGACACTACAAGCAGACCACTACTACTTTAGCACATGCTAAAAGGCATGTAGTATGCAGAAAGGCTGAAATAAATGAACAAAGAAGACTACGTGGCGATCTGATTCAAACATTCAAAATCCTAAAAGACAATGTCGACCCAGGGGACTTTTTCGACCTGAAAAAAGAAACAAGGACCAGGGGTCTCGAATGGAGATTAGATAAAGGGGCATTCAGAACAGAAAATAGGAGGCACTTTTTTACACAGAGAATTGTGAGGGTCTGGAACCAACTCCCCAGTAATGTTGTTGAAGCCGACACCCTGGGATCCGTCAAGAAACTGCTTGATGAGATTCCGGGATCAATAAGCTACTAACAACCAAACGAGCAAGATGGGTCGAATGGCCTCCTCTCGTTTGTAAACTTTCTTATATTCTTATGTTCTTAAACCATCCAAAATTGTGCCAAATGCACCACTTAATCCCTACCACCTTGTAAGCTGCATACCTCAAAACTAATTGAAAACCCTGGTGATGTTTTGTTCTTTCAATAAATATTTTTAGTAATTTAGAGAGAAGTGCTTTTATTTTAATCTTAATTAGCATTAGTAGTGTAATTTACCCCAGAAAATGACGTGTGGAATACATACAGACAGCCGAAATGACTCAACTATCACCCAGAGGCATGGCCATGGTCAACACATTAACTACGTGGACCTCTCTTCGGTACCATGTTTTTGCTCATCACTGACGCTCATTCAAAATGGATTGACGTCTACGAAGTGATGACACCTACATCATCTGCAACCATTGAGAAGCTGAGGCAGTCCTTTGGTATACATGGTCTAATTGAAATGATTGTCCACCTGGAATAAAAAGGTGTTGATTTTTTTTCACCTCACTGATGATGTGTTATTCATTGACTTGTGTTATCTGATTCAGATTCAATGTTTGTTACCTGAAGATTATTCATGCTTTTTAGAAATGGGGAGAGGGCAGGCTTTGACATTTTCAAAGCAAACCAAAAATATTACCTTCCTGAAATGTTGCACAGATGAAGCACAGACCTTGAACTTCTCTTGGTAAAAATATATATTTTTTATATATATATTTTTGGGGGGGGGGTCACCCAAGGTCAAAGGTCAAAACTTTGCTATAGCGTAACTTCCTTTTGTTTCCTTTCAAATGTATTTTTTGAATTTGCCATGCAATTTCCAATAAAATGACTCCTCCCACAAACTGTTTTTGAGCAATAGGTTGGTTAACACTAAGCACATTTTGACCCCTTGACCTGATCAGTCTAAAAATTTCATTTTGAGCTTGTTTGCCTGAAACAACCCTAAGAACCAAGTTTGGTGTAAATCAGAGACGGTGGGGTTTAAAATCCAACTTTTGGGGTGTGATTTGTCATGGAAAGACCCTAGTACTTTCTTATAGTTTGTAGAATATCCATTTAAAACTTAATTAGGCTAGGTGGGTTTTACAAACACAGACCAGTACTTTAAACTGTGGAGAATCAATAGACTGGTGTGCTATTAGGACATGGAGTTGAGTTATTAACGGGACTCATAATAAGCGCTTTAAAAGTGTGTGAAGAGAACATTCTAACCAAGACCTCGCCAAAAAAACTAACTAAGAAGTTATTTAAAGACTTGGAATGATCATACAATACCATAAAAAATAAAATAAAACAATCTTACCTTGAAATAACCCCTGGTTCTCGTTCCTCTGAAAGTCTTGTTCATTGCAGTCGGGGTTCATGTTTCTGAGAGGTTGTTTAATGTCTGCATCTGCAGCGTTCATGCATTCCCGCACTGCTTTCAACTCGCTCTCTGATATTTCCAATCTCAGCTTCAGACTTTCATTCTCTTTCTCCTTTCCAGCCATTTCCATTCGGAATTCAGTGAATTTGCCGCCGACAACTTTTGTGATTTGGCACAAGACGGTGTCTACAGCCGCTTTCACTGCGTGCTCGATGGTAGAGGCGAGCTCGTCTTGAAAGAACGACACGGAGACACTGACGTCCATCTTCACTGGTTTCAGATTGAGACTCCTCTTTTGCTTTTAATTTATTTTTATTACCGGAGAATTTTCATTCATATAAAATCAGCACTTCTGATGTGATAAAGAAAGAAAACAAACTGACCCGTTTGACTTTGCAAGGAGTAATTTTTGTCTTTTATCATCAATAAGGATACAATTTTGGCAGTGATTTTTTGTACATTTCACGTGCGAAAAACAACAAGAATTCAAGGAAAGGTCACGAAAGGGCCACCAAATAATGTAGGTTTAGGTACATAAACACACAAGAGCTTTTAAATAGCACGCAAAATGTTGTGTTTTGTTTAGCAATATTTAGTTGAGTATTTATATTCAACGGACTACTTGGGTGCACTACACTGTATGAAAAAAAAAAAGTTTCAAGAAATACAATTATTAATTCATATTTTCTAAAGATGCAAGCCCACTGTTTTTGTTAAAAAAAATAATACATAACAAGTGCTGTATGTATGTGAAGATCACAACCGAGAGTTTACAGTACCACATACCAAAATGTGTTTTTATATTAATTAAACTATTTTCACGATTTCCGTGACCTCTGTGACAAAATCGTGTCCTTAATAAAACTTACAGCGCGTTTGTTTTCCATGACAAGTTAAACATCTCTCTTAGTTCTTAAATACAGCAGAAAGAGCCTCTTTGTTTCAGAACTCAAAGCAGATAATAAATGAACAACAAAAACAAAATCATTTAACCCAACCCTAAATGCTGTAAAATCTGCAGCGACTCCCAACCATCTCTCCAAGCATAAACAAAGCAAGCGCTGCTACTTCCTGTAATGAAATGGAAGCGTCACTAATAGTGGGCGTGGCTGGTTGGAACCGTCGCGTATTATTGGCTGCAGAGACGCCCTAAACCCAGCTTGCGAGGCTGATTGGCTGGCCTCCCTGTCGAATGCGTTGTGATTTTGCATGCAGTGTCCTAGGTTGATCTGAAATGGCGCTAGTTTCGTCTGTCTGCTTTTGCTCAAGAGTTTTGTATTTCAAAGCTGCTGCGAATATTTTGTTTTATTTATTATAATGCGTTGGACTGTTTGTTTATGTATGTATGTATGTATGTTTTAGTCAGAGAGAGAGAGAGAGAGAGAGAGAGAGAGAGAGAGAGAGAGAGAGAGAGAGAGAGAGAGAGAGACTTCCTTCTTCAATGTAAAAAATACTCGGAAAATAGACAAACTTATTTTAAAAAATTTGCAAATTCCCTCCCAAACTTCCCAAACATGACCAACCCTGAAAAAGTCCCAATCCTCCTGGGAGAGGAGAGAAGCACAGCCCAACTAGCAGCCCAGTATGTGTGTGCGTGTCACAGACTGAGGGACACACAATGAGAGCTCTGCACAGAGACACACACACACTTATGTATATACAGTATGTATGTTGTTGTGTATGTAGGCATGTATGTATTATGTAAATGCTTATTGTCCTGATACATGTTTATTGTTAGTAGTGATATGTTTTTTTTTTGTTTTTTGTTTTTTTTTACTGTACTTTATAAATCAGTTTGTTTATATATATGTATTCATGATGCATTGTATATATACATGTCTGTATTGTATAATTGCTTTGGCAACACCTGCTACTGTATGTCATGCCAATAAAGCACCATTGAATTGAATTGAATTGAGAGGGGGAGAGAGAGAGAGAGAGAGAGAGAGAGAGAGAGAGAGAGAGAGAGAGAGGTGAACACAGTTTATCGTAATTTAATTCCATTGGCTTTTTCAGTCACACTACATCGCGACATATCGATTTCAAAACTGAATTTAACTGACCCGCTCAAAACGAGGTTTCGATTTGAATCTACAGCCTAGGAGAGCACGTTGATACCAGTCAGACGTTGTTTTGATATTGAACATTCGCATTGCCAATGTATGTATTATAGTTGAATAAGTAACAGTGTATTTAAGGGGTTAAATCACACTGGGCTGCTAATTTCTCTTTAGATATCTCTAGAGGGGCAGTTTCTAAACAATATTCCTTTGTTTTTTACTCAGCCCAGCACTGATTTCAAGGTGCAAAAAAACATGTCAAAAATGGCACAGATAGCGAGTTGGCGTGTTATCTAATCAATGCAAACGGAATAAGTAACCGGCGTATTTCAGGGGTTAAATCACATTTTCTAAAAGCGCTCGTTAGACCTCGCTCCTGGCCAGTCACCACTGGTATGTTTTTGGCAGCGTCGAGGGTTAAAGTGGTGTAACCTCTTTGATAAAATCCATCACTGGGCTTTTCGATTTCTTGCATGAACCATGAAAGCAACTGGAAAAATTGTATCATCTTCCAAAAATGTATTCCTCATTACGAAAAGTGAAACACAGAACTCTCCAAGACTGAACGTTGTGTCACAGGAAATCAGTTGTGGTAGGTCTTCATTTTCTGCTGTTTCTGTGCTTATTTTTTGTTTACCTGATCTTGTTTAACTCATAAATAAGAATATAAGAAGACCATGAGAAAGTTTACAAACGAGAGGAGGCCCCATTCAGCCCATCTTGCTCGTTTGGTTGTTAGTAGCTTATTGATCCCAGAATCTCATCAAGCAGCTTCTTGAAGGATCCCAGGGTGTCAGCTTCAACAACATGACTGGGGAGTTGGTTCCAGACCCTCACAATTCTCTGTGTAAAAAAAGTGCCTCCTATTTTGTGTTCTGAATGCCCCTTTATCTAATCTCCATTTGTGACCCCTGGTCCTTGTCCATACCTTTTAGTATTTTGAATGTTTGAATCAGATCGCAGCGTAGTCTTCTTTGTTCAAGACTGAATAGATTAAATTATTTTAGCCTGTCTGCATACGACATGCCTTTTAAACCCGGGATAATTCTGATTGTTCTTCTTTCTACATATATATAAGACATTTTGAACATCTCTTGAGTGGTTTGTTGGCCATTGTTAAATTCCCTTGAAAGAGTGGGGTGTGAATCTATCCCTGCCAACTATCACAGGTGTGGCCATTCCCTGATTAAGTAACTGAGTGCCAACTGGGGAATGGCCACATGTACATAAAGGGAGAGAAAATCCCTTTGTTTGGAGCAGCTTGGAAGGCATGCACATGAAGGCACTGTGCAGCAGTCTGACAGTGGATGTTTTATTTTATGTTATGTTGGCCCCTGTGCAGTGTTTGTGCCTGGTTTTGTTCTGTTAATAAACCTGTACATTAACACTTCCCTGCAGCTTTCCAGCCTCTGAGTCTCATTTCTGATGCTATCCTGCTTCAATATCTACATTTCAACATGATAAATAAGAGAAGAGCATGTCCCATTGGGATGAGACTCCAGAAGGATCTTGTTTGGCACAGTTTATTATTAATAATCTCATAATCTGGGGGTGGGTTGAGGCTGTGTGTAGATCTGTCTGGTAGAGGGCGCTCTTGCGCTGTGATTGGCTGATCCCAAACAATGCACACCTTCAATATACTTCTTCTTCTTCTGAAAAACAAATGAGAGAGGGTGACACAGACACACACACACACAGGGTCGATTGCAGCATGCCAAAGTTAGTCCACTTGCTACGTCTAAGTAGCAGATTAAGCAGGTTTAGTCCACTTGCTTAGACTAAGGTTAGTACACTTGTTAATCCCAATTGCAGCGTACCAGAAGATAATCACCACAGGTGGATCATCCGCTAAATCAGACTAAACGAGATCCTGATTGCAGTGTACCAACTCGGACAGGAGATTATCCTGTTCAGATGAACTGGCAAACACTGATGCAGCAGCAAAGGTCATTCAAAATGATCTAGACAGCATTCAGAACAGGGCAGACACATGGCAAATGACATTTAATAGAGAAAAGTGTAAGGTACTGCACGCAGGCAATAAAAATGTGCATTATAAATATCATATGGGAGATACTGAAACTGAAGAAGGAATCTATGATTAGGAGTTTATGTTGACTCAGAAATGTCCTCATTTAGACAATGTGGGGAAGCTATGAAAAAAGGCTAAGAAGATGCTCGGATATATTGTGAGAAGTGTTGAATTTAAATCAAGGGAAGTAATGTTAAAACTTTACAATGCACTAGTAAGACCTCATCTAGAATATTGTGTTCAGTTCTGGTCACCTCGTTACAAAAAGGATATTGCTGTTCTAGAAAGAGGACAAAGAAGAGCGACCAGAATTATCCCGGGTTTATAAGTTATGTCGTATGCAGACAGGCTAAAATAATTGAATCTATTCAGTCTCGAACAAAGAAGACTACACAGTGATCTGATTAAAACATTCAAAATCCTAAAATGTATAGACAAAATATCGACCCAGGGGACTTCTTCGACCTGAAAAAAGAAACAAGGACCAGGGGTCACAAGTGGAGATTAGATAAAGATGCATTCAGAACAGAAAATAGGAGGCACTTTTTTACACAGAGAATTGTGAGGGTCTGGAACCAACTCCCCAGTAATGTTGTTGAAGCTGACACCCTGGGATCCTTCAAGAAGCTGCTTGATGAGATTCTGGGATCAATAAGCTACTAACAACCAAACGAGCAAGATGGGCCGAATGGCCTCCTCTCGTTTGTAAACTTTCTTTTGTTCTTATAAGACGAACTTAGTACGCTTGCTCATCCTACGTTTGTACAGCACATTTTAACACAAAGACGCAGCCATTATTCTCTTAAAACTAGTGAAGTGAAAAGTGAAGCCTTTTGAACATTTGGTTCAGTAAGGTTTGCTAGCCAAGTCACAGAACTCTCCTTAATAAAACTGACAACTGCACGATGTAATGATATAACATACCTTAATATATTGTTGCTACACTACATTAAGCAATTATTCATTTTCTGAGATAGACAGCGAATGTATACAGTAGATTAAACTACTAGAGCAATGAGGCACCCTTTTCCTATTTGTCTAATTCATTATGGTTGAGGAACAAAGTGTTCTGAAGAGAGTGGTTTCATTTTTTTCATTAAAAATTTGAATAAAGTGCTGCACAATAAGAGACTCTGTATTTAAACAATAAAAAAGCATGCAAGTTTGATGTATTCAATTTAACCTGAAAATGTGCATTAAATATAAACAACACATGGCTACAATTATATTATGAATATAGGTGTACTTTTACTTAAATGTGTTTGCCCGAATCACGCCTAATGTAATAAAAAAAAGCTTTTATCATTTTATCATTAATATATTTATTGTTTGTTTTTTTCATACCTTTTCATATTTCTGACTTGTTTGCCGGTTCAATATCTTCAGTGTCGTTTTTTTAATCACAGTGACGATGTACAGCAAAATGTTTGTCTTTACACTTTAAATTGTGAATTTCCATCTGCATTTGTATGGGTTAGTCCTCCTTATCGGTCTAACTTGTTCAGGTCATCTAAACCAGTTTTCAGGATTAGCTGTTTGGTACGCTGCAATCAGGACTAACTTAATACAGATCTGCAGGATTTGCTAAACCGCATTTTAGTCCACTTGATCTGGACTAAGTCACTGGTACTCTGCAATCGACCCTCACTCTCACTCACTGAAACATGATAATGAACAACAACATCAACAAAGATCTCAACATTGCTCTAAAGTTCTTCCCTCTCCTCTTCTCCCCTCTCCCCCTCTCTCCTCTCCTCTCTCGCTCTCTGTACCTGGCTCACTCTCCTCGTTCAGTAGATTCATGATGTAATCGCTCACTTCCTTCTCCTGAGTGTTCTGTTTTTTCTCCTGATCAGCAAGCTGCTTCGCTCTTCCCCTCCTGCAGAGAGAACAGCAACCTCTCCATCCGTCTCTCTATCTATCCATCCATCCCTCAACATATCCACCTGTCACAGATAAACCACACTCTCTCTCTCTCTCTCTCTCCCCCCTCTCTCCCTCTTTCTCTCCCTCTCTCTCTCCCCTTTCCCCTCTCACCTGATCTTGATCAGTATGAAGATGACCAGCAGGAGCAGCAGGACAGAGCCGCCCACGATGGAGCAGTTAATAATCTGCTGAGTGGCTGAAAAGAGAGACTGTGAGAGGAGAGAGGAGAGAGGAGGAGGAGGGGGGAGGGGGGTGTATTCACTCTTGGTCTCCCCTCTAAAGCAGGGAGCCTCAGTGATGCAGGAGGAGGGGGTAGTGTACTCACAGTCAGGCTCTCCTTTGAATCAGGCGGCCTCAGTGATGCAGGGGGAGGGGAGGGGGTAGTGTACTCACAGTTAGGCTCTCCTCTGAAGCAGGGGGCCTCAGTGATGCAGGGGGAGGGGAGGGGGTAGTGTACTCACAGTTAGGCTCTCCTCTGAAGCAGGGGGCCTCAGTGATGCAGGGGGAGGGGGGGAGGGGGTAGTGTACTCACAGTCAGGCTCTCCTCTGAAGCAGGGGGCCTCAGTGATGCAGGGAGAGGGGGAGGGGGAGGGGGTAGTGTACTCACAGTCAGGCTCTCCTCTGAAGCAGGGGGCCTCAGTGATGCAGCTGGAGGGGGAGGGGGAGGGGGTAGTGTACTCACAGTCAGGCTCTCCTCTGAAGCAGGGGGCCTCAGTGATGCAGGGAGAGGGGGAGGGGGTAGTGTACTCACAGTTAGGCTCTCCTCTGAAGCAGGGGGCCTCAGTGATGCAGGGAGAGGGGGAGGGGGAGGGGGTAGTGTACTCACAGTCAGGCTCTCCTCTGAAGCAGGGGGCCTCAGTGATGCAGCTGGAGGGGGAGGGGGGGGGTAGTGGACTCACAGTCAGGCTCTCCTCTGAAGTAGGGGGCATCAGTGATGCAAGGGGAGGGGTGTGATGGGGGCGTGATTAGGAGGGGGTAGTGTACTCACAGTCAGGCTCTCCTCTGAAGCAGGGAGCCTCAGTGATGCAGCTGGAGGGGGAGGGGGGGAGGGGGTAGTGTACTCACAGTCAGGCTCTCCTCTGAAGCAGGGGGCCTCAGTGATGCAGGGGGAGGGGAGGGGGTAGTGTACTCACAGTCAGGCTCTCCTCTGAAGCAGGGGGCCTCAGTGATGCAGGGGGAGGGGGAGGGGGAGGGGGTAGTGTACTCACAGTCAGGCTCTCCTCTGAAGCAGGGGGCCTCAGTGATGCAGGGGGAGGGGAGGGGGTAGTGTACTCACAGTTAGGCTCTCCTCTGAAGCAGGGGGCCTCAGTGATGCAGGGGGAGGGGGGGAGGGGGTAGTGTACTCACAGTCAGGCTCTCCTCTGAAGCAGGGGGCATCAGTGATGCAGGGAGAGGGGGAGGGGTAGTGTACTCACAGTCAGGCTCTCCTCTGAAGCAGGGGGCCTCAGTGATGCAGCTGGAGGGGGAGGGGGAGGGGGTAGTGGACTCACAGTCAGGCTCTCCTCTGATGCAGGGGGAGGGGAGGGGGAGGGGGTAGTGTACTCACAGTCAGGCTCTCCTCTGAAGCAGGGAGCCTCAGTGATGCAGGGAGAGGGGGAGGGGGTAGTGTACTCACAGTCAGGCTCTCCTCTGAAGCAGGGGGCATCAGAAAAGCAGCAATGCAGGGCTTTGCACTGATCCTTGTCCACCTTCACCCCCGGACCAGTGCAGGGCACCGAAGTGGAGCGAAGAGGATACCAACACTCTGAAAGAGGGGGGGGGGGGGGGCACGAAATATCTGTCAGAATACCTGCTGTCATGGAAGACACTGAAGACATCGCTTCTGAACTCTTTGCGCCCATGACAACTGATGAATGGTTACAAAACGAAGCCGCATCAATTCATAAAAGCAACTGTCCCGAAACTGAAGAAAAAGTTGACTCATCGCGCTGAGGTAAAAAAAAAAGTAACATTGAGCCTGGAAACGGGGCGGGGTTCTTACTGTACATGGCTGGAGGCTGTGTGGTCCAGTGGTTAAAGAAAAGGGCTTAAGAACATAAGAACATAAGAAAGTTTACAAACGAGAGGAGGTCATTCAGCCCATTTTGCTCGCTTGGTTGTTAGTAGCTTATTCATCCCAGAATCTCATCAAGCAGCTTCTTGAAGGATCCCAGGGTGTCAGCTTCAACAACATTACTGGGGAGTTGGTTCCAGACCCTCACAATTCTCTGTGTAAAAAAGTGCCTCCTATTTTCTGTTCTGAATGCCCCTTTAACTAATCTCCATTTGTGACCCCTGGTCCTTGTTTCTTTTTTCAGATCCAAAAAGTCCGCTGGGTCGACATTGTCTATACCTTTTAGGATTTTGAATGCTTGAATCAGATCACTGCGTAGTCTTCTTTGTTCAAGACTGAATAGATTCAATTCTTTTAGCCTGTCTGCATACGACATGCCTTTTAAACCCGGGATAATTCTGGTTGCTCTTCTTTGCACTCTTTCTAGAGCAGCAATATCCTTTTTGTAATGAGGTGACCAGAACTGAAAACAATATTCTAGGTGAGGTCTTACTAATGCATTGTAAAGTTTTAACATTACTTCCCTTGATTTAAATTCAACACTTCTCACAATATATCCGAGCATCTTGTTGGCCTTTTTTATAGCTTCCCCACATTGTCTAGATGAAGACATTTCTGGCTTGTAACCAGTAGGTCCCCAGTTCAAATCCTAGCTCACTCACTGACTTGTGTGACCCTTAGCAAGTCACCTAACCTCCTTAAGCTCTGTCTTTCAGGTGAGACATTGTTGTAAGTGACTCTGCAGCTGATGCATAGTTCACACCCTCGTCTTTGTAAGTCGCCTTGGATAAAGGCATCTGCTAAATAAACAAATAATAATGGCTACATTTGTTTGATCATGTTGTTGAAGCTGACACCCTGGGATCCTTCAAGAAGCTGCTTGATGAGATTCTGGGATCAATAAGCTACTAACAACCAAACGAGCAAGATGGGCCGAATGGGGCCTCCTCTCGTTTGTAAACTTTCTCATCATCAATCACATGAATGTCTCCAGTCCCTGAACTGCTAAAACACCCATGATCAAACCACCTCCATGTTTAACTGTAGATACAAGGTTTTCTTCATTGAAGACTTCCCTTTTTTTTCCAAAATACTTTGGGCAAAAGTTATATTTTAGTCTTATTGGACCAGAGAATTTTGTTGAAGAATGCTTTGGATTCCTGTTCATATTTCGTGGCACATTTTAGACGGTTTGCATGAATGAATTTACTTTAAAAGCAGTTTGCAGTTTTCTTGCAAACAGCTCTTCTGTGATCAGGTGCCTTTGTAGAGTTCTTCCATGCATCACTATGTCTGATGCTTCTCAATCTTAAATAGCGGGGTTCTGAAAAAATAGCTTCACACATCCCCACGTGTTGCTACACCTGTTTAAATAACGTACCTGTAATTTTTATTTTCATTGTTAACATCCTGACAATGTTAGACTTCTAACTTTAAAGCCTGTGTCAAAGCTCTTTTCAAAATGTCCGCTCTAGTGCTCTGGGGGAAGAGTGATTTGGTCGATTTTTTCAACAGTGTTTGCACTTAGTTATATTATATGTATAATTTGCATTGTTCCAGGCAGGTTTATTTGTACAGCTGTTTATTGCATGGAATGGGAATATAAAGGTGAGTTCGGTGGGTTTTTCCAACAGTGTTATGTTACTTTCACCTATTTGTATTATGTGTATAATTTTCATCGTCTTTACAGCTTCAGAACTGACTGTTCCAGGAGCTCTTTAGTGATAAAAAAACGGTTCTGGGCTGGAACGGCTTAATAACAACTTCTGATTGCTAGAATATTCTCCTCGTGTGTGTGTAACTTTCTACGCTGCTTTTTAATGCAATTCATTACAATAGGAGGCATTTTTTTTACACAGAGAATTGTGAGGGTCTGGAACCAACTCCCCAGTAATGTTATTGAAGCTGACACCCTGGGATCCTTCAAGAAGCTGCTTGATGAGATTCTGGGATCAATAAGCTACTAACAACCAAACGAGCAAGATGGGCTGAATGGCCTCCTCTCGTTTGTAAACTTTCTTATGTTGTAATGCCATTCCGTGCCGTTCCGTCTCGTTCCAGCTTTTACCCCATCCCCCTGGAAACCGCCTGTGCCCAGCAGCTTCACTGGAGAATTACTTAGTAAAACTTCTAGAAAATCCGCCTGCCTTTTATCATCATCCCAACAATGCAAAACAAAGCACCTTAAACTCCTGCGCTGTTTACTATACACTACAGCCAATGGAAGTGAATTACCTAGCAGCAATGTTACATACAGCATGCAGGAAGGCAGGCACCTCACAGATATATCGTTACAGAGGTCTGTATTGTTTGTGATACAAGCCCACAGCATAAAGAACTACAGCTCCCAGCATCCCTCACCATTGCCACAGGTGATGAGGCAAGCTTGGAGATGTAGTCATAGCTCATTGTAGTTCACCAAGTGAAGTGTATTTTATAGCTGGTGTGAACACATACTCTCCCTGTCATTGTATTTTTTTTAATAGTCCTCTCTTCTCTCCTCTATTTCCTTACCTCCTTTCCGGCTCGTGGTGCATTTTGGGGTTCCATGGCAGCACCCCCTTTTTAAACAGTCCGCCTCATCTTTAAAATCTATTCCACAGGACACTGCTGAATCTTGATTGACACACTCTGAGAGAGGAGAGAGAGGAGAGGGGGAGAAGGAGAGGAGAGCAGAGAGAAGGAGATGTTAGTTTTCATTAAAGCCGCTGCAATACCTAAAAATACCCACTGTTTGCCCACATATCAATAGCATCGCCTCAGTACAAGATAAATGCTGCTGAAAGAGTTTTTAAACATTAATTTAAACTAATTGTATACATTGTTTCTTCACAAATTGTAAAGCACAGAGAGGTCTGGTAAAGCATAGGGAAGCATTGTAAAGCACAGAGAGGTCTGGTAAAGCATAGGGAAGCATTGTAAAGCACAGAGAGGTATGGTGAAGCATAGGGAAGCATTGTAAAGCACACAGAGGTCTGGTAAAGCATAGGGAAGCATTGTAAAGCACAGAGAGGTCTGGTAAAGCATAGGGAAGCATTGTAAAGCACAGAGAGGTCTGGTAAAGCATAGGGAAGCATTGTAAAGCACAGAGAGGTCTGGTAAAGCATAGGGAAGCATTGTAAAGCACAGAGAGGTCTGGTAAAGCATAGGGAAGCATTGTAAAGTACAGAGAGGTCTGGTAAAGCATAGGGAAGCATTGTAAAGTACAGAGAGGTCTGGTAAAGCATAGGGAAGCATTGTAAAGCACAGAGAGGCATGGTAAAGCATAGGGAAGCATTGTAAAGCACAGAGAGGTCTGGTAAAGCATAGGGAAGCATTGTAAAGCACAGAGAGGTGTGGTAAAGCATAGGGAAGCATTGTAAAGAACAGAGAGGTCTGGTAAAGCATAGGGAAGCATTGTAAAGCACAGAGAGGTGTGGTAAAGCATAGGGAAGCATTGTAAAGCACAGAGAGGTCTGGTAAAGCATAGGGAAGCATTGTAAAGCACAGAGAGGTGTGGTAAAGCATAGGGAAGCATTGTAAAGCACAGAGAGGTGTGGTAAAGCATAGGGAAGCATTGTAAAGCACAGAGAGGTCTGGTAAAGCATAGGGAAGCATTGTAAAGCACAGAGAGGTCTGGTAAAGCATAGGGAAGCATTGTAAAGCACAGAGAGGTGTGGTAAAGCATAGGGAAGCATTGTAAAGCACAGAGAGGTCTGGTAAAGCATAGGGAAGCATTGTAAAGCACAGAGAGGTCTGGTAAAGCATAGGGAAGCATTGTGAAGCACAGAGAGGTCTGGTAAAGCATAGGGAAGCATTGTAAAGCACAGAGAGGTCTGGTAAAGCATAGGGCAGCATTGTAAAGCACAGTGATCTGGTTAAGCATATGGCACTCTAATCCAGAGTATAACCATCAGGAAAACATGGGGGGGAAACTTTATCGTGCAAAGAGATTCACAAAACGCTTTTTTTTGTTAGATACTTACTTAGAGGGGCGAAAAAGCCCTGGGCCTCTGTGCCTAAAAACAAACATCAAAATATATTATAAATACATGAATATATATATATATATATATATATATATATATATATATATATATATATATATATATATATATATATATATATATAATACGTATCTATCTATCTATCGATATTAGGGGTGGGAATTTCAAGTAATTTAGTGCTCGGGTAGTTGAGCGTTAAGCGTACTCGAGTACATGAACCTAATGCCAGACAATATTATTTCTACATATGTGCCACAAAAAATAACAAATTAACAAATTAACACTAAAACCGCCGCCGGCAGTCATTATGACGGTTACATTTTAAACAACATCAATATTAAAATGAAAGACAAACTATCGGATACAACTCAAACGTTTTATTCAAGCACATCATATCAAACATCTGCACAGCCGAAACGCAGTACTTAAATAAACAATTAATCATAAAAAGGGTTTATTTTCTAACTTACATATAAAGCACTACATCAATATATATATATATATATATATATATATATATATATATATATATATATATATATATATACATATACATTTTATCACCCATAGAGTTCAAACATAAGGGGTTTCTTACCGGCAATGCTGGTGCAGAGCACGAGAGTGAGCGAGAGAAACCACATGACTGAAAATAATAATAATAATAATAATAATAATAATAATAATAATAATAATAATAGTAAGGCAGGCTACTGTAAATTAAAACACGAATATAATAATAATAATAATAATAATAATAATAATAATAATAATAATAATAATAATAATAATAATAATAAATGGCAAGTGACTATTGTAAATTAAAAACACAGACAGACCAATTATCCCGTTTCCTAGCAACGGCTCAAATAAAACCGCTGATTCAGAATCCGTTTCTCATTCGTTCCATAAGCCCCGCCTCGTCATGACAGTGAAGAGCACGGAACCGCAGGTATGGAAGGATCAGATCGGACACGCCCGTGGAAACTCTGCAAGCTGCAGAATTGTATTGCCTAGATAAGGAACTTCGGTACAGGTGTCGTGGGAAATAAATTGACGGGGAAATAAGTTGATCGCGCAAGCGCAGTAAGACAAAAGTAGACAAAAAGTAATGCGGGGGCTACAGTTTGATTAAAGGGGAGGCTCACTGCATGGCTTTTTAAAATTTATATCTGGCCGTTTTATTTACTACTAGACTGTAAGTTGGTGCGTGTTCGTGCCACTGTCATTTCGTATGAACTTTAAAATGTGTGATCGACGACTGTTTCTATGGTAAAATATTTTAAATCCCTGTCTTTATGTTTCTATAACATTGTTGTCAATCTGATGTAGTTTATGTGTGATCGCGGGGATTTATTTATAATAGGCTATTAAATGATTTTACACGTCAAAATGTTGTCAGTCTTTAATCGAAATTAAAATGTTTCAGTAATATAATCTGATGACATGCTGCATCCATCATATTAGTATGACAAGGTCGTATTTTTACATTTTAATATGAGTATAGCTGTAACTTTACTACAGTTTAGAGGTGGCAAAACGTAGGCCTACACTGAGAGTTAAAAACATGAATATTATTTATTTATTTATTTATTTATTTATTTATTTCTTAGCAGACACCCTTATCCAGGACGACATAATTGTTACAAGATTTCACGTTATTATTATTTTTTTTTTTTTATTTGTCTGCATGTCTTAAGCATTCACATTTATTGTTACACATACAGTTATGTTTATTTAAAAAAGGTTCTAGGTTTAGGATTGTGGTTTTTAAATTGGGATAGGGTGAAGAAAATTAAACACAAATAGCCAGACGAAAGTTTCTTTTTAGAAAGGAATTGTGTCGTGTTCTCAGGTAAAAATCTCTTATTATTATTATTTATTTCTTAACAGACGTCCTTATCCAGGGCGACTTACAATTGTTACAAGATATCACATTATTTTTACATACAATTACATTATTTTTTTTACATATTATTTTGACATACAATTACCCATTTATACAGTTGGGTTTTTACTGGAGCAATTTTAGGTAAAGTACCTTGCTCAAGGGTACAGCAGCAGTGTCCCCCACTGGGGATTGAACCCACAACCCTCCGGTCATGAGTCCATAGCCCTGACCACTACTCCACACGGCTGTTAAATGTTGTAGCTAGATTTATAAATTATATCTGAATGTACACATTTAAATAAAATATATATATTCACAACATTTATAAATCTGGGGAAAAAAATACAAGATTTAAGTTAAATCTGGAAAAAAAGACATGTTAAAACATAAATGCTTTTTTTTTTTTTTACACATGGCACCCCATAGCAGGTAGAAGGACTACCAGTAGTGCTGTAATATGAATCAATGTCCTAGCATACCTTTCTGTTGTATGGAATTACAGATATTCAATTGCATAATACAGTCTTTTGCAATGGAGGAAGGGGTGACGGGCTGGCATTAGCATTCATAGTAACATGTATAGGGGGAATGGGAGCACTTTAAGAACAGGACACCCATGTGACAGATGTATAACACAATGATATTGTCAATTCAAAAATGAAAGTGTATGAGTTACACTGCTATGAAACTGCGTTTACATGGGCGAATGGAATGGAATGGATCAACCAAGAGCTTTTCAATGTCATACTGGATGAGCAACAGAATACAGTTTAACGCATACAGTCGTCACAGTTAGTCAGAATACGTTGTGCTGTAATACCAGCATGTTCTGTATTCTCCAGTGTTTTAGGACAGTGTTGGCAGATAGCACACACGTGTTCTGTAAATATCCATCCTTATGCAGTGCAGATGGACGTCTCTTGTGTTATCTGCAGAGAGTTGTGTTGTTTGTTTAAACTGATGATGGCTGTCTGTGGTTGCTTGTAAGGGGGTGGGAGGGAATGCATTTAGGGTTAAAAACCTGAACATTGCATTTCCCTACTTCTGCCATTTTAATATCAACCCTAACTGATGCAAAGTTTTTTTTGCATAGAATATATACTAATGCACAATGAAAACGCAACAAAATATTTTAAACATAGATATCAAACAAAATCACAGAAAATTTGAACAAAATCACAGATCAAAGAATCATGATAAGTTTTCAGTATGAAACGTGACACACTGTCAAAATGAAAACATTACAAAGTTAGCATCGGGTATGACCTCCCTGAGCATTAACTCAATCCTGGCAGCGTTGACGCATAGACCTGATCAGCCTCTGGATAGACTGCTGTGGGATGTTCTGACACTCTTCCTGTGCAGCTGCAGCCAGCTGGTGAAGGTTGGTTGGTTGCGGTCGTCTCCTGTGGATGGCGCTGGCGATTTGGTCCCACAGATCTTCTATTGGACCCAGGTCAGGAGAAAAAGCTGGCCATGGCAAGACCTTTCTTGAAGTCGTGCAATTGTAATCCTAGCACTGTGTGGCCTTGCATTGTCCTGCTGGAAAATCAACACTTCCAGATTGGCTTACAGGAACGGAAAAACTGTTGCCTCAAGGACTTTGTCAATGTATCGCGGTTCAAGGAGATTCCTCCCCACACTTCCACCACCCCACTGGTTGGCTTGACCAACGCAACAGGCAGCATAACGCTCACCACGACGTCTCCACACGTTGTCTTCCATCAGATCTGTCAAGGTCAAAACAGCATTCAGTGTGCAGTGTGTGGTAAATGCTCAGGGAAAGTGGAGAAGCGTGTATTGTGTGAGGACTGTACAGGTTAGAAAGCTGCCAGATATGTAGGCTAAATAAATGTAATGCACTTTTTTCAGGTGTCGCAAAACGCGTGGTATCCTGCTTGCAACTTGTTCAGAACACCGTCGCTAGAATTCTGACTAAAACCAGAAAAAGAGTGAACAGATTACCCCTTTTCTGACCACTTCACACTGGCTCCGTGCAGAATTGATTTTAAGACTTTGCTGTTAACTTACAAGGCCCTGAATGGATTAGCACCTAGTTATTTGCAGGAGTTACCTACCCTGTATCTTCCAAACCGCACGCTGAGATAACAGGATTTCAATCTAAAATGTATTTCAGCAACACCACCACACTCAGTTCAGCTCCTTGTTATATTTATTAATCTGGTTATATAGTTTATCTCACAACATTTAAAAAGGAGGGTATATTGTGTGCAAGCTTTTTCAAGAAGTTTTTTTCTCTCTTAATTTGGATTTATTTCATACAAAGAAAACAACATACCCTTATTCAAGTTTACCATGGTGATTTTGCACTTTTCCCATGCCTTCCCCATGGTAATACCATGCATCAGCCATCATTTACCATGGCTTACCATGTTTATTAATATGCTTTACTATACCTCATTATTCTTTACATTGCTTTCCTATACTTTACCATGCTTCCACTATGCTTTGGTATGTTTTACTAGGGTACGAAGGGCACACTTCAGTTTTTGGAGAAATTCCTTAAAATTATTTTTGTAAAGCACAATATGGGGATGAATTGTCCAGTGCATTGTACACTACACGTTAAGATGGTGTCCCTTAGATGCGATCTAAAATAAAACAAAACTAATTATTTGAATACAAATTCCAAGAGGGGCCGTTTTCAAGGTATGCACCTTTGGCATGCAGTCTGAGGTTCCCGATGAAAATCAGTTTTTTGATTTCCATTGTAAAACCGTATATTGGGGGAGGGGTGTGACAGGACATCAGAGTGGAGACGTACCCAGACGAGGAAGCTGACAGAGACAGGACTGCGGGTTGATGTATTTATTAACACAAGAATAAGTCAAAAGGTTATACAAAAACAACAAACACAGAGCAAAATAAACAGGTGTAACAAAGCAAATCTCACAAAACAAACCAAAGATCCCTCCACCAAACAAGCACCGTGCCGGTCCTTCCAGCACGATCAGCAAGGATTACTTTTACTTTCTGTTTCGCTCGCTCTTTCTCTCTCTCTCTCTTTGCACACCCATCTCGTTCAGCAAATGCTGCAGGTTTCTATCTGCGTGACCATCTCCAAATTAATACTTTGGAATCCATTTGGAGATGGTCGCATTCTGCACGAGATTAGAGGGACGGGTCGATAACCCCATCCACGCTGCCAAACAAAAAAAACACAAACCTCACGTTTTTAACCCTTTGCAGTCCATTTATTAAGCGCGCGTCAGGCGTGTCAGGTGCAATTTATTTTCACACGCACAGTTAATTTTAGACACGCTGTTTAAAAGTATTTTTTTTCACAGTCAAACGGGTTTAAAAGGCCCTGCATATCAACAAAGCACTCACTAGGCATCTCCAGCCCCGCCCCACCCTTTCGTTCGCTATAGCGTTCACCTATGTAAGAAATAAATAATAATAATAATAATAGTCGTACATACCGATCGATCATCTCTGGATCACTCATTTTATCACCAAACTCCTCAATAATGCGATCCAAGTCATTATTTTATAACTATAACATCTCAAAAAAGCTCTGCAAATGTCCGTGTTCTCTGTGCGCAGTAAACAGCCAGCTTGTTTACTTATGACCGCCCCATTATCTGATACCAGGGCCATGTATGACTATTCATGAGATATGCCTTTTTTTTCGTCTTGTCTCGGCTCCTGTCGCTCCCACTAGGCCATTGAATGGTTTTCTCGGCTTTTTTCCGGAGAAAAAACGACTAGAAACCTGTTTTTTGCATTTCTATAATGATGTCGGACCAGGTCCGACAATGGACCGTAAAGGGTTAAATAAACACAAAACACGTTTACATACAGCACCAATAACATCACCCATTTAAATAAACACCAAACAAATACGTTTCTTTTAAATAATAATTCATTTCATCAGCATAGTTTTGCCCCGCCCCACTAATCACACTCAGGGCTCTTCTGCCCTGCCACAGGGGGTGCTATAATGCAGACAGAGCCTGACAACAACAAAACTATGTTTGAGGTGATCAAAGCTTAGCGTGGACTTGAAAGAGCTGGAGAATTGGTCACTAGTGGAGAGTTGCATACAATAATCCTAACGTTCAAACTAAGAGTCAGCAATGCAGGAGACAAAAGTGGAATCCTGCAGACGCAATTACAATCTATTTCAGATTACTAAAGTGACGTAACGATATCAGAAAAGTCAACACGATGTTGAATGGTCCAAACAAGATGTCGTAGTTTTCATCCGTGAGAGTACGTTTTTGATCTGAAATGATTAGGAGCAAGTTTATTCTTTTGTTTTCAGTAATTATTTCTGTATTTTAGTCAGATTTACTCCTTGTGTTTAGGTGTCCTGAAGTGTCTGAAATTCTGTGGATTCTCTTGTGTCCCTCAAGAGCCTGTAACTGATTGAACTTCCTCCCACATTCAGAGCAGGGATAGGGCTTCACTCTCGTGTGAATTTTCTGGCGTCTCTTAACCCTTTGTGGTCCATTTATTCAGTGCGTCTCAGGAGCATCAGGTCCAAATTATTTTTACACGCGCAGTTTATTTTAGATGCTCTGTTTAAAAGTATTTTTTTCACAGTAAAACAGGTTTAAAAGGCACTGCATATCAACAGGACACTCAGTACTGCATCTCCAGCCCCGCCCCACCCCTTGTTCACTGTATTTTTCACATACCTCTTCATAGTAGTGCATACCGATAAATCATCTCCTGATCACTCGTTTTATCACCAAACTCCTCAATAATGCAATCCAAGTCATTATTTTATTACTATAACACCTAAATAAAGCCATGCAAATGTCTGTGATATTCTCTGAGCGCTGGATGCAGAAGCAGCTATCTTGTTTGTTTATGTCCTTGTTATCTATGTGGTGCCTGTATTCTGAGATACGCCAATTTTTTTCGGCTTCTCTTGGCTCCTATCGATCTCACTCGGCCATTGAATGGTTTTCTCGGCTTTTTCCGGAGAAAAAACGATTAGAGACCTGTTTTTGGCGTCATTTTGATGATGTCATTGGACCGGGAACGGAAAATTGCAATGTCGGACCAGGTCCGACAGAGGACCGCAAAGGGTTAAGGTTTGATAAGTGACTGAAACTCTTCAGACATTCACTACATAGATAAGATTATTTTTTTGTGAGTCTGCTGGTGGATTTTCAAGGAACTTAAATGTGTGAATCTCCTCCCACACTCAACACAGTGATAAGGTTTCTCTCCTGTGTGAATGCGCTGGTGTGATTGAAGATGTCCTAACTGTGTGAATCTCTTCCCACACTCACTGCAGTGATAAGGTTTCTCTCCTGTGTGACTGCGATGATGTATTTTAAGATTTTGTAACAACGTGAAACTCCTCCCACACTCAGTGCAGTGATAAGGTTTCTCTCCTGTGTGACTGCGATGGTGTCTTTTAAGATTTTGTAACAGCGTGAAACTCCTCCCACACTCAGTACAGTGATAAGGTTTCTCTCCTGTGTGAACACGCTGGTGGATTTTTAGATGTGAAAAACAACTGAATCTCCTCCCACAATCAGCACAGGGAAATTGAGTCCCTCCTGCGTGATTTCCTTCAGCAGCTAGAGAAAAAAAAAGAGAAAGGTTATTGTACAGCATTCTTACACATTCACTCTTCTGCAGGGCTTCCCCTCATGACCAACTCCTAGGGTGAACTCTGATGAGAATACAGTCAAACCCACTTAATATCACTCCTGTTAATACCAGCGAGGCTGAATACAGTGGGTGTCATTAAATACAAATGCTTGAGAATATCACTTTGATTATTAACACACTCCAGTTATTATCACTCACATGTACGAGTCACTGATTTACACCCCACTTAATATCAATGAGGAATACAAGTTAAGATCAGGTTTACATGCAAGTGCTGTATTGAAATGTTTCTTCTGGTGACACTTAGCAACCTGACTGGATTTGGCATCACCCACTGATGAGACATGTGATCCCAGCACCACTATAAAGCTGTGGGAGCAGCACAACTGCAAACAGTCTACCAGAAACAGGGAAAGGCAAAGATCTAACAGCATTCAAAACAGACATGATAGTGGGTGCACATCTAGCAGGGTCACAGCAGCAAGGACAGTTATGTTGCAAGCCACTGACATAGTGACTGGGCAGCCTCCCTAGCTTAAATGGAGGTGAATCTTCAGCACGCTTCTAGAGTTTAGTAACCAGTTTTTGCAAGATTATAATCAGCTCAATGTTGCTTGTTTTGTATAATTACCTCTAAATCCCAGTTCACATTCAGGTGGACAATCATCACACAGGCTGGATCCCAGCTGGTTGTTCTCCTCAAGTGTACAGACATTATTTTCAGTAGGAACTTCCTCTGTGATGGGGATACATTCCTGTTCTATGAATTCCTCTTTAATAGGAACACATTCCAGTCGAGGGACCTCTTCATCTTTAACACATGTCAGCTCTGTAACCTGCTTTAGACTTGCATACCACACCTGGTCAAAGGACTCTTGTGTGTGAACTACTTCTATCCTTGACCCTCCTGTGCTTCAGATTTAGGCACAGCATGGCTCTCTGTGGGATCTGTGTGAAAGAAAATTGTACACAATTATAACTCTTACTTATTAGCCAGGTTCCTCTACAAAGCCAGCCCCTTGTCAGAATTCTACTGAGAGATGTCATTGGGTCATTAAACTGAAACATGAGGAGGTGTTTTTATTTTTTATTTTACTTAAAGCTAAGGACAACAGTGAGTATCCTCTACTAACACAACCAAGTGAATACACTCTTTACACCCAGGAGCTTGACAGTGGAAGTGGACAGCGAGCTACCAGGAAGACAAAGACCAGCCCTGCAGGTGTCTGCTTGAGCTCACTGGGCTCCTGGCCAATAGATACAAAACATGAATGATGACCTCTAGAGACTTCTACTTTTCCAGACACCACAGGATGGGGAGCTGGGAATGAGGTTGGATCCAACATTGCTTCTAAAGTATTTGTGGGAGAAGGGTGATCGATTAGCTGTACAACCGAGGTCCTATTGTAAGTGACTGTGCAGCAGCAGTTGTGATGCATAGTTCAAATTTTGTAAAAACACGCCATTTTGTTATTATTGTTGACAGCCTGGATGGGGTTAAAATGCCCCATCCAGATAAAATCGTGAGAATGTGTGGTCGACAGCGAGTGATTATTGACAGACTTGGTGTCGACCACGCGTATGAGAAAGCCTGTGCAGAATGTGGTCGAGGGGTAAATTAGGTAACTGATAGCCAGTTGGCTGAACGGGGGTTGGGGTGTGCAGGAGAGGAGAACGGGAGCACAGAGAGGAGGTAAAAGAAGAAATTAAAGAAACAATTGCTACGTGTGCTGGTTCAACACCAGCATGATACTTGTTTTAGTCAGTGGTGTGTGACCGAGTTTAGTAAAAATACCCTGAATATTTATTTTTTCCCAAATTACCCTTTGTGTTTTTTCATAATGAAAGTTGATGGTGTTTTTAAATTAAATTTTTTTGTATACCATTTTATTTTTACAATTACCTATATTTTATTTTTGTAACAATTATTATTATTATTATTATTTCTTAGCAGACGCCCTTATCCAGGGCGACTTACAATTGTTACAAGATATCACATTATTTTTACATACAATTACCCATTGATACAGTTGGGTTTTTACTGGAGCAATCTAGGTAAAGTACCTTGCTCAAGGGTACAGCAGCAGTGTCCCCCACCGGGGATTGAACCCACGACCCTCCGGTCAAGAGTCCAGAGCCCTAACCACTACTCCACACTGCTGCCCATTTAGTGTGTGAATCACTCAGAAAACATTGATTTGTGTTTGTTTGAATTAAAATTTCTATTTTTATTAGGGAGCTCCCCTAAATCCCTTGTTTAGAAAGATGCAGGGTATTAATGCTTGTGAAAGAGTAGCCGTCTGCCGTGTGGGTGCGTGCATTCACTGCTGAGTGAGAGGCAGGAGAGCGAGACGGAGGTTGAAGTTGATACGCCCCCCCCCCCCCCCGCAGGCAAACAGGATTTATTTACATATCGTCAACACACTCAACAGCTCACCTGACACTACCAGCAATGGCAGCACACGGAGCACTTTGGTAGGATCTCCAATCTCTGAACTTATCTTCTCTGCTCAATAATAAACTAACGTTGCTGAAGAGCTTGATCATGGAGGATATGTGATGGGCGGACACGTGACAGATTACAGTATTTCTTTTTTGTTGTTTTATGAATGAGTATGAAATCGCCTTAGTGCCCTTGGGTTGGATTTATATTTGGTCTTTTTTGCCCCCTGAATGCCCAATGAAGGCAACGTTGCCTTGCCCTTCAAGACCTTAACTTCTTGCCCTGGGTATTGCCCTGTTTTATTGTGGCAGTGTGTTGTGTCTAAAAATATATCTGCAGGCAGCAGTCAAATCAAACATGAAAACCCAATGTGCTGCTTTATATTGATATCAAAGCTCACAAATCACTATCCTAAACCTCTGCAATATGGTTTGGTAAAGTCTCAGAGGGACTATAGGTTTGTTTAATTTACTAGCCACAGTTTACTCTATAGAAGATATCATTTAACCACCAGGAGAGCCATTTAAGACTCCTAATTAAACTGGTTAAGATTTATAGACTAATCCTTTCTTGCAGTTCACAGAATACCCATTTAAATCTTAATTAGGCTAGGTGAGATATACAAACATAGCCTAGTAATTTTCTATACTCTTATAATTAATTAGAGTACCTAATATTAGGACAGTGGAGTCGAGTTATTAACAGCACTCATAATAAGCACTTTAAAATGTCTGGCGAGAAATTCTAACTAAGACCTCATCAATAAAATTGACCAAGCAACATCATCAAAAAGATCAACCTTACCGTGAAATAATCCCTGGTTCTCGTTCCTCTGAAAGTCTTGTTCATTGCAGTCGGGGTTCATGTTTCTGAGAGGTTGTTTAATGTCTGCATCTGCAGCGTTCATGCATTCCCGCACTGCTTTCAACTCGCTCTCTGATATTTCCAATCTCAGCTTCAGACTTTCATTCTCTTTCTCCTTTCCAGCCATTTCCATTCGGAATTCAGTGAATTTGCCGCCGACAACTTTTGTGATTTGGCACAAGACGGTGTCTACAGCCGCTTTCACTGCGTGCTCGATGGTAGAGGCGAGCTCGTCTTGAAAGAACGACACGGAGACGCTGACGTCCATCTTCATTTGTACCCAACCTAAAATACTTTAAACAGCAGATAATACAATTCTGTGAAACCTGTAGGGCTGCAGCCCTCTCTTCTGCATAAGCAAAACAACCTTTTCTATCTCCTGTACTGAAATGGAGCGTCACAAGCAGTGGGCGTGTCTGGTTGGAACCATTGGCTGTAGAAACTCTAATCCCAGCCTGATTGGCTGCTGGCCTCCCTGTCGAACCCAAGGGAGGTTTTGAAGCTGGATCCCGGGGTTCTCCATGTGGGCTCTTACTGGCGTTGTGTTTTCCAATGCAATGTCCTGTGGAGGATCCGAAATGGCGCCAGTTTAGTTTCTCTGCTTTGTACTCCAAAACCGCTTCGAGTGTGTGAGTCATTGCATTGCGCTTGATTTGTTAATAGAGTCGACTGTTTTTTCATATGAATGGTTTTAGTTATAGTGGCGGTTTAGAGGTGAAGGGGGAGACTTGAGACAGATTAACAAAACAACAATAATTTATGCGCCGATGGAAGAGAGAGAGAGCGTAAACAACTGAATTTAATTCACATTATTAGACACATCATTATTAATTTCTTAGCAGACGCCCTTATCCAGGGTGACTTACAATTATTACAAGATATCATATTATTTGTTATATACAATTACCCATTCATAGTTGTTTTTATACTGGAGCAATATAGGTAAAGTACCTTGCTCAAGGGTACAGCAGCAGTGTCCCCCACCTGGGATTGAACCCATGACTCTCCGGTCAAGAGTCCAGAGCCCTAACCACTACTCCACACTGGTCCACAACTTCAAAATGGAATTTGAAAACTGAACTGCACACAAATGAAGTTTTAATTTCAATTACACACACCTGTCAACTTTTCAAAATACAAAATCGGGGGTGTGTGGTGCAGTCCGTGATATATATATATATATATATATATATATATATATATATATATATATATATATATATATATATATATATATATATATATTACTGTTTCCCAGTAGAGTTGCGGGGTTGCAGGTGCGCGGCTAACTATGTGAATGTAACTCGCGCTGAATGCCTGCACAGGGCATCGCTGGGTCCTAAACCCTGCTCGGTACAGGCGGGGATTGCAGTAAACACACACCGGACACGACTCTTGTAGACATTGGAGGTTTGCTGACATGACGGGGTTAAACAGTAGAGTTTTGACCAAAATACGGGAGACTCCCGGTGAATACGGGAGAGTTGACAGGTGTGATTGCATTTAAATCTGCAGGAGAGCGCTTTGATACCAGTCTGAATGAAGTTTTTTTGATAATGGACTTTCGCTGTGATTCTCAACTGCCAGGCATTAGGGAACAATAGAGTTATAGCACCCGCTTCAACCCGTGCTACAAAAAAACTAAATACAGGAATTGATAATAATTTACAAGGTATACTCTTTGTATTTTGCTAAACAAAAGAGGTACGGTTATCAGTTACTTTTGTTTAGCAAGCTGGCATTGTAAATGAAACATGGTGAGGTATAATTCTGTACCACCCAGAGGCTAAAGGGTTAATTGTACCCTGGCATGTTTTAGTTTCTTTTGTTTATCAAGGTACGTCTTCAGACTGGTCACTTTGATGCAGGTGTACCAGAGGTGTCCCGTGTGTAGGACGGTGTTCAAATGTAATTTTAGATTTCAACAAACAAAATCCAGAGTCGATTATTCAATTTAGGGTTTACCTAACTAAAAACATATCTGAAATCAAAATGCCCACTGGTAAATCCATCTCCGTTACATATGTGAGCAGGAGGATGATGGGAAATGTAGTTCTGAGAAGTCCATGCGGGTACATGGGAAGCCATCTTGAGGCAGGGAATGCAATTTAAAAGTTAAAAAAGTGGTCAAAATGTAAAAAATTAAAACAATACACACACCTTACGTAAACAGTTGTAGCAACACGTGGGAACACGTAACACAATAAAATAAAAAGGTCCTCATGTGCCCTTTAATTTCCTGCAAGGGGTGAAAGTGCTATTGTAATGGTGTTTCTGTAAGTTTCAGTAGTTGGACGTGTACAAAAGTAGCTGACAGCAGATACATGGACGTTAAAATCGTGATATAATAATTGGATTGTGAGGGAACTTGCAAATAAATTACCTACCTGCTTGGAACATCATACTGTTAGTTGGATGGGAACATATTTATTTGCATGTAAATCATTATATTATGTGAAGATTGGAGCGAAGTTTTAGGCTACCAATAATCAGCATAATAATTAGAATTGATAGTAGAAGACGCTGAACTGGAGAATGCTGCCAATCTCTCTGTTGGGTAGATTTTCTCTGGAAGCAAGGTGTAAACGCTGGGCTTCTCTCTGCATCCCTCCAGGCTGGACCGCGGAGCAACGACCATCGCAGGATTGGTATTCTTCTTATTCATAGGACTGCTTTATTTCTTCAAAAGTCTTGCACGGGTAACTGCAACTATATGATATATTGAATTTGTATGATCGTTTGCTGTTGAATGTTGTTAATATGTTTTATTAAAGATGGTTTTAAAATAAGTATGTGTAGGTGATGCTTGATGTAGGTGTTTCTGAAGTATTGCTTATATCTAGTAGTTTTTCTTCAAGGTATTTAGCTTCTGAATAACTTTATTTTCTCAAGTAGGTTTGTTAATCAGCACTATCAAGCATTTAGTGGAACCCAAGACATAAAAGATATTGTTAAACTGAGCCATTCTAATATTATTATTATTATTATTATTATTTATTTCTTAGCAGACGCCCTTATCCAGGGCGACTTACAATCGAAAGCAAATACATTAAGTATCACAGTACAAGTAATAATACAATTAAGAGCAAGATAAATACAATGTCTCACGTGTTTGAAGTAAAAAATATACATTCACACCCAAGTAAGAACCTCCGATCCTGCTGAAATAAGAACTTTATTTTAACTTGGAATATGTGCGTCTGTGGTGGACCAATTAAACCCTAGACATGCAACATAATTAAAACATTTCCATCTGTGACAGAGAGCGAATGAATCCTAGTTGACAATCTCCCTCCCGACCTGTGAGGGCGCTGTGTAACAGGAACAGAGCGCCTCGTACTGGTTGGTCTGGCAGTTCATTCCAGGGTCAGTCGGAAGCCAGCCCGCCAGGAAGGGGGCGGAGCCACAATGCCCAAAGTCCTCGCCCTAAAGTGGTACGTGATGTGTCAGTCGTGGATTGGAGGAGACGTGACTGGACTAGCTATCGCAGGGGGCGTGACTCGAGGTATAACTGGGGATGTGATGATGTAATCTGTTCCTTTGACGTGGTTACAGAAAGGACCCATTTAGGAAGCAGACGTAATTAATTATTATTTATTATTATTTATTTCTTAGCAGACGCCCTTATCCAGGGCAACTTTCAATAGTTACAAGATATCACGTTATTTTATACGTACAATTACCCATTTATACATTCGGGTTTTTACTGGAGCAATCTAGGTAAAGTACCTTGCTCAAGGGTACAGCAGCAGTGTCCCTCACCTGGGATTGAACCCACAACCCTCCGGTCAAGAGTCCAGAGCCCTGACCACTACTCCACACTGCTGCCCTGATTATGATGAGTGTTTTGTGTTTTGTTAGCACTCGCTGTCTGGAAGTGATCGTGTCTGTGTTTAGTGTAGTTATGAAGTCTTATCATTGATTGACTTGTTTTGCACGGAGCGATACGCACGGCTGTGTTGTGTGTGTTATTCCTGAGCAACTGCAGCATTTTAAAATGCAGATATTGTTGAAACATTATCATTTGCTTTAGCAATTTGTTGTATTGCAAACTTGTAAAAATGTATGTATCCCAAGTTATGTTGCATACTGTATTTAGATCATTTTATTAATGCTGTGATAGGCTGAAAATGTTCTGACTTAGTATGTGTGAATAATGCATGAATGTCTGCAAAGATACCTATTGGATTTCAAAGTTACTGTTTTTAAGTGAGTTGTTACCTTTTTAAAAATGATTTTACAAATAAAAATGCAAATCACAAGAACCTTGAAATATCTTAAGATTGTAAAACTCTTGAGTTTGGCTGGTAGAATATCTACGAGACAAGAGTCTAGTAAATCCATATAGATTGTATATCTCCCAATTAAAATATCATTGTGTATAAAGTATTAGGAACATGTTCTTATAACACGGTAAGGTGTGATTGGTTAAAAACTGTTTGAATGAGAAGAATGTAGGAATGGCTCCAAAGCTACCGGCCTATCTTTCAAAGTTACTGTTTAAGGGAGTTTTTAAATCATTTTACAAATGAAAATTCAAATGACATTTAAAATCAAACACCCAATCAAAATAACCAAGTCATTATACATGGAGTATTTAGAACATGTTATTAAAACTTGGTATGATTGGTTAGTTATTTAACTAAAGGCAACACGCTGCAGATGCAGACATTAAACAACCTCTCAGAAACATGAACCCCGACTGCAATGAACAAGACTTTCAGAGGAACGAGAACCAGGGATTATTTCAAGGTAAGGTTGATCTTTTTGATGGTATTGTTTGGTCATTGCAACTCTTTCAATATCTTTTTAGTCAATTGTATTGGTGAGGTATTGACTAGAATGTATCTTAATACACCTTTAAAGTGTTTATTATGAGTGTTGTTGCTAACACTAATTCCAGTCTAACACATACAGAGAATACTTTGATACAATCCCTGATTCGAGGCAAATACCACAGGAGTTGAGAGGAGTTGTGTGTTTTATTAAACAACACAAACCTATAAAACATGGAAATGTGGATGGGGGCGAAATGTTCTTTTATGTTTTTAAATTAAAAAAATGTATTTCAGTTTCAATTTGAGGCGTCGATCACCCCTCTACCGCAAATACTTTACAAGCAGTGTTGGATCCAGCCTCATTCCCAGCTCAGGATTTCATTTGCCATGTGTCTGCATTGTAACTCAGATCAACGTGGCAGGAAGGAGAGGCTGCATAATGATTAACTTCACAGCGTTTCCAGGAACTCTTCTCCTGTTTATGTAGCTTCACATAAGGACACATGGATGGAATGCTCAACCAAAGAACACAGCCCATCCGTGTGCAAACCCAGCCCTGATTGGCTGAGAGAGTTTACAGTATATAAATGCTGAGCTGATGTCAGGCTGGGTGATTTGAGTAGAACTCTGGCTCCGGAACTCTGGTCAGTGAGAATTGTAGCTGCTCACAGAGTTCTATTACAGAGCTCTAGAACAGAACACTGCTCAGCACTAACATTCTTAGAGCTCTGGGAGCATTCCAAGACAATGGGCTGAATTCGGAGAAGTCTGTGTTCTACTGCAGTGGTTTCTTTACAAGGAGTTTCAATGCAGACCAACATGGGATCAGAAAGCCTTTTGCTCTCTTGGAATGCTCTTCCAGGCCACCTCAATACTATGAGCAGCTCACAGTGTTTAATATTGAACTGAGAGATGATCTCTCTGATGGATACAAGTGTATTTGCTACAGGTGTGTGCATTTCATTGTGTATTATTGATTGTAGAGAGCTGTATCTTGCTGCTTACACACATTGTGGATTGTGGTTATATGCACCCCCCCCCCCCCCCCCGTCCTTTGTGATGCTGCCCCACAGGACTCACTGTATTGAACAATCCCCAGCATCTTCTCCCACACTTTGTACTTCAGAGAGCCCAGGTGCTCGGCTACATCTATCAGCGCTCCTGAAACACACTGTGGATCCTGCAGTGTGCACTCGGCTCTGCAATCATATTCAGGAGTTAGTGCTGCTCTGTGTTTGCATTCAATACAATACAAGAGAGGAAGACAGGCCACATCTTACATACCTTCTCTGTGTGTCTTTGTACTTCTGAAACAAACAAGGACATGAATTGAGACATTATTAAAACACAAATACCACTTTGATAGAAAACAGCAGCACCGCTGTCCAGCTTTACATTTTGAACTCAGTGTTTATCCATGAACATATTCTCTGGAGCACCAAACCAATGAGACCCCTCTGCTGGTTTGTGGGGCTGGAGGAGGGGCATTTGCTGCCTGTTTTACCCATTTGTGGGGTAAACTTAAGAACAAACAGCAATACAAACCATGCTTGAAAAATGAATGTTAAAAATGAAGTTCAAATGTGTGCTAACATAAATGCTTGTAAAGTCCCATTCATAGTGTAGTAGTGAGTGTGCATTCACAATAAGAACATGTCACACACAGTTAAACAATCACTACCTGCAGGAAGAAGATGTCTTCAGCTTCCATCTCCTCTTCTATCACTCTGATTATGTCTGAAAGGGATGAGATTTCTCTTGTAAGTTTTTCAATCTTCTCTTTCATGATTCTTCCCTTTTGTATCCTTTCCCTCCTCAGTGCAGCTATCCTGGCCTTTTCTTCATCTCGTAGAAACTGGTGAAGTCTCTCAAACTCCTCCTTTATCTGCCTCTCTGTTTGCTGGGCTTGTTTCTATACAAGAAAAGGATCACTTTAGAGTTAGTGTGGGTGTCCAGTGAAAATGTATGTTGTGTATTGTTTCAATCACTAATCTAGTTCTCTTACCTTGATGTGCTCTGCTGTTTCATCACATTCGTTTTTAACTTTATTAAAGGTTTTCAGCTTGTCCTGCAAGGGCTTCAGCGCAGTCTTGAGTTCTCCCTGAAATGCAATGAAACCCAGAGCTTGCACATCACTGTTAACACATGCCTGGCTAGTAGCAATATGAATGCAGTGTGTGAGAAATCTCCTCAGCACTGGGGTTGCCACTGTGGGCTCTCATAGCAACAAACCCCCCGCTCTGGAGATTTGTGACACATCAATATAGATTGTGACTGACTGGCAAATTCAAACGTGCTTCCGATATTTAAGAATAGAGATGAGGGAGAAGCGGGCAGCCACAGACCTATCAGCCTCAGAGGAGAGAGAGGGTGTAAGAGAGGGGAGACATGGGTAAGAGAGGAGAGACAGGTGTAACACACTTGATGGGCGGGGCAAGTTTGTTATATATAGCTGATCTGGATGTTTACTTGAATGACACTCTGCTGTGAGTTTCTTCCCAATGCTTAAAACTAAGACACAAAGCAGAGTACCACTGCTGTTCAATTATCCAGCTTTAATTTCTGAAACAGATAACAATGATATTTGTTTTACAGGCAGTATCACACTTATTCACTCAGCTACACTGCACTATCAGGTTTAATGTACTAACCCAACCTCCAGTGCACCTGCTGTTGCTCCCTAGTGGCTGGAGGCCGTCATAACTACCTTATATTATAAGATAAGAGTTTCAGGTTACTTTCCTCCACAGGACTACTCAGTATAATAACCTAAGCAAAAATACTTTAGGGGGGGTGTCTATTCTAAGGTCCCTACACAGGGGTAAAAGAGGAGAGACAGTGTATCGTGCATGAATCTAATATCTTGAAGAATCAGTTATTTATCATGTGGAAATCAAAAGTCACATGACCCCAGTTATGTCACAGTAGAGAATGCTTAACTGACAACGCCCTTAGACTTCTCTGAAGAAGTCAGTGCAAGGATGGACTCTGAAAGAGTGTGTGATGTAATATATCTTTCAGAAGGGCTTGGATCTTAACAGGCGTGCCAGTAGAAAGACCTTGGTGCTGTAATAGAATCATCACTGTCTATAAGCAGACAGTGTGAGGAGGCAATTCAATAGGAAACACAATGCTTGCTTATATAGTCAGCAGTGGAGAGTGAAAGTCAAGGAATAAAGTGTTCACATTGACTGAGTGATTCCCCTCCCCATTCCTGTCCTGCCTGTCTCTGATAGGGGCTGTGTGAGGGTTTATAAGGGTTCAGGTGTGAATTCATTATTGCACACAGACACGCTCCCCTCCCCATTCCTGTACAGCACCACCCCCACTCTGCACCCAGGATCTCTCGCTCTCTCTCAGTTTCAATGATATTGTAATAGGATTTGTTCTTCGCTCAGACTTGTTGGATCTTGTTGTTTAAACTGCCTCATTATAATAACTCTGTATAATATGCTGTGAAAAGAGAATACTGTGTTTACATTTTCACATGAATATTGTTTCCATACCTTACAATCCCGTGCAGCCTCCTGAACAGCACGGAGCTTGTGATTCTCATGTTTCTTTGAAGTTTGACACACAAGACAGACAGCCTCTTTATCATCCACACAGAACAGCTTCAGTTTCTCATCATGCAGACTGCAGAGTATTCCAGCAGGTGCTGGAGGATTCTGACTGCGTTCCTTTAAGAAGGACTCCACAATATTCCTGAGAGCGAAATTAGGTTGAATATTCTCCTTTGAACTCCTCCCCCTGCACACAGGACACTCCCGAACTCTCTTCTCTTTCCAGCACAGATCCAGACATCCTTTACAGAAGCTGTGGTTACAATGAAGAGATACAGGATCCTTGAAAATCTCACAGCACACAGCACAGGAAAGATCTGCCTCCAGAGCAGAAATCTTTGCTGCCCTTTCTACACAAAGCCGCTCCTGCCTTGCTCTCTGTAAGGACTCCTTTCAGTGTATTAAAATAGGATTGCTTCTCCTGTACTTCCTGCTCATACCTGTATTTCAAGCTGCAGGTTCCTCAAGTGGGCGAGGTTGCACTGAGCTTGAGTCAAGCTTTTTAACTCCTGCAGCTTTGCTTATGAGTTGATGAAGCAGACGCATTAATGCCTCAAAGTAGATTTCTACAATACAAACTCGATGTGATGATTATTATTCTGACAGACAGTACACTGCAATTACAAACTCGATGTGATTATTATTGTGACAGAGAGTACTGTAATGAACCTGCTCGTTCACGGATACTGGGTTAAATATGCCATAGCGAGCCTCTGCCTCCACCTTTGTTTAACCGGAGAGTCCGGTAGTTGGTATATTTATAGAATAAGGGAGAGTGTGTGAAGTGACGTCACAAAGACACCAGGAACAGCAACTCAGAGCAAACAATTTATTAAGATAGTTAATTAAAACAGAGCAGTTAACGATCTTAAACCATACCAATAAATTAGACCCAACTGAGCTCGATTAATTATTCACTGCGGAATAGAAAACGCAGGGGGGCAGACACGCCCACTGCAACCCCCGTGGAGTAAGAAAATAACTCAAACACAATAATTCATTAGTGAACATGAATCACACTACAATACAAAAACAGCGATAAAATACATCAACTACAACAAGATAGCTCGAAGACAACTATAAACAGATCAATCAAACCATTAATAGTGACCCGATATAGACAATAACCATATAACACAGCAAACTGAAATACACAAAATAAACCTCCAGCAAGGATTGCAGTGAGCGTGTCTGCCCCCTGCAGATCCACACAGTGTTTAAATACAGGGTAACACTTTGGAATTTAAGTGTGGTTAAGATCAATAAAACACCCAGATCACAAAGTAGAAATCCAACAATAGTATAGCCATTTAAAAGAGTCCTCCCCTGGTTTCTCATCAGAGTCAGTCCCCTTACAGACTCGTCACCCCAGTGCTCACACAGAGCACTCTGTCCCGGTCAGGCGGGCGGTGTTGCGCGCTAGTCCCCTTTTTAAAGTTCAGGCAATCCAATCGTGATCGCCGGCACCTGCCGACCGACTGCTTTACCTGAACAAAACTCAGGTGTGCGTTGATAATGCTAATGGGCAATCAGCGAGGTCCATTACAGTACACTTACAAACTCGATGTGATGATTATTATTGTGACAGACAGTACACTGCAATTACAAACTCGATGTGATGATTATTATTGTGACAGACAGTACACTGCAATTACAAACTCGATGTGATGATTATTATTTTGACAGTACACTGCAATTGTAATAAGTGTGTATTTTTAATATACAGGATTGGATGTCATTAGCGGCACGTTAATGGGTTTGTCTTCACGGTTTGATTTGTTCTCCACTAGGATTATTTTTGCTCTGCTTGTCGCTGAATTGATCGGATGTGTAGCGGGATGCCACGTTACGCACGCAGGCAGCAGGTCACTATAAACCAGCTCCACACGCCAGTGAATGCTGGCTCAGAAATGATCTCGACTGCGCCGCCCCTTCGGTTTGCAGGAGGAGCCCCGAAGCAGCAGATTCAGAATGATATCGACACGGTTAAACACTGAAGCTCCTTATGCAAACACGTTCAATACCTCGAGAATATAAAGGAAGGCTCCCCACACAGAGCCTGATCAATTCAATGAACACCCCGCAGCCAGGCATTACAATACAAAAACACACACGTGTTTATGAAGATCCGCAGCGTCAATACTGAGAACCCGAACACGAATAAAAGCGGACACGATCACAAATCAAAACAAGAGAACACGACGCTGCGTTAGATCAGGCAGCTGTAGTACCGCTGTGCTCCACTAGGTGGAGTAGCTTGGCTCACCGATAGGAACACGGTGTATTTTTTTGTCATTTAGCGTGTGTTTGCTCCCCCCTCCCCCCGCCCCTTATTAAACACACCTGCTGTCTGTTAATCACGTGGCCAGGTGTTGCTCATCAGGAGCTTCGGTTCAGATGAAAGGACTCTGCACGTGATATGGAGAAGGGGCACTAAAGTGAAAGCACGAGCGAGCACGGAGCCCTTTCCAACTACAGCAGCGGCAGAGGAGAGTTTGAGAGGGCGAGAAAGGGAAGTGGGGTCGCTCCTTTTTTTCCTTTACTAAAGCAATGTGTTTTTCTTGAACTGTTTTTACTGGAGTCCAGTGCAACAGTGAATGCAGCGGACAGAGAGAAATTGAAAGACGTTTTTCTGGTTTGTTTTGGGACTGGTCTAGGGGCTGATTCAGCCTCAATTCGGGACTGCTGCGCTGCTTTTAAGTTATTTTTTTAAAAAATATCTTTTCTCAAGTTTTAAACAGTTTGTTTTTTTAATCTAAACTGTGTTTTTAACGGGATATTTTGTAAGTGACTTTTTAGAAGAAAGAGGATTCCAAGTAGTGTTTGTGTTGTTGTGGATTTTCACCTCGGGGTATTTGAGTCATTTTCTTTTTAAATATTATTTTTGCACGGTCTAAATTTTGCAAGTTGTTTTTGATCAGTTATATTTTTTGGTCTTTATTTTTCTATTAGTTTTTTCTTTAATGCTATTTTGTGGATCTGTTGTTATTATTTCGCGCTACTTGTAAAAACAAACCTAAATTGCTTTAAAATAACATATCAAATAAAAACCCAATATTAACCTCGTGGTTCTGGGGCCAGGCTTTTTCATTTTTCATTGTCTTTCTGGTTTCTTTCAGGCAGAAGCAGGCAGGTTTTTGTTTAAGTATTTGTCCTTCATTGCACATGCTAGCTGCAGACCCGCACGGCTGAAAGGGCGTCGCTATCTACAGGGTATGCGTGTCCTTAACAAGCGATACTTACTGACAACACGTCATAACACGAGACCACGTGTTCAGCGCCGTGTATCTGCAATAACCCTTCCGCTTCCTGCTTTGCAATCGCTCTGTATGTAAGCTGCGCTCAATCGATACACTCGAGTTCAGTCACACCCTCGCGATGCTCATTCCTTCTCGTTCGCGTCGGTACACTGCGTTACCTAACAGGGAATATTCTGTTACAGTTTACTGTATTATTGAGCTTCTTCAGATAATGACTCTTCTCCTGTGACTTCTGTCTTTCCTTAAGGCTTGTTTAAATGCTCGCTCTTCACCCTGGTCCGCTTCTCACAGCGATTCCAATGGATTTCATGCGTGCCGCACAAAGTGGGGTACAGGCCCTCAATGTCTTGTTCTGCTTCTTAATGTCGCTGTCTTCACCCTTCAACACAGCCGTGAGACATTCACTGATGAGCCACGGAGTGGCTTCTCTACACCTGGAGACGCGCGTCACCGCCAAGCGCAGCCTCACTAACTTTCCTAACCGCACTGCGCCCCCTGGTGGCAGCGACCTGTCAGTACTCCCTTAACTTCGTATGCGAATGCTTTCGGATTCCTTCACACAGCTGCTGTGAGCGAGATCCACACGGAGATGGACAGACACCCCACACGAGGTCCAAATTAAAATATATACTTTTTATTATTAAAAAAAAAATCATTCATTAAATCAAAGGGAGGGCAGTGAACCGATCCTTTGTGATCCTGGAGCAGTGATTTGCGGGACCGTTTCACAGCGGCCACAAAAGACACACATCCACACGATCACAATGTGCAGCTTCCAAGTTATTACAGCGATACATTTACCAATTAAATGATACAATATCCTGATCGATTCAGCAACGCCGCGGACCAGCCCAGCAATCATTATTCATTCATTCATTCAGCATTGAGGGAGTTATTATTTACAGAGCTTGCAAAGCTGTAGATGGTATAACACATCAATAGAGCATTGTGTTTAATTGAATATTATTCCAGAATGCATATTCTTTATTCAGTGTTGTTCTTTAACCAGTTCATGTTCTAGTTTTTGTAATTGTATTTCTACATGGATTCGAGGAGCTCAAACCAAACACCCGCGTCACGTGACGAGGGAGAGGGGTGGAGGAGGGTGAACATGTTCTGTCAGAATATATTAAATAGTTTTCTAAACATCTCTACATTTGTCACTTTGATCATCATTTTCTATTTAAAATGTTTCCGTTCCTTTTCAATATTAATAGATTATTATTATTCATCCCTATTGTTTATGCTGAACACATTGGGCTAGTCCACTTTTATAACTGTCTTCACAGGAGGCATTCTGAGGGTGGCAGAGCCAGGACAGAACCATGGAAACATTCTCTCAGTAAATCTGTGTTTAAAAGTGTAGAGAGGTTTTCTCATATCACTGGAGTCAAAGAATGCCACCTCCCCCCCGTCACAGTCCAGCTGAACTCTGATCTTCTGGGGTTTCTTCTCCACAGTGACTCGTGTCCGTGGTGAGGTACATGCCCTGTACTGATCCCCCTCCTTCAGGTATATAACCCAGTATCCTGCTTCTGGGTTCCAGGTGAATTTCCCTTTCCTCTGGCTGGACTCTTTAGTCACACCCAGAGCCCAGTTAGTATTGCCCCCCAGTTCCACGTCCCAGCAGTGTTTCCCTGAAGTGAACCCCTCAGAGCCCAGCACACAAGGCCAGAAATCAAACCGCTCTGGGTTGTCAGGAAGCTGCTGCCACTCATCGCTGTCTCTCACACTTGTTAGATCCTCAGTCAGTAGCAGAACAGGGTGTGCTGTGTTGGGATCCAGAGTCACTGGAGCTGAGAGAGGAAACGAGAGACAGGGATAGAAATGAGAACATCTACCTGCAAGCATTTTAATAAATTACATGCTAAGAATTGCATAGTTTTCTTTATAATACACCATCTGGAATATTATTATTCAATATCAAACATGACTTTTAAAAGCAGCTGTTTAAAATGTACCTGTCGAAATGACTACTGCTGGCGGTTCTAGTGTTAAATGAGATCCATTTAAATCTAAATCACAGAGCTCTAGAACAGAACACTGGGACACTGCTCAGCACTAACATTCTTAGAGCTCTGGGAGCATTCCAAGACAATGGGCTGAACTCAGAGAAGTCTGTGTTCTACTGCAGTGGTTTCTTTACAAGGAGTTTCAATGCAGACCAACATGGGATCAGAAAGCCTTTTGCTCTCTTGGAATGCTCTTCCAGCTCACCTCAATACTATGAGCAGCTCACAGTGTTTAATATTGAACTGAGAGATGATCTCTCTGATGGATACAAGTGTATTTGCTACAGGTGTGTACATTTCATTGTGTATTATTATTGATTGTAGCAAGCTGTATCTTGCTGCTTACACACATTGTGGATTGTGGTTATATGCACCCCCCCCCCCCCCCCCCCCCCCCCCCCCTTTGTGATGCTGCCCCACAGGACTCACTGTATTGAACAATCCCCAGCATCTTCTCCCACACTTTGTACTTCAGAGAGCCCAGGTGCTCGGCTACATCTATCAGCGCTCCTGAAACACACTGTGGATCCTGCAGTGTGCACTCGGCTCTGCAATCATATTCAGGAGTTAGTGCTGCTCTGTGTTTGCATTCAATACAATATAAGAGAGGAAGACAGGCCACATCTTACATACCTTCTCTGTGTGTCTTTGTACTTCTGAAACAAACAAGGACATGAATTGAGACATTATTAAAACACAAATACCACTTTGATAGAAAACAGCAGCACCGCTGTCCAGCTTTACATTTTGAACTCAGTGTTTATCCATGAACATATTCTCTGGAGCACCAAACCAATGAGACCCCCCTGCTGGTTTGTGGGGCTGGAGGAGGGGCATTTGCTGCCTGTTTTACCCATTTGTGGGGTAAACTTAAGAACAAACAGCAATACAAACCATGCTTGTAAAATGAATGTTAAAAATGAAGTTCAAATGTGTGCTAACATAAATGCTTGTAAAGTCCCATTCATAGTGTAGTAGTGAGTGTGCATTCACAATAAGAACATGTCACACACAGTTAAACAATCACTACCTGCAGGAAGAAGATGTCTTCAGCTTTCATCTCCTCTTCTATCACTCTGATTGTGTCTGAAAGGGATGAGATTTCTCTTGTAAGTTTTTCAATCTTCTCTTTCATGATTCTTCCCTTTTGTTCCTCTTCCCTCCTCAGTGCAGCTATCCTGGCCTTTTCTTCATCTTGTAGAAACTGGTGAAGTTTCTCAAACTCCTCCTTTATCAGCCTCTCTGTTTGCTCGGCTTGTTTCTATAAAAGAAAAGGATCACTTTAGAGTTAGTTTGGGTGTCCAGTGAAAATGTATGTTGTGTATTGTTTCAATCACTAATCTAGTTCTCTTACCTTGATGTGCTTTGCTGTTTTATCACACTCGTTTTTAACTTTATTAAAGGATTCCAGCTTGTCCTGCAAGGGCTTCAGCGCAGTCTTGAGTTCTCCCTGAAATGCAATGAAACCCAGAGCTTGCACATCACTGTTAACACATGGCTGGCTTGTAGCAATATGATTGCAGTGTGTGAGAAATCCCCTCAGCACTGGGGTTGCCAATGGGGGCTCTCATAGCAACAACCCCCCCCCCCTCTGGAGATTCTCTGATAGGGGCTGTGTGAGGGTTTATAAGGGTTCAGGTGTGAATTAATTATTGCACACAGACACACTCCCCTCCCCATTCCTGTACAGCACTTTCCCCACTCTGCATGTAGGATCTCTCTCTCTCAATGATATTGTAATAGGATTTGTTTTTCGCTCAGACTTGTTGGATCTTGTTGTTTAAACTGCCTCTTTATAATAACTCTGTATAATATGCTGTGAAAAGAGAATACTGTGTTTACATTTTCACATGAATATTGTTTCCATACCTTATAATCCTGTGCAGCCTCCTGAACAGCACGGAGCTTGTGATTCTCATGTTTCTTTGAAGTTTGACACACAAGACAGACAGTCTCTTTATCATCCAGACAGAACAGTTTCAGTTTTTCATCATGCAGACTGCAGAGTACTCCAGTAGATGCTGGAGGTTTCTGACTGCGTTCCTTTAAGAAGGACTCCACAATATTCCCGAGAGCAAAATTGAGTGGAAGATCCTCCTTTGAACTCCTCCTCCTGCACACGGGACACTCCAGAGCTGTCTTCTCTTTCCAGCACTGGTCCAGACATGCTTTACAGAAGCTGTGGTTACAATGAAGAGTTACAGGATCCTTGAAAATCTCACAGCACACAGCACAGGAAAGATCTGCTTCCAGAGGAGAAGTGTTTGCTGCCATTTCTGCACAAAGCCGCTCCTGTCTTGTTCTCTGTAAGGACCTGCAGATTAGAATCACGAGTCAGCAGTCATGAGGCTCCATTAGCAGCACTACCTCACCACTGACTTTAACCTGCAGATAACTGATTACTGAGATTCCTGAGTCTGCACTCTTTTCATTAACATGTCTAATACAATGTGGTGAAATGCAGCGGTCATGTATGGAACACCTCCACACAAGAACTGTAGTTTATAATGAAAATAAAAAATCCTCAAAAAGCAAAAAACTACATTAATGCAGAAGTTACGGTTGGACTCATCACCACAGAAGCAAGGAAATGTGGCGTTGGGGTTTCTAACCCTAACTCCATGATCATGGTCCACGGGTGCTGTAGCCATGGATCTACACGTACACTTCAACACAGACACAGCCACTTCACACTGCTGAACCACATCAACGTTACACAAACACAACCAGATTTGCACTTTGATCTCAATGCAAGTATGAAATGAACGGGCATGTCTCAAGGAGGGTCATAGTGGAAACTGATTGCCCCGAGGGAAGTTACCTGGAGGTAACAATAGTCTTCCCAAGGGGCAGATAAAAGAACACAGAACGCAGAACACAGAACACACACACTTCAAGATGTTTCACTCACAGTGCTATTCAATATGCTTGTAATATACCTGTAGATTTGTTTTCTAATCATTACCAGTCTTTATTTAATCTGTTGTGAATTTCACTGAAAAAGAGAGAAAGGTTGATGAAGAGAACACTGTTAAGTGGCTGAGGTACTCGCTCACTGTCGTATACAGATGGTGAATTACGTGCTCTGATTGGCTGAAACATCCAGAGCAATCTATTATATAAAATTTACAAAACATGTGTTTTAGTACTGTAAGCATTTGATCAACTAATCCAAACTAATTAACAACAAATCTAAACATTCTTAACGAACGCCCAATTGTTTGGGGAGGCGGAACGTTAGGATTTGATTAGCTCAGTTTAGCCGCTCTCTCATATGCTGTGATAATATTATCCAGTGTCTACCTAATAACCAGCTCTGTGTTGCACACGGATGGGCTGTGTTCTTTGGTTGAGCATCCCATCCATGTGTCCTTATGAGAAGCGACAAACAGGAGAAGAGATCCTGGAAACGCTGTGGAGTTAATTATTATGCAGCCTCTCCTTAACGACACCTTGATCTGAGTTACAAGACCAAGCAAAGAGCTTTTCACAAGAGAGCAGCACTGGAACACGTACCCATGACGAGTTCAGCTTCAGCACAGCAATTCATTTTATTAGGGGCTCTCATGAGAACAGGGAGTCTTATTCAGATGCCTTCATTGTGACACGCATCGGACCTGGACTCATACTCTCACACTCACCTCATAAAATGTTACACAGCATACATCAGGCAATGGTGTGAACAGGTTTTCACAACAGTGAGGAAAACTTCAATATTTATGTGAAGGAATCTTCCAGGACATAAAGACTTTCACATCGTACAAGAAAAGCACAAATGATTGATTAGTATAGTTAACAAAATAAATACATACATGCTAGTTTCAAATTGTGCATTTAACAGTGATCAGAGATTAGTATATTGAAGAGCTTGTTTAGCTAATCTTATTGTCGCTTGGTTTGTATCAGTTTTGTGATTGGGTGTCACTAGGGCAGCAGTGTGGAGTAGTGGTTAGGGCTCTGGACTCTTGACCGGAGGGTCGTGGGTTCAATCCCCGGTGGGTACACTGCTGCTGTACCCTTGAGCAAGGTACTTTACCTAGATTGCTCCAGTAAAAAAACCCAACTGTATAAATGGGTAATTGTATGTAAAAATAATGTGGTATCTTGTAACAATTGTAAGTCGCCCTGGATAAGGGCGTCAGCTAAGAAATAAATAATAATAATAATAATAATAATAATAATAATAATAATGTGTTTTAGCTGGAACGATTCGAAATACAACCCTTCACTGTTCTGAGAAGCAGCTGCTCATTTACAGGGTCTTCATGTTGACACAGTGACAGCACGGTTCAGCGTCTTAACTGAATCAACCTGAATCAGAAATCTACTGTACTGCTGCCCTTGCAAACAAAAAAATAGTCCAGATTGTGCTTGTGAGGGACGACCCAGAGGTGTGAGATCGCTGCTGAAAGCACAACAGAATCCAACAGCTCAACTTTCATTTCAGGATCAGCTGAAATGTAGCTCTTAGGACAAATTTGGAATCAAAATCAGCTCCAAGTCATTTTCAAGGGAATCCATTAATCAGAAGTCATGCCCAGCACCCTTCTCAAGGCACAGTGCAGGTGCTCGTATGATGTTATCTGTGTAAGATAATGGCTCCAGATTTCGCAGTGCATTGTTCATGTTCTGGGATATCACAGGCTAGGCTAGGTAATAAAATGCTAAATAAACAAGATAAGGTTTACTGGAAACGTTGAGAAGTTAATCATTATTATAACACGGCTTTGGGAAACTTATCACAGACTAAAAAGGAGAAGAAAAATAAACTATCTTTCAAAGTCTGTTTGAAATGTATCCGGGTATGAATAATGGGAAATCTGAACAGACAGCGAGTCGGGTGTGAGATTGTGAAGGGTTAAGGTGTGAGATTGTTAAGGGTTAGGGTTAAGGTTAGGGTGCAAGATTTCTGTCACAGATGGTTCTGGCACGTCCTTTTTGTGCTATAAGTCAAGGGTGTGCGGTTCTTTGATGGACCCAGATTCAGTTAAAATGTGTTTGCTCACTGACGATGGGAATGAGAACGCAGAGATGGGAGCCCAGCTCACAAGATTGAAGTTTCTGCAGGTATCAGGCTTGTAAAGACTATCACCCACACCTGAGAGCAGAAACTGACCCAAGACTGTCACAGCTACTGGAAGCAAGCTGATCTTTGGGAAACTAATTGAACATTTGTGAAACTGCAACAAAAATTGTAATGACTGTAAAGTGTTTTAAAGAATATAAAACCAGTAGAAAATATTATTAGCAGATCTGTGTAAGGCCTGTGTGAAGGAGTTCATTGCATTGAAGGTCAGGCTGACCTGATTAAAGTTCCAAACCTCCCTTATCAGGCAAAATTAGACTCGGAGTCTCAAAACATTCTGATCCAGCGAGAGCAGAATAGCAGAATCTATGGAGCACAATTAATATACAAGAAGCAATCAAACTAGATTTGAATATAGTAAGAAAAAACTAAAGTATTTAAATAAATAAGAAACCTAATATAAAAACATTAAGTAGATGTATGAACAGTCCTAAGTTTAAATATTCAAGATTACATTTTCTGCTAATTAAAAATTAACCTCTTGCCTTCTGTGTATATCAATGAAGTAAAACAGAATTGCAGTTTATTAGTGATTGCTATATTGAAGTATCTGACTTAAAACGACATGTTATAAAGTAATTTATAGTATAAACTGTAACTAACAGTAAACTTGTTGAAGGAATACAAGTAATGTTGTAACCTCGTTCTCACCTGCTCGTGGTACGGGCAGTGCTGAAGATGGCTCGTTTGGTTGATGGGCTGAATGGCCTCCTCTCGTTTGTAAACTTTATTATGTTCTTATCCACCCCCAAAAACTCCGTCTTTCAATTTATCTCTGTCCGCTGCATTCACTGTTGCTCTGGACTCCAGTAAAACAGTTCAAGAAAAACACATTGCTTTGGTAAAGGAAAAAAAGGAGCGACCCCACTTCCCTTTCTCGACCTCTCAAACTCTCCTCTACCGCTGCTGTAGTTGGAAAGGGCTCCGTGCTCGCTCGTGCTTTCACTTTACTGCCCCTTCTCCATATCACGTGCAGAGTCCTTTCATCTGAAGCGAAGGGCGTGTCCTGATGAGCAACACCTGGCCACGTGATTAACAAAGACAGCAGGTGTGTTTAATAAGGGGCGGGGAAGGGGGGGAGCAAACACACGCCAAATGACAAAAAAATACACCGTGTTCCTATCGGTGAGCGAAGCTACTCCACCTAGAGGAGCACAGCTGTACTACAGCTGCCTGATCTAACGCAGCGTCGTGTTCTCTTGTTTTGATTTGTGATCGTGTCCGCTTTTATTCGTGTTCGGGTTCTCAGTATTGACGCTGCGGATCTTCATAAACACGTGTGTGTTTTTGTATTGTAATGCCTGGCTGCGGGGTGTTCATTGAATTGATCAGGCTCTGTGTGGGGAGCCTTCCTTTATATTCTCGAGGTATTGAACGTGTTTGCATAAGGAGCTTCAGTGTTTAACCGTGTCGATATCATTCTGAATCTGCTGCTTTGGGGCTCCTCCTGCAAACCGAAGGGGCGGCGCAGTCGAGATCATTTCTGAGCCAGCATTCACTGCCGTGTGGAGCTGGTTTATAGTGACCTGCTGCCTGCGTGCGTAACGTGGCACCCCGCTACACATCCGATCAATTCAGCGACAAGCAGAGCAAAAATAATCCTAGTGGAGAACAAACCAAACCGTGAAGACAAACCCATTAACGTGCCGCTAATGACATCCAATCCTGTATATTAAAAAAACACACTTATTACAATTGCAGTGTACTGTCAAAATAATAATCATCACATCGAGTTTGTAATTGCAGTGTCCTGTCTGTCACAATAATAATCATCACATCGAGTTTGTAATTGCAGTGTCCTGTCTGTCACAATAATAATCATCACATCGAGTCTGTAATTGCAGTGTACTGTCTGTCACAATAATAATCATCACATCGAGTTTGTAATTGCAGTGTACTGTCTGTCACAATAATAATAATCACATCGAGTTTGTAATTGCAGTGTCCTGTCTGTCACAATAATAATCATCACATCGAGTCTGTAATTGCAGTGTACTGTCTGTCACAATAATAATCATCACATCGAGTTTGTAATTGCAGTGTACTGTCTGTCACAATAATAATCACCACATCGAGTTTGTATTTGCAGTGTACAGTCTGTCACAATAATAATCACCACATCGAGTCTGTAATTGCAGTGTACTGTCTGTCACAATAATAATCACCACATCGAGTTTGTAATTGCAGTGTACTGTCGGTCACAATAATAATAATCACATCGAGTTTGTAATTGCAGTGTACTGTCTGTCACAATAATAATCACCACATCGAGTTTGTAATTGCAGTGTACTGTCTGTCACAATAATAATAATCATCACATCGAGTTTGTAATTGCAGTGTACTGTAATGGACCTCGCTGATCGCCCATTAGCACTATCAACGTGTAACCGATATTAACATCTGTCACTGAAGGAATACATTTAAATTGGAGCCGCTACGCCACTCCCCGATATTAACAGGGAGAAAAGGAAAATCTTAATTAAGGTTCTTTTCTATTAGGCAAGGACTTAGTTTAATAGCAGCAACACTTCCCAAACACAGAACCTAGAAGCCAAATAAATGTATACAGAGTTTATTAACAAAGGCAATTCCAGTTAAAACAGTTTAAAATGTAACAGCAATTGTCTAGAGTTAGCAGCAATAATAGAATATGGTTTTAATACAGCAGCAATGATATTAATGTATAAAAATGATTTCAAACAGCAGTAATCACAATGTCACAGCAATAGCTACATAGCAGCAACAATAGTCAAATTACAATTAAAAGGGCCGGCCCTTAGTAGCGGTGTGATAACACGGCAACACAAAAATCAATACCGAAAGAGGTGCTTAACACAATCCAAACATTCAAGTGAAAATAAAATAAAGAAAGAACAAAACGAATCTCAAATACAACCTGTCCCAACAGAGAAAGAACACGAAGCAAAATACATGAAGTGCACTTCTAGTAAAGTGATTAACTGCGATCAAGCTCTGGTACTTTAAACTATAGACTATCACGACTGCCCGTGATCTGTTAATCAAATACACAATCAAACAACACTCACCTTCGAATTACTAGTTTAAAACACACACGTCATCGTGGTTGTAACAATAGATAACAGATAAACGAAAGCACAAACGCAATACACCTTCCCTAATACGGAGCGTGGAGGCTAGAGTTGTTAGTAATAATTTGAATTTGGTACTTATCTGGGGTTACCATGTGGCTCCAGATTAACCGGACGCTGTGAGACAGAACGGGATTTCAAACTTGCCCCTAAATTGAAATAAATGAAGGTGTAAATGAACCATCCTTAGCTACAATTAATAAGGGTGCTTAAATACCCGCATGCGCGTCAAATAATTGTATTATACTAAGAATGAATTGCAGCCAGTCGCTATTTTTTCCTGTTTGTTAAAATTCAATCGCCCATATTATTCTGCAAATACAATCGCATCATCATCTCGTTGCTCTATCGATAGATTAGCTGTTCGTTCATTAAGATCTGATCAGAAGCAGCTGATCAGTGTGAATTGTTTGCTGCGCCCAAGCAATTCCACCACAGCAGGATTAATCTCAGCAAAGGTGGAGCTCATTTATACGTGAATTACTTTCAATTTAGGGTTAATTTTGAAATCCCGGTCTGTCTCAACGCGTCCGGTTAATCTGGAGTTATATGGTAACCCTAATATCGCTACAGAATGCTTCAGCTGTAGCTCTCAAGATCACCAATAACACAACAGGCAAAAACAGAGAGAACGTCTCAAAGCAATCTCATGGAAGCGAGTTTTCAAACACTCATGGCAAAACCACCCAATAATCCGAACGTCTCCTGTTGCCTCCACACTCCGTTCACACAAAACCCCCTCTCCCAACATAATGGTCGATTTGGTTTAAATATATTTAGTACGAAGGCGAGACAATTAACACTTAACAAGCTGCCGGTCTGTTCTCAATTGTCACTTGTGTTCTTAAAGGCATAGCGTGCATTTACATTAAATAGGTTCCACAAACTCACGCCCGAGTTTTGTTCAGGTAAAGCAGTCGGTCGGCAGGTGCGGGCGATCACGATTGGATTGCCTGAACTTTAAAAAGGGGACTAGCGCGCAACACCGCCCGCCTGACCGGGACAGAGTGCTCTGTGTGAGCACTGGGGTGACGAGTCTGTAAGGGGACTGACTCTGATGAGAAACCAGGGGAGGACTCTTTTAAATGGCTATACTATTGTTGTATTTCTACTTTGTGATCTGGGTGTTTTATTGATCTTAACCACTCTTAAATTCCAAAGTGTTACCCTGTATTTAAACACTGTGTGGATCTGCAGGGGGCAGACACGCTCACTGCAATCCTTGCTGGAGGTTTATTTTGTGTATTTCAGTTTGCTGTGTTATATGGTTATTGTCTATATCGGGTCACTATTAATGGTTTGATTGATCTGTTTATAGTTGTCTTCGAGCTATCTTGTTGTAGTTGATGTATTTTATCGCTGTTTTTGTATTGTAGTGTGATTCATGTTCACTAATGAATTATTGTGTTTGAGTTATTTTCTTACTCCACGGGGGTTGCAGTGGGCGTGTCTGCCCCCCTGCGTTTTCTATTCCGCAGTGAATAATTAATCGAGCTCAGTTGTTCTAATTTATTGGTATGGTTTAAGATCGTTAACTGCCCTGTTTTAATTAACTATCTTAATAAATTGTTTGCTCTGAGTTGCTGTTCCTGGTGTCTTTGTGACGTCACTTCACACACTCTCCCTTATTCTATAAATATACCAACTACCGGACTCTCCGGTTAAACAAAGGTGGAGGCAGAGGCTCGCTATGGCATATTTAACCCAGTATCCGTGAACGAGCAGGTTCATTACAGTACTCTGTCACAATAATAATCACATCGAGTTTGTAATTGCAGTGTACTGTCTGTCACAATAATAATAATCACATCGAGTTTGTAATTGCAGAAATCTACTTTCAGGCATTAATGCGTCTGCTTCATCAACTCATAAGCAAAGCTGCAGGAGTTAAGAAGCTTGATTCAAGCTCAGTGCAACCTCGCCCACTTGAGGAACCTGCAGCTTGAAATAGAGGTATGAGCAGGAAGGGCTGGAGAAGCAATCCTATTGTAATATTCTGAAAGGAGTCCTGACAGAGAGCAAGGCAGGACCGGCTTTGTGCAGAAATGGCAGCAAACACTTCTCCTCTGGAGGCAGATCTTTCCTGTGCTGTGAGATTCTCAAGGATCCTGTAACTCTTCATTGTAACCACAGCTTCTGTAAAGCATGTCTGGATCAGTGGTGGAAAGAGAAGAGAGCTCGGGAGTGTCCCGTGTGCAGGACGAGGAGTTCAGTGGAGGAGCTTCCTGTGGATTTCAAGCTCAGGAATATTGTGGAGTCCTTCTTAAAGGAACGCAGTCAGAATCCTCCAGCACCTACTGGAATACTCTGCAGTCTGCATGATGAGAAACTGAAGCTGTTCTGTTTGGATGATGAAGAGGTTGTGTGTCAAACTGCAGAGAAACATGAGAATCACAAGCTCCGTCCTGTTCAGGAGGCTGCACAGGATTATAAGGTATGGAAACAATATTCATGTGAAAATGTAAACCCAGTATTCGCTTTTCGCTTTTTTAATACAGAGTTGGTCGGCAAATGGAAGCCTCCTTGGCAGGGTTGTTACTTCGTTGTAATATTGTCGCAAGTCGTGGGGGATTCCCTAGATCGCCTTTATATAGCGGCAGGGCAAACACAACGATCTGTAAACTCTACACAATGTTTCCTGTGCTGTCCGCTGATGTGAGATGCATGTCAGTTTTGCGTGTGTGTGTTAAAGGGAGTAGATATCGATGAGCCAATGGGTGATCGGTTGGTGGAGTCAGCGTCCATAAAAGGGCAAGGGGCGTGACAATTGAGGGAATTGAGAAGAGCAGGGAATGGGAGAGAGTGCAGAGTCAAATTAACCCTTTCGTGTCAGTTATATTATAGTGAAGTTTCAGCCCCACTGTGTAAGCCTCATATCTCAGGACCCATTAGAGACAGTGACGTAATGTTTACAGTTGTATAAATCCTACATGCTAATGTTTTAGTGACCCTGCCATTGACCTCTGACCTAATAAGGCTGTCATATTGAGGCTCTGCTTGTGTCACAAAAACTCCCATTTCCAATGGAGCTCTTCTGACTGCTTCCAGGATTTGAAATGTTTTGGAACTCAGGCTGATATGTCTGTGATTGGGATTCAATATCGGAAGCACGTTTGAATGTGCCAGTCATTCACAATCTTTATTGATGTGTCACAAATCTCCAGAGCGGGGGGTTTATTGCTATGAGAGCCCCCAGTGGCAACCCCAGTGCTGAGGGGATTTCTCACACACTGCATTCATATTGCTACTAGCCAGGCATGTGTTAACAGTGATGTGCAAGCTCTGGGTTTCACTGCATTTCAGGGAGAACTCAAGACTGCGCTGAAGCCCTTGAGGGACAAGCTGGGATCCTTTTAATAAAGTTAAAAACGAGTGTGATAAAACAGCAGAGCACATCAAGGTAAGAGAACTAGATTAGTGATTGAAACAATACACAACATACATTTTCACTGGACACCCAAACTAACTCTAAAGTGATCCTTTTCTTGTATAGAAACAAGCCCAGCAAACAGAGAGGCAGATAAAGGAGGAGTTTGAGAAACTTCACCAGTTTCTACGAGATGAAGAAAAGGCCAGGATAGCTGCACTGAGGAGGGAAAGGATACAAAAGGGAAGAATCATGAAAGAGAAGATTGAAAAACTTACAAGAGAAATCTCATCCCTTTCAGACACAATCAGAGTGATAGAAGAGGAGATGAAAGCTGAAGACATCTTCTTCCTGCAGGTAGTGATTGTTTAACTGTGTGTGACATGTTCTTATTGTGAATGCACACTCACTACTACACTATGAATGGGACTTTACAAGCATTTATGTTAGCACATATTTGAACTTCATTTTTAACATTCATTTTTCAAGCATGGTTTGTATTGCTGTTTGTTCTTAAGTTTACCCCACAAATGGGTAAAACAGGCAGCAAATGCCCCTCCTCCAGCCCCACAAACCAGCAGAGTGGTCTCATTGGTTTGGTGCTCCAGAGAATATGTTCATGGATAAACACTGAGTTCAAAATGTAAAGCTGGACAGCGGTGCTGCTGTTTTCTATCAAAGTGGTATTTGTGTTTTAATAATGTCTCAATTCATGTCCTTGTTTGTTTCAGAAGTACAAAGACACACAGAGAAGGTATGTAAGATGTGGCTTGTCTTCCTCTCTTGTATTGTATTGAATGCAAACACAGAGCAGCACTAACTCCTGAATATGATTGCAGAGCCGAGTGCACACTGCAGGATCCACAGTGTGTTTCAGGAGCGCTGATAGATGTAGCCGAGCACCTGGGCTCTCTGAAGTACAAAGTGTGGGAGAAGATGCTGGGGATTGTTCAATACAGTGAGTCCTGTGGGGAGCATCACAAAGGAGGGGGGGGGGGGGGTGCATATAACCACAATCCACAATGTGTGTAAGCAGCAAGATACAGCTCTCTACAATCAATAATAATACACAATGAAATGTACACACCTGTAGCAAATACACTTGTATCTTTGGAATATTTCAGTTTTTGGAGTAATTCTTTAAAATTGTCCTTGTAAAGCAGAATATGGAGATGACTTCTCCAGTGAGTTGTACACTACAATTTAAGACGATGTCCCGTTGTGTGTCCCCTAGATGTAATCTAAAATAAAACAGCAAGAATCACACTGCGATCTGCTGAAAAGAAATGGAAGAGAACCAAACTCCCTGCTGCCCTAGACCTTTACCGCACTCTTCTCTCCTCCTTCTCCTCTACTCTCTCCTCTGCTAAATATGCTTATTTCCAATCTGTAATCCAAGCCTCCACTAACAACCCACGTAAACTATTCTCTACCTTCTCCTCCCTCCTAAACCCTCCCCCCCTCCTCCTCCCTCCTCTATCTCCCCTGACGACTTTGCCTCCTCCTTCTCTTCTAAAATCTCAGATATCCGCAAACTCTTTAACACCTCTCCCTCCCCCGCACCCCCTCCTGCTCCAACCCCTACACCCACTACATCCCCTACTAACTCGCCCTCCCTCTCCACCTTCTTGCCCCTCTCAGACTCTGACCTCTCCTCCCTGCTCCAGGGTCACAAACCCACCACGTGTGCCTTGGACCCCCTCCCCACTCACCTCTTTCAAGCTGCTGCTGCTCCTGCTCTACTCCCCTTCATCTCCTCCCTCCTCAACACCTCTCTACTTTCTGGCATCTTCCCCTCTGCCTTCAAAAAAGCCTCTATCACTCCCCTCCTCAAAAAACCTACCCTCGACCCCACCTCCCTCCAGAGCTACCGTCCTGTCTCCCTCCTACCCTTCCTCTCCAAAACCCTCGAGCGGACTGTACACCGCCAGCTCTCTGCTTTCCTGTCCAACCACTCTCTGCTTGACCCTCTCCAATCTGGCTTCCGCTCTGCTCACTCCACTGAAACCGCCCTTCTGTCTGTCACCAACTCACTTAAGTGTGCCCGAGCTGCCTCTCTCTCCTCTGTCCTAATTCTCCTCGACCTCTCTGCTGCCTTTGACACTGTTGATCACTCTATTCTACTATCATCTCTTGCTGACCTGGGGATCTCTGGCACTGCTCTGGCCTGGTTCTCCTCCTACCTCTCCAACCGCACTTACCAGGTAACCTGGCGTGGAGCAACCTCCACACCTCACCCTCTCTTAACTGGAGTCCCCCAAGGGTCAGTCTTGGGTCCTCTCCTGTTCTCTCTCTACACCCGCTCCCTGGGCCCCCTCATCGCATCCTATGGTTTCTCATACCATTTCTATGCTGATGATGCTCAGATTTTCCTCTCCTTCCCCACCTCTGACTCCACCATCTCCTCCCGTATCTCTACCTGTCTGTCTGCTATTTCCTCCTGGATGCACTCGCATCACCTCAAACTCAACCTCTCTAAATCTGACCTCCTTTTCTTTCCCTCCTCCTCCCCCTCCTCTGATCTCTCTATCTCTGTTCCTCTGGAATCTACCACACTCTCTCCCTCTTCCTCAGCTAAGAACCTTGGAGTCACCCTGGACCCCTGCCTCTCTTATTCCCAGCACATCCCCACTCTGGCACGCACTTGCAGATTCTTCCTGAGCAACATCCGAAGAATCCGACCCTTCCTCACCAACTATGCTACCCAGCTCCTGGTCCAGGCCCTGGTACTCTCCCGCCTAGACTACTGCAACTCCCTCCTGGCTGGCCTCCCTGCGTCCGCCACCCGTCCGCTCCAGCTCATCCAGAACTCTGCTGCTCGCCTGGTGTTCTCTCTACCTCGCTTCGCCCACGCTACTCCACTACTCCGCTCGCTCCACTGGCTCCCGATCACCGCTCGCATCCAGTTCAAGACCCTTGTACTAGCCTACAGATGCCTTGATCAGACTGCACCCAGCTACCTCCAGACCCTCATCTCTCCCTACACCCCCACTCGACCTCTCCGCTCCGCCTGCACTAGAAGACTGGCTCTACCTCCGCTACGCTCCCCTGCCTCCCGAGCCCGCTCCTTCTCCACCCTTGCTCCGCAGTGGTGGAACGACCTTCCTACAGATGTCAGGACTGCCCAGTCCCTGACCACATTCCGGCGCCTCCTTAAGACTCACCTCTTCAAACAGCACCTGTAGAACTCCTCTGTTGTATCCTGGGACACTATCACCCTTCATTTAAATATGCTTTATTTTGCTCTTATCTGCCCCCTATTTTACTGCATTTAATCCTGTACCTCAGAATATTGTAATCTGCCAAGTGTTTAACCTGTAGTATTTTGTACTTAATCATATCCTGATGTAACTATCACTATTTAATCATATCCTGATGTAACTTTCACTATTATCTGCTGTATTATTGAATTGTGGTTTGTCACACTTGAGAATTATTGTATTTCTTGTTCTTATTGTATGACTTATATTGTAACACTTGAATGTATTTGTATTTGCTTGCGATTGTAAGTCGCCCTGGATAAGGGCGTCTGCTAAGAAATAAATAATAATAATAATTATAAAAATAAAATTAATTATTTGAATAGAAATTCCAAAAGTGGCTATTTTTAAGGTAAGCACCTTTGGCATTCATTCTCAGGTTACTAAGAAAAATCAATTTTTCCATTTCCATTGTGAAACTGTATATGGGGGAGGGGGGTGGCATTATATTGCTATCAGTCTGTCAACAACAAAACTATGTTTGAGGTAAGAAATTCAGAATTGACCAAAGCTTATGATTGACTTGACAGCTGGTGACTTGCAGACGGAATTACAATCCATTTCATAGATTACTAAAGTGACGTGACAAAACCAGAATGGTCAGCAAGATGGGGTCGCTCATATTTTCCATCCAAGAGTGTTGATCTGAAGGGATTAGCAGTAACTCTATTTATCAAGCAACTTTATTATTTTGCTTACAGTAAATATCTTTGTATTTTAGTCAAATTTACTCCTGGTGTTCAGGTGTCCAAGTGTCTAAGATTCTATTAATTATCTTGTGTCCTTCAAGACACAGTAACTGACATTCAGAGAAGGGACAGAGCGTCACTCGTGTGCATTTTCTGGTGTTTTTTAAGGTTTGATAAGTGACTGAAACATTTCAGACATTCACTACATTGATAAGATCTATTTGTGAGAGCGCTGGTGGACTTTCAAGGAACTTGAATATGTGAAACTCCTCCCACACTCAGTGCAGTGATAAGGTTTCTCTCCTGTGTGAATGCGCTGGTGTCTGTTAAGATTTTGTAACAGCGTGAAACTCTTCCCACACTCAGTACAGTGATAAGGTTTCTCTCCTGTGTGACGGTGCTGATGTAATTGAAGACTTCCTAACTGTGTGAAATTCTTCCCGCACTCTGTGCAGTGATAAGGTTTCTCTCCTGTGTGAATGCGCTGGTGTCTGTTAAGATTTTGTAACAGCGTGAAACTCTTCCCACACTCAGTACAGTGATAAGGTTTCTCTCCTGTGTGACGGTGCTGATGTAATTGAAGACTTCCTAACTGTGTGAAATTCTTCCCGCACTCTGTGCAGTGATAAGGTTTCTCTCCTGTGTGAATGCGCTGGTGCGATTTAAGATTTTGTAACAGCATGAAACTCTTCCCGCACTCTGTGCAGTGATGAGGTTTCTCTCCTGTGTGAATGCGCTGGTGTGATTTAAGATTTTGTAACAGCGTGAAACTCTTCCCACACTCAGTGCAGTGATGAGGTTTCTCTCCTGTGTGAATGCGCTGGTGTGATTTAAGACTTTCTAATCGCGTGAAACTCCTCCCACACTCAGTGCAGCGATAAGGTTTCTCTCCTGTGTGAACACGCTGGTGGATTTTAAGCCGTGATAAATGGTTGAAACTTTTCCCACAATCAGCACAGGAAAATGGTGTCCCTCTTCTGTGATTCCCTTTAGCAGCTAGAGAAAAAGAGACGAGACAAAGGTTATTGTACAGCATTCTTACACATTCACTCTTCTGCAGGGCTTCCCCTCATAACCATGACCAACTCCTAGAGTGAACTCTGATGAGAATACATTCAAACCCGCTTAATATCACTCCTGTTAATACCAGCCTCCTTTTATCATCATCACATTGGATATAATGGGTGTCAATAAGTACAAATGCTTGAGAATATCAGTGATTATCAACACTCGCAGTTAATATCACTCACATTTGCCAGTCATGGATTTCCACCCCACTTAATATCAATTTGAGGAATAATAGCATAAGATCAGGTTTACATGCAAGTGCTGTATTGAAATGTTTCTTCTGGTGACACTTAGCAACCCGACTGGATCTGGCATCACCCACTGATGAGACATGTGATCCCAGCACCACTATAAAGATGTTGGAGCAGCACAACTGCAAACAGTCTACCAGAAACAGGGAAAGGCAAAGATCTAACAGCATTCAAAACATACATGATAGTGGGTGCACATCTAGCAGGGTCACAGCAGCAAGGATAGTTATGTTGAAAGCCATTCACATAGTGTTTGGACAGCCACTCTAGCTTATATTAAGGTGAATCTTCAGCACACTTCTAGAGTTTAGTAACCAGTTTTTGCAAGATTAATAGTCAGCTTAATGTGTCTTGTTTTGTATAATTACCTCTAAATCCCAGTTCACATTCAGGTGGACAATCATCACACAGGCTGGATCCCAACTTGTTGTTCTCCTCAAGTGTACAGACATTATTTTCAGCAGGAACGTCCTCTGCGATGGGGACACATTCCTGTTCTATGATTTCCTCTTTAATAGGAACACATTCCAGTCGAGGGACCTCTTCATCTTTAACACATGTCAGCTCTGTAACCTGCTTTAGACTTGAACACCACTCCTGGTTAAATGACTCCTCTAGTGTATAAACTGCTTCTATCCTTGGCCCCTCCTGTGCTTCAGATTTAGACATAGCATGGCGCTCTTTGGGATCTGTGTGAAAGAAAATTATACACAATTATAACTCTTACTTATTAGCCAGGTTCCTCTACAAAGCCAGCCCCTTGTCAGAATTCTACTGAGAGATGTCATTGGGTCATTAAACTGAAACATGAGGAGGTGTTTTTATTTTTTATTTTACTTAAAGCTAAGGACAACAGTGAGCGTCCTCTACTAACACAACCAAGTGAATACACTCTTTACACCCAGGAGCTTGACAGTGGAAGTGGACAGCGAGCTACCAGGAAGACAAAGGCCAGCCCTGCAGGTGTCTGCTTGAGCTCACTGGGCACCTGGCCAATAGATACAAATCATGAATGATGACCTCTAGAGACTTCTACTTTTCCAGACACCACAGGATGGAGAGCTGGGAATGAGGCTGGATCCAACATTGCTTCTAAAGTATTTGTGGGAGAAGGGTGATCAATTAGACGTACAACCGAGGTCCTATTGTAAGTGACTGTGCAGCAGCAGTTGTGATGCATAGTTCAAATTTTGTAGAAACACGTCATTTTGTTATTATTGTTGACAGCCTGGATGGGGTTAAAATGCCCCATCCAGATAAAATCGTGAGAATGCGAGGTCAACAGCGAGTGATTATTGATAAACTGGCTGTTGACCACGCACATGATAAAACCCGTGCCGAATGTGGTTGAGGGGTAAATTAGGTAATTGATAGCTAGTTGACCCCTCAGCCACAATACAAAAGACCTGGGGCCGTAGTCACAAAGCTGACAAGTCTAAGACCAAAAAACGGGCTTAAGTCGCTTTTGCTGAATTTGTTATAACCGAGTCTCAAGTCCGTTTCACAAAATGATTTTCTGGGGGGTCTTAACTTAGACCAGCGTTTCTGTCCTCGCGTGACGTCTTCCACTCAAGAGAAAGCCGTTACCTGAGGGACAGATTGATAATTTAGCTTCTTCACTGGGACTTAAGAAAAATCATGATGTCATGTAAATATAAATAATGTGAAATGTATATATTAAAAAATATATTGTTATAATTACATTTAAACGTATGATTAAATTGACCTGTTGAATTATTTTACACTGGTTAGGCTCTCATTGATTATTTAAGTGTGTGTGTATATATATATATATATATATATATATATATATATATATATATATATATATATATATTATATAAATAAAATCACATGTAATTACAGTGAAATAAACAATGCAGAATATTATGTAATTTTTATGTGTATTGTATTCAATGGAATATTTGTTAAAGTATATTTTTTAAAAAGTTTATGTGTCTGTCTTTCTATTTGCTTTCAGATGTGTATCCCTTTAAGAAAGACGGTCTTGGTTTTTAATGCGACGCAAGCATTTTTAGAAACAGGATATAGTTTCTGGTAATGGAGTAACCAGGCAGAGGGGAAAACGGTTAGAAACAGCAGTAGGACACACGGAAAAGGGTACACAGGAGGGTGTGGATGTGTTTTATAACTGTGGATAACAAACACAAAACCACAACAGAGCTGGTATTACTTTGCATGTTTCCAGCTCTGCTATTGAAGTCTTCATTCCTCTCAAGCCGTGCTTTTGCTGCTGCTTGTTATAAATTAAACGTAGATTTACAGCCCTAATTATAGTTCTCGAGTCTCGCAGGGAGTCGGGAGAAATATGCTCGAAATCGGGAGTGTCTCACGGCAGGTATGAGGTTGTACAGGTTTTGTAACAGCGGTTAAACTACAATTGCGCAAACAACTCATGGGACAACTATCATTATTAAACTCCAGCCATGAGTAAATCTTCAGCCCGCTTGCCTGAAAATCTCTTTTTTTAAACTTTCCTTTCACTGACGTCACTTATTTTTGCTGTTGTATCACGAAGGCTGTATCTAATCCATGTATTAGGCTGTGGTGTGTGACCGAGTTTAGTAAAAATACTATGAATAGTTATTTTTTTTGCCAAATGACCCTTTGTATTTTTTTTATAATGAAAGTTTGTTGTTTTTAAATTTGATTTTTTGTATACCATTTTATTTTTGTACCAATTAGTGTGTGAATCACTCAGAAAACATTGATTTGAATTAAAATTGAATCAACATAATATGCTGTAATCTAGAGATCCATCGCATATCCGACTGCGGTGGAATCAGAGTGCGGGCGGATATGTAAAAAGTCGGATGAATGAATCCTGTTTTAAATACCATTATACACAGCTGTAACAATTACTATATTCACACAATTATCGTTTTGAGATTCAGCTTTTATTAGGAAGCTCCCCTAAACCCCTTGTTTAGAAAGATCGAGAAATTCTAACTAAGACCTTATCAATAGAATTGACCAAGCATTACCATCAAAACAGTCTTACCTTGAAATAATCCCTGGTTCTCATTCCTCTGAAAGTCTTGTTCATTGCAGTCGGGGTTCATGTTTCTGAGAGGTTGTTTAATGTCTGCATCTGCAGCGTTGATGCATTCCCACACCGCTTTCAACTCGCTCTCTGATATTTCCAATCTCAGCTTCAGACTTTCATTCTCTTTCTCCTTTCCAGCCATTTCCATTTGGAATTCAGTGAATTTTCTGCCGACAACTTTTGTGATTTGGCACAAGACGGTGTCTACAGCCGCTTTCACTGCGTGCTCGATGGTAGAGGCGAGCTCGTCTTGAAAGAACGACACGGAGACACTGACGTCCATCTTCACTGGTTTCAGTTTGAGACTCGCGTAGCAGAATCCTCCTTGAGTTTAATTTAATATTTATTTAAATAGAATTAACAGTCATATAAAATCATCACTTCTAGTGTGATAAAGAAAACAAACAAACAAGAGACTCGTCTTACTTTGCAAGGAGTAACTTTTACCATCATGTATAGCTTGAACTTAAAGCGCGTTTGTTTTCTCAGTAAAAAAATCACATTGACAAGTTAAACATCTGTGTGTACAGCTGACACGCTCCACTCTGTCTGAGTGCTTAAATAAAAAAAGAAAGGGGACTCTGTTTCAGAACTCAATGCAGGCAGTAAACGAACAAAACAAATAATATCAATCAGCGAAACATTTGTACCCAACCTAAAATACTTTAAACAGCAGATAATACAATTCTGTAAAACCTGTAGGGCTGCAGCCCTCTCTTCTGCATAAGCAAAACAACCTTTTCTATCTCCTGTACTGAAATGGAGCGTCACAAGCAGTGGGCGTGTCTGGTTGGAACCATTGGCTGTAGAAACTCTAATCCCAGCCTGATTGGCTGCTGGCCTCCCTGTCGAACCCAAGGGAGGTTTTGAAGCTGGATCCCGGGGTTCTCCATGTGGGCTCTTACTGGCGTTGTGTTTTCCAATGCAATGTCCTGTGGAGGATCCGAAATGGCGCCAGTTTAGTTTCTCTGCTTTGTACTCCAAAACTGCTTCGACTGTGTGAGTCATTGCATTGCGCTTGATTTGTTAATAGAGTCGACTGTTTGTTTATATGAATGGTTTTAGTTATAGTGGCGGTTTAGAGGTGAAGGGGGAAACTTGAGACAGATTAACAAAACAACAACAATAATTTATGCGCCGATGGAAGAGAGAGAGAGCGTAAACAACTGAATTTAATTCACATTATTAGACACATTATTATTAATTTCTTAGCAGACGCCCTTATCCAGGGTGACTTACAATTATTACAAGTTATCACATTATTTGTTATATACAATTACCCATTCATAGTTGTTTTTATACTGGAGCAATATAGGTAAAGTACCTTGCTCAAGGGTACAGCAGCAGTGTCCCCCACCTGGGATTAAACCCATGACTCTCCGGTCAAGAGTCCAGAGCCCTAACCACTACTCCACACTGGTCCACAACTTCAAAATGGAATTTGAAAACTGAACTGCACAAACATGAAGTTTTAATTTCAATTACACACACCTGTCAACTTTTCAAAATACAAAATCGGGGGTGTGTGGTGCAGTCCGTGATATATATATATATATATATATATATATATATATATATATATATATATATATATATATATATATATATATATATATATTACTGTTTCCCAGTAGAGTTGCGGGGTTGCAGGTGCGCGGCTAACTATGTGAATTTAACTCGCGCTGAATGCATGCCTGCACAGGGCTCCGCTGGGTCCTAAACCCTGCTCGGTACAGGCGGGGATTGCAGTAAACACACACCGGACACGACTCTTGTAGACATTGGAGGTTTGCTGACATGACGGGGTTAAACAGTAGAGTTTTGACCAAAATACGGGAGACTCCCGGTGAATACGGGAGAGTTGACAGGTGTGATTGCATTTAAATCTGCAGGAGAGCGCTTTGATACCAGTCTGAATGAAGTTTTTTTGATAATGGACTTTCTCTGTGATTCTCAACTGCCAGGCATTAGGGAACAATAGAGTTATAGCACCCGCTTCAACCCGTGCTACAAAAAAACTAAATACAGGAATTGATAATAATTTACAAGGTATACTCTTTGTATTTTGCTAAACAAAAGAGGTACGGTTATCAGTTACTTTTGTTTAGCAAGCTGGCATTGTAAATGAAACATGGTGAGGTATAATTCTGTACCACCCAGAGGCTAAAGGGTTAATTGTACCCTGGCATGTTTTAGTTTCTTTTGTTTATCAAGGTACGTCTTCAGACTGGTCACTTTGATGCAGGTGTACCAGAGGTGTCCCGTGTGTAGGACGGTGTTCAAATGCAATTTTAGATTTCAACAAACAAAATCCAGAGTCGATTATTCAATTTAGGGTTTACCTAACTAAAAACATATCTGAAATCAAAATGCCCACTGGTAAATCCATCTCCGTTACATATGTGAGCAGGAGGATGATGGGAAATGTAGTTCTGAGAGGTCCATGCGGGTACATGGGAAGCCATCTTGAGGCAGGGAATGCAATTTAAAAGTTAAAAAAGTGGTCAAAATGTAAAAAATTAAAACAATACACACACCTTACGTAAACAGTTGTAGCAACACGTGGGAACACGTAACACAATAAAATAAAAAGGTCCTCATGTGCCCTTTAATTTCCTGCAAGGGGTGAAAGTGCTATTGTAATGGTGTTTCTGTAAGTTTCAGTAGTTGGACGTGTACAAAAGTAGCTGACAGCAGTTACATGGACGTTAAAATCGTGATATAATAATTGGATTGTGAGGGAACTTGCAAATAAATGACCTACCTGCTTGGAACATCATACTGTTAGTTGGATGAGAACATATTTATTTGCATGTAAATCATTATATTATGTGAAGATTGGAGCGAAGTTTTAGGCTACCAATAATCAGCATAATAATTAGAATTGATAGTAGAAGACGCTGAACTGGAGAATGCTGCCAATCTCTCTGTTGGGTAGATTTTCTCTGGAAGGTTCCCAGCTCAGAATAAAGAAAAGGAGACTCTCACTCTCTAAACTAGGAGAGCTATCCTTGCCTGTTCTTGAGAAATATTATGTGGCTGCAAGCTATGTTCTGTGAAATACTGGATTTTTGAAAATGTTAATGCCAGATGTACCCACATGAAACCATTTGGAAAACAACCTGACTATTCACTCCTCACTGGTCCCAGAAAAAAATGTTTAAGCAATACATTTTACATACTATTTACATACATTAAATGTCTGGTATATTGTTTTAAAATGTTTCGGATTAGACCATGCTTATTTAAAACTGGAGGGTATTCCGTCCACAAAATACAAAAAGCTTGGTATCAACACTGCAGGACATCTCTCAGAACGACACACTGTCCTTTCACACAGCACAGTCAGTACAGTACAGTATAGCAAAGGAACTCTTTCAGTTCTTTCAAATAAGACAGGTTCTCAAAATGATCACACTATAGCCTACACACTGATAGCATATGTGCAATCGAATAAATATGATTGAGGCATGCTGAGCTGTAAAAAAATACCATGAAACTGCAGGGTGCAAATAAAAACGAGAGTGTAACAAATGGACAATATTAGCCTAACACTTGTGCCCTTTTTACATGCAATATAGTACCCCAAAATTAGTTTCCAAAAAAATTATAAAGACCATACAGACATCACAGAAATTAGAAACAAGCAATACAATGCATACAATTAATAAGACAAAATGTATGCAATACAATAAAGAATAGGCTTTATATTATAGCCTATTAAAAACAGGTGTGTGGTGTCTTTGTAAACGCTGATATTACGTTAAACAACTTTCGCTTTGTATAAGCTTTCACAATTATTTTCAGGAAATCGAGAGATCTTGCTAGGAACTCAGGATCGATGAGAGAGGCAGTGTCTGCTAGGTGCTGTTTTTTTATCGAGTTGTCGGACAGTGTAGTTGGTGAGTTTTGGAAGGAAAAATAACAAAGTAAGCTATAGTACTCATTTTTACTTCGTTTATTTTAGAAATGTCATAACTGAATCAACACGTTATGTGAGAACATTCTTTCAAAAAAACTAAAATGCAATCACCTTTTAAAAACGAGTCGCCACGTCAATTTCAGTCCTCGATGCCGCTTGTCAGATTCAGCAGGCTACTGTTTAGCCAGAGACACAGTACAAGGAAAAAATGCATCGGGAACATTAAACGACGAAGCAAGAAATGTCTGCTCTAGTGCCCTGGGGTTTGAGATCTCTCCTCTAAATTACTGCAGGAAAAGAACATAACAAAACGTGCTGTGGCTTTTCTGTTCTGTACCACATCATGGATTGTTATTGCTGTGTTACCTGTTTGATAATGTGGGCAATAATCCTTCCCCTATCAGTGCACTAGAGCAGACATTTTGAAAAGAGCTTTGAAACAGACTTTAAAGTTGTCAGTGTAAAAAGTTGTCAGGATGTTAACAATGAAAAGGAAAATGACAGATACATTATTTAAACCGTTCTAGCAACCCTGCTTATTCTTTAACGTTTGCAGGACCAAATGTACATGTAAATACCCTGAAATTCAGACCATGTTTTCATTGTTAAATGTATGCTATTTGAATAGGTCTTCAGGGTTCAACTGACTGAATTATGAGTCACATTTCTTCTTCACAATTTGCTGTGTTCTGTGGCCCGAGGCATGCAGTGCGCTGTCCCGAGGACAGTACAGGTCAGTGAGTCTTGTGTCCTGTGCTGTCCTGACTCTGCTGAGTCTTGTGTCCTGTGCTGTCCTGACTCTGCTGAGTCTTGTGTCCTGTGGCAGTGCCCTGGCTCTCTCCTGAATGTCTGGTGTAGGTTCTGTATACTTTGCCAGAGTCTTGACTCAAATCCATATCTTAGAACATATATTTGTATTACTATAACCTGCATTAAATTTTCATCAATTAGGCAATTAATCACCAATTTACTTTTTTTGTAATTGGCACACAATTCCAATCATATGCAACTGTAAATAATAACATTTCAAATTGGAATTGGAAACTTTAAATACAGTGCTGAACACTGAACTTATGAGAATCTGCGAATGTAGTGTTTAGAAATACAAGATTGGAAAACAACACATACTTCGTATATTGCAACAGGTAGCCAACATTTCTGGAGCAAAATAGTTTTTATGGGTGTGATTCGTCAAATATTTTGGTCGCAAATATTTATGGCTTTACAGTATTAATGGCGATCAGACATTGTATCATTGTTAGTAGTTATTTCTGACATGTATTCGTTGATTGGTTGCGATTGTAGTGTTGCAAGGTTCTGTTACTGTATGTAAAGTGTGATTGGATAGTCAGATTATCATGAGCATTTAAACACCCCCCCCCCCTCACCAGTACTCACATCTTGAGCGCCCTGTGGCCCCCGCCCAAGGTTTAGACTGTCATTGAGTACCCCTGGTATACTGTGTGCAAGGCTTTTCAATAAGTTATTTTCTTTGTTTATTTCGGATTCATTTCACACAAGGAAAACAACATATTATAAAAGGAATATTTCAGTTTTTGGAGTAATTCTTTAAAATTGTCCTTGTAAAGCAGAATATGGAGATGACTTCTCCAGTGAGTTGTACACTACAATTTAAGACGATGTCCCGTTGTGTGTCCCCTAGATGTAATCTAAAATAAAACAATTAAAACAAAATTAATTATTTGAATAGAAATTCCAAAAGTGGCTATTTTTAAGGTAAGCACCTTTGGCATTCATTCTCAGGTTACTGAGAAAAATCAATTTTTCCATTTCCATTGTGAAACTGTTTATGGGGGAGGGGGGTGGCATTATATTGCTATCAGTCTGTCAACAACAAAACTATGTTTGAGGTAAGAAATTCAGAATTGACCAAAGCTTATCATTGACTTGACGGCTGGTGACTTGCAGACGGAATTACAATCCATTTCATAGATTACTAAAGTGACGTGACAAAACCAGAATGGTCAGCAAGATGGGGTCGCTCATATTTTCCATCCAAGAGTGTTGATCTGAAGGGATTAGCAGTAACTCTATTTATCAAGCAACTTTATTATTTTGCTTACAGTAAATATCTTTGTATTTTAGTCAAATTTACTCCTGGTGTTCAGGTGTCCAAGTGTCTAAGATTCTATTAATTATCTTGTGTACTTCAAGACCCAGTAACTGACATTCAGAGAAGGGACAGGGCGTCACTCGTGTGAATTTTCTGGTGTTTAAGGTTTGATAAGTGACTGAAACATTTCAGACATTCACAACATTGATAAGATCTATTTGTGAGAGCGCTGGTGGACTTTCAAGGAACTTAAATATGTGAATCTCTTCCCACACTCAGTGCAGTGATAAGGTTTCTCTCCTGTGTGAACACGCTGGTGTGTTTTAAGATTTTGTAACAGCGTGAAACTCTTCTCGCACTCTGTGCAGTGATGAGGTTTCTCTCCTGTGTGAATGCGCTGGTGCGATTTAAGATTTTGTAACAGCGTGAAACTCTTCCCACACTCAGTACAGTGATAAGGTTTCTCTCCTGTGTGAATGCGCTGGTGTGATTTAAGACTTTCTAATCGCGTGAAACTCCTCCCACACTCAGTGCAGCGATAAGGTTTCTCTCCTGTGTGAACACGCTGGTGGATTTTAAGCCGTGATAAATGATTGAAACTTTTCCCACAATCAGCACAGGAAAATGGTGTCCCTCTTCTGTGATTCCCTTTAGCAGCTAGAGAAAAAAAGACAAGACAAAGGTTATTGTACAGCATTCTTACACATTCACTCTTCTGCAGGGCTTCCCCTCATAACCATGACCAACTCCTAGAGTGAACTCTGATGAGAATACATTCAAACCCGCTTAATATCACTCCTGTTAATACCAGCCTCCTTTTATCATCATCACATTGGATATAATGGGTGTCAATAAGTACAAATGCTTGAGAATATCAGTGATTATCAACACTCGCAGTTAATATCACTCACATTTGCCAGTCATTGATTTCCACCCCACTTAATATCAATTTGAGGAATAATAGCATAAGATCAGGTTTACATGCAAGTGCTGTATTGAAATGTTTCTTCTGGTGACACTTAGCAACCCGACTGGATCTGGCATCACCCACTGATGAGACATGTGATCCCAGCACCACTATAAAGATGTGGGAGCAGCACAACTGCAAACAGTCTACCAGAAACAGGGAAAGGCAAAGACCTAACAGCATTCAAAACAGGCATGATAGTGGGTGCACATCTAGCAGGGTCACAGCAGCAAGGATAGTTATGTTGAAAGCCATTGACATAGTGTTTGGGCAGCCACTCTAGCTTATATTAAGGTGAATCTTCAGCACACTTCTAGAGTTTAGTAACCAGTTTTTGCAAGATTAATAGTCAGCTTAATGTGTCTTGTTTTGTATAATTACCTCTAAATCCCAGTTCACATTCAGGTGGACAATCATCACACAGGCTGGATCCCAACTTGTTGTTCTCCTCAAGTGTACAGACATTATTTTCAGCAGGAACTTCCTCTGCGATGGGGACACATTCCTGTTCTATGAATTCCTCTTTAATAGGAACACATTCCAGTCGAGGGACCTCTTCATCTTTAACACATGTCAGCTCTGTAACCTGCTTTAGACTTGAACACCACTCCTGGTCAAAGGACTCCTCTTGTGTGTAAACTGCTTCTATCCTTGGCCCCTCCTGTGCTTCAGATTTAGACATAGCATGGCGCTCTTTGGGATCTGTGTGAAAGAAAATTATACACAATTATAACTCTTACAAATTAGCCAGGTTCCTCTACAAAGCTAGCCCCTTGTCAGAATTCTACTGAGAGATGTCATTGGGTCATTAAACTGAAACATGAGGAGGTGTTTTTATTTTTTATTTTACTTAAAGCTAAGGACAACAGTGAGTGTCCTCTACTAACACAACTAAGTGAATACACTCTTTACACCCAGGAGCTTGACAGTGGAAGTGGACAGCGAGCTACCAGGAAGACAAAGGCCAGCCCTGCAGGTGTCTGCTTGAGCTCACTGGGCTCCTGGCCAATAGATACAAATCATGAATGATGACCTCTAGAGACTTCGACTTTTCCAGACACCACAGGATGGAGAGCTGGGAATGAGGTTGGATCCAACATTGCTTCTAAAGTATTTGTGGGAGAAGGGTGATTAATTAGCTGTACAACCGAGGTCCTATTGTAAGTGACTGTGCAGCAGCAGTTGTGATGCATAGTTCAAATTTTGTAAAAACACGCCATTTTGTTATTATTGTTGACAGCCTGGATGGGGTTAAAATGCCCCATCCAGATAAAATCGTGAGAATGCGAGGTCAACAGCGAGTGATTATTGATAAACTGGCTGTTGACCACGCACATGATAAAACCCGTGCCGAATGTGGTTGAGGGGTAAATTAGGTAATTGATAGCTAGTTGACCCCTCAGCCACAATACAAAAGACCTTGGGCCGTATTCACAAAGCTGACAAGTCTAAGACCAAAAAACGGGCTTAAGTCGCTTTTGCTGAATTTGTTATGACCGAGTCTCAAGTCCGTTTCACAAAATGATTTTCTGGGGGGTCTTAACTTAGACCAGCGTTTCTGTCCTCGCGTGACGTCTTCCACTCAAGAGAAAGCCGTTACTTGAGGGACAGATTGATAATTTAGCTTCTTCACTGGGACTTAAGAAAAATCATGATGTCATGTAAATATAAATAATGTGAAATGTATAGATTTTATTATAGAATTTCGTAATTTTCTATTAAAAAATATATTGTTATAATTACATTTAAACGTATGATTAAATTGACCTGTTGAATTATTTTACACTGGTTAGGCTCTCATTGATTATTTAAGTGTGTGTGTATATATATATATATATATATATATATATATATATATATATATATATATATATATTATATTATATAAATAAAATCACATGTAATTACAGTGAAATAAACAATGCAGAATATTATGTAATTTTTATGTGTATTGTATTCAATGGAATATTTGTTAAAGTATATTTTTTAAAAAGTTTATGTGTCTGTCTTTCTATTTGCTTTCAGATGTGTATCCCTTTAAGAAAGACGGTCTTGGTTTTTAATGCGACGCAAGCATTTTTAGAAACAGGATATAGTTTCTGGTAATGGAGTAACCAGGCAGAGGGGAATACGGTTAGAAACAGCAGTAGGACACACGGAAAAGGGTACACAGGAGGGTGTGGATGTGTTTTATAACTGTGGATAACAAACACAAAACCACAACAGAGCTGGTATTACTTTGCATGTTTCCAGCTCTGCTATTGAAGTCTTCATTCCTCTCAAGCCGTGCTTTTGCTGCTGCTTGTTATAAATTAAACGTAGATTTACAGCCCTAATTATAGTTCTCGAGTCTCGCAGGGAGTCGGGAGAAATGTGCTCGAAATCGGGAGTGTCTCACGGCAGGTATGAGGTTGTACAGGTTTTGTAACAGCGGTTAAACTACAATTGCGCAAACAACTCATGGGACCACTATCATTATTAAACTCCAGCCATGAGTAAATCTTCAGCCCGTTTGCCTGAAAATCTCTTTTTTTAAACTTTCCTTTCACTGACGTCACTTATTTTTGCTGTTGTATCACGAAGGCTGTATCTAATCCATGTATTAGGCTGTGGTGTGTGACCGAGTTTAGTAAAAATACTATGAATAGTTATTTTTTTTGCCAAATGACCCTTTGTATTTTTTTTATAATGAAAGTTTGTTGTTTTTAAATTTGATTTTTTTTATACCATTTTATTTTTGTACCAATTAGTGTGTGAATCACTCAGAAAACATTGATTTGTGTTTGTTTGAATTAAAATTGAATCAACATAATATGCTGTAATCCAGAAATCCATCGCATATCCGACTGCGGTGGAATCAGAGTGCGGGCGGATATGTAAAAAGGAGGATGAATGAATCCTGTTTTAAATACCATTATACACAGCTGTAACAATTACTATATTCACACAATTATCGTTTTGAGATTCAGCTTTTATTAGGAAGCTCCCCTAAACCCCTTGTTTAGAAAGATCGAGAAATTCTAACTAAGACCTCATCAATAAAATTGACCAAGCATTACCATCAAAACTATCTTACCTTGAAATAATCCCTGGTTCTCGTTCCTCTGAAAGTCTTGTTCATTGCAGTCGGGGTTCATGTTTCTGAGAGGTTGTTTAATGTCTGCATCTGCAGCGTTCATGCATTCCCGCACTGCTTTCAACTCGCTCTCTGATATTTCCAATCTCAGCTTCAGACTTTCATTCTCTTTCTCCTTTCCAGCCATTTCCATTTGGAATTCAGTGAATTTGCCGCCGACAACTTTTGTGATTTGGCACAAGACGGTGTCTACAGCCGCTTTCACTGCGTGCTCGATGGTAGAGGCGAGCTCGTCTTGAAAGAACGACACGGAGACGCTGACGTCCATCTTCACTGGTTTCAGTGTGAGACTCGCGTAGCAGAATCCTCCTTGAGTTTAATTTAATATTTATTTAAATAGAATTAACAGTCATATAAAATCATCACTTCTAGTGTGATGAAGAAAACAAACAAACAAGAGACTCGTCTTACTTTGCAAGGAGTAACTTTTACCATCATGTATAGCTTGAACTTAAAGCGCGTTTGTTTTCTCAGTAAAAAATCACATTGACAAGTTAAACATCTGTGTGTACAGCTGACACGCTCCACTCTGTCTGAGTGCTTAAATAAAAACACAAAGGGGACTCTGTTTCAGAACTCAATGCAGGCAGTAAACGAACAAAACAAATAATATCAATCAGCGAAACATTTGTACCCAACCTAAAATACTTTAAACAGCAGATAATACAATTCTGTGAAACCTGTAGGGCTGCAGCCCTCTCTTCTGCATAAGCAAAACAACCTTTTCTATCTCCTGTACTGAAATGGAGCGTCACAAGCAGTGGGCGTGTCTGGTTGGAACCATTGGCTGTAGAAACTCTAATCCCAGCCTGATTGGCTGCTGGCCTCCCTGTCGAACCCAAGGGAGGTTTTGAAGCTGGATCCCGGGGTTCTCCATGTGGGCTCTTACTGGCGTTGTGTTTTCCAATGCAATGTCCTGTGGAGGATCCGAAATGGCGCCAGTTTAGTTTCCCTGCTTTGTACTCCAAAACTGCTTCGAGTGTGTGAGTCATTGCATTGCGCTTGATTTGTTAATAGAGTCGACTGTTTTTTTTTTTTATATAACAACATTAGAACATAAGAAAGTTTACAAACGAGAGGAGGCCATTCAGCCCATCTTGCTTGTTTGGTTGTTAGTGGCTTATTGATCCCAGAATCTCATCAAGCAGCTTCTTGAAGGATCCCAGGGTGTCAGCTTCAACAACATTACTGGGGAGTTGGTTCCAGACCCTCACAATTCTCTGTGCAAAAAAGTGCCTAATATTTTCTGTTCTGAATGCCCCTTTATCTAATCTCCATTTGTGACCCCTGGTCCTTGTTTCTTTTTTCAGGTCAAAAAAAGTCCCCTGGGTCGACATTGTCTATACCTTTTAGGATTTTGAATGCTTGAATCTGATCACCGCGTAGTCTTCTTTGTTCAAGATACAAAGGTACACCTGGTGGTCCCTGGTACTTGAGATGAAAAGGCTGAAAACCACGGGTTTAAAGCAGTTGAACAATGAAAAAAATCATGGATTGTGTCGTTATTTTCTTTTGTAATGCTAGTACACCCACCCCTCATTATATCGCCCCTCGCTATACTGCGGGTTCAGATATATCGCAGTCCTGGAGTTGGCACCCCATTTTTACAGTCTAACTGTGCATGCCTTAACTGCAAAACACAAAGGCATATATAGGCAATTTCACTTGTAATTACTGTTCGTTTTATTTTGTACTGCACATCACAAACAAATATACAACACAATTCAAAAACAAAATATCATACTGTTCTCATATACACACGTATTGCACAAAAACACAAAGCAAATTAAATATCTACTGGCTGAAGCGGGTTTTATTTTAGCCGACAAAGTTGGCAGCAACGCACAAGCAAAAGTCACAGGGCAGTGACGTCAGCTCCCTAGCAGCAAGCCTCCTACGTTGGGAATGGATTCTTTCAATGCAGCGGGTTTGTGCATTTGGAGAAAGGAAATGAATTGGAGAATTCAGCTGATGCGAACCAAATACCCTCCTCTGTACGAATTAAGACAGTGAGCTGCTTTTTATACGAAAAATGAGAAAAAGTGGGTTGTGTGGAAGATTTATATTGGACACTGACGCCCCCGATAAAACGAGGGAGTGCTCGTACAGTATTTGTTTTTCTATGCGCCTCTCGCGGCCCTCGATATATATCAGATTTATACTGGACCCCGACACCTGTGATATGGCGAGTGGGTGTTGGATTAGCTGAGGTTTACAGTTTTGCCGGTGGCTGACATATTTCTCATCCCATCTCTTTCACAAACACTCCAATCCGTTAACAAATCAAACGAAACACAGTGAGTGCGTTCACGACACGTAGACTTTCGTCATTCTGCACAGAATCGGAGCAAGTAGCCAATGAATTTTCAGAACCTTTGCAGAATCTGCGCAGATTTAGCAAACTCTGCCTCTGGTGAACGCACCCAAGGACTCGCAGCATCTTTGAAATACAAAGCACATTGAGCAAGCGCAGAGTACAAAGCAGTGGGAAGAAACTGGCGCCATTTCGATTGCAAACTGGACATTGCGTAGGAAACTCAACGTACTGGAGCCGACATGGCAGACTCTGTCATCCAGTTACATTACATGCTCCTCCAATCGCGATCCCGCCTCGCTTCGCCATAGAAGCCAGCCATGCAGTCTCGCACGATTTTTGGAGTGTTTCTGCAGCCAATAGAACGCGACGATTCCAACCAGGCACGCCCACTGCTAGTGACGTCATCATTTCGTTGCGGGAAATTGAAACGTTGCTTTGTTTATGCTGGCGGGGTGAGGAGGAGGCGCACGTGAGAATTGCATTTTATCACCTGGGCTGTTTTAAATTATTAGGTTGGGTTAAAATAGTTCCTAATGATTTATATAGTTGTGTTCCTTTATTACCTGCATTGAGTTCTGAAACAAAGAGTCAATTTTCTTTTTTTTTCTTTTTTTATTTAAGAACTCAGACATAGTGGAGCGCGAAAGTTACTCCTTGGAAAAGTTAAACGAGTCAGTTGTTTTTCTTTATCACACCTGAAGTGCTGATTTTATATCTGTTAATGATAGTGAATAAATATTTAATTAAAGTCAAAGAGGATCCCGCTACTCGAGTCTCAAGCTAACAGTCAGTGAAGATGGACGTCAGCGTCTCCGTGTCGTTCTTTCAAGACGAGCTCGCCTCTACCATCGAGCACGCAGTGAAAGCGGCTGTAGACACCGTCTTGTGCCAAATCACAAAAGTTGTCGGCGGCAAATTCACTGAATTCCGAATGGAAATGGCTGGAAAGGAGAAAGAGAATGAAAGTCTGAAGCTGAGATTGGAAATATCAGAGAGCGAGTTGAAAGCAGTGCGGGAATGCATGAACGCTGCAGATGCAGACATTAAACAACCTCTCAGAAACATGAACCCCGACTGCAATGAACAAGACTTTCAGAGGAACGAGAACCAGGGATTATTTCAAGGTAAGAATAGAAAATAAATACTTGTTTCCGACAAGATTACCAAATTCTCAAATGCTGTCAAAATAAAAGTAAGGAATTACTGTTTGATATTCTATCATTAACTAGCGGTTTGTCAGTCCCAAACCGTTGTGACATGTATATTAAATAAATGGGAAAAAATGATCATTTGTTAATCAGATTATTCTGCCTTTAGTTTTATTGGAACTGTGGTACCATTCAGTAGAGCGAAAATTATAAAGGGGTGCTTGAGCTGAAACCTCCAGACAGAAGGGGTACAGTAAAAAAAAAAAAAAACACGTTTGAAAACTGCTACCTTAAACTATCAGCGTTTTACCTGTTTGTTGAGGCATTCTGGGAAATGAAGTCTTTTCACAGACCTTTAAAATGGTAGGACTACATTTCGTTCCTACTATGTTATCACAGTATTTAAGCCATGGGGCCCAATGTACTTCCCCTCTATAACCTTTCCATATACTTTACCACACCGGTTACGTGGCTACTGGATTAGGTTTTGTTTTAGATACATACCCTAAACATGTGTTATCCATTTAGCCATGGATATTTTAGAATATGTATTTTTTTCTAATGAAAAGTAGAAGGGTCATTTGTACAGAAAAATGCTTTTAAAATTCCAGTCTAATGCATAATTTTAGAGGTATTTATAATCCCCAACAAGGCGAATAACACAGAGGTTGATAGGAGTTGTAATAAATGTTTTATTTGATAACACAAAAAACATAAAATGTGGAAATGTGGGTGGGGTGAAATCTTGTTGTTTTTTTTTTAAATTTCAGAAATTAATTTCAGCTTCAATTTGAGGCATTGATCACCCCGCTACCACAGATACTTTAGAAGCAATGTTGGATCCAGCCTCATTCCCAGCTCCCCATCCTGTAGTGTCTGGAAAACTAGAAGTCTCTATAGGTCATAATTCATGATGTTTCTCAATTGGCCAGGAGCCCAGTGAACTCAAGCAGACACCTGCCGGGCTGGCCTTTGTCTTCCTGGTAGCTCGCTGTCCACTTCCACTGTCAAGCACTACATTTTATAAGACTGTTTTTTCGACGGTCTCAAATAATAAACAATAATGTCGGACGGCTTTCATCCGTCCGCACACAAACATCAACATCATCATCATCATCAACATCATCATCATCATCATCATCATCATCATACTACAATACAAATAGAAATACACACATGAATAAATTAATATCCACAAGGGGTGTGCACCCCATCACAGTGCATTATATCCATTTAAAAGAAATACAATTAAAATGAAAAAAAAACACACCCTCATAAATTGTTCCACCAGAATGATCCAATCACATCTCTCAGTAGAATTCTGACAAGAGGCTGGCTTTGTAGAGGAACCTGGCTAGTAAGTAAGAGTTATAATTTTGTGCAATTTTCTTTCACGCAGATCCCAAAGAGAGCCGTGCTATATCTAAAGCACAGGAGGGTCCAAGGATAGAAGCAGTTTACACACTAGAGGCGTCCTTTGATCAGGAGTGGTGTGCAAGTCTAAAGCAGGTTACAGAGCTGACATGTGTTAAAGATGAAGAGGTCCCTCGACTGGAATGTGTTCCTATTAAAGAGGAATTCATAGAACAGGAATGTGTCCCCATCGCAGAGGACGTTCCTGCTGAAAATAATGTCTGTACACTTGAGGAGAACAACAAGCTGGGATCCAGCCTGTGTGATGATTGTCCACCTGAATGTGAACTGGGATTTAGAGGTAATTATACAAAACAAGAAACATTGAGCTGCCTGTTAACCGTGCAGAAATGAGTTACTAAGCTGTAGGAGTGTGCTGAAGATTTACATTGTTTGTAATTCCAGCTCAATTTAACCTGACCACTATGTCAATGGCTTGCAAGTTGCAACATAACTATCCTTGCTGCTGTGACCCTGCTAGATGTGCACCCACTATCATGCCTGTTTTGAATGCCGTTAGATCTTTGCCTTTCCCTGTTTCTGGTAGACTGTTTGCAGCTGTGCTGCTCCCTCAGCTTTATAGTGGTGCTGGGATCACATGTCTCATCAATGGGTGATGTCAAATCCAGTCAGGTTGCTAAGTGTACCCAGAAGAAACATTTCAATACAGCACTTACATGTAAACCTGATCTTATACGTGTATTCCTCAGTGATATTATGTGGGGGTGGAAATCAGTGACTGGTGTATTATTATTATTATTATTATTATTTGTTTACTTTGCAGACGCCTTTATCCAAGGCGACTTACAGACACTAGGGTGTGTGAACAATGCATCAGCTGCAGAGTGTTATTAAGTGGGTTTGACTGTATTCTCATCAGAGTTCACTCTAGGAGTTGGTCATGACGGGAAGCCCTGCAGAAGTGAATATGTATGAATGTAGTACAATAAACTTTGTCTCCTCTCTTTTTCTCTCATGCAGCTAAAGGAAATCTCAAAGGAGAGAAATCTCATCGCTGCACAGTGTGTAGGAAGATATTCAGTCGTTTATCACACCTTAAAAAACACCAGCACAGTCACAGAGGAGAGAAACCTCATCAGTGTTCTGAGTGTGGGAAGAGTTTCAGTCGTTTATCACACCTTAAAAAACACCAGCACAGTCACAGAGGAGAGAAACCTCATCAGTGTTCTGAGTGTGGGAAGAGTTTCACAAAGTTAGGAAATCTTCAGTCACACCAGCGCATTCACACAGGAGAGAAACCTTATCAGTGTACTGAGTGTGGGAGGAGATTCACGCAGTTACAAAATCTTAAAAGACACCAGCGCATTCACACAGGAGAGAAACCTCATCACTGCACTGAGTGTGGGAAGAGATTCACAAATTTAGGAAATCTTCAGTCACACCAGCGCATTCACACAGGAGAGAAACCTTATCACTGTACTGAGTGTGGGAAGAGCTTCAGACGGATAGATAGCTTGAAAGAGCACCAGCGAACTCGCAGTCACTTATCACACCTTAAGACACCATAAAATGGTTTTGAAGGATACAAGAGAATCCACAGAATTTCAGCCACTTGAGGACACCTAAACACCAGGAGTAAATGTGAATAAAATACAGAAATATTTACTGCAAACAAAAGAATAAACTTACTTGATAAATAGGTTTATTCCGAATCACTTCAGATCAAAAACCTACACTCACGGATGGGACATGAGAACTACAACGTCTTGGACGGACCATTCATCATGTTGTTGACCATTCTGATTTTGTTACGTCAGATTAGTAATCTATGAAATAGATTGTAATTGCATCTGCTTTGTAAATTGCATTTTACAAAGAAGAATGGGCAAAAATTGCAGTGTCCTGATGTGCAAAGCAGGTAGAGACTTATCCAAATAGACTCATGGCTGTAATTGCTGCCAAAGGTGCCTCTACTAAATATTGACTCAAGGGGGTGAATACTTATGCAATCAATTATTTTCTGTTTTATATTTGTAATTAATTTAGAACAATTTGTAGATTTTATTTTTCTCTTTGACATTATGGACTTTTTTGTGTTGATCAGTGGCAAAAACTCCTAATTAAATCCATTTTGATTCCATGTTGTAACACAATAAAATGTGTAAAAGTCCAAGGGGGGTGAATGCTTTTGAGAGCCACTGTACACCAAGCCCTGTCTGCACATTTTGCAATGGTCAACTAGTAGGCGGGAATATTTTATAATAAAATTGTTATTGTTGTCAATGTGATGTTAACTACATTACCAACATTGTGTGAAGGTGTATTGTTTTGTATACAGTAGTGGACTGTAGTGGAATTTAAATAGAAACAAGTACAAATAGCCAGAACAAAACACTTTTATTACAAGTAACTTTAAAATTGGCAATGTTGCATTTAACAAACAATCAAGCTAACTATTTAAATATAGTGCCACATTGTGTTTGTAGTTAGAGGGATTTTAGTTCTTAGCCAGGTTTTGCCCCAGTGATGTTGCCAGACTGGACAAAACCCCTCTCAACAATGTGGCGTTGTGCCGCTTCGCTTCTCTGTCTTTGTGTTTCTCTTGCATTCCTGCGCCGATCCCTTGCTAATTCCAAATCTTCCTCTTGCAATTTGAAATATCTCTCATGTGTCTCTCGGAGGTAGCTGGTCAACTCGCTTTCCACAACAGCCTTCCTTTTCCTTCCTGTTTTAATAAAATAAGTTTTACATATTTCCCTATTGACTTCAGAACCAAAGAGCCATTGCAAGTTAAAATCTCTATGGTTCATAAATGTAGAGTTATAGGACAGCGTGAGAAGCAGCCTTCTTTGCAATGTGCTGCAAGAAAAGGACTGGGTTTATTAATCTCATACACTGTATGGCAGTGGACAGTAGATATCTAACAAAGGGAGAACATCCACATGACATGTAGTGTGGTGATGCACTGTAATGACTCTACCTCTGTGGGATGCCGTTGGTCTTCCACACAGCCATGAGGAGGAGCTGCCAGCACCCTCGTGCGGACCCTGGCACCGGGGAGAGCTGGCACACATCTGTGGGTGTTCTGGAGAGGGGGAGTGTCTGCAGTTATCCAGCTCTGTCCATTGCAGGTCTTCTAAAGAATTAAAACACATTTCTTAAGATCACTGAACACATTGAGTGTAAAAAAAAAAAAAACATAACTATTACTAAAATAAAATAAATGCACAGCTTCCAAACCTGCTACTGAAGCTTTATGAAAAAGAACTGGCCATGTTCTTTAAGTGTGGAGTAGTGGTTAGGGCTCTGGACTCTTGACCGGGGGGTTGTGGGTTCAATCCCAGGTGGGGGACACTGCTGCTGTACGCTTGAGCAAGGTACTTTACCTAGATTGCTCCAGTAAAAACACAACTGTGTAAATGGGTAATTGTATGGAAAAATAATGTGATATCTTGTAACAATTGTAAGTCGCCCTGCATAAGGGCGTCTGCTAAGAAATAAATAAATAATAAAAAAATAATGTTAAAAACAATAGATAAATCTAGCACCACGAGCAAGGAACGCATCTTTAAGCATGCAGGATTTCTCAGCAGGTAATATTCGTGTTTTTATCTATGCCAGAAACAAACATTCTTAACTTTGGCTCAATACAAATAAAATATTTCAGAAGGGGGCAGACAGCAGCTAAAACAAACTGATGAGGTTTATCAACATGTTCAGCACAGACGCATTCCTCTAACAGGAATCAAGTCTTCTGGAAACCCAAGGTGAAAGAATGGTAAATAAAAAATGATAGTAAGGTTTTAAAAACGTAATCTGGACATGCGCTGATCATTCAAATTACAACATTTATATTATGAAAATTCCAGAAACCTGTCAGACCCTGTCAATACTTGGTGGGCAAACTGGCTGCACATGTTCCAAAATCCAGAACAAGTGAAGTATATAAAATGAGTTTACATTAGGGGGGTGCTGTAATTCTTTCTGGATCCCTTTGCCAACTTCCCATCTTTTAAGAAAAATGATTAATAGAAAATGAATGTCGTTGTCCAGCCTGTTGTTAAACAACACAGCATCTCTAAGAAAAGTAAGTCTTTAAATGTGTTATTATTTGATGTTTGTTTAGGTACGATTCTGCAAGGTCTGGTAAAGTGTCCAACTAAACCAGACTGGTGGATGTAAGCAGAAAATAGCCCATCGATTTCAATAGTTTAATCTCAAAAAATGCTGTTAAACTCAGAGACTTTCACTTGAACTAAGTAAGATAAAAAGAAATAAATAAATAAAGAAAACAAACATTCCAATCCGTTAATAAATCAAACCAAATAGAAAAGATTACACACAGACACATACACACACACACACACACACTCACACACACACACACACACACACACACACACACACACACTTGCAGCATTTGGACTGCAAAGCTCACTGAGCAAACGCAACACGAAACAACTGGCGCCATTTGGGATCCCCATTAAAAACATTGCATAGGAAAACATAACGCAGTAGGAAGCACGTGGTGATCTCTGGGATCCAGTTTCAGGTCTTCTCCTCGCGATCCCGCCCCTCCTTGGACAGGGAGATCAGCCAATCAGTCTCGCAACATGGATTAGAGCGATTCCGCGGCCAATAGTACGCGACGGTTCCAATCAGGCACGCCTACTACTAGTGACGCGTTCATTCTGTTGCAGGAAATTGAAACGTTGTTTTGTTTTGTGAGGTTGAGAGAGAGAGAGAGGAGAGCAGCAGCTGTTGGTTTTACAGTATTTTATTACCTGCTGTTTAAAGTATTAGGTTGGGTGAAATGTTTCTTAGTGATTTATATTATTTTTGTTCGTTTATTACCTGCATTGAGTTGTGAAACAAAGAGTTCCCTTTCTGTTTTATTTCTATAACTCAGACAGAGTGGATCGTGTCAGCTGAACACAAACGCGCTTGAAGTTCAAGCTGTACATGATGCTGAAAGACCAAAGTTACTCCTTGCAAAGTAAGACGAGTCTGTTTGTTTTCTTTCTTGTGGCAGGAGATGTGCTGATTTTATATGAATGTTAATTCTCCATTTAAAAAATAAATAAATAGAAACCAAAGAGGATTCCTGCTACTCGAGTCTGAAGCTAACAGTCAGTGAAGATGGACGTCAGCGTCTCCGTGTCGTTCTTTCAAGACGAGCTCGCCTCTACCATCGAGCACGCAGTGAAAGCGGCTGTAGACACCGTCTTGTGCCAAATCACAAAAGTTGTCGGCGGCAAATTCACTGAATTCCAAATGGAAATGGCTGGAAAGGAGAAAGAGAATGAAAGTCTGAAGCTGAGATTGGAAATATCAGAGAGCGAGTTGAAAGCAGTGCGGGAATGCATGAACGCTGCAGATGCAGACATTAAACAACCTCTCAGAAACATGAACCCCGACTGCAATGAACAAGACTTTCAGAGGAACCAGAACCAGGGATTATTTCAAGGTAAGGATAGAATGCAAATACTTGTTTCCGACAAGATTCCCAAATTCTCAAATGCTGTCAAAATAAAAGTAAGGAATTACTGTTTGATATTCTATCATTAACTAGCAGTTTGTCAGTCCCAAACCGTTGTGACATGTATATTAAATAAATGGGGAAAATGATCATCTGTTAATCAGATTATTCTGCCTTTAGTTTTATTGGAACTGTGGTACCATTCAGTAGAGCGAAAATTATAAAGGGGTGCTTGAGCTGAAACCTCCAGACAGAAGGGGTACAGTTAAAAAAAAAAAACACGTTTGAAAACTGCTAATTTAAACTATCAGCATTTTACCTATTTGTTGAGGCATTCTGGGAAATGAAGTCTTTTCACAGACCTTTAAAATGGTAGGACTACATTTCCCAATTGTGTTATCACAGTATTTAAGCCATGGGGCCCAATGTACTTCCCCTCTATAACCTTTCCATATACTTTACCACAGCGGTTACGTGGCTACTGGATTAGGTTTTGTTTTAGATACATACCCTAAACATGTGTTATCCATTTAGCCATGGATATTTTAGAATATATATTTTTTTCTAATGAAAAGTAGAAGGGTCATTTGTATAGAAAATGCTTTTAAAATTCCAGTCTAACGCATACAAATAATTTTAGAGGTATTTATAATCCCCAACAAGGCGAATAACACAGAGGTTGATAGGAGTTGTAATAAATGTTTTATTTGATAACACAAAAAACGTGGAAATGTGGATGGGTTGAAATCTTGTTTTTTTTTAATTTCAAAAATTAATTTCAGCTTCAATTTGAGGCATTGATCACCCCTCTACCACAGATACTTTAGAAGCAATGTTGGATCCAGCCTCATTCCCAGCTCCCCATCCTGTAGTGTCTGGAGGCTGTGTAGTCCAGTGGTTAAAGAAAAGGGCTTGTAACCAGGAGGTCCCCGGTTCACATCCCACCTCAGCCACTGACTCGTCTGCTAAATAAACAAATAATAAAAACTAGAAGTCTCTAGAGGATATCATTCATGATGTTTCTCAATTGTCCAGGTGCCCAGTGAGCTCAAGCAGACACCTGCAGGGCTGGCCTTTGTCTTCCTGGTAGCTCGCTGTCCACTTCCACTGTCAAGCACTACATTTTATAAGACTGGTTTTTCGACGGTCTCAAATAATAAACAATAATGTCGGACGGCTTTCGTCCTTCCGCACACAAACATCAACATCATCATCATCATCATCATCATACTACAATACAAATAGAAATACACACATGAATAAATTAATATCCACAAGGGGTGTGCACCCCATCACAGTGCATTATATCCATTTAAAAGAAATACAATTAAAATGAAAAAAAAAACACCCTCATAAATTGTTCCACCAGAATGATCCAATCACATCTCTCAGTAGAATTCTGACAAGGGGCTGGCTTTGTAGAAGAACCTGGGTGGTAAGTAAGAGTTATAATTTTGTATAATTCTTTCACACAGATCCCAAAGAGAGCCATGCTATACTTAAATCTGAAGCACAGGAGGGGCCAAGGATAGAAGCAGTTTATACACTAGAGGCGTCCTTTGACCAGGAGTGCTGTTCAAGTCTAAAGCAGGTTACAGAGCTGACATGTGTTAAAGATGAAGAGGTCCCTCGACTGGAATGTGTTCCTATTAAAGAGGAATTCATAGAACAGGAATGTGTCCCCATCGCAGAGGAAGTTCCTACTGAAAATAATGTCTGTACACTTGAGGAGAACAACCAGCTGGGATCCAGCCTGTGTGATGATTGTCCACCTGAATGTGAACTGGGATTTAGAGGTAATTGTACAAAACAAGAAACATTGAGCTGCCTGTTAACCGTGCAGAAATGAGTTACTAAGCTGTAGGAGTGTGCTGAAGATTTACATTGTTTGTAATTCCAGCTCAATTTAACCTGACCACTATGTCAATGGCTTGCAAGTTGCAACATAACTTTCCTTGCTACTGTTGCATCTGCTAGATGTGCACCCACTGTCATGTCTGTTTTGAGTGCTGTTGGATCTTTGCCTTTCCCTGTTTCTGGTAGACTGTTTGCAGTTGTGCTGCTCCCACAGCTTTATAGTGGTGCTGGGATCACATGTCTCATCATTGGGTGATGCCAAATCCAGTCGGGTTGCTAAGTGTCACCAGAAGAAACATTTCAATACAGCACTTGCATATAAACCTGATCTTATACGTGTATTCCTCAGTGATATTATGTGGGGGTGGAAATTTGTGACTGGTGTATTATTATTATTATTATTTGTTTGTGTAGCATTCGCCTTTATCCAAGGCGACTTACAGAGACTAGGGTGTGTGAACTATGCATCAGCTGCAGAGTCACTTACAACTACGTCTCACCCTAAAGACGGAGCACAAGGAGGTAAAGTGACTTGCTCAGGGTCACACAATGACTGAGTGGGTGAGGTGGGATTTGAACCGGGGACCTCCTGGTTACAAGGCCTTTTCTTTAACCACTGAACCACACAGCCTCCTTGTGTGGTAATAATAATCAGTGTGTAAATAATCAAACTGATTATTCTGAAGCATTTGTACTTATTGACACCCACTGTATTCACCCTGGCTGGTATTAACAGGAGTGATATTAAGTGGGTTTGACTGTATTCTCATCAGAGTTCACTCTAGGAGTTGGTCATGAGGGGAAGCCCTGCAGAAGTGAATGTGTATGAATGTAGTACAATAAACTTTGTCTCCTCTCTTTTTCTCTCATGCAGCTAAAGGAAATCTCAAAGGAGAGAAATCTCATCGCTGCACAGTGTGTAGGAAGATATTCAGTCGTTTATCACACCTTAAAAAACACCAGCACAGTCACAGAGGAGAGAAACCTCATCAGTGTTCTGAGTGTGGGAAGAGTTTCAGTCGTTTATCACACCTTAAAAAACACCAGCACAGTCACAGAGGAGAGAAACCTCATCAGTGTTCTGAGTGTGGGAAGAGTTTCAGTCGTTTATCACACCTTAAAATCCACCAGCGCATTCACACAGGAGAGAAACCTTATCACTGCTCTGAGTGTGGGAAGAGATTCACAAAGTTAGGAAATCTTCAATCACACCAGCGCATTCACACAGGAGAGAAACCTCATCACTGCACTGAGTGTGGGAAGAGATTCACAAAGTTAGGAAATCTTAAAGTCCACCAGCGCATTCACACAGGAGAGAAACCTTATCACTGTACTGAGTGTGGGAGGAGCTTCAGACGGATAGATAGCTTGAAATCGCACCAGCGAACTCCCAGTCACTTATCACACCTTAAGACACCATAAAATGCACAATAGAGTGAAGCCCTATCCCTGCATTGAATGTGGGAAGTTGAGTCAGTTGCTGGGTCTTGAAGGATACAAGAGAATCCACAGAATTTCAGCCACTTGAGGACACCTAAACACCAGGAGTAAATGTGAATAAAATATAAAAATATTTACTGCAAACAAAAGAATAAACTTACTTGATAAATAGGTTTATTCCTAATCACTTCAGATCAAAAACCTACACTCACGGATGGGACAGGAGAACTACAACGTCTTGGACGGACCATTCATCATGTTGTTGACCATTCTGATTTTGTTACGTCAGATTAGTAATCTATGAAATAGATTGTAATTGCATCTGCTTTGTAAATTGCATTTTACAAAGAAGAATGGGCAAAAATTGCAGTGTCCAGATGTGCAAAGCAGGTAGAGACTTATCCAAATAGACTCATGGCTGTAACTGCTGCCAAAGGTGCCTCTACCAAATATTGACTCAAGGGGGTGAATACTTATGCAATCAATTATTTTCTGTTTTATATTTGTAATTAATTTAGAACAATTTGTAGATTTTATTTTTCACTTTGACATTATGGACTTTTTTGTGTTGATCAGTGGCAAAAACTCCTACTTAAATCCATTTTGATTCCATGTTGTAACACAATAAAATGTGGAAAAGTCCAAGGGGGGGGGGTGAATACTTTTGAGAGCCACTGTACACCAAGCCCTGTCTGCACATTTTGCAATGGTCAACTAGTAGGCAGGAATATGTTATAATAAAATTGTTATTGTTGTCAATGTGATGTTAACTACATTACCAACATTGTGTGGAGGTGTATTGTTTTGTATACAGTAGTGGACTGTAGTGGAATTTAAATAGAAACAAGTACAAATAGCCAGAACAAAACACTTTTATTACAAGTAACTTTAAAATTGGCAATGTTGCATTTAACAAACAATCAAGCTAACTATTTAAATATAGTGCCACGTTGTGTTTGTAGTTAGAGGGATTTTAGTTCTTAGCCAGGTTTTGCCCCAGTGATGTTGCCAGACTGGACAAAACCCCTCTCAACAATGTGGCGTTCTGCCGATTCACTTCTCTGTCTTTGTGTTTCTCTTGCATTCCTGCGCCGATCCCTTGCTAATTCCAAATCTTCCTCTTGCAATTTGAAATATCTCTCATCTGTCTCTCGGAGGTAGCTGGTCAACTCGCTTTCCACAACAGCCTTCCTTTTCCGTCCTGTTTTAATAAAATAAGTTTTTACATATTTCCCTATTGACTTCAGAACCAAAGAGCCATTGCAAGTTAAAATCTCTATGGTTCATGAATGTAGAGTTATAGGACAGCGTGAGAAGCAGCCTTCTTTGCAATGTGCTGCAAGAAAAGGACTGGGTTTATTAATCTCATACACTGTATGGCAGTGGACAGTAGATATCTAACAGAGGGAGAACATCCACATGACATGTAGTGTGGTGATGCATTGTAATGACTCTACCTCTGTGGGATGCCGTTGGTCTTCCACACAGCCATGAGGAGGAGCTGCCAGCACCCTCGTGCGGACCCTGGCACCGGGGAGAGCTGGCACACATCTGTGGGTGTTCTGGAGAGGGGTAGTGTCTGCAGTTATCCAGCTCTGTCCATTGCAGGTCTTCTAAAGAATTAAAACACATTTCTTAAGATCACTGAACACATTGAGTGTAAAAAAAAAAAAAACATAACTATTACTAAAATAAAATAAATGCACAGCTTCCAAACCTGCTACTGAAGCTTTATGAAAAAGAACTGGCCATGTTCTTTAAGTGTGGAGTAGTGGTTAGGGCTCTGGACTCTTGACCGGGGGGTTGTGGGTTCAATCCCAGGTGGGGGACACTGCTGCTGTACGCTTGAGCAAGGTACTTTACCTAGATTGCTCCAGTAAAAACACAACTGTGTAAATGGGTAATTGTATGGAAAAATAATGTGATATCTTGTAACAATTGTAAGTCGCCCTGCATAAGGGCGTCTGCTAAGAAATAAATAAATAATAAAAAAATAATGTTAAAAACAATAGATAAATCTAGCACCACGAGCAAGGAACGCATCTTTAAGCATGCAGGATTTCTCAGCAGGTAATATTCGTGTTTTTATCTATGCCAGAAACAAACATTCTTAACTTTGGCTCAATACAAATAAAATATTTCAGAAGAGGGCAGACAGCAGCTAAAGCAAACAGATGAGGCTTATCAACATGTTCAGCACAGACGCATTCCTCTAACAGGAATCAAGTCTTCTGGAAACCCAAGGTGAAAGAATGGTGAATAAAAAATGATAGTAAGGTTTTAAAAACGTAATCTGGACATGTGCTGATCATTCAAATTACAACATTTATATTATGAAAATTCCAGAAACCTGTTAGACCCTGTCAATACTTGGTGGGCAAACTGGGTGCACATGTTCCAAAATCCAGAATAAGTGAAGTATATAAAATGAGTTTACATTAGGGGGGTGCTGTAATTCTTTCTGTATCCCTTTGCCAACTACCCATCTTTTAAGAAAAATGATTAATAGAAAATGAATGTCGCTGCCCAGCCTGTTGAAAAACAACACAGCATCTCTAAGAAAAGTAAGTCTTTAAATGTGTTATTATTTGATGTTTGTTTAGGTACGATTCTGCAAGGTCTGGTAAAGTGTCCAACTGAACCAGACTGGTGGATGTAAGCAGAAAATAGCCCATCGATTTCAATAGTTTAATCTCAAAAAATGCTGTTAAACTCAGAGACTTTCACTTTAACTAAGTAAGATTAAAAAAATAAAGAAAACAAACATTCCAATCCGTTAATAAATCAAACCAAATACAAAAGATTACACACACACACACACACTGACACACACACACACACACACACACACACACAGACACACACACACACTTGCAGCATTTGGACTGCAAAGCTCACTGAGCAAACGCAACACGAAACAACTGGCGCCATTTGGGATCCACATTAAAAACATTGCATAGGAAAACATAACGCAGTAGGAAGCACGTGGTGATCTCTGGGATCCAGTTTCAGGTCTTCTCCTCGCGATCCCTCCCCTCCTTGGACAGGGAGATCAGCCAATCAGTCTCGCAACATGGATTAGAGCGATTCTGCGGCCAATAGTACGCGACGGTTCCAATCAGGCACGCCTACTACTAGTGACGCGTTCATTCTGTTGCAGGAAATTGAAACGTTGTTTTGTTTTGTGAGGTTGAGAGAGAGAGAGAGGAGAGCAGCAGCTGTTGGTTTTACAGTATTTTATTACCTGCTGTTTAAAGTATTAGGTTGGGTGAAATGTTTCTTAGTGATTTATATTATTTTTGTTCGTTTATTACCTGCATTGAGTTGTGAAACAAAGAGTTCCCTTTCTGTTTTATTTCTATAACTCAGACACAGTGGAGCGTGTCAGCTGAACACAAACGCGCTTGAAGTTCAAGCTGTACATGATGCTGAAAGACCAAAGTTACTCCTTGCAAAGTAAGACGAGTCTGTTTGTTTTCTTTCTTGTGGCAGAAGATGTGCTGATTTTATATGAATGTTAATTATCCATTTAAAAAATAAATAAATAGAAAGCAAAGAGGATTCCGCTACTCGAGTCTCAAGCTAACAGTCAGTGAAGATGGACTTCAGTGTCTCCGTGTCGTTCTTTCAAGACGAGCTCGCCTCTACCATCGAGCACGCAGTGAAAGCGGCTGTAGACACCGTCTTGTGCCAAATCACAAAAGTTGTCGGCGGCAAATTCACTGAATTCCGAATGGAAATGGCTGGAAAGGAGAAAGAGAATGAAAGTCTGAAGCTGAGATTGGAAATATCAGAGAGCGAGTTGAAAGCAGTGCGGGAATGCATGAACGCTGCAGATGCAGACATTAAACAACCTCTCAGAAACATGAACCCCGACTGCAATGAACAAGACTTTCAGAGGAACGAGAACCAGGGATTATTTCAAGGTAAGGATAGAAAATAAATACTTGTTTCCGACAAGATTCCCAAATTCTCAAATGCTGTCAAACTAAAAGTAAGGAATTACTGTTTGATATTCTATCATTAACTAGCAGTTTGTCAGTCCCAAACCGTTGTGACATGTATATTAAATAAATGGGAAAAATGATCATTTGTTAATCAGATTATTCTGCCTTTAGTTTTATTGGAACTGTGGTACCATTCAGTAGAGCGAAAATTATAAAGGGGTGCTTGAGCTGAAACCTCCAGACAGAAGGGGTACAGTAAAAAAAAAAACACGTTTGAAAACTGCTACCTTAAACTATCAGCGTTTTACCTGTTTGTTGAGGCATTCTGGGAAATGAAGTCTTTTCACAGACCTTTAAAATGGTAGGACTACATTTCGTCCTACTGTGTTATCACAGTATTTAAGCCATGGGGCCCAATGTACTTCCCCTCTATAACCTTTCCATATACTTTACCACACCGGTTACATGGCTACTGGATTAGGTTTTGTTTTAGATACATACCCTAAACATGTGTTATCCATTTAGCCATGGATATTTTAGAATTATATTTTTTTCTAATGAAAAGTAGAAGGGTCATTTGTACAGAAAAATGCTTTTAAAATTCCAGTCTAATGCATAATTTTAGAGGTATTTATAATCCCCAACAAGGCGAATAACACAGAGGTTGATAGGAGTTGTAATAAATGTTTTATTTGATAACACAAAAAACATAAAATGTGGAAATGTGGGTGGGGTGAAATCTTGTTGTTTTTTTTTTAAATTTCAGAAATTAATTTCAGCTTCAATTTGAGGCATTGATCACCCCTCTACCACAGATACTTCAGAAGCAATGTTGGATCCAGCCTCATTCCCAGCTCCCCATCCTGTAGTGTCTGGAGGCTGTGTAGTCCAGTGGTTAAAGAAAAGGGCTTGTAACCAGGAGGTCCCCGGTTCAAATCCCACCTCAGCCACTGACTCGTCTGCTAAATAAAAAAATAATAAAAACTAGAAGTCTCTAGAGGGTATCATTCCTGATGTTTCTCAATTGTCCAGGAGCCCAGTGAGCTCAAGCAGACACCTGCAGGGCTGGACTCTGTCTTCCTGGTAGCTCGCTGTCCACTTCCACTGTCAAGCACTACATTTTATAAGACTGTTTTTTCGACGGTCTCAAATAATAAACAATAATGTCGGACGGCTTTCGTCCGTCCGCACACAAACATCAACATCATCATCATCATCATCATCCTAATACAATACAAATAGAAATACACACATGAATAAATTAATATCCACAAGGGGTGTGCACCCCATCACAGTGCATTATATCCATTTAAAAGAAATACAATTAAAATGAAAAAAAAACACCCTCATAAATTGTTCCACCAGAATGATCCAATCACATCTCTCAGCAGAATTCTGACAAGGGGCTGGCTTTGTAGAGGAACCTGGCTGGTAAGTAAGAGTTATAATTTTGTACAATTTTCTTTCACACAGATCCTAAAGAGATCCATGCTATACCTAAATCTGAAGCACAGGAGGGTCCAAAGATAGAAGCAGTTTACACCCTAGAGGAGTCCTTTGACCAGGAGTGGTGTGGAAGTCTAAAGCAGGGTACAGAGCTGACATGTGTTAAAGATGAAGAGGTCCCTCGACTGGAATGTGTTCCTATTAAAGAGGAATTCATAGAACAGGAATGTGTCCCCATCGCAGAGGAAGTTCCTGCTGAAAATAATGTCTGTACACTTGAGGAGAACAAGAAGCTGGGATCCAGCCTGTGTGATGATTGTCCACCTGAATGTGAACTGGGATTTAGAGGTAATTATACAAAACAAGAAACATTGAGCTGCCTGTTAACCGTGCAGAAATGAGTTACTAAGCTGTAGGAGTGTGCTGAAGATTTACATTGTTTGTAATTCCAGCTCAATTTAACCTGACCACTATGCCAATGGCTTGCAAGTTGCAACATAACTATCCTTGCTGCTGTGACCCTGCTAGATGTGCACCCACTATCATGCCTGTTTTGAATGCTGTTGGATCTTTGCCTTTCCCTGTTTCTGGTAGACTGTTTGCAGTTGTGCTGCTCCCACAGCTTTATAGTGGTGCTGAGATCACGTGTCTCATCAATGGATGATGCCAAATCCAGTCGGGTTGCTAAGTGTACCCAGAAGAACATTTCAATACAGCACTTGCATGTAAATCTGATCTTATACGTGTATTCCTCAGTGATATTAAGAGGGGGTGGAAATTAGTGACTGGTGTATTATTATTATTATTATTATTATTATTATTATTATTATTTGTTTACTTAGCAGACACCTTTATCCAAGGCGACTTACAGAGACTAGGGTGTGTGAACTATGCATCAGCTGCAGAGTCACTTACAATACGTCTCACTCTAAAGACGGAGCACAAGGAGGTTAAGTGACTTGCTCAGGGTCACACAATGAGTCAGTGGGTGAGGTGGGATTTGAACCGGGGACCTCCTGGTTACAAGCCCTTTTCTTTAACCACTGGACCACACAGCCTCCTTGTGTGGTAATAATAATCAGTGTGTAAATAATCAGACTGATTATTCTCAAGCATTTGTACTTATTGACACCCACTGTATTCAGCATGGCTGGTATTAACAGGAGTGATATTAAGTGGGTTTGACTGTATTCTCATCAGAGTTCACTCTAGGAGTTGGTCATGAGGGGAAGCCCTGCAGAAGTGAATGTGTATGAATGTAGTACAATAAACTTTGTCTCCTCTCTTTTTCTCTCATGCAGCTAAAGGAAATCTCAAAGGAGAGAAATCTCATCGCTGCACAGTGTGTAGGAAGATATTCAGTCGTTTATCACACCTTAAAAAACACCAGCACAGTCACAGAGGAGAGAAACCTCATCAGTGTTCTGAGTGTGGGAAGAGTTTCAGTCGTTTATCACACCTTAAAAAACACCAGCACAGTCACAGAGGAGAGAAACCTCATCACTGTTCTGAGTGTGGGAAGAGTTTCAGTCGTTTATCACACCTTAAAATCCACCAGCGCATTCACACAGGAGAGAAACCTCATCACTGCACTGAGTGTGGGAAGAGTTTCACAAATTTAGGAAATCTTCAGTCACACCAGCGCATTCACACAGGAGAGAAACCTTATCACTGTACTGAGTGTGGGAAGAGCTTCAGACGGATAGATAGCTTGAAAGCGCACCAGCGAACTCGCAGTCACTTATCACACCTTAAGACACCATAAAATGGTTTTGAAGGATACAAGAGAATCCACAGAATTTCAGCCACTTGAGGACACCTAAACACCAGGAGTAAATGTGAATAAAATATAGAAATATTTACTGCAAACAAAAGAATAAACTTACTTGAAATAGGTTTATTCCTAATCACTTTAGATCAAAAACCTACACTCACGGATGGGACATGAGAACTACATGGGGGTGAATACTTAAGCAATCAATTATTTTCTGTTTTATATTTGTAATTAATTTTGAACAATTTGTAGATTTTATTTTTCACTTTGACATTCTGGACTTTTTTGTGTTGATCAGTGGAAAAAACTCCTACTTAAATCCATTTTGATTCCATGTTGTAACACAATAAAATGTGGAAAAGTCCAAGGGGGTGTGAATACTTTTGAGAGCCACTGTACACCAAGCCCTGTCTGCACATTTTGCAATGGTCAACTAGTAGGCAGGAATATTTTATAATAAAATTATTATTGTTGTCAATGTGATGTTAACTACATTACCAACATTGTGTGGAGGTGTATTGTTTTGTATACAGTAGTGGACTGTAGTGGAATTTAAATAGAAATGAGTACAAATAGCCAGAACAAAACACTTTTATTACAAGTAACTTTAAAATTGGCAATGTTGCATTTAACAAACAATCAAGCTAACTATTTAAATATAGTGCCACGTTGTGTTTGTAGTTAGAGGGATTTTAGTTCTTAGCCAGGTTTTGCCCCAGTGATGTTGCCAGACTGGACAAAACCCCTCTCAACAATGTGGCGTTCTGCCGCTTCGCTTCTCTGTCTTTGTGTTTCTCTTGCATTCCTGCGCCGGTCCCTTGCTAATTCCAAATCTTCCTCTTGCAATTTGAAATATCTCTCATCTGTCTCTCGGAGGTAGCTGGTCAACTCGCTTTCCACAACAGCCTTCCTTTTCCTTCCTGTTTTAATAAAATAAGTTTTTACATATTTCCCTATTGACTTCAGAACCAAAGAGCCATTGCAAGTTAAAATCTCTATGGTTCATAAATGTAGAGTTATAGGACAGCGTGAGAAGCAGCCTTCTTTGCAATGTGCTGCAAGAAAAGGACTGGGGTTATTAATCTCATACACTGTATGGCAGTGGACAGTAGATATCTAACAAAGGGAGAACATCCACATGACATGTAGTGTGGTGATGCATTGTAATGACTCTACCTCTCTGGGATGCCGTTGGTCTTCCACACAGCCATGAGGAGGAGCTGCCAGCACCCTCGTGCGGACCCTGGCACCGGGGGAGAGCTGGCACACATCTGTGGGTGTTCTGGAGAGGGGGAGTGTCTGCAGTTATCCAGCTCTGTCCATTGCAGGTCTTCTAAAGAATTAAAACACATTTCTTAAGATCACTGAACACATTGAGTGTAAAAAAAAAAACTATAACTAGTACTAAAATAAAATAAATGCACAGCTTCCAAACCTGCTACTGAAGCTTTATGAAAAAGAACTGGCCATGTTCTTTAAGTGTGGAGTAGTGGTTATGGCTCTGGACTCTTGACCTGGGGTTGTGGGTTCAATCCCAGGTGGGGGACACTGCTGCTGTACCCTTGAGCAAGGTACTTTACCTAGATTGCTCCAGTAAAAACCCAAATGTGTAAATGGGTAATTGTATATAAAAATAATGTGTAAAAAATAATGTAATTTTATGGAAAAATAAAGTGATATCTTGTAACAATTGTAAGTCGCCCTGTATAAGGGCGTCTGCTAAGAAATAAATAATACAATAATAATGTTAAAAACAATAGATAAATCTAGCACCACGAGCAAGGAACGCATCTTTGAGCATGCAGGATTTCTCAGCAGGTAATATTCATGTTTTTATCTATGCCAGAAACAAACATTCTTAACATTGGCTCAATACAAATAAAATATTTCAGAAGGGGCAGACAGCAGCTAAAGCAAACAGATGAGGTTTATCAACATGTTCAGCACAGACGCATTCCTCTAACAGGAATCAAGTCTTCTGGAAACCCAAGGTGAAAGAATGGTAAATAAAAAATGATAGTAAGGTTTTAAAAACGTAATCTGGACATGTGTGATCGTTCAAATTACAACATTTATATTATGAAAATTCCAGAAACCTGTCAGACCCTGTCAATACTTGGTGGGCAAACTGGCTGCACATGTTCCAAAATCCAGAACAAGTGAAGTATATAAAATAAGTTTACATTAGGGGGGTGCTGTAATTCTTTCTGTATCCCTTTGCCAACTTCCCATCTTTTAAGAAAAATGATTAATAGAAAATGAATGTCGCTGCCCAGCCTGTTGTTAAACAATATAGCATCTCTAAGAAAAGTAAGTCTTTAAATGTGTTATTTGATGTTTGTTTAGGTACGATTCTGCAAGGTCTGGTAAAGTGTCCAACTAAACCAGACTGGTGGATGTAAGCAGAAAATAGCCCATCGATTTCAATAGTTTAATCTCAAAAAATGCTGTTAAACTCAGAGACTTTCACTTTAACTAAGTAAGATAAAAAGAAATAAATAAATAAAGAAAACAAACATTCCAATCCGTTAATAAATCAAACCAAATAGAAAAGATTACACACACACACACACACACACACACACTGACACACACACACACACACACACACACACACACAGACACACACACACACACACACACACACACACAGACACAGACACACACACACACACACACACACACACACACACACACACACACACACTGACACACACACACACACACACACACACACACACTTGCAGCATTTGCACTGCAAAGCTCACTGAGCAAACGCAACACGAAACAACTGGCGCCATTTGGGATCCCCATTAAAAACATTGCATAGGAAAACATAACGCAGTAGGAAGCACGTGGTGATCTCTGGGATCCAGTTTCAGGTCTTCTCCTCGCGATCCCGCCCCTCCTTGGACAGGGAGATCAGCCAATCAGTCTCGCAACATGGATTAGAGCGATTCTGCGGCCAATAGTACGCGACGGTTCCAATCAGGCACGCCTACTACTAGTGACGCGTTCATTCTGTTGCAGGAAATTGAAACGTTGTTTTGTTTTGTGAGGTTGAGAGAGAGAGAGAGGAGAGCAGCAGCTGTTGGTTTTACAGTATTTTATTACCTGCTGTTTAAAGTATTAGGTTGGGTGAAATGTTTCTTAGTGATTTATATTATATTTGTTCGTTTATTACCTGCATTGAGTTGTGAAACAAAGAGTTCCCTTTCTGTTTTATTTCTATAACTCAGACACAGTGGATCGTGTCAGCTGAACACAAACGCGCTTGAAGTTCAAGCTGTACATGATGCTGAAAGACCAAAGTTACTCCTTGCAAAGTAAGACGAGTCTATTTGTTTTCTTTCTTCTGGCAGAAGATGTGCTGATTTTATATGAATGTTAATTCTCCATTTAAAAAAAAATAGAAAGTCAAAGAGGATTCTGCTACTCGAGTCTCAAGCTAACAGTCAGTGAAGATGGAGGTCAGTGTCTCCGTGTCGTTCTTTCAAGACGAGCTCGCCTCTACCATCGAGCACGCAGTGAAAGCGGCTGTAGACACCGTCTTGTGCCAAATCACAAAAGTTGTCGGCGGCAAATTCACTGAATTCCGAATGGAAATGGCTGGAAAGGAGAAAGAGAATGAAAGTCTGAAGCTGAGATTGGAAATATCAGAGAGCGAGTTGAAAGCAGTGCGGGAATGCATGAACGCTGCAGATGCAGACATTAAACAACCTCTCAGAAACATGAACCCCGACTGCAATGAACAAGACTTTCAGAGGAACGAGAACCAGGGATTATTTCAAGGTAAGGATAGAAAATAAATACTTGTTTCCGACAAGATTACCAAATTCTCAAATGCTGTCAAAATAAAAGTAAGGAATTACTGTTTGATATTCTATCATTAACTAGCAGTTTGTCAGTCCCAAACCGTTGTGACATGTATATTAAATAAATGGGAAAAATTATCATTTGTTAATCAGATTATTCTGCCTTTAGTTTTATTGGAACTGTGGTACCATTCAGTAGAGCGAAAATTATAAAGGGGTGCTTGAGCTGAAACCTCCAGACAGAAGGGGTACAGTTAAAAAAAAAAAAAAACACGTTTGAAAACTGCTACCTTAAACTATCAGCGTTTTACCTGTTTGTTGAGGCATTCTGGGAAATGAAGTCCTTTCACAGACCTTTAAAATGGTAGGACTACATTTCGTCCTACTGTGTTATCACAGTATTTAAGCCATGGAGCCCAATGTACTTCCCCTCTATAACCTTTCCATATACTTTACCACACCGGTTACATGGCTACTGGATTAGGTTTTGTTTTAGATACATACCCTAAACATGTGTTATCCATTTAGCCATGGATATTTTAGAATATGTATTTTTTTCTAATGAAAAGTAGAAGGGTCATTTGTACTGAAAAATGCTTTTAAAATTCCAGTCTAACGCATACAAATAATTTTAGAGGTATTTATAATCCCCAACAAGGCGAATAACACAGAGGTTGATAGGAGTTGTAATAAATGTTTTATATGATAACACAAAAAAACAAAAAACGTGGAAATGTGGGTGGGGTGAAATCTTGTTGTTTTTTTTTTAAATTTCAGAAATTAATTTCAGCTTCAATTTGAGGCATTGATCACCCCGCTACCACAGATACTTTAGAAGCAATGTTGGATCCAGCCTCATTCCCAGCTCCCCATCCTGTAGTGTCTGGAAAACTAGAAGTCTCTATAGGTCATAATTCATGATGTTTCTCAATTGGCCAGGAGCCCAGTGAACTCAAGCAGACACCTGCCGGGCTGGCCTTTGTCTTCCTGGTAGCTCGCTGTCCACTTCCACTGTCAAGCACTACATTTTATAAGACTGTTTTTTCGACGGTCTCAAATAATAAACAATAATGTTGGACGGCTTTCGTCCGTCCGCACACAAACATCAACATCATCATCATCATCATCATACTACAATACAAATAGAAATACACACATGAATAAATTAATATCCACAAGGGGTGTGCACCCCATCACAGTGCATTATATCCATTTAAAAGAAATACAATTAAAATGAAAAAAAAACACACCCTCATAAATTGTTCCACCAGAATGATCCAATCACATCTCTCAGTAGAATTCTGACAAGGGGCTGGCTTTGTAGAGGAACCTGGCTAGTAAGTAAGAGTTATAATTTTGTACAATTTTCTTTCACACAGATCCTAAAGAGAGCCATGCTATACCTAAATCTGAAGCACAGGAGGGGCCAAGGATAGAAGCAGTTTATACACAAGAGGGGTCCTTTGATCAGGAGTGGTGTGCAAGTCTAAAGCAGGTTACAGAGCTGACATGTGTTAAAGATGAAGAGGTCCCTCAACAAGAATGTGTTCTCTTTGAAGAGGAGTTCTTAGAACAGGAATGTGTCCCCATCACAAAGGAAACTCCTACAGAAAATAATGTCTGTACACTTGAGGAGAACAACCAGCTGGGATCCAGCCTGTGTGATGATTGTCCACCTGAATGTGAACTGGGATTTGGAGGTAATTATACAAAACAAGAAACATTGAGCTGCCTGTTAACCGTGCAGAAATGAGTTATTAAACTGTAGGAGTGTGCTGAAGATTTTTCGTAATTCCAGCTCAATTTAACCTGACCACTATGTCAATGGCTTGAAAGTTGCAACAAAACTATCCTTGCTGCTGTGACCCTGCTAGATGTGCACCCGCTATCTTGACTGTTCTGAATGCTAGATATTTGCCTTTCCCTGTTTCTGGTAGACTGTTTGCAGTTGTGCTGCTCCCACAGCTTTATAGTGGTGCTGGGATCACATGACTCATCACTGGGTGATGCCAAATCCAGTCGGGTTGCTAAGTGTCACCAGAAGAAACATTTCAATACATCACTTGCATGTAAACCTGATCTTATACTTGTATTCCTCAGTGATATTAAGTGGAGGTGGAAATCAGTGACTCGTACATGTGAGTGATAATAACTGGAGTGTGTTAATAATCAAAGTGATATTCTCAAGCATTTGTATTTAATGACACCCACTATATTCAGCCTGGCTGGTATGAACAGGAGTGATATTAAGCGGGTTTGACTGTATTTTCATCAGAGTTCACTCTAGGAGTTGGTCATGAGGGGAAGCCCTGCAGAAGAGTGAATGTGTAAGAATGCTGTACAATAAACTGTCTCCTCTTTTTTTTTTCTCATGCAGCTAAAGAAAATCTCAAAGGAGAGAAATCTCATCGCTGTACAGAGTGCAGGAAGATATTCAGTCGTATATTGTTCCTTAAAAGACACCAACGCATTCACACAGGAGAGAAACCTTATCACTGCACCGAGTGTGGGAAGAGATTCACGCAGTTAGGAAATCTTCAATCACACCAGCGCATTCACACAGGAGAGAAACCTTATCACTGTACTGAGTGTGGGAGGAGCTTCAGACGGATAGATAGCTTGAAAGTCCACCAGCGAACTCACCAGAATGAAATCTTATCAATGATCTGAATGTCTGAAGAGTTTAAGTCACTTATCAAACCTTAAGACACCATAAAATGCACAATAGAGTGAAGCCCTATAACTGCAAATTGAGTCAGTTTCTGGGTCTTGAAGGACACAAGAGAATCCACAGGATTTCAGCCACCTGAGGACACCTAAACACCAGGAGTAAAAGTGGATAAAATATAGAAATATTCAATGCAAACAAAAGAATAAACTTGCTTGATAAATAGTGTTACTCCTAATCACTTCAGATAAAAAACTTACACTCACGGATGGGACATGAGAACTACTCCATCCTGTTTGGACCATTCATCATCTTGAATCATTCTGATTTTGTTACGTCACATTAGTAATCTATGAAATAGATTGTAATTGCATCTGCAAGAGTCCACTTTTCTCTCAGTTTGAACATTAGGATTATTATATATAACTCCCCACTCACTAGTGACCAAGTATCCAGCTCTTTCAAGACAATGTTAAGGTTTGGTCAATTTGCAAACTGCACACCTCAAACATACTTTTGTTGTTGATAGGCTCTGACTGTAATATAATGCCTCTCAATATACAGTTTCACAATGGAAATGGAAAAACTGATTTTTATCAGTAACCTGAGAATGAATGCCAAAGATGCATACCTTGAAAATGTCCCCTCTTTGAATTGTAGGTGTTTTATTTCAGATTACATCTAGGGGACACACAGGGACACTGTCTTAAATTGTAGTGTACAACTCGCTGGACAAATCATCCCCATATTCTGCTTTAGGACAATTCCATGATAAAGTGACTATGGCCATGAAAAAAAAAACTTGCATATATCAAATATATTTTCCTCTATTTTTACTAAAGGGTGTGTATTTATCCATGCTGTATTATTTCAATGTGTGTCTTTACTTTAGAGCCATTTGAAGTTCCTGTTAAAAAGCTATATTTTCAAAAGTCCAACTTCCATACATTGTCGGTGTCAATGCTTGGATAAATGTTTTAGTTGCACGTTTGTAAATATGTCACATTTTGAGTATGTAATACCAAGTTATAATATTACATTTTCTTGGGATAAAGGAAACGATTTTACAGTGATACAAAATGGTATTTCTATAACCAAATATCACATCCGTAACATTTTCTTTGGTAAAGTTTTTAAAAACACTACATTATATTTTTTCAAACTTTCTCTGCAAAGCTAACTTTTTAAAATGCATGTTATGGAATACAAATGTTGACCCTTTCTTAATAGTAAGTGCCCAGATTAGCTTTATGGATGTGACAGTGGTAAGCTTGATGAGTAGTCATGTATTTAATCATGCACAAGCAACATATGAATTGTAATCATTAAAGGGCATCATAGCACATAGCCATGAGGCCAAGTAACAGATCACAATACCACAACATCATGCCAGTCATTTTAATAGGGTTTAAAGTGTTTTCTTTCAGCTGTTGACCTTTCTCTGTTCATGTTATGGCTCCTCCTTAAGTAAAATGTCTAGCACCGTGCCGTGCCGCTAGTTCAAGTGACAAAGTTAGTGAGAATGTGCTAAAAACACGTGTACAATACACCTTTAAACTGAAGTGACATCAGGGTGTTAGTTCTGCCACTTCATTCAGTACACTTAGATCTGACTTTTCATTTTGCGTCGCGTTATTATAACAATTCAGGATGCACTTTGGGATGTTTTTTTTTTGTTGTACCAGTACAAGTTTTTATTGAATAATTCCATTTTGAATCACGTTTAAAAAATCATCATTGTATTAGTATTTTGTGATATATATATATTTATAAGAACATAAGAAAGTTTACAAACGAGAGGAGGCCATTCGGCCCATCTTGCTTGTTTGGTTGTTAGTAGCTTATTGATCCCAGAATCTCATCAAGCAGCTTCTTGAAGGATCCCAGGGTGTCAGCTTCAACAACATTGCTGGGGAGTTGGTTCCAGACCCTCACAATTCTCTGTGTAAAAAAGTGACTCATATTTTCTGTACTGAATGCCTCTTTATCTAATCTCCATTTGTGACCCCTGGTCCTCGTTTTTCAGGTCGAAATCCCACCTCAGCCACTGACTCATTGTGTGACCCTGAGCAAATCACTTTACCTCCTTGTGCTCCGTCTTTAGGGTGAGACGTTGTTGTATGTGACTCTGCAGCTGATGCATAGTTCACACACCCTAGTCTCTGTAAGTCGCCTTGGATAAAGGCGTCTGCTAAATAAACAAATAATAATAATAATATCACCTAGCTTAAAAAACTAAATGCTGAACAGTAACTTGTAAACATAAAAGAGATGGTGTGACGGGGTACACCCCACCCATCCAGATAAAATCGTGAGAATGCGTGGTCAACAGCGAGTGCTTATTGATAAACTGGCTGTTGACCATGCACATGATAAAACCCGTGCTGAATGTGGTTGAGGGGTAAAGTAGGTAATTGATACCCAGTCTACCCCTCTGCCTCAATATAAAAGACCTGCAGCTTTGGCTGAACGGGGTGGGTTCTCCAGAGGAGGAAAGAAACAAGTAAGAAAGTAAGCAATTTGGTTTAGTGTTCACTTTGTTTTGTCTGTTAAATATTTTATTTAATAAAGAAACAAGCTTGTTTACGCCTCACCCCATAGTAATTGCCTGTTGTGTATTCCATTCATTTCCTGGCCTGATGGCACCACAAAGCCAACTAGCCACAGATGACCATCTCTGGACTCAGAAGTGTCAAGAGACGGTACATTCAACAAGGTCTGTTTCTGTATTAACTAGACAGCACAGACAGGTAAACTATGGAAGAAAGTAACAGCCAGTCTCCAATGAATCATGTTGTAGAAAAAAATGAAGCATGATTGTGGGATACTGCAGCTTTAAAGACTACAAAAAGTAAACCATCAATTTGTATATAAAAATGAAGTTATACCAAGATGTAACAACATGTGTTTCAATATATAACAACATATGTGTTCCAGTACCTGACTTAAGTGCTGCATTGATTTCCTCACAAGTTAGTCTGTAATTTGATTGTCGAATTGCAGGGTTCAACTGTAATGTTTGAAATAAGGGTTATGAAGGTTTACAATAACAAATCACTGGTCTGGCTAAAACTGCTCTTATCAAGAATGTATACATGGCAGAGTGGACAGGACAGAGATTGTGTACGTGGCTGAGTGGACAGGACAGAGATTGTGTACGTGGCTGAGTGGACAGGACAGAGATTGTGTACGTGGCTGAGTGGACAGAACAGAGATTGTGTACGTGGCTGAGTGGACAGAACAGAGATTGTGTACGTGGCTGAGTGGACAGGACAGAGATTGTGTACGTGGCTGAGTGGACAGGACAGAGATTGTGTACGTGGCTGAGTGGACAGGACAGAGATTGTGTATGTGGCTGAGTGGACAGGACAAAGGTGGAAGTACAGAGACTCTTGGCATGATACCTGTGATATGATAATGGGGTGATAGTGACGGAACATAGCAACTGTTTTGTAACCAATTAGCTTTCTACACAAGGGAAATAATACCTCCAGTTCAGGTCAATATTGCGCACCTGTCTTCTAACTGTATTTAAACTAGATGACCATTGTGCCATGCGTAGAGGTATAATTGCACTAACCATGTATTTCTGTATTACTAATAATCTTTGAATGCTAATCTTTTACAATGCAAGTACAATAAATAAGGTTGAATTTAATTTAGTCACTGTTGTCAAGTATCATCAATAACATGGCTTAGGATAAATCGTGAGATGATTATAGTTGCTTCCACAATCCTTACAGAATCTTCTGCAGTTCTGATATGATCAAGTAAAGCTTTACACCCAAATCCCTCTCTTGGCTTTGGAGGATACTACAAGGGAACAAGGTTTTCTGCTCCATAGCCCAAAGAATTCAGCACCATTCCTATACCCGATCAGTCCTCGTCATTGTATGAAATGTGTCCATTTGCTGTAGCCGCATTCCTTTTTGGGGGTCTTCCTGGGCCCAAAAATCCATTCTTCTCCACTCAGATAATTCAGATACAGTCGTTCATCCCCCCACCATATAATTCAGAAGGATTACCTGGTTATGTTACTCATCAGTTCATTCTCAGAGCTCAACACATTCTCGGCCACCTGAATGTAATTGCTCATTATCTTTCTCGTTTCCAAATGCAGAGATTCAGAGATGTGGCTCCTGAAGCCGACCTACTGCCAACTCAGGTTCCTCCCTTTTCAGACCTGACATTCATGTGAGCCACCCGCTGCATTCCCTGATTCTGCAGGCTCAAGAAACAACTCTTCTCAGCATCGCTCCCCGCTCACTGCAAATGTACTGGTCATCCTGGAATTGCTTTGAAAATGTTCACATTGCAATCAACATTCCCATCATTTTCAATGCCTGTAGTATCATCCTATATTATGTCCCTTTAAGAATAGAGCAATAAGAGTTTCCTCCAGCAAAATTTCAATTTCCGGCATCCAGTTTTTCCACAATCTCATTTTCGGCGCCCCCAGCTCTACACTCGGCAACTCACAAATGTCACTAATTCTGAAAGGGCTTCAACGATCAGAATCTCCGTCTCCCCGTTTGCCTACCTATCACCATCAACATACTCTCCCAGTGCATCTCATTCATTCGCTCCGGCTACTCCTCCCAGTTTTTAGATAAAACCTTAGAACCCCCTTTTTCTCTTAGCCTTTTTGAGTCTACCTCGCACTCAAATAAATTCAACCCCCAGATTCACCCCTGTATCTCCGACCTAGCAATCACCTCATCTGATACCTTTTCCTTCCTGCTCAAAAGAAGTAAAACTGACCAGGAGGATTGGGGAACACTTTTCTATTTGTTTTTAAATTAAACTCCCATGTTGGCCCATATGACCCCTTTCTCTCTTATCCATCTCCATCTTTCTCAGGGCACATCACCCTCAGACCCACTGTTTTATTAACGAAATCGTCACCCGACATTGGTTCTTCTTTCACCTTCACCAGATTCTTTCCAGGTCTGGATTCGCAGCTGAGCAGTTCTCCGGTCACTCCTTCAGAATCGTAGCAGCTTCTCGCCACGGAGATCCAGACTCAAACAGTTCGGTTGTTGGTCCTCCAGTGCTTACCAAGATTACATTAAAACAAATATTACAGATCCTAAAAATGCTTTTACAAAAATGTGCTCTTAACCCTTTGCGGTCTATTGTCGGACTGGGTCCGACATTGCAATTATTCCTCTCAGGTCCTTTGTCGGACTGGGTCCGACATCATTATAGCAACGCAAAAAACAGGTTTCTAAACCTGTTTGACTATGGAAAAAAAATACTTTTAAACAGCGCGTCTAAAATTAACTGCGCGTGTGAAAATTAATTAGACCTGACGTGCCTGACGCGCAATTAATAAATGGACCGCAAAGGATTAAGCGTTAGTAGCCTGCCTGGAGGAAGGGCAATCGAATCAGCCATGGATTCCCAGAGGTTTATTTCCCAAAAATGGATTTTGTTTTCCTCTCCTGTGAGCTGATGATCATTTGTTAAAGGTTGGCTAAACCGTCAAGTGGACTATATTCAAAACTAATCGCGGCACTGACACCGGCTTGTTCTTTTTGGGGGTCTCCGCCTCGTCCAGTCAGCCAGGCAGCGAGCCCTCAAACCAAGTTAGGTTTGATGCCAAATTAATGTGTATATACAACATACTTCTCTGTAAAATCGCATACTCCGCATTCTCCACAATAAATATTTGTACTAAAACATTTTGTGATTGGTGTTTGTCCCGAACTACTGAAATGAAGTTCTTTTTTTTTCGTTTTTTTTTGTTGTTTGTTTTTAAATTTAGTCGTCGGCAATTTTTTTACCCCGGTTTTCTCCCCAATTTAGCATGCCCAATTATTATCTGTATCCTCGGCTCACCGCTCGCAACCCCCCCGCCAACTCGGGAAACGGCGGCTGGAACACGCGTCCTCCGAAACGTGCTCCTGCCAAGCCGTCATTTTTCGCACTGCAGATCCACAGCAATGCCACCAGACCTATAGTGCCGGAGGACAACACAGATCTGGCGGCTCCACTGCAGAGCCACAGGCGCCCTATTGGCCACAGGGGTCGCTGATGCGCGGTGAGCCGTGGATTCCCCTGCCGACCTAAGCCCCCCCTACCCGGGCAGCGCTCAGCCAATTGTGCGCCGCCCCCTAGGAACTCCCGGTCACGGTCGGCTGTGACATAGCCTGGATTCAAACCTGCGATCTCCAGGCTATAGGGCACATCCTGCACTCCGCGCGGAGCGCCTTTACTGGATGCGCCACTCGGGAGCCCCCTGAAATGAAGTTCTTAACTAAAGTTCGGGAGGAGGTCAGACGCCAATCTCCGCATCACCAAATTGAATAATTCAATTTACACATTAGCTAATTAAGATTGTTAGCACTATAAATACCCTCTTCACTTACCTCTCAGTTACATTTCAATTTCATCGTTACCCACCACCTCCCCATCTCCACCTTTCTTAAAAACAATTTCTAGGTTTTGTCAATGGGGGTCTCTGCCTCCAGTAGGCCAGGCAGCGAGCCCTCAAACCAAGTTAGGTTTGATACCAAATGAATGTGTATATACAGCATACTTATCTGTAAAATCGCATACTCCACATTCTCCAAAATAAATATTTGTACAAAAACCTTTTGTGATTGGTGTTTGTCCCGAACTACTGAATAATAATAAACATTACCTCACACAATAACAATAATATCTATATCACAATATGTATCATTTATGTTTGTTAGGCAGAGCAGATAATGAAGACATTCATTACCTTCAGATCACTACTCTTGCAAATTATATATATATATATATATATATATATATATATATTGGATCAGCTCAAATCTCAGAAATGACACTGGGAGACATTGAAAAGGCAGAATTTCAGGGGAACCCGTAAATTTCTCACGCCTGATAAAAACAGAAAATAATGAACTTGGATTAATCAGTTTTATTGAAGTTTTTATAAATCACATTGAAAACAATGTAAAACATTGTGCACAAATATATTGGGATGTACAAATCATAATTCTATAAAACCTTTAAAATGATGATGCCCTTTCTCATTGAGATGTAATATAAAAACAGCACTTCTCTGGGCAGTGTCACGATTGGGTTTATCAGATTATTTCCCTCAATCTTCATCAGAACACAATTAACACACAGTTTACTAATCATGCTAATGGAAATCCTTCTTACTGATTAAAACAGTTTTTTTTTATTTTCATTCCAATGCAGTTTATTATGTTAGGAAGAGTTAAACAGACATTAGTTGGAAAGACAACAGGCAAGGTTTTAAAGCTAGTTCAAAGGGACATTTTAAAAGAGAAATCAATGATATTACTACTATAAAACATATAGGAATATACTTTGTAATGTAAGAGATTCAGAACAGTGTGTTTAATATTGATGGATCTGTGTCATCTGTAGACATTCACCAGTTCTCACAGTTTTTATATTAAGCTGCAGTTTAAAAAGACTGAGTGTGGGTGTACACATACTCACATTATGCCTAAACTTTCACAACTTGCATTTGTGTCTTTTAAGAGAACCGGAAGCAGTAAAAGACTTCCCACAGTGTGTGCAGTGATAAGGTTTCTCCCCAGTGTGGATTCGCTGGTGATCTTTAAGATCTCCTAATCTCCTGAAACTCTTCCCACAGCCAGCACAGACATGTGGTTTCTCTCCCGTGTGAATTCGCTGGTGGTCTTTAAGATCTCCTAATCTCCTGAAACTCTTCCCACAACCAGCACAGACATACAGTTTCTCCTCTGTGTGGATTCGCTGGTGCATTTTCAAGTTGCTGGACTGAATGAAACTCTTCCCACAGTCAGCACAGACATGTCGTTTCTCTCCTGTGTGGATTCGCTGGTGTTTTTTCAAGTTGGCTGACAGACTGAAACTCTTCCCACAGTCAGCACAGACATATGGTTTCTCTCCCGTGTGAATTCGCTGGTGGTCTTTAAGATCTCCTAATCTCCTGAAACTCTTCCCACAGTCATCACAGACATATGGTTTCTCTCCTGTGTGGATTCGCTGGTGTATTTTCAAGTTGCTTGACTGAATGAAACTCTTCCCACAGTCAGCACAGATATGTGATTTCTCTCCAGTGTGGATTCGCTGGTGCATTTTCAAGCTTTCCATCAGCCTGAAACTCCTCCCACAGTCAGAACAGTGATGTGGCTTCTCTCCTGTGTGAATTCGCTGGTGTTGTTTCCAGTGGCCTGACTGACTGAAACTCTTCCCACAGTCAACACAGACGTATCGTTTCTCTCCAGTGTGGTTTCGCTGGTGAAGTTTCAGGTTTTGTAACTTTCTGAAACTCTTCCCACATGCACTACAGCTAAGTGGTTGCTCTCCAATGTGAATTTGCATGTGTATTTTCAAGTTTCCTAACTGACTGAAACTCTTCCCACAGTCAGCACAGACATATGGTTTCTCTCCTGTGTGAATTCGCTGGTGGACTTTAAGATCAGCTAATCTCTTGAAACTCTTCCCACAGTTAGTACAGACATATGGTTTCTCTTGTGTGTGAATCCGCTTGTGGATTTTAAGATCTCCCAGTCTCCTGAATCTTTTCCCACAGTCAGCACAGACGTATTGTTTCTCTCCAGTGTGGATTCGCTGGTGACGTTTCAGGTTTTGTAACTGACTGAAAGTCTTTCCACATTCTGTACAGGACAGAGAGTCCTGCAAGCTGCTTGTTTTAATGTGGTCACCCTTCTCTTTGACATGGACAGGTTCTAGTTCAGGAAACTCCTCTTGAATGTGGACAGGCTCCATCTTTGAATCCTGCTGTACCTTCAGAACTTGCTGGTGGTGTTCCACGGTGCTGTGGTGTCTGAAATCTGCCCCGAAATCGTCATGACAGTTATATGGTGTCTTTCCAGTGCCTGTTTGCTGCTGTCCATTCGGGATTCCTGACTCCCTGAAAGTCTTCACAAATCCAGCACAGTGATGCAGAGGAGATGTTTCAAGGTTTCCTTCAGGATTTAAACTCTCCCCACACCCAGGACAGGGGAGAGAGCCCTGCAAGCTGCTTAAGGGTTTAGAATTAAGACTAACCCTTTTAAAATTGACTGATTCCAGTACAGGACTCTCCTCTTTTATTTGGACTGATTCTAGTACAGGACTCTCCTCTTTAATGTGGACTGATTCTAGTGCAGGACTCTCCTCTTTAATATGGACTGGCTCCATTATTGAATCTTCTCTTTCACAAGGATAATCCAGTATTATCTTCTGAACAAATTTCCTAAAAAAAACATATAATACAACCTGTTACAATCCCTTAAATTCTATGAACGTGGCTTACCAACTCCAGACTCCATTAATTACCATTTTCACAAATGTGCTGTATTGAGTGAGATGAAGGAGATTTTCTATAACAAGGAAGGAAGGAAGGAAGGAGAGATGGACCAGAATCATGGAAACTTCTAAACAGATAAATATTAAAATATGTAGAAAAAGCACACTGTAGATCTATTGACTTTGTCATCGCAAATATATTGCAGATGTCATGAGTATTCCTATATTTGAACAGAAATCTAAATCAAATTAAATCTAATACATCTGGCTTTGCCTGGTGATAACGATCTATCTAACACTTTGAATATGCCAGGAGTCCATGAAACAAAGGCTAATTAAATCTCAAAGAGATCTAAATATAGCGGACGCACGACCACACCTAGTGGAGGAAGGGGGTTTAGTCCACTAAACACGCACAGCAAAAGAAAGAAAAAACACAACCAGTTCAAATCAGCTTAAAGGACACGAGATCTGAAACAATTTCACATCCTCTTGATTTAAAACCACTACAAGTACAATATGCAAGTGTTTTTAAGAACATAAGAAAGCTTACAAACGAGAGGAGGCCCCATTCGGCCCATCTTGCTCGTTTGGTTGTTTGTAGCTTATTGATCCCAGAATCTCATCAAGCAGCTTCTTGAAGGATCCCAGGGTGTCAGCTTCAACAACATTAAATTTTTTCATAAATCACCTAACAAGCGCAGAAGAAAATGAACTGTTTGCGATGTCTAACCAAAGTCGCATTCCCGACATATTAAAAATAACAGTAATTCAAAATAAAATCAGAATGATTTAGCAAAAGTGATGTATGTTTTATAGTTTCCCTTTCCTAAATTATGATAATGAGCTAGTCAGACAAGAGACAGGGGGGGGGGGGGGGGCAACAACAAATCATGATTGCGAGCCCAACTCCGGCAAGAACAAGCCAATCAGAGCTTTAAAACGGGAGATTTAAACAACCTCTGTCTGGAAAGTATAAAAGCAGACTAGATATTTCAAGCGCTCCATCCACATCAGACGCCCCGACACTTGGAGATAACACAAGGGACTGTGACTGCACGCTGAAACTCGACTGCTTCCAGGCTAGGTGTAACAATTCTCTCAAATATCTATTTACCTTTTGTGTGTGCCTCGTTGTAGTGTCAGTATGTACTACCATTTCATTGGAAAATTGTTGTTTAAAACCTTAGTTCTTATTGTAATGCTTTTAACATATTAATGTGTAACTGTTTTGAATAATTCCCGAACGTATTTTGATTGCATGCTTAATAAATACCATCTTTCTAAGAAGAGATTCCCAGTACTGAGTCATCCACTCACGTTGAACAAACTAGATTTATTGAACTTGAATTTGAGTAATTACTGGTAGTTCATGGCAACGTGTAAATCTCTATTGTTTTCTGAGAACGATGTTGAAAACGGGTTTATACATTATAATAAAACACGGTTATTGCTTTTAAGAATATTAATGGTCAACAATAGTGCCCACAACCCACATATTTAACCACTGCTTATGAAATGACATCATTTCTTTCACACAAGACAAAGTTTTGTGTTTAGTACAACCGGCCCCTGCTGTTCATATGCCAAGCGCTTTCTGTTCTGCTCCGGAAGAGCCATTAGCACTCTTCTGTAACTGCAGACCCCTGGACAGTATTATCTGTGAGAGGACAGAGAAACCCCACAGCACTAGATCAGTGTGACTTACGGGCTTCACAAGAAAGTGGTGAGTTAGTGTGTGTGAAATCCAAATACTAGAGAAGAATTGGCATCTTGTATCAGAGTTGCAAACCATAAAAAACTCTACATGTCCAGCATGTTTTTTTTTATTTTTATAGTGTATAAAGATAGATTTATACCCTGGTAGAAATCAAACAATATGAACAATATCACTAAACTGAGATTTTAATAGAGATAAACCACGTATGATCCTTCTCTCAGTTATTTTAAAATATACACATCAATATTTAAATTAATCTTTTTATACCTAATGTATATTATTTTGGCAGGAACCAAAGAAACAGAACCACAGAAATGTGTCAAATAGAAGTGAAGTAAAGCCAGATACTGCACTGGAAGTTTACAAAACTGTATACAAGTCACCTGTTCTGTGGTGCGGAAGAATACTTTGCAATTATCATTGTTATTTTTTTTAATTAAAATTGTTCAATCAATTCTACTCTAGTATGGTTGATGTCATGAATAGGGTTTCTCTGTGATATGGAATACAGCAGATGAAACATGAGCTCCGATTGGCTGAAAGACCCTCAGTCTATCACTGCATTTACGAGGTGTCACTGTATTGTAATCCTTAGCAATCTATTGCAGGTTTACCAAGCTATGTTAGAGATAGCAGTGTGGAGTAGTGGTTAGGGACTCCTGACCGGAGAGTTGTGGGTTCAATCCCCAGTGGGGGACACTGCTGCTGTACCCTTGAGCAAGGTACTTTACCTAGATTGCTCCAGTAAAAACCCAACTGTATAAATGGGTAATTGTTTGTAAAATAATGTGATATCTGTATAATGTGAAATAATGTAAAATGTGATATCTTGTAACAATTGTAAGTTACCCTGGATAAGGGCGTCTGCTAAGAAATAAATAATAATAATAATAAAGATACAACACCATTTGTGAAAAGAATGAATAGAATAAAGCATACACTTCCAAAGAATGCTATTTTATCTTACATGGATGTAAGTTTACAAACGAGAGGAGGCCATTCAGCCCATCTTGCTCGTTTGGTTGTTAGTAACTTATTGATCCCAGAATCTCATCAAGCAGCTTCTTGAAGGATCCCAGGGTGTCAGCAGTGTGGAGTAGTGGTTAAGGCTCTGGACTCTTGACCGGAGGGTCGTGGGTTCAATCCCAGGTGGGGGACACTGCTGTTGTACCCTTGAGCAAGGTACTTTACCTAAATTGCTCCAGTAAAAACCCAACTGTATAAATGGGTAATTGTATGTAAAAATAATGTGATATCTGAATAATGTGATATCTTGTAACAATTGTAAGTCGCCCTGAATAAGGGCGTCTGCTAATAAATAAATAATAATAATAATAATATTAATATTAATTTCGCATTGTAACCCTGTACTGCCCTGTAACACCTGTAAATCGCCTGGAATAAAAGCGTCTGCCAAATACATTATTAATAATAATAATAATAATAATAATAATAATAATAATAATAATAATAAGTTAAACCTGTGTTAGCAAGTACAGTTCTAAATTGCTATATTGAAGTGGATTATAACATTATACCCTGCTTTTCGATCTGTTTGCTCTAAACGTTGTATGGTAAGCGTATGTTGATGCTGGCTTCGTTTTAACATGTTTAACATAATATTATTATTAACCGAGTGCATGGCTTCCATCAGGGTTATGTGTTCAGTGGCTCCCAGCGCCTGTACCTCTGCTAGATATACGTGTAATTAAAATTAAAACTTGACGCAGTTCCGTTTCCAAATTCCACTCTGAACTTGCTGTGTACTGTACTGTGGTATTATTATCACGACATCAATGTGAATTAAATGTGTAAAGTTGTGTTTACCTCTCGCTGTCTGTATCTCTCTCTCTCTCTGCGGTCGGCGCGTACGTTGTTGTTGTTGTCTTTCTTTATCTCAACACTTCCGTTTCAAATCTAAACCGTCACTTTAAGTAAAACCATTCGGATAAATGTTTGTTTTCGTTTTGTTTTAAATCCGTTGATAAATCAAATCAAATGACTCGCAGCACGAGCAGCAGCTTCGGCATACAAAGCTCCTCAGGAGATTACATATGAAAACACAACGCAGGAGGAGCCAACATGGCGAACCCCGGCATCCAGTTTCATAACCGCCTCTTCTCAACGCGATCCCGCCCTTGGGTTCGACAGGGAGGCCAGCAGCCAATCAGTCTCGCAAGATGGAATTGGAGTGTTTTTACAGCCAATAATACGCAAGAGTTCCAACCAGCCACGCCCACCGCCCGTGACGCTATATTTCATTGCAGAAAATAGAAACGTTTGCTTTGTTTATTCTTCTTCTTCTTATTATTTATTTATTAGCAGACGCCCTTATCCAGGGCGACTTACAATTGTTACAAGATAGCAAATTATTATTATTATTTTTTTTACATACAATTCCCCATTTATACAGTTGGGTTTTTACTGGAGCAATCTAGGTAAAGTACCTTGCTCAAGGGTACAGCAGCAGTGTCCCCCACCTGGGATTGAACCCACGACCCTCCGGTCAAGAGTCCAGAGCCCTGACCACTACTCCACACTGCTGCCCTACTACTCCACACTTCTGCCGCAGATAGATTGCCCCCAACCGCTGACCCAGGACCATAAATAAGCCTTGAAACTCCCAGACGAGCGGGAACCAACGGAGACATACTGGGAGGCAGAGAGAGAGAGAGAGAGAGATTTTTATTTGCACTTAAAATTATCAGTTACAATGATCTGATTACAGAAAAAAAGCTCCTGTAACTGGGTTGCTGACGTCACGTTGACATCTGCACGTTTGATTAATCACTGTGGTATATTAACTTTTGCATTTAATGTTGTCTTTTTGATTGTATCACCTTGTATAAAGCACGTTTGTTTTGGCGCATTGCTTTCTGTAGATTTGCACTGATCACACGAACACGTTAATGTTGCTCTCCTGTTCGCAGCTCCCATGCGTGTAAATTGATTGGTTTGGAGGAGCTGAGCACCTGGTATAAATGTTTCCGATGTCATCCATTCGAGAGAGTGATTTTTTTTTTTCCACTGCGATGTGAACCCGAGTTTGTTTGGAGTGGAGGCTGAAGCCGCCGAACCCCTTTTAAAAATTACCCCACTAGAAAGTGAGCTCCTGGGGTGACACAGTCAATTCTGACGTGGCAAGCTGAACAGATTCCAGAAAGATCTGCTCAGAATGCTTGAGATGGCGATTTCTGAAATGTTCGGGTTTTTTTTAAAACGGGAAATAAAACAAAAACCGTGAAAGTATGAGTATTGTAATTTGTATTTATATTTACCAGAGTATTCATACTTCTAAATAATGCAGAAAGATTGAGCGAGCTCTGCACGAATGATACGTGCATTTTTAGAAAGGGAAATCAGAGAATCAGCTGCAAGACAGATGCAAATATGCTTATGTTTGCATAAAAGGCATGTCGTATGCAGACAGGCTAATAGAATTGAATCTATTCAGTCTTGAACAAAGAAGACTGCACAGTGATCTGATTCAAGCATTCAAAATCCTAAAAGTATAGACAATGTCGACCCAGGGGACCTTTTCGACCTGAAAAAAGAAATAAGGACCAGGGGTCACAAATGGAGATTAGATAAAGGGGCATTCAGAACAGAAAATAGGAGGCACTTTTTTACACAGAGAATTGTGAGGGTCTGGAACCAACTCCCCAGTAATGTTGTTGAAGCTGACAACCTGGGATCCTTCAAGAAGCTGCTTGATGAGATTCTGGGATCAATAAGCTACTAACAACCAAACGAGCAAGATGGGCCGAATGGCCTCCTCTCGTTTGTAAACTTTCTTATGTTCTTATGTGAATGCTTTGCAAGAATGCTCTCAAAATGATGATGTCAGAGTCTCGATTTAAGGTTGATATTTAGAATAAACTGAGTGCAAAGGTTGTTGCCAGTTATTGTGAAAAATGTGCGCATTTTAGCCTCAGAGGGAATGTTGGTAAACAATGTACAGGTGCTGCCTCAGTCTGCTTAAATACAGCAACGAGGCTGGTCAAGACCCGAACAAGACCGGCTTAGTACAGGACCGGGTATGTAAGCACCGGTCAGTAGCGTTTTGGAACCGGGTCTTCAGTACCAGTTTGGTAACTTTAGCACCAGGTCAGAACTGGGATGGTACTGCGTCCATACAGTCCCGGGTCAGTGACTGTAACACCAGGTTGGTATGGTACAGTACCTGGTAGGAAACGGGATGGTCAGTTCTTGAAAGGAAAAATGCTGCGGAGGTCCGTTAGCGCTGTCTTTTTGTGCCCTTGGGGCGGGCCATGACTGCGTCACAGGCTCGTCAAGCAGCTTTGATATAATGTTTTCTGGTTTCGGGTCTTTAGGAGGTAAATACCCATATGGTAATGGTTACATTTCATACTTGAAAGGGAATCGGAACGGTCTACAAGATGATGAATGGTCCAAACAAGATGTAGCAACACGTATTTTCAATCTGTGAGTGTAAGTTTTTGATCCTGTGATTAGGAATAACCCTACTTATCAAACAAATCCTCCCCCATCTTAACAATACTTAATTCAGCTCCTTGTTATATTTATTAACTGGTTATTTCGAGTTTCTCTTGTAGCATTTTAATGAGAATGCATGAAGGGAACAGGATACACAGCCTTTCCAACATTTAAACATGCGTAAGGTTTTTCCAGAATTTTTTTCTATTTATTTTGGATTCATTTCATACAAGGAAAACACAACATAGTTATTTATTTATTACATTTATATAGTGCTTTTCATTCAAAGTATCACAAAGCACTGCTCAGTACATTTAAAAGAAATTGCATTTACACAACACAATACCTTTGTATAAAGATCCCCAGGCATGTCACACACACAACTGCTACATATTAAATAGCATATTTAAAAAAACAGCATATGAAAAAAAAATTAAAAAGCAGAAATTTAAGTTACATTAAAACCCACCAAGATGAGAGAGTAGTTTTATAAAAGTATGGTTTTCAGTCTTGACAAAGACTGTAACAGTCCCAGCTTCCCTGATGAATGAAGGGAGGGCATTCCATCATTTAGGGGCTCTGCATGAAAAAGCCCTTCCTCCCGTGTTCATTTTGTTGACGCTAGGAATAACCAGCAGCCCCACATCCTGTGATCTAAGAGTGTGATTTAGATGATACGGGGTCAGTAACTCCAGCAAATAACTAGGTGCTAATCCATTCAGGGCTTTATAGGTTAACAGCAAAATCTTAACCTATTCTATACTGCACAGGGAGCCAGTGTAAGGAGGCTAAAACTGGGGTAATATGTTTACTTGTCCTGGTTTTAGTCAGAATTCTAGCCGTGGTATTCTGAACGGATACCAGAGAGAAGTGCCCCCAGAGCCCGCACCTGCACCCTCGCCCCGCAGTGATGGAATGACCTTCCTAGAGATGTCATGACTGCCCAGTCCCTGACCACATTCCGGCGCCTCCTCAAGACTCACCTCTTCAGACAGCACCTGTAGAACTCCTTTTCCCTCTGGACACTTATCGCCCTTCCTTAATGCGCTTTACTTGCACTTATCTGCTCCCTATTTTACTGCATTTAATCCTGTACTTGAGTACAGTAATCTGTCACAAGTGTTATTTAATCTGTAGTATTTTGTATTTAATTATATCCTGATGTAACTATCTACTCCATTACTGATTTGTATTTTGTCATATACTTGTACTTGCTAGAACCAAAGTCATTGTATTTATCTTGCTCTTAATTATATTAATACTTGTACTGTGATTCTTGAAATGTATTTTTGTTTACGATTGTAAGTCGCCCTGGATAAGAGGTCTGATAAGAAATAAATAATAATAATAATAATAATAATAATAATAATAATAATAATAATAATTACAGTAATCAATTCTAGATTAAACAAAGGCATGCATTAGTCTGTCGGCATCAGATACAGAAATAATTGGTCTAAGTTTGGCTATATTTCTCAAATGGTAACTTCCCTAAAATAAGTCTCAAATGATAGATCAGGATAGATGACAGATATAAAGGGAATGTTTTTGGAGTAATTCTTTAAAACTGTTTTTGTAAAGCAGAATATGGGGATGATTTGTCCAGCGAGTTGTACACTACAATTTAAGACAGACAGTGTCCCTTTGTGTGTCCCCTAGATGCGATCTAAAATAAAACATTTAAAACCAAATTAATTATTTGAATTAAAATTCCAAAAAGGGGACATTTTCAAGATATTCACCATTTGCATTTAGTCTCAGGCTACTGATTAAAATCAGATTTTTCCATTTCCATCATGAAACTGTATATTATTATTATTATTATTATTTATTTCTTAGAAGACGCTCTTATCCAGGGCGACTTACAGTCGTAAACAAAAATACATTTTCAAGAATCACAGTACAAATATTAATACAGTTAAGAGCAATATTGGGGGCATTATATCACAGTCAGAGCCTGTCAACAACACAACTATGTTTGAGGTGTGAAGTTCAGAATTGACAAAGCTTATCACTCACTTGAAAGAGCTGGAGACTTGGTCACTAATGGGGAGTTACATATAAAAACCCTAATGCATGAGACGAAAGTGGAATTTTGCAGAAGTAATTACAATCCATTTCATAGATTACTAATGTGATGTAACAAAATCAGAATGATCTACAAGATGATGAACGGTCCAAACAAGATGGAGAAGTTCATATATTCCATCCAGGAGTATATGGTTTTTAATCTGAAGTAATTAGGAGCAACCCTATTTATCAATCAACTTTATTCATTTCTTTTTTGCAGATATATCTTTATTTTAATCAAATGTTATCCTCGGGTTTAGCTGTCCTCTAGTGTCTGAAATCCTGTGAATTCTCTTGTGTCCTTCAAGCGTCTGTAACTGACTGAACTTCTTTCCATATTCAGTGAAGGGATAGGGCTCCACTCTTGCGTGAATCTGATGGTGTCTTTTAAGGTTTGATAAGTGACTGAAACTGTTCAGACATTCAGCACATTGATAAGGTTTCTCTCCTGTGTGAATGCGCTGGTGTGATTGAAGACTTCCTGATCGCGTGAAACTCATCTCGCACTCAGTGCAGTGATAAGGTTTTTCTCCTGTGTGAATGCGCTGGTGTCTTTTAAGATCTGTTAAACGACTGAATCTCCTCCTGCACTCAGTGCAGGGATAAGGTTTCTCTCCTGTGTGAACGCGGTGGTGGATTTTAAGCTGTGATAAACTACTGAAACTCTTCCCACAATCAGCACAGGGAAATGGAGCCACTCTTGTGTGATTCCCTTTAGCAGCTAGAGAAAAAGAGAAGAGAGACAAAGGTTATTGTACAACATTCTTACACATTCACTCTTCTGCAGGGCTTCCCCTCATAACCATGACCAACTCCTAGAGTGAACTCTGATGAGAATACAGTCAAACCCGCTTAACATCACTCCTGTTAATACCAGCCAGGCTGAATATAGTGGGTGTCATTAAATACAAATGCTTGAGAATATCACTTTGATTATCAACACACTCCAGTTATTATCACTCACATGTACGAGTCACTGATTTCCACCTCCACTTAATATCAATGAGGAATACAAGTTAAGATCAGGTTTACATGCAAGTGCTGTATTGAAATGTTTCTTCTGGTGACACTTAGCAACCCGACTGGATTTGGCATCACCCAGTGATGAGACATGTGATCCCAGCACCACTATAAAGCTGTGAGAACAGCACAACTGCAAACAGTCTACCAGAAACAAGGAAAAGCAAAGATCTAACAGCATTCAAAACAGGCATGATAGTGGGTGCACATCTAGCAGGGTCACAGCAGCAAGGATAGTTATGTTGCAAGCCATTGACATAGTGGCTGGGCTGCCTCCCTAGCTTAAATTCAGGTAGAATGGACAAAACTATGAATCTTCAATACACTTCTAGAGTTTAGTAACCAGTTTCTACAAAAATAACAGGCAGCTCAGTGTTTCTTGTTTTGTATAATTACCTCTAAATCCCAGTTCACATTCAGGTGGACAATCATCACACAGGCTGGATCCCAGCTGGTTGTTCTCCTCAAGTGTACAGACATTATTTTCAGTAGGAACTTCCTCTGCAATGGAGACACATTCCTGTTCTATGAATTCCTCTTTAATAGGAACACATTCCAGTCGAGGGACCTCTTCATCTTTAACACATGTCAGCTTTGCAACCTGCTTTAGACTTGCACACCACCCCCGATCAAAGGACTCCTCTTGTGTGTAAACTGATTCTATCCTTGGCCCCTCCTGTGCTTCAGATTTAGGCAAAGCATGGCTCTCTTTGGGAACTGTATGAAAGAAAATTGTACAACATTATAACTTTTACTAGCTATGTTCGTCTACAAAGACACCATCTTATCAGAATTCTATTGAGAGATGTCATGGAGTCATTCTGGTGGAACAATTTGAGGAGGTGCTTTTTAAAGGAATACAGAGAGCGTCCTCTACTAACACAACCAAGTGAATAAACTCTTTACACCCAGGAGCTTGACAGTGGAAGTGGACAGCGAGCTGCCAGGAAGACAAAGGCCAGCCCTGCAGGTGTCTGCTTGAGCTCACTGGGCACCTGGACAACAGATACAAATCATGAATGATGGCCTCTAGAGACTTCGACTTTTCCAGACACTACAGGATGGAGAGCTGGGGATGAGGCTGGATCCAACATTGCTTCTGAAGTATGTGGTAGAGGGGTGATCAATGCCTCAAATTACAGCTGAAATTAAATAAAGAACATTTCACCCCAACCACATTTCCATTTTTATAAATATTGTTGTGTTATCAAATAAAATATTTATTACAATTCCTATCAACCTTGTGAGTTATTTGCCTTGACTCAGGGATTGTATCAAAGTAAATTAGCTGTATGCGTTAGACTGGACTTTTAAAAGCATCCATTTTCTGTACAACTGACCCTTATACTTTTAAAGTACAAAAAGTCAAATATCCATGGCTAAGTGTATGACACCGGGGGAAAGTGGTAAGTGATAGCAGGTGTATAGCAGGTGCAGTGCGGATACAGTAATTCCAAGAACACACAGACAACAAAGTACGGGTGAAAATGATTGATTTAATGGTGTATAATCCAATGGTGTGATGACCCGCCAGTAAATAATAAAGAGCTGGCAATACACAACAATGTGTATTGCACAGTAATGAAATGAAAGGTTGCAGTCCCGCAAATAGACACGGTACAAAACACACACAATTAGACGCACACGATCACTGTTCCAAAGTGAGTGGTCTCAGTGCTTGTGGTGCAGAACATAAATTACGTGCTATTAGTGAAACAAGTGCTGATATTTGTGACAGTAGTGCAGTGGTGATCCGGTTTCGTGCTGGCCCTTGGCGACAGCTCCGGATCTGTGTTTAGCCGTCTAGTGATAACAAACACAGACAATTACTAAACAGACAAAGAAACAAAACGCTCACTAACTCCTTTGGTTAATTATTTTGGGCAATCTCCCGGTCATTCCAGTTTCCTCGTAGCAAAACCCAAGCGAAGGAAAAGATTTACAATTCTCCAGCCCCTTTTATGCGATTATGCATGACCCCTTGGTAAACGATTACAGCTGACTCTATTGCCTGCAGCTGCTACCTCCTTTACCTTCCAGGTCAATACATTCTCGCACTGGAGTCTCGTCTTTTTCCAGGCTGATTGACTTCCCGACCCAGGGAAAGAACTGTCAGGACAACCTGTCCAAAGCCTTTCCCTTTCGCTACTTCGTATCCTCACAGGTCGAGAGGGAGATTTACAACCAGAACTCATTATATTTCCGTCACAGACACATTTTCAGGGTATGTATCTAAAATGCAAATTAAAGTCTCCTTTAAAATACAGTAACAAAACCTAATCCAGCAGACGTATAACCGGTATGGTAATGTATATGGAAACGTTAGAGAGGAAGTATATTGGGGGCCCCACATTACCCAAAGTCTGTACCCCACGACTTAAATACTCTGATAAAATGGTGGGGAAAAATAGTCCTTCCATTTAAAAGTGTGTGAAAAGACTTCATCTCCCCAGAATGCCTCACAAACAGGTAAAGAGCTGATAGTTTAAGTGATCAGCTAACCTGAGACAGCTGTGTGTAATTTACTGTGAGAAGGTCAGTATAAAAGTCCTGAGTAAACAAGCCTGTGTGGCTGTGCGAGGGTGAGGACCTGTTTAGAGCCGAGTCCTGACAAAGAGACTGTATTAGTACAGTGACCATATGGCTCTGTGTTCACTGGGACAGTTTGGGACAGTTCAGGCTTTTCAACTTGCAACCCAGTGCATTGTGGTACATTTTACCTGTCGCAGGTACCATTCTTTCCTTTTAGAGAAGCAGGACTACGCTTATCAGAATGCATTGGGTTGCAAGTTGAAAATCCTGAACTGTCCCAGACTGTCTTGGTGAACACGGAGCCATATGGTTACATTATTATTATTATTATTATTATTATTGTTTATTTAGCAGACGCCCTTATCCAGGGCGACTCCCAATTGTTATCACATTATACATTATTTCACATTATTTTTACATACAATTGCCCATTTATACAGTTGGGTTTTTGCTGGAGCAATCTAGGTAAAGTACCTTGCTCAAGGATACAACATCAGTGTCCCCCACTGTGGATTGAACCCACGACCCTCTGGTCAAGAGTCCAGAGCCCTAACCGCTACTCCACACTGCTGCCCTGTACAAAAAATAATTTATTTCCTTCCTATCATCTACTGCTAAACAACGTTCAAGGGTCACACAACCTAGTGGTTCAAATGCTTCCATTGGTTCATGTGGGGTCGAATCAGCTGAGGCTTCGGTCCCATCACCAGACTGCATTACTGAATCAGTGAACTTGAATCTGTGTTCTTGTAACTTTATTATTAAGCATGTTTGGATTGGATTGGATTGGACTCTATATAGTTTAGTTAGCGCTCCCAGAAGGAGGTTGAGTTCTGTTTGTTTGCATTTCCTTAAGTATCAAATCTAAGGCACAAAGTGCAGCGTTTCACAAATAAAACTACATAAGTATTGTTGCAGGGTGTTGTGTCCACCAGCATCAGGAATCTAAAAAATATATGACAAAGTCTCCCAGACTGAAAAATCAAAAATGTATCTAAAAAATATTTGCCGGCAAACAATTAGACTGGTGTGCTATTATATTAGGACAGTAGAGTTGAGTTATTAACGGGACTCATAATAAGCGCTTTAAAAGGATCTTAAGAGAACATTCTAACCAATACAAGATTATTTAAAGAGTTGGAATGACCAAGCAACACCATCAAAAAGATCAATCTTACCTTGAAATAATCCCTGGTTCTCGTTCCTCTGAAAGTCTTGTTCATTGCAGTCGGGGTTCATGTTTCTGAGAGGTTGTTTAATGTCTGCATCTGCAGCGTTCATGCATTCCCGCACTGCTTTCAACTCGCTCTCTGATATTTCCAATCTCAGCTTCAGACTTTCATTCTCTTTCTCCTTTCCAGCCATTTCCATTCGGAATTCAGTGAATTTGCCGCCGACAACTTTTGTGATTTGGCACAAGACGGTGTCTACAGCCGCTTTCACTGCGTGCTCGATGGTAGAGGCGAGCTCGTCTTGAAAGAACGACACGGAGACGCTGACGTCCATCTTCACTGACTGTTAGCTTGAGACTCGAGTAGCGGAATCCTCTTTGATTGTAATTTATTTTATTCACTCATCTCTCTCTCCCCACCATAAACAAAGCAAACGTTTCAATATCCTGTAACGAAATTCATGCGTCACTAGCAATGGGCGTGCCTGGTGAAACCGTCGCGTATTATTGTCTGCAGAATAAACCCTAGCCCCAGCTTGCAAGACTGATTGGCTGTCCTCCCTGTCAAAATAAGTGTGGGATCAGGATGTAGAGGTTATGAAACTGGATACCGGGGTTCGCCATGTTGGCACATGTTGCGTTGTATTCTCCTATGCAATGTTCCCTTATAGAGCCGGAATGGCGGCAGTTTCGTCTCACTGCTTTGTACTGCGCATGCTTAGTTAGCTTTGCACCCCAGAGCCGCTGCAAATGCTACTAGTCTGTGGGTCAATATATTTTTGTTTAGAAACGGATTGTTTTCTTTTTAAAGTGGCGGTAGATATAAGAACATAAGAAAGTTTACAAACGAGAGGAGGCCATTCGGCCCATCTTGCTCGTTTGGTTGTTAGTAGCTTATTGATCCCAGAATCTCATCAAGCAGCTTCTTGAAGGATCCCAGGGTGTCAGCTTCAACAACATTACTGGGGAGTTGGTTCCAGACCCTCACAGTTCTCTGTGTAAAAAAGTGCCTCCTATTTTCTGTTCTGAATGCCCCTTTATCTAATCTCCATTTGTGACCCCTGGTCCTTGTTTCTTTTTTCAGGTCAAAGAAGTCTCCTGGGTCGACATTGTCTATACCTTTTAGGATTTTGAATGTTTGAATCAGATCACCGCGTAGTCTTCTTTGTTCAAGACTGAATAGATTCAATTCTTTTAGCCTGTCTGCATATGACATGCCTTTTAAACCCGGGATAATTCTGGTTGCTCTTCTGCACTCTTTCTAGAGCAGCAATATCCTTTTTGTAACGAGGTGACCAGAACTGAACACAATATTCTAGATGAGGTCTTACTAATGCATTGTAGAGTTTTAACATCACTTCCCTTGATTTAAATTCAACACTTCTCACAATATATCCGAGCATCTAGTTGGCCTTTTTTATAGCTTCCCCACATTGTCTAGATGAAGACATTTCTGAGTCAACATAAACTCCTAGGTCTTTTTCATAGTTCTCTACTTCAATTTCAGCATCTTCTGCATGCAATACTTTACACTTTTCTCTATTAAATGTCTTTTGCCATGTGTCTGCCCAGTTCTGAATGCTGTCTAGATCATTTTGAATGACCTTTGCTGCTGCAACAGTGTTTGACACTCCTCCTATTTTTGTGTCGTCTGCAAATTTAACGAGTTTGCTTACTATACCAGAATCTAAATCATTAATGTAGATTAGGAATAGCAGAGGAGCTAATACTGATCCCTGTGGTACACCACTGGTTACCTCGCTCCATTTTGAGTTATTCTGCTCTAATCAGTACTTTCTGTTTTCTACATGTTAACCACTCCCTAATCCATGTGCATGCATTTCCTTGAATCCCTACTGCGTTCAGTTTGAGAATTAATCTTTTATGCGGGACTTTGTCAAAAGCTTTCTGGAAATCTAAATAGACCATGTTGTATGCTTTGCAGTTATCCATTTTCAATGTTGCATCCTCAAAAAAGTCAAGTAGATTAGTTAGACACAATCTCCCTTTCCTAAAACCATGCTGGCTGTCTCCCAGGATATTGTTACCATATAGGTAATTTTCCATTTTGGATCTTATTATAGTTTCCATAAGTTTACATATAATAGAAGTCAGGCTTATTGGTCTGTAGTTACCTGGTTCGGTTTTGTCTCACTTTTTGTGGATCGGTATTACGTTTGCTATTTTCCAGTCTGTCGGTACAACCCCTGTGTCAAGAGACTGTTGCATGATCTTGGTTAGCGGTTTGTAAATAACTTCTTTCATTTCTTTGAGTACTATTGCCCCTGTTATGCTAAAGTTATTTAAAACTGGATAGGAACAGGTTGACATGTGGGGCATGTTGTCCGTGTCCTCTTTTGTAAAAACCTGTGAAAGGTAATCATTTAATATATTTGCTATTTTTTTTCTTCATCTATGATTTTGCCATTTGTGTCTCTTAGACATTTAACCTCCTCTTTGAATGTTCTCTTGCTGTTATAATAGTGGAAAAACATTTTGGAATTGGTTTTAGCCCCCTTAGCAATATTGATTTCTATCTCTCTCTTGGCCTTTTTGACTTGTGTTTGCAGTTCCAAGTATTCTTTCTGTGTACTTTGTTTTTGGTCCCTTTTAAATGCTCTGTAAAGTGCCTTTTTTGGCTGAATATATTTTTTAATTGATCTATTAAACCAAAACAATTACATGAAACGGAAGGCTTGAGATCGACTAAAGTCTAAAAGAGACAACAACTGACGCGCCGACGCAGAGAGAGAGAGAGAGAGAGAGAGAGAGAGAGAGAGAGAGAGAGAGAGAGAGAGAGAGAGAGAGAGAGAGAGAGAGAGAGAGAGAGAGAGAGAGAGAGAGAGAGAGAGAGAGAGAGAGAGAGAGGTGAAATTCTCTTATTCCTTTCATATTCTGCGTTTCCATGGTAAACGGAATATTGTGTAGATGCTTGCGGGTCTTAATTCAGTGCAAGGTAGTTCACGCAGACCTGCACGCTTATGTAATATAACAAGGAGACAGACTGACGATGAAACTCACGGGTTTTCAATATTTTGAGAGCCTCGCGGCCGTGCAATGGATTCTCACGTTTGTCAGAATGAGAATTGAATTATTAAAGTCGAAAAATATAATGTTCTTTATGATGCCAGTATCAGTGGTTATACAATAAAATGAAAGACGTCATATTGTGAGAAATAGCACATATAAACATTCACTGTTAAATTTAGCGCGTGTGCACCCATTTCTTTGTTGTATTTATTTTATTTCGTCTCCACAAAAGGAGCAAAAGCAGACAGTATTTTCTTTTATTTTTTGTATGTCGTTTCGTGTGGTTTGCTTCGCTCCCGCTGTGCATAGCTCTTAAGTCAAGGTCAGTGGTGTAGCTGTCAGCCATATTGATCCATCACCAGCACCCCAATTTGTACTCAGATTGTAAAAGCATTTTATACTGTATCAATACAGAGTGGCACTTTAGAAATTTAAAACTAAATAAATAAATACATAGATCATATCTGCTGGCTAATATATGGTAATGTGACTCATTGTGTGACCCTGAGCAAGTCACCTCCTTGTGCTCCGTCTTTCGGGTGAGACGTTATTGTAAGTGACTCTGCAGCTGATGCATAGTTCACACACCCTAGTCTCTGTAAGTCGCCTTGGATAAAGGCGTCTGCTAAATAAACAAATAATAATTTTGTAGTACGGGATAAAAGTTGTGTGAATAAACACACCTACAGTAAAAGCACAGCTGTGGGAGAAGCTGGTAAGAGGGCGTGTATACAACGCGCTTGTTTCTTCTAGTTTAGAAATGTTAAACTCAAGTTTTTTTCCCATCGTCTCCCCTTACATCGCATGGCTATGGGGTGCCATGAGTTTATTTATTTATTTAATTATTTTAAAAGTGTTTATATTTTAACATTTTTTTTCCAGATTTAACTTAAGTCTTGTATTTTTTCCTCAGATTTATAAATGTTGTAAAAATAGTTTTTTTTTTTAGTTTTTTTTTAAATGTGTACATTCAGATGTAATTTATAAATCTAGTTACAAGATTTAACATTTAGCTAAATATTTAACTAAATCTCAAATCTCTTAACAAGGTTTAACATTTAGCTAAATATTTAACTGGCCAGCTAAATCTGGAGTTTGTTTGCAAATGAGCTCCGCCAGCTCTGTGATCTCAACACGATTTGATTGGCTCTTGTAATGCTGAAATTTGCATATTTCCTGATTAACAAGAGCCAATCAAATCGTGGGAAAGCACAAAACGGGCGGAGCTCATTTGCATACAAACTCCAGATTTAGCTGGCCAGTTAAATATTTAGCTAAATGTTAAATCTTGTAGCTAGATCTATAAATTATATCTGAATGTACACATTTAAAAACACATTTAGAGATTGAGAGAGAGCTGGGCGGTCAGAGCACAGAAGGGACTTATCAGGGCAGTAGTGTGGAGTAGCGGTTAGGGCTCTGGACTCTTGACCGGAGGGTCGAGGGTTCAATCCCTGGTCAGGGACACTGCTGTTGTACCCTTGAGCAAGGTACTTTACCTAGATTGCTCCAGTAAAAACCCAACTGTATAAATGGGTAATTGTATGTAAAAATAATGTGATATCTTCTAACAATTGTAAGTTGCCCTGGATAAGGGCGTCGGCTAAGAAATAAATAATAATATATTTATTATTGCAACATTTATAAATCTGGGGAAAAAATACACATGGCACCCATCGATGAAGACAAAGGACGATTACCCAGCATGTCATTCATAAGGTTGAAGGAAAAATGGAAAGATTCGCCCCACTTCTTTTTTCTTTTTGCTTTATAAAACTGTGCTTTTAAAACTTTACGTCGACGACGAACTTGATCCACAGTTCTCTGAAATCCCGCTTCGTGATTTTTTTCCCCCACCATCCTTTCAAACACTTCACACGTCTCTGTTTCTTGCCCTCAAGCTGTCTTACGACTTTAAAATCATCAGTAAACGTGACGTCTCCTCATCAGACCAAAAGTAGCTGCATTTTCTCGCACGTGTCGTCATGTCCAGGGGTCACAAATGGAGATTAGATAAAGGGGCATTCCGAACAGAAAATAGGAGGCACTTTTTTACACAGAGAATTGTGAGGGTCTGGAACCAACTCCCCAGTAATGTTGTTGAAGCTGACACCCTGGGTTCCTTCAAGAAGCTGTTTGATGAGATTCTGGGATCAATACGCTACTAAAAACCAAACGAGCAAGATGGGCTGAATGGCCTCCTCTCGTTTGTAAACTTTCTTATGTTCTTCTTATATATAAAGCGCCTTATTGTTGACACCTCTTTTTGTAAAAAGCTTTGCTGTGCATGAATGTTATATATTGTGGCAATGTCATAGAGGGCCGTTATATAAATTATAGTAAGTTGGGGCTGAAACTTCCGATCTAGAATAATTTATATAGACATAGGCATGATAGCATAGGAGAAGCGAGGCAGAGAGAACACCAGGCGAGCAGCGGAGTTCTGGATGAGCTGGAGCGGACAGGTTGCGGAGGCAAGGAGACCAGCCAGGAGGGAGTTGCAGTAGTCTAGACGGGAGAGTACCAGGGCCTTGACCAGGAGCTGGGTGGAGTAGTTGGTAAGGAAGGGTCGGATTCTTCGTATGTTGCTCAGGAAGAATCGTGCTAGAGTGGATATGTTCTGGGAGTAGGAGAGGCAGGGGTCCAGGGTTACTCTGAGGTTCTTGGCTGAGGAGGAGGGAGAGAGCGTGGTAGATTCCAGAGGAATGGAGATAGAGAGATCAGAGGAAGAGGAGGGAAAGAAAAGGAGGTCAGATTTAGAGAGGTTGAGTTTGAGGTGATTATTATTATTATTATTAATTTCTTAGCAGACGCCCTTATCCAGGGCGACTTACAATTGTTACAAGATATCACATTATTATGCGAGGTGATGCGAGTGCATCCAGGAGGAGATAGCAGACAAGACAGGTAGAGATACAAGAGGGGATGGTGGAGTCAGAGGTGGGGAAGGAGAGGAAGATCTGAGCATCATCAGCATAGAAATGGTATGAGAAACCATAGGTTGCGATGAGGGGGCCCAGGGAGCGGGTGTAGAGAGAGAACAGGAGAGGACCCAAGACTATAATAACCTCCTAAATAACCCATAAAATCAAATAAATATTTTTTATTATCAATCCTCATTGAACAGAAACAAAAGCTTCAAGTAGACTTTTAAATTCCCTGAGTGTATCAGAGCGCTAGCGGTCAAGCAGGTTATAAATCTGGTTAAAAACTGTGTCACATCACATCAAATAAATGTTATCCATGAAACATAATGAAATTGGAAGTGCCTTACTTGGTTTGGTGCAGAAATTCAGTACCGTGTAGCCTGTACATGAGAGCAAAAAACAACAAGGGGGGGGGGGATCTTTCACAAAAAAAAAATCCGGCTTTCCAGATCTCAGAAACAGCAACAAGGTGGCATTGTGAAACTCTCCACGCTTTCACAACATTGCAAGTCAATGAAACATACAAATCTGTGGACAATTACAAGCCATGCCAGAGTTATTGAAGTACAACGTTAAGGGTTTAACGTTGAGCACCCAACTCAACCCTAACTACCGCATCACTATATCATTATTATTATTAGTTTATTTAGCAGACGCCTTTATCCAAGGCGACTTACAGAGACTAGGGTGTGTGAACTATGCATCAGCTGCAGAGTCACTTACAACTACGTCTCACCTGAAAGACGGAGCACAAGGAGGTGAAGTGACTTGCTCAGGGTCACACAATGAGTCAGTGGCTGAGGTGGGATTTGAACCGGGGACCGCCTGGTTACAAGCCCTTTTCTTTAACCACTGGACCACACAGCCGCCTATATTATTATTATTATTTATTTCTTAGCAGACACCCTTATCCAATATATATAAAGGTTTGAACAAAGGTCCTGTTTAAAGTCGATTTTATAACCATCTCAAAAGGGGGTAAAACCCCACCAATATGCATTAATTTGTTTTGTGTGTGAACGGGGTGGCATTTGGTTGAATACTTTTTTTTTTCTTTTTAGAAATGACTCAGACACTTTTTATACACCTGCATCTTAAAGTATAACAAATTAAGGAACCCTGCTCGGCTTACACATAGTCCCGGGGGTGCAGATGTGCAACGGGGTATTTATATTTTTTGGGGGGGATCCTAGTTTTTGTGATGGAAGAATGATAGAATAATCGCACGAAGAGTTCTAATCTAATATGTTTGGGTGATCTCTGTGATTTGTATAACCTGAATAATGATATTATATGAAGTTTGATGTTAACAAAGTATTAGATTTACAATGTTGAACTAACACACTGGAATGTGGCCAAGGGTCAGCAGCCCTGTTTTCAGAGAAGTGCATGAGTCAGCGACATGAGAATAGGACACTGTCTCAAATGATAATATTTTGAGACAGCGATGGTTCCTCTATTCTCCCCAGTCACTTAGCTAATATTCTTGTATTGGGGAATCAACTTTGTGGGACCTGATAGACACTCTCTCCCTAGCAACTAGAAAAATCAGCCAATCAGAAAAGTCGGTAGACAACAGTGTCAAGAATACCACAAGGTTGGTTTGAGCTGACTAAGGGAGATAAGAATTACCACAAGTCATGAACTCTGTGCAAAAACTGATTATATAAGGAACTGTTTGACTTAGTGTATTTTGAGCTTTCTTTGCGGTTGCTTGCAGAGTCTGTGTTACTTTGTTGAATGCTCCAGTCTGCAGACTAATAAAATGTGAGTTGCTCCGACTTGTCTCTGTCTCAATCGTTCTCTCGGCATGGGACCGGTGCCTGCTCGGTTGTATGCAGAAAATTCCACCACATATATGGCGACGAGGATGGGATCCTAAACTCCGTCCGCTGATCATCCCGGGAAACGGAGTAAATCACCGGTGAGACCTAATCCTTAAACTTGGGTCAGGACGCCCGCAACTAAGAGGGTTGGCGGAGTCCGCTCCGAATCTGGCTGGGGGCGTCAGTGAGGCGGATAAAGGATCCCGAACAAAACAGCCCTGCTGAGGCAGTGAGTAGAGACAATCTGGACCAGCGATTTGATTAGGAAAATACCCCAGAGAACTACAAGGCTGACCCCGTGTGATACACGGGAGACCAAGTGGTCAGGAAAAGCCCCCAGAGAACCACAAGGCTGACCCTGTGAGTAGCATAGTTTATGGAAACTATTGCTCACACTACACAGGAGACCAAGTGGTCAGGGCAGGCCCCCAGAGAACTACAAGGCTGACCCTGTGTGATACACAGGAGACCGAGTGGTCAGGGCAGACCCCAGAGAACTACAAGGCTGACCCTGTGAGTAGCATAGTTTATGGAAACTATTGCTCACACTACACAGGAGACCAAGTGGTCAGGGCAGGCCCCCAGAGAACTACAAGGCTGACCCTGTGCGATACACAGGAGACCGAGTGGTCAGGGCAGACCCCAGAGAACTACAAGGCTGACCCTGTGAGCAGAGCAGTTTAAGGAAGCTGTTGCTGGCACTACACAGGAGACCAAGTAGTCAGAGCACTGTGAGGCTGTGATCACTAACCCCCACGACGGTGAGGCAGATTATGAGAGAACTGTCATAGCACTGCACGGGATGCGCAGGTTGTGATCTAACGAAGAAAGCCACAGTGGCTTGTACTAGTACAGGGTAGGGAACCAAAATTAAATAGACGTCTTATTGTGGAGTGCTCGGGATGATGATGAGATCTTGTGTGTTTCGCGTGTTTGTCTGAAAAGTTTTCGTATTAAGTGGACTAGAATGAATGGTAGATTCTTGTTTTAAAGGAAAATATTACAATAAATGGGCGATTTATATTGAGTTTGGAGGATCTGGTGCTACGTAAAATGCCAGGACAAGTTTCTCCTTGAGAGGAACATTAAGTGCAAGTAACGTAGCTCATTATAGAAACAGACGGGGAGTTCTGTGTAAGGTAAATGGTTATTGAAATCCCAGGAATGATTATCGTTCATGAACTGAATTGAAGTAATAACTTGTTCTTAGAAAAAGCTAACTGAACTACTAGTCCATCTTTTGTGTTTGTTTCTTTCTGTTTGTTTATCTGTTTATGTGCACATGTGGTTTATATTGAGTGCGAATGTCAGAATTGTATTTTGAATGCACTTGCTGAATTCCTTCGCGCTGCGTATTAAAAGTTTATAAGATTGGCGCTACGGGCTGTCACGTTGAGTCCTTCCAAAAGACCCCACTACAGATTTAACATAATAACCAATTTGCAATTAATTGTCGCGCTGACTTGTCTGTTACTGACTGTCCAAGGAGGATGAGTATGTTTTAATTACCATCCCCAATATTTAGTGGATCCAGTCGCTAACAGTTGAGTTTGTACTTCGACTAAGCATTTAAAGCACTCGTGGGTGTTTGCTGGACCAAGACTTGAGACTTGACAGAGGGTAAATTAAGTCCTGGTAGACGGACATGTAAGGTCTAGTGTTTTGCCGATTGCGGCATTGTTGTGTAACTGGAATTCCTTGTGAGATGTGATTGAGTGACCCGGGTCTGGTTGAGTGTGTGTGTGTGTGGATGTAAAAAGAAGCGGTATGGCTCAGAGGGAAAAAGTGCGATTGTAGAGACTAGGGTCCCTTAGCTAAAACGACCTGTAGTGTGAGAAGCCGAGTTTTCCTCTGAGCGACATATTAAGTATAAATAATTTGGAAACTGTTAGAGAAGAATAAATGGGGAACAGTCTGTGCAGTTTACCCAGATGCATGGGCATCACATAAACAAGACAGTGGTTTATTGCAGCAGGAACCGATTGAAATTATCCTGTAGAAAAAATAAAGTTGCAACATTAGTAAGACGCCGTGAGAAGCACAATGGGGAAAAGGATATGACGGTTTATGCATTAACGGTGTTAGAAAAGCAGTCATTAGGAGCATGCCTGCCAAAGATTAAATGCAAAAATGCAACTAAAGATTATCTGACTAAGGTAGAGCAACAGGAAGGAAGTGTTGACCAAATGAGTCAGATCAAGTGTTTGTACAGGTATTAATTAGTGGACTGGGTCCACATTTGCAGAAGGCAATTGAGCTGGGGGTAAACTAAACCCAGGGAACGCATACGAAAGAGTAATGAATTGGGCAGTAGCAGTTGTAAACAGACAAAAGGAATATAAAAATGAAAATAAGTGCTGTACGATTTGATGGAGCATGTCAGAGCTGTGGTAAAGTGGGACATAAAAGGTTCGATTGCAAACAGGGGCAGAAGCCTAAATGTGACAATTGTGGTAATCTCGGGCATAGGCGCGGTGATTGTTTCGTTATACGACCAAGTAAAAGAACTGGACAAACCACACAGTCAGCTAAAGTGAAAGCACACAGTCAAGGAACGGATCTTTTGTCTTTAGGCAACGAAAAAGTGAACAAGCCAGCTAAGGAAGCAATGCGGTTTCCTGTTAACCACAAAACAGCAGCTGTGTCAGTAGATATATTTTGTTATACTTGCACAGATAGAAACGGAATGCATTGATAAAAAAAAAAAAAAAAAAAAGGACAGACGAAAAAACAGGTTGAGTGCCGACGGGTCTATTAAGGATCCGGGCAAGAAACAGCAGTCTATTATAGACACACAAAATAGACACAAGGAGGGAAAAGAGATGTCAATGGTTTGGTTAATACATAGTGCTGATGGTGACACAAACTAGTGTAGCAGTGACGCTCCTACATGGGGTTAAGTGAGTACATTGGACACAGACCAAACGGTACCATCGCGTGGATACATCTCAGTTTGAATTTGCTGACACTGAATGTCCTGAAATTAATGGTATATCTCTTTCCACAGACAGCGGGAGCAGCAACGGACAGTAACATGATTTGTGTTCCAGGTATTATGTCATTCCAGAGTCAGAGAGGATTCCACACCTCTGGGCGTGGAACGAGGCTGTACAGAGAGACAAGCTTTGGGGGCCCCCTGGAAGAATTGCACGTGAATCCTTAGACAACGACAGGGTAATGGATGGAAACAAAGACCACTTCCCTTCGAGAGTGACATAGAGGGAACGTGGCAACCTGTGCGTTTGATAAGCCAGAATAATGCAATGACTCCAGCACAGTTTGAACAATGTCCTACTTGTCCTACTTGTGATGTAACAGTGGGAGGGGTCCAGTATGAGTCAATATGCAACTGAACTGTAAGCAGTAACGCGTCATTGGAGGTGGACTGTCTCTGGACGGAAAAAAAAAAAAAAAAACCTATACCAAACAGTGACAACAGGAGCAAACTAATGCAACAAGCAATTGGACATGTGTTAATGTGCACACAGTGTGTGTGATGGTACTTGTGAAAATACATGGTGTATGGGAGGTATGAAGCCACAGTTCCACTCCACTCAATGTCCCCCGTTAACGCCCTCTCCCCCAGACAGGTTGCTAGCTGTGGGGAGGGCAAAACCATTTGTGATGGGAGTAACCTGGTTGTAAACGTTGGTAAAAATAAACATTGAAGATATCAAACGACAATACACCAAAAGGTGTGGTGAGTTTAGACTATTAACTAAAATATTGAATAAAACCTTTAATCGTGAATTGGACACTTGCCAACGTAACACAGGTGGCCGTCAAAGGAGGGGTCTGATTGACGACATTGCTGGGTGGTTCGGGGCTGTGAATTCAAGCCTCAATTCCATAGATAGTATACAGCAGGACAATGAAAACCATGGCCAGTTTCTGAAACAGGTGATGCCATTCAGAGATTGGCCATGGCTGAACAAATGACTGGTGAAAGACGGTTGACACAATAATTGAAGATGTAAATTTGACAGCTTGGAGAGAACAGGTGTTACGTGGGATAGCTAAGACCGGATACCCAGCATATCCAGAGTTTCAGGATAATATGGTGATATGTACTGAACGCTGTGACGGAAATATTTGTTTTATTTTAATGGTGCCACATGCCACCAGTCGGGTCCACCACAGTACCGGGATAAATGTCAGTAACCTAGGGGTAGTAATTGGAATATGGGTTATCGTCCCACAAATAGACATGGGTTGGTCAGTGTGCCCAAAATGCCACCCTGCACTTCAAGGCCACTGAGTGTATTGAATTTGGTGATGCTGTTCTGTGTGACCATGCTGGCAGCCTTAACCTGTCAATGTAAATGATGGAAGCAATGGTACACCCAAAGCTAGGGTACGAAAGATGCACTCAGATGAGGAATGGAACATGGTGTGTAATCACCTCAAGCATGGGGGTGGGAAGTAGCGGCCAGGTATGCCTCATGTCGCCGGCTGTGTGTTTTCACCCGCAGGGTGTTGTGACTGTGGGACACCTGAGCATGCACCCCACTCCACCTATTAATATCACAGGCATTATTGAAGATGCTGAAGAATGGATGAAGACAATTAATCATACAGGTATGCTGATGGCATTGGCACACATTAACGCAGCTTATGGACGTTCACTCAAGAGTAGTGATAGCTAGAGTGCACGCGTCGCTGGCGGGCAACACTGGTCAACTAATATAAGCAGATGCCCGATTATGCGGGTGGGGTATCCTATGTGGATTAGCTGGAGAAAGTGCTGGGGTGGACTGGGCTGACTAGTGGAATGTGGTGGGACATGCGTCCTCGCTTATTTCATTATTGGTACTGCTTATTGCTATGTTATTGTCTGTTATTTGAAATATGTGTTTAAAGAAACAAGAGATCACTTACAGGGCTAGCCAATGTTGTTTGTAATATGCATCAAGAAACTGTGCACCAAAGCATTGGACACCATCTAACTATGCCACTGCTTACTACTGAGAACCTGTGCAATGAAGATAATAACCCTTTCAGTGATATGGCTGACGATGTTGTATAATTATTCTATCTAACAATAGTTGTAATAATATTTACAAAAGGAGGGAATGTGATGGAAGAATGATAGAATAATCGCACGAAGAGTTCTAATCTAATATGTTTGGGTGATCTCTGTGATTTGTATAACCTGAATAATGATATTATATGAAGTTTGATGTTAACAAAGTATTAGATTTACAATGTTGAACTAACACACTGGAATGTGGCCAAGGGTCAGCAGCCCTGTTTTCAGAGAAGTGCATGAGTCAGCGACATGAGAATAGGACACTGTCTCAAATGATAATATTTTGAGACAGCGATGGTTCCTCTATTCTCCCCAGTCACTTAGCTAATATTCTTGTATTGGGGAATCAACTTTGTGGGACCTGATAGACACTCTCTCCCTAGCAACTAGAAAAATCAGCCAATCAGAAAAGTCGGTAGACAACAGTGTCAAGAATACCACAAGGTTGGTTTGAGCTGACTAAGGGAGATAAGAATTACCACAAGTCATGAACTCTGTGCAAAAACTGATTATATAAGGAACTGTTTGACTTAGTGTATTTTGAGCTTTCTTTGCGGTTGCTTGCAGAGTCTGTGTTACTTTGTTGAATGCTCCAGTCTGCAGACTAATAAAATGTGAGTTGCTCCGACTTGTCTCTGTCTCAATCGTTCTCTCGGCATGGGACCGGTGCCTGCTCGGTTGTATGCAGAAAATTCCACCACATTTTACAGAAATTTAACCCCAAAGACAACACTCTGCCACTTTTGCTAGGCAGAGAGACTTGTGACTGTTCCATTGCAATGAATAGGGAGACATGGCATACATAGTTCAGCACACACGGGTCACATCTGTGGTTCTGTCTGGATTAAAACTGGTAATCAGTGATAATGTTTTTTGTGTTTGTGCCTTCAACACTGGGGAAACTAATAATAAATTTGTTAATTTGGGAAATTCAGATTGTTGTTACCACCCGGGAGGCAGCAATTACCTACCTTTAGATAGAGGTTGATCAACGGGCTGTAATGATAGTATTGCAAACCAGCTATTGCAAGACTGGAGATGTAAATTACCGTTGAATAACCAACACAGTCACAAAATAAGACGGATAAACAGAAAACACTTGTATAAAATAACAAACAAATCTCTGGCACAGTAATTCTCTACTGCTCCAGAGTGTCGTAAGCGCTCGCTGCATTCCAAAAGTCGTTTCCGAGCTGCTAAAATCATTTTAAACAATGCAACCAATCACTCCCCTAACACCTCCCCCAGATCTTGTGCTGTAACAGGTGTCCCTTCCGTGTGTGCCAAGCAAGCTGCAAAAACAGTGTCACAAAAATAATCCTGAAGAAAAACAAACAATAGCACAGAACAGTTTTGTAGCGTGCGACGCAACAATAGTTTTATAAGCATTTTCAAATAGTGGTTAAAAAGACAACTCCAGCAGTTCAAGGTATTTATGTATGTCCGGTAGTTCTAGTGTTAATTAATTAATCACTAAATCATTATGTCTTGCTCGTGCTCCCACTCATTTACAGTATCATGTCCATTTTCAATGTACGCAAGCCATTCCCCACCCATTAAGTAAAAACCCAAACCTATTTGGCCTGTAATTGTAAACTACGATGCATGAATAACCAATCACGAAATTCTACAATGGGTTAGTGTCACAAAGACGGCCAGAGTGGGTGGCGTCAGACCAGACAGGAATACACAGACAGAGACGGTGGTGATGATGAGCTGAGTGCAATGGCTGCACTCAGCGTTTATTAACAAAATAAAAAGGTTTAACAGTACAAAAACAGGACACGGCACTTGACGCCAAAATAAACAGACAGACAAAACGACTAGACACTAACACACAGGTGAAACGGAGACGAACAAACACGGTGAGTACAAACAAAACACTTATTATATTTACGATTACGATTTTAACTCTCCTTCTCTCTCACCCGTTCTCCACTCTCTGAACACCTAACCCTGACTGAGTGCTACGTGTCTCTATATATACTGTTGTGCTGGGATTCAATTACTAATTAATTATTCACTTGAATCCCAGCACGTGAATTAATTCTGTGCAACCCCGTGCTCACATATTACATTTTAAATGCACGTGCGTGATGTGCAATCCCGTGCCTAAATACAAATATACACTTTTTAAATACACGTGAAACACAGACCCGTTTATATCCCGTGTACCAATCTATACACCAACATTAACACACGCAACATACAACACAAAACACACAAATGCACACAGGGGCGGGGCGCATTGCCACATATACCCCCCCTTGTGCGCAGCACACATGGCCTCAACGGCCACCTCCCCCCTTAAAAACCCAGCAGTCCAGGACAAAGTCTCGGGCTGGGAAGGGAGGCTTCAGTGGGCCCATGGCTGGCCATGCTGTCAGCACCCCTGCCGGTAGTGGCACGGCTGACAGCCTGTTGGTCCCGTCCTGCAGCGAAAAAGCTGCGGGGGCAGGTGGTCCCCCGACCTCCCCCTTCTTCGTAGCCGGCAGCTCCCTCCTGTGGGGCTCCGGCCACAAGAACTCCTGCAGCGAAACTGCTGCTGGGGAAAGTGGTCTCCAGACCTCGTCCCCCTTCTTTGTAGCCGGTAGCTCCCTTTGGTGGGGCTCCGACCACAGTACTGCCGGCAGCGAAGAAGCTGCAGTGGGAGCAGGTCTCCGGACCTCCCCCACGATCTCCGGCAGCGAAACTGCTGCTGGGGTTGGTGGTCTCCAGACCTCCTCCCCCTTCGTGGCCGGCAGCTCCCCTTTCTGGGGCTCCGGCCACCGTACTCCCTGCGGAGGTACGGGCAGCAGAGGCAGCTCCTGCTCCTCTGCTCCGGGCGGTGGCGGAGGCAGAGGCAGCTCCAGCTCCTCTGCTCCTGGCGGTGGTGGAACCAGCAGGCATTCACCCTCTGCTGGTGGAGGTGGAACCAGCAGGCATTCACCCTCTGCTGGTGGAGGTGGGACCAGCAGGTATTCACCCTCTGCTGGTGGAGGTGGGAGGGGCAAGCAGTCCTCCCACTGCGGTGGAGGTGGAACCAGCAGGTATTCACCCTCTGCTGGTGGAGGTGGGAGGGGCAAGCAGTCCTCCCACTGCGGTGGAGGTGGCGGAGGTAGAGGCGATGGGCTGATGCTGGCCACTCAGAGGGAGGCTGTGGCGGTGCTGGCTCCCTCTGCTGTGGCGGCTGGGCATGTGCGCGCCGTGCTGCCTTCAGCAGCATAGCTAGAGGCTGCTGGGGGACACCAGCATCCTGCCCTTCTCCCCCCAAAAAATTTTCAGGGGGTTGAGCCTGTAACTCCTCCCCTTCTGGCTCTTGGGACGGCACCAGCAGGTATTCACCCTCTGCTGGTGGAGGTGGGACCAGCAGGCATTCTCCCTCTGCTGGCAGCTTGGGTCCTACGGCTGTGGAAGCCCCGACTTCCCTCTTTTTGGGCTGTGGATGCACCGACTCCTCCCTTTTGGGCTGTGGACGCACCGACTCCTCCCTTTTGGGCTGTGGACGCACCGACTCCTCCCTTTTGGGCTGTGGACGCTCAGGCTCCTCCCCATAACTGCGGAAGGGACAGTGGGCGAACAGGTGATCCTGGTCGCAGAGGAGGCACCCCGACGATGGCTTGTTACATCGCCGTGGATGCCTGGCCCTTAGGCGGCACTCCTCCTCCCTGTCCTTCACCTCTTTATCTGTCTCCCGCTTGGGCTGTGGAGGCAAAACCAGCAGGCATTCACCCTCTGCTGGTGGAGATGGGGACAGCAGGTACTCCTCTGCTGGTGGTCCTGCTACCTGGGCTGCTGTTCCGTTTATCGTTGCCTCCAGGTAGCTGAGGAGAAACTCCACACCTTCCTCCAAGGTGTTTGGGGTGTGTTCCTGCTGATAGGCCTCCCATCTCTCACTGTCCATCATCCACATGGCCCGAACGACTATGGGCAGAGCCTGGGCCTCCAGCCCAGCATTCTCCAGGAACCAGTCCCGCCATTTTGTGGCGTCTTCTGCCATTATATATATATATATATATATATATATATATATATATATATATATATATATATATATATATATATATTTTTTAAACAAAACCCCTCCTGGTCTGACGCTTGGAGGCGCGGCTATCCCACCGCTGCCACCACGTGTCACAAAGACGGCCAGAGTGGGTGGCGTCAGACCAGACAGGAATACACAGACAGAGACGGTGGTGATGATGAGCTGAGTGCAATGGCTGCACTCAGCGTTTATTAACAAAATAAAAAGGTTTAACAGTACAAAAACAGGACACGGCACTTGATGCCAAAATAAACAGACAGACAAAACGACTAGACACTAACACACAGGTGAAACGGAGACGAACAAACACGTTGAGTACAAACAAAACACTTATTATATTTACGATTACGATTTTAACTCTCCTTCTCTCTCACCCGTTCTCCACTCTCTGAACACCTAACCCTGACTGAGTGCTACGTGTCTCTATATATACTGTTGTGCTGGGATTCAATTACTAATTAATTATTCACTTGAATCCCAGCACGTGAATTAATTCTGTGCAACCCCGTGCTCACATTACATTTTAAATGCACGTGCGTGATGTGCAATCCCGTGCCTAAATACAAATATACACTTTTTAAATACACGTGAAACACAGACCCGTTTATATCCCGTGTACCAATCTATACACCAACATTAACACACGCAACATACAACACAAAACACACAAATGCACACAGGGGCGGGGCGCATTGCCACAGTTAGGCTTTCAGATTTGACTGTACATATAATTGTTCTACTTTCTATATGTCTCACAGATTGTGATTCAGTCTGATTATTATTCTACAGTGTTGGTGAATGTCGTCCTTGTTCGATCATTACTCGTAAACATTAGATGCATCTTTAAATGGTCATTTATATTTTACCTGTCTACAGGTAACCAGGGACAGTGGCAGATAGATAAGTTCCTGCTTCAAGTAATTTTATCTAACTACATTGTAAGGTGGTGTTTGAATTGGCTGAGTTAGTGTGTGATTAGTACCAGGTGAGTGGCTAAATTGATTAGCAGTTGATTTTGCTATTTGATTGGTTTCCACACAGTTTAGTTGGTTCTTTTGCCAAGCAGGTGTAACATTTAATCAAGCAGCTTATCTCGGCGCCAGCAAACCAAAGAGCCTCAACAAAAGAGCCGGGAGTCTAGCTGTGGGAGTCTAGCTGTGGGAGTCCAGCGCTGAGACGCTGTTCGACTAGATCCGAACCTAACGGGCCTCTAGAAGAAGCTATCTACTAGTCAGGTCTGTACCCTCCACCCCACTGCTCCCACTGTGCCTTTTGTCCTGCCATGACTGTCTCTCACATCCCTGTTCTGTCCTCCCGTCCTCTGCCCTCCCTCCGCTGCTGCTCCTCCAACCCCTCTAACCTCATTTCTCTGCCTCTCACATACAAACACCACAACTGTAAAAAGTGCCTTACAAGATGAATCTGTGAAAAGCGATTGAAATGCTGCAGCCAGTCAGGTCAGATCTACACAGTCGGCGCTCACACAAAGAGAACTGGACCCCCGTCATAGTCCCCTCCACACAGACTGAGTAACTGCAGCAAGATGCACTTGGAAAGAGCTGCACACAATGCAAAGTGACACAGCGAGCTGCTTACCGGTATGATTGGATAGGTTTGTAAATGGTTTGGCTTCATTTAAATGGAAGGTAGTAGACAAAAATATATCTGCATTAAAAGCAGCGGATTTGAATTATTACATTGCATTGTGTAACAAAAATCACAAAGGCACTGAGAGAACTTAAATGTTATAAAATTCTGCACAGTGTAATTGCATTGCCCAATTTATTTTGGAGGTAATCTACAAGTAAACAGGTTATACTTGTGTAAATATATTCATATAAAGGAATCACAACATGCTTTTGTGGAAGCTTTCCTTATTGAGTTATTCTGGTCCCAATACCTGTCAGCATTACAAAACATTACACACTTACAAATCAATTGTTATAAACAAAATACAACATGGTACAGCAGCACCTGACAATGAAACTGTGACACCTGTAATTATTCACACAGATTTCCTCATAGGTTCAATATTGATAGTTATCCCTCACAAGGAAGAAAGTGGAGGCATTAGTCGCTATAAGTTATTGTGCATATGTCATTCTGTGGATAAATGTGTGTTTGTATGCAACAACTACATTTTACACATATCTGGAAAACCACTAAAGTATCAGATTGTGAGGATACATAGAGGCGTCTCTGGGTAACATAACATGTATGTATCTTGAAGAAGTAATTCCACATACTGTAAAACAATCACATTGATAGAATTTACCATGATACTAACACCTCATCTGCCTGTATAATTACATGCAGGTTTTTAAATACCACTTACCCACGTTTTCATTGCTATTTCTTATTACAGTATTCTGTATACTATGTGTTGATTTTTTTAGGCCGCCGAACAAAAATAATGTGTTCATTTGATCATTTTAGATCCCAATATTTGGGTGTAATCACAAAATGTATATCGTTCCCCTCCCCTGGATAGTTATTGGACAATAACCCCAAACTCAAGGGACTGTTGGCGTCACTTCAGTTGTGCTCATCAAGTTAAAACTCTTATTAAGAATGTAGTTTTATAACATCTACATGTTTATTCATACTTTCTTGTAAACAGCATTATCTAAATGAGGAAATGATCTACATTTTGCTACCAAATGTGATTGTACAATAGTTATTTACCTTTCCGAATATTCTAATACTTTTGTATTTATGACTCAAATCCCCACACCTACAAAATACATAGCTAAACCAATTAGAGGCGTAATAGCTCCCATTATGAAGACAAAATGTCAGATCTGAATGACTGTATTCTTATATATCTCTGCGTTAGCAGACCCAAGCATTGTGTTCCACCATTGCAAAAACCAACCAACTGCTGGCAAACCAGCTTGAAACGCATGAAAAACAAAATCACTGTGCTTTCTCTTAAGTGAATTCAACTGAAGAATAAAAACACCTTACAAATAATAAAAAGATAGTTATTTTACATTCAGTCTGGTTAGAACAGGCCAATACTCACAGTGAGTGGGAGAAGTGGCAGGTACTCAAGGGCCTTGAGTTACAGGTGAGCTCAGTAAGAGCAATACAGTTTGCATCAGAGATATTAATAATAACGTTCATCTCTGAGAACGAACACCTGCACACAATGTGATCTGCAGATACTCCATGATTTAATTGCATGTGTTGCTCTGCACAGAGCACGCTTTGGTGGATCATGGAATGATACACTATTAAAATTAAGAGTTCAAATCTGAGTGTGCAAGAAGCATTCAACAGAATAACACACGTGCACGCTGTCTCACACGGGTTATTAAGAAGAGCATTATTATCATGTTTTACCCTAATATTGTTCAAATCAGCTTGGAAAAGCTACTAAACAAAAATGGGCTTTGTACTGCCGGTACTCAAAGCCCAAACTGTATGGAAGGTATGAAAATGGAATTGTGTAATTGTGAATTTTAATTTGTGAATAACTTGCTAAATGACAGTTAAGAGCCATAGCGAAGGGAAAGGTTGACGTCTGCAAAACTGTCTACAGCAGCCAGTGCACTCTGCTGCAGTTTAACTCCATTCTAGCTGTGAATACCGTTGCAGATTGCGTTTCAGTCATAGTGCTCACATTGTATCTGCTAAATACTATCAGAGACACCTTCTGTACTTGATATGCTGTATGAAATTCACAGCGTTTCCAATGTGAATGTAAGTGAAAACATAGATTGGCATACACCTTGGCTGTCCAGTCAAAATGTAATGGCGGTCCGGATACTGCCCGTACCACTGGTATTTACAATAAAAATTCCTGTGTTGTTTCCATTAGAAAACATTTCCATTCCATAATCCAGTCTTTGACTTTTCATTATCGAATATGTGTGTCAAATCTCTCCTGGACTTATGTCTGGTGCCTCCTGCAGATGATAGCAGCTAATTCCACAGCTTCAGTACCAGTGACAAGAATGTGTATGAACCTGCAGGAATGCAGCAGCTCTTGTGTTAAGACAACAGAAAAAAGGAGGTTCTAAGCTTTATGGCTGGTACGATTTAACAAAAACAAGTGGACCACTTAAATGAACACCACATTTTCCTTTTGATACAATCATATTAATACAGGATATTTAAGTTTGTGATTTTAAACTTCATTTGCACTTTTAAAATCATAAAAATAACTTTGAAAATGAATATGGTTTCAAGCCATTTTCTCACATGTTTTAAAATGTAGTAAACAATACTGAATTACAGCACACCGTGTTTAAATAACTTTTTAAAGGTACTGGGTGTATAATGACGTATACAATTGATATGTTTTTTTTTACTAGTTTCCAATATACTTAAGTATTAAAGCACATGACATCTCAGAGTAATCTTGCAAGTTGATTTGTACAAGTTAATCTCTTCAGTTACAGGATTTCTGTCTTGCATGATATGTCCCACCAAATTAAATCTTTCCCTGCATCCAGTACAATGGATAGTGTTTCACTGCTGTGTGAAGCTTCCCACGACTTATACAGTGGTGTGGTTTCACTCCTATGTGAATTCGCTGTTTGTTTGTTTTTTAATTTCCTATTTCAGTGAAGCTCTTCCTACAATCATTACACTGGTGTTGTTTAAAGGTTTGTAATTGAGAGAAGCTCTTCCTATACTGAACAAAAATATAAACGCAGCATGCAACAATTTCAAAGATTTTACTGAGTTAGTTCATATAAGGAAATCAGTCAATTGAAATAAATTCATTAGGCCCTAATCTATGGATTTGACATGACTGGGTATACAGATATGCATCTGTTGGTCACAGATACCTTAAAAAAAAAAAAGGTAGGGGCGTGGATCAGAAAACCAGTCAGTATCTGGTGTGACCACCATTTGCCTCATGCAGCGCGACACATCTCCTTCACATAGAGTTGATCAGGCTGTTGATTGTGGCCTGTGGAATGTTGTTCAATGTTCAATGGCTGTGTGAAGTTGCTGGATATTGGCGGGAACTGGAACACGCTGTCCTACACATCGATCCAGAGCATCCCAGACATGCTCAATGGGTGACATGTCTGGTGAGTATGCAGGCCATGGAAGAACTGGGACATTTTCAGCTTCCAGGAATTGTGTACAGATCCTTGCGACATGGGGCCGTGCATTATCATACTGAAACATGAGGCGATGGTGGCGGATGAATGGCATGACAATGGGCCTCAGGATCTCGTCACGGTATCTGTGTGCATTCAAATTGCCATCGATAAAATGCAATTGTGTTCGTTGTCCGTAGCTTACGCCTGCCCATACCATAACCCCACCGCCACCATGGGGCACTCTGTTCACAACGTTGACATCAGCAAACCGCTCGCCCACACGACGCCATACACGTTGTCTGCCATCTGCCCGGTACAGTTGAAACCGGGATTCATCCGTGAAGAGCACACTTCTCCAGCGTGCCAGTGGCCATCGAAGGTGAGCATTTGACCGCTGAAGGCAGATTCGACTCCGAACTGCAGTCAGGTCAAGACCCTGGTGAGGACGACGAGCACACAGATGAGCTTCCCTGAGACGGTTTCCGACAGCTTGTGCAGAAATTCTTCGGTTGTGCAAACCCACAGTTTCATCAGATGTCCGAGTGGCTGGTCTCAAGACGATCCCGCAGGTGAAGAAGCCGGATGTGGAGGTCCTGGGCTGGCGTGGTTACACGTGGTCTGCGGTTGTGAGGCCGGTTTGACGTACTGCCAAATTCTCCAAAACGACGTTGGAGGCGGCTTATAGTAGAGAAATGAACATTCAATTCTCTGGCAACAGCTCTGGTGGACATTCCTGCAGTCAGCATGCTAACTGCACGCTCCCTCAAAACTTGAGACATCTGTGGCACTGTGTTGTGTGACAAAACTGCACATTTTTAGTGGCCTTTTATTGTCCCCAGCACAAGGTGCACCTGTGTAATGACCATGGGACCAACACTTTACATGTTGCGTTTATATTTTTGTTCAGTGTACATTCATTAGAGGTGTGGTTTCTCTCCTGTGTGAAGATGCTGGTGTCATCTTAGTGTTGTAACTTATTCTCACATACATTAGTGATATGGTTTCTCTCCCGTGTACATTTGCTGCATTGTTGTCAAACATGATATTAAACACAATATTTTATATGTTTTTTGCCAAAAACACGAGTTTGTCAACAGTATCAGGTTTTAGTCTTGTCTGTTTGCATGTAACAATGTTACCACAGGTACTGAAAACTCTCTCACATGCAGCACTTGTTGCTGGTATGCACAAATACTTCTGTGCAAGTTTGCAGAGTCTAGGGAAGTTGGTCTGCTGAGCTTTCCACCAGATCAATGGATCCGATTCACTGTCAGCCAAAGGAGAAAGTAGATAATGATTTAGTTCTAGTACAATTTTGTCTTTTTCAGACACTAGCTTGGAGGCACGAGGTCCCGACGTGTTTGCCTTGAATAGGCTACCCAAGGTCTTCAGTTTCTTAGCAGGTGCTTCCTGAGATTCGGTTTCAGTGTTACTGGCTCCGGCAGCAAAGCTCTTGTCCTGCTGGAGAAGAGATTCCACCTCCGACACCACTCTAGCTTTGATTGCTGCAACCCTGTCCTCACTGATGTACTGCACTTTGAACCTAGGGTCGATAAAAGATGAAACATCAAGTAGATCTTGGGTGTCTGTACTGGAATACTTCAAGTTGAGGTAACTCAGAATCTTCTCTTTGATTGACTTGGTGAGTTCAGTGTCATCTTCCTCAACAGCAAGAATATTGTTGTTAAGCAGATGCAAAACAGGTTTGACATAGGAGACACTGACATAGTTTTCACATGACAGAACGTCTGTGAAGGCCACCAGTGGGCTCAAAGCCTTATTCAATGACCGAAGCACATCGGCGTCCTGCCATGTAGGCACCAAGTTCCTGGTTTTTCGGTCAGCAGTCAGGACTTGTGCGATTGCTTCTTCCTGTTCCAGCACCCTTTGGATCATTCGTTGACGTGATCCCCAGCGAGTGGGTGTTTCTGTTACCAGCTGGTGCTGAGGAAGACTGAGCTCAGCTTGTGCTACACTCAGTGCTTTTCGTTTCTTCCAGCTGCATGAGAAGGTGCTCACCAGCTTCTTACACACACCAATGGCATGGTCTATGCGCTTATCACCTTTCACGCTGTTTTCTAAAGAAAAAAATATAAACATAAATGTAAGGAATGTATATAGCGCTGTAATCCCATCAAGTTTCGCTGTCACCATAAAGATGCAATCACAGCTTTACACAGTCCTCATGTACATTAGGCTGTTACATTTCCTTTTACATATATTACATGAACAGTAAATCCAAAAGGACAACCAGTCAAGTATCATCTTATTAAATTGACACTCTGATATTTATTTTTCACCATTACATAAAAGTAATAGTTTAAAATTTGCCTTGAGACAATATTCAGCAGACAACCAATTACAATTTCCTCCTGTATTTAAATCAAGCTAATAGCACTATTTTAAAATATTATTATTATTATTATTATTTTCTTACCAGACGTCCTTATCCAGGGTGACTTACAATCACATTATTTTTACATACAATTCCCCATTTATACAGTTGGGTTTTTACTGGAGCAATCTAGGTAAAGCACCTTGCTCAAGGGTACAGCAGCAGCGTCCCCCCCACCTGGGGTTGTGTTCCTTTTAGTAAGGGATCGTAAGTTAAATCACTTGCACAAATGAAATGTTTTATTTTCTTGCGCAGAATGTGTACACAAAAAAACGCACCTTTCCTCACTAACATACATTTGCTTTTAACCTGTTAATATGCAATCTAGGCGGATGCAGCATGAGATACGCTAAAACAAACTAGAAGTACTTTTAAAAGCTGCTTTTATATAATACTGCAGGCCCAAAATGCTTTTAATACTGTACGTTTAAATAATTTGCAAAACACAACACGCTTTCCTTTCTAAAGTTTTTCACATATTGAGGCCATGGCAGTGGTGGGCGGGGACACATTTTATCATACTAAACTTACTTACTCTTTTGTCATGGATTGTATGTAGATATAGTTTATCAACAGCAGTGTGGAGTAGTGGTTAGGGCTCTGGACTCCTGACTAGAGGGTCGTGGGTTCAATCCCCAGTGAGGGACACTGCTGTTGTACCCTTGAGCAAGGTACTTTACCTAGATTGCTCCAGTAAAAACCCAACTGTATAAATGGGTAATTGTATGTAAAAATAATGTATAATGTGATATCTTGTAACAATTGTAAGTCGCCCTGGATAAGGGCGTCTGCTAAGAAATAAATAATAATAATAATAAACAGAAATGTCAGGCAACTAAATATAGTTTAATAATCAATATTAGAAAGCAAGTGATTAATATAGCTAGTGTAACACAGCTCACCCTAGGGCAAGTGACAGCGAATCAACACTAGGCACTTGGTCTGTAGGCTGCTACACTACAACAGAATATTAACCCTAGTTAAACATACTCTAAATAACACAGAGATAGGTACATTCAAATTGTTACTAAAATAAATCACTCACCGATAGCAAGGTGAAGCCTGTGTCCGAAGCACTGGAGTCTCTCCCATGCATTTAGTTGTGCAGCTTTGACGACATCTGACCCGCTGTCTGTGGTGATGCAGATTTGCAGCTCTTCCCTCAGGCCCCAGGCAGACAGAGCATCTCGCAGACCCTGTGCGATTGCTTCACCAGTGTGATCCTCAGGGAAGTACGAGGTTTGTAGGCACTTTGTGCATAATTTCCAATCAGGATCAATGTAGTGTACAGTTAGGCTGATGTATGGCTCAGTGGTCTGGCTTGACCACAGGTCTGTGGTACTTGCAAAGAATTGTACGCGGGTCAGCGCTTCGGCTACTTGCTCACGACAGTCATCGTACAAAGCTGGCAAAGCCGTTTCTGAAAAATACTTGCGACTTGGCAGCTGATATTTCTTGTCGATCATTTTCAACAGCTTTTTAAAGCCTTCTTTTTCTACAGTGTAGATAGGAACCATGTCTTTGGCAATGAAATAGGTTACTGCATCGGTAATCTGTTTCCATCGTTTACTGTCTGGCTCATAGGGCGCAACATTAGAAATTGATTCAGAGATCGGGGTTTGGTTTTCGATGACCGAGTGTTTAGTAGGCTTGTCAGAGGATCGTTTTTCAATGCATTTACTGTACTCCATTGGATGTCGGTGCCTCAGGTGATGAAATAGGTTTGATGTGTTGCCTCCTTTGGCTGGCACGACTTTCCAACATTTTTTACAAAGTATGGTGCTTTGCTTAAAATCGGACGATTTGAATCCGAAAAAAGCCCAAACTGCTGAAGACGAGCATTTCTTTGGAACAAGCTCCTCTTTCTCCTTTGAATGAGACGAAGTTAACGCTCCACACTGTCGCTCTTTATCTCTGTGGTTACTCGCCGCCATCCTGAAGCGATTAGCCGAGGACGATGGCGGGGCGTGCATACGGGAAGCCCTGAAACCCCAAAGCGTACACATACAAATTATATTACATCAAACAATATATTATAACCCTTGTGCATAACATGAACATTAAGCTTTGGACGGATCCATTTGAACTTCATAGGTAGGTCAATAGGTAGTGCATATATTATAAAAAATTGCTATTTTTATTGTCATTTAAAAATACCGGCAAGAACAATAATACAGGCTGTGTGGTCCAGTGGTTAAAGAAAAGGGCTTGTAACCAGGAGGTCCCCAGTTCAAATCCCACCTCAGCCACTGACTCATTGTGTGACCCTGAGCAAGTCACTTAACCTCCTTGTGCTCCGTCTTTCGGGTGAGACGTAGTTGTAAGTGACTCTGCAGCTGATGCATAGTTCACACACCCTAGTCTCTGTAAGTCGCCTTGGATAAAGGTGTCTGCTAAATAAATAAAATAAACAATACTGGCATATGGCTCCAAACCTACCTTGGTTGCTGTTGTGATGAAGGATGTGTTTGGATAGCCTCCAGCTGGGAGATGCGCCGTTTCCTCTGAATGGAACCCAGCTCAGCCCCATCCTCTCCATTACTATACAAGTCATGAGATGTCTCTCCTTCATTTAATAAAGCCTCACGCTTGACTGCTTCTGGTTTAACAGGGACAGGTTCAAGTACAGGACTCTCCTCTTGAATGGGGACAGGTTCCAGTTCAGAAAGCTTTATATCGGTATCTGAAAAACAAAATAAGCTTATTTTTTTATTTCACATATGATGCATTTTTTTCAATTTTCGTTCAGCATTCTAACCCGGTGTGCTCACTGCAACATCGCATCTAATGCAAAAGATACTGCTTGTTACCACGCACTCCTTAAATCAAAAAGTAAAAAACACAGTAATTAGAGTAAAGACTAATAAAGCTTTAAAATAGAGCGGACGCAAAACTCGGCAAAAAAGCTGCTGAAGTGGCCTAAAGACTCAAGGAAACAAACAGCCTGAAGGAAGAGCATGGAATTATCAGTCTTCAGATAGAAGGGAGCCCCTGATAGAAGTGGCTATGCTGCTGAGACGTAGAGTCACATGACAGTACCTGTAGAGGAGTCACCTGTTGAGTTCCAGTGTGAAACTTCATCCCCGGCTGCTGCATCACCAAATCATGGAGTACAAACAGCAGTTTTGTAAAGATTACTGCCAGGCAATTACACTTCTGTCTTACAGACTGATACACTCCCATGTGGATTACTTCAATTACCATCTCCATCTGCAGATGTGCAACATCTTTGATGTGACAAGTTAACAGAAAAGGATCCTACTGTATGACAAGCGCACAGCTGGCAAAGCTGGGAATGCAGTTTGCTCACTGTGGTGGTTTTATCACGGCATTTTACTCAAGCAGTTACTTGCACAAAACATTTACTTTTCCAACAAAAGTTCAACAAAACAAAAGCCAGACCATAATAAACATATAAAGGGCTCTACACTGGCAAAAAACAATGGCTTTCAGTTCAATACATTTGTAGAGGGCACCAAGGCCACTAAACTTATGCGAAGGTCAAAGTGTAGGATGTTGTGCCATTTTGCTTAGGATTCATATATAAAACAAATTACCCACAGAAATAAATAACATTAACTTAACTATTGTTCAGAAAATGCCCTTTTTATTTTGGCAAATTCCACCATCCTACTGTGCAAAGCTAGTAGAGACTGATCCAGCAATTGGTGCAAAAGGTTCTTCTACCAAGTACTGACGTTAGGGGCTGAATACTTGTGCAACCAGTAAATTTCATTTTGTACATTTTCTTTACAAGTTTTGCCAACATTTAACCTCCTCCTCATATAACCGTATTTAGTTTAACCACTACAGCTTTGAATAAAAAAGCTGTTTGAAGAACTGTGCATAAATTATTTGTAATTCCACAAAATGTGACATTGGTAGGGGGTGAATATTTCTGCAAACCACTGTGTGTGTGTGTGTAATTATATTACATATATATATATATATATATATATATATATATATATATATATATATATATATAGAGAGAGAGAGAGAGAGAGAGAGAGAGAGAGAGAGAGAGATAAACATTGTGATAAAGCACATGTTGCACTAGTTAAACAGATGTATGTAAGGTAGTGATGATCTATTATAAAAAGAAAACTGATAAATTAATGCACCTCAAGATTGTATTTCATCTATTATTAGTACTGATAAAACAAGGAAGATGTTACTTGGATCATGGCAGCGTTATAGCTTAGCATAGTAATAAGTATCTACCTATTAGTGTTCATTTCTAGAGTAGGTGAACCCAGGGTTAACATTTAACAAAATAATCTGTGTCAGATTAAATTAGCATTTTATATTCACTGAATAAACTTAATATCCTGTTAGTTCATTGCATGTTATCTTATAAAATCGTAATGTTTAACATTTAATTTTACATTTGGTCTATAAAATAAACTTCATACCTTAACTTCAAGCCTTAAAAAATCAATATGAAAATCACTACACAACATTTTCATGAAGTTGGGTATCGTTTAGCAGCCATTTCAGAATGACAAGCTTGCCTTTTTTCTGTCCCATGAGATTCTGGCTCGCGCAGCACAGCACGTTTTTTCCCCCCAGATGGCTTTCCATAGAGATCAGTAGGAGTGCACGCCCGTAATCTGGTTTGTTTACTTTTTGCTGTCAAATTTATAGGGGCTCAAGAGCTGCTGTGATGATCCTGTGTTTGTGTTTTTTTGTTTGTTTTTTTAAATATTAATCTCACAGATCTCTTTTTTCATTTACCTTTTTTTTATTTATTTTTTTTTAATTGGTAGCGCAAATTCTGGTGAGGCGGTAGATAACTGCTAGGCATTTTTGTCATTTGTAGCGAAGACGAACATCTGATTTTTGTATCCGAATTCATGTTAAAAAAAATATTAATTCCAGTATTTGGTTATTTGTCCCAGCACTAGAAAATAATGTCCTTTTTAATATCAATCTACAAATTTACAGTGAAGCAAATTTGATAAAAAAAAAAAATAAAAGGGGCATTTAAATGTCAGTAGCTATCGAAAGTGTTCTGCTTAACAAACTGCTACTTGGTAGTAATGAGGTGATCACTCTGCTACATGGTGAAGTCTACATCTTGTGGAAAACCAATTATTTTTATTTAAGAACAATGATAAACAAAAAGCTAATTGAACCAAATATCAAACAATTTGAAGAAAGTGGAAAACAAAAATAACTATTTATAGTCACCTAATCACAGATACTGACTTCAATAACTGAGTCCAACCATAGAGCTGCAAAACTGCTCTCTGATCTACACAAAAGGAAGATCCTGACTGAACCAACTGACAGCCTTTATACCTTTCCAGGCCTACCCCTCCCCCCAGAATAAACCATTATGCAGGTGGTTATATAAGAACAAAACAGCAAACAGTTATCAATAATAAATAAAGTATTCAAAAAGAAACAAATCAATGAATATGTATATATACTAAACATTAATCTAAACACATGCATTAATACTATGCTTTAAAACAAGCAGAGGGAAACTTAATTCAAATCAGCTATCCCCCCTTTCAATATCTTCTACAGGTACTGCCCTGACTACAGGAAGTCAGTACCCAGGGAAGTCAATAAAAGCTTCCCTCACCAACATGGCTGGTTCCCCACTTCCTGTCAAGATGGAGGACCATACCACCACACCCAACTCAGGTTACCTAAACCATTGCATAACAAAAAACATGCACATTAAAATACCTGTTGTTCATTTTATCTTAACAATAGTACCGCAATACATTGTTCTGGAAGTGTGCACCCTTCCAAACCAACTGTCTAAACAGTACTCTTGATTAACCTTTCTTTTGTTTTTCAGGACACTCCCAACCACAGGCCTCCAGTCCTGATACACCAGGTAAGTGAATTTTGTTTTTATTATTTTCCTTACTAGACCCAAGGTTCAGCAACACAATACACAAACAGTTAAAAAACAATTTGCAGAAAATGTCCAGATACATACCGAGACAAATGTGAGGGTCTCCTCCCTCACAGGCTGTAAAACTATACTACAGGCAAGCAGGCAGTAATGTTGTTGAAGCTGACACCCTGGGATCCTTCAAGAAGCTGCTTGATGAGATTCTGGGATCAATAAGCTACTAACAACCAAACGAGCAAGATGGGCTGAATGGCCTCCTCTCGTTTGGAAACGTTCTTACGAGTTACTGCAGGGTCTTGTTAGAACACTGCAGAAACTGTGTCACAGCAACATCACTGTGTTAAACTGCACAGATTTTATTAACACACACTTTAAACTCTGCATTCAAATTTGTTACATTTAGAAGTGTTGTATTACTAAACACATTTTCGGTTTCTCCCAAGTTTACTTTTCTGTAATGCATTTAAAGTTCCCAACTTTCATTTCAAATATTATTTGTTTAAAGCTGGATGATGAGGAGCCAACATTTAAGTAAATCAATGATTAATTGCTAGTGGTGCAATCGGCAAACCTAATTTCTTCATCAATCATCATATATGCATTTATTGACAATAATCTATGCATTACAATATTTTATTTTTCAAAATTTTTCAAATACATGTACATTTAACGCTTCAATAACAATAATTTTAAAAAAATCAATACTATTTTAGCAGAACTCATTTGGATCTGAAATGCTCTTGTTAATTAACATTACTCTTAACATTGTTAAAAGCAAAGCATTATTCTCAGAAAGCTAGATTGGCTAACTTAACTACTAAACAGTTTATTTTTCTAGAATACTGTAATGTATTCTAAACGCAACCTGCTTTGAAACACATACTTAAAGAAACTAATCATTTAAAATCATTACACAAAACACAACAGGTATGCTGTGTTCTGGTCACCTACACAAAATTCAATACATTACCAAACATCGCTTTTCCGTCCTCCTTTTCCTTTACCCCAGAAAATACCAAACTGTGCCTGATTCTTCCCTTTAAATTAACTGCGTAGCTCCAATTTTTAAACCAGGAAAATGTAAAAAAAAAAATTGTAACAGATGTGACTTGTCCAAAGCAAATCCAAAGGCTGAAAGGCTTGTATCCTAGCAACACGTGGACGTTGGCTATCTATCTTACTTGGCACTTATCAGCATATAACTACATAATCAACGTTTTAATACAAACTGGCAATGGGAGACTTCAAACTGGGCTCTAATTTGATGCAGATTTACCAGTATGTAAGATGGAAGTTTAAGGATCGATTATCAATAATCAATGCATTGATTAATTGTTGAATCTCTATTAAATCGCCTAATGAAAGGAAAGAAAATCCTAATTGTGGTAATAAAAGTATGTGTTGTAAGATCTGGATTTTTATAAGGACACAGGCAAAGTATGCAGAACCTACACCAGACACTCGCGAGAGAGCCAGGGCACTGCCACAGGATACAAGACTCAGCACAGTCAGGACAGCACAGGACAGCACAGGACAGCACAGGACACAAGACTCAGCATAGCCAGGACAGCACAGGCCAAGACTCAGCACAGCCAGGACAGCACAGGACACAAGACTCAGCATAGCCAGGACAGCACAGGACAAGACTCAGCACAGCCAGGACAGCACAGGACACAAGACTCAGCACAGCCAGGACAGCACAGGACACAAGACTCAGCACAGCCAGGACAGCACAGGACACAAGACTCAGCACAGCCAGGACAGCACAGGACACAAGACTCAGCACAGCCAGGACAGCACAGGATACAAGACTCAGCACAGTCAGGACAGCACAGGACAGCACAGGACACAAGACTCAGCACAGCCAGGACAGCACAGGACAAGACTCAGCACAGCCAGGACAGCACAGGACACAAGACTCAGCACAGCCAGGACAGCACAGGACACAAGACTCAGCACAGCCAGGACAGCACAGCACATGACTCAGCACAGCCAGGACAGCACAGCACAGAAGACTCAGCACAGTCAGGACAGCACAGGACACAAGACTCAGCACAGCCAGCACAGCACAGGACACAAAACTCAGCACAGCCAGCACAGCACAGCACAGCACAGCACAGCAGGGGACACAAGACTCACTGTCCTGTACTGTCCTCTGGACAGAGCTCTGCATGCCTCAGGTTACAGGACACAGCAAACCCTAAGCATGGAAGTATATTTCAAGATATGTACATTTGGTCCCACAAGCATTAAACCCAATGTCAGCCTGACCATAAACAATCCTGTTTGTTGTGTAGAATAGTTCCAGTTTAAACAATTTTAAATTGTAAATAGTGACATGGTGTTGTGACAAGCAGATTTCAAAGAAGGGTGCACTAAAATTAGTGTTGGGGATTGTAAACAAACTGGACTGTAAATAGCTTTCTACTGAAGTACAGTGAAGAAGCCAAACAGACATAAATGACCCCCTAACGCAGTGTATTTCACCGGCTTTCTCCCCCTCTTTCAATAAAGCCCCCCTCTATAGATCTGCATTCCAGTTTCACTCACCTCTCTCAGTGACGCTAGAAGGTGGTGTTTCCTCCTGCAGGATCCGCTCATTGGCCTGGTCACACCCCAGCTCAGTCACTTCCTCCTTGATCTCAACAGTCCTGTCTGCAGAAACAACCCATCGAACAGGAAGCTCTGGGCTGATGTGAGCTGCTTCCATCTCAGAAACTTCCTTTGAGTGAGGCTGATCCATTCTCACTGAAGAAAAACAGACACGACTTTTAGGTTTGTCATTTCAGACTACATAGTGCTTTTATTTGAATTTCCACAGAACTCACTCTTTAGTACACTACGGGTGTGTTGGTAAACTCAATCTCAGAGTGTCAGAGCGCACTCTGACCGTTGGTAAACTCCTGGAGTGCTCTGGTGTCTTTCGAAAACTCAGAGCAGATGAATTTGGGAGCGCTCGAGCACACTCTGGCCGCTTCTGCTTCAGAGCTGGATTCTCAGATTAATAGAGATTCAACAATTAATCAATGCATTGATTATTGATAATCTATCCTTAAACTTCCATCTTACATATTGGTAAATCTGCATCAAATTAGAGCCCAGTTTGAAGTCTCCCATTGCCAGTTTGTATTAACGTTGATTATGTAGTTATATGCTGATAAGTGCTAAGTAAGAGATAGCCAACGTCCACGTGTTGCTAGGATACAAGCCTTTCAGCCTTTGGATTTGCTAACGGCTCACTGTGGTGGATGCAGGTATATTCTAAACTTATTTATTTCTATATTTGTCATTTTAATGTTTTTTGAGAAGAAAAAAAAAAAGATATTCCAAATATTTTAAGTTCGGGTTTTACATTTTGAAGCGACTGAAAGGGGAGGAGTCGTCTACATGCTAGCCTTGTTCAACATCAATTAGCACTGGCCAGTTTTATTTATTTATTTATTGATATATCTATATCTATCTATAGATAGATAGATAGATAGATAGATAGATAGATAGATAGATAGATAGATAGATAGAGAGGTCTGACTTAGTATCTCGTTATTTCGACTTATACTAAGTCGATATAACGAGATAGTAGGTCAACCTTTTAATGGAAATTTAAAATGCATTTCGTTTTGTTTTTTTTGGTGGAGGAAATATAAAACTGAAGAGCAGCAGTAATAATTGCATTAGTATTAGACTTAAAATATAAAATTAAAAAAAAATCTGTTATATCGGTCTAAGAAAAAGCCATTAAATGGCGCAACTGCATAATGATCATATCAGTATTAAACCGTTTTAGGTCGTTTGAATAGATGTAATACACGCTCTGAAGCACTCCGAAGAGATTTCTCGGACGCCCTTTCACAGCGTCAGATTGAGTTTACGAACGCACCCTAGATTATGTATTAATCCATATTATTGAAATTCACACATCAAGGCAGCCTTATTTGAAATGTTCTTGGTATCTACTGCACCTTTGTAATATGAATTCCTCTGTGTCCTGCAACAGACTGAAGAAACTTGCAAAAGGCATGCAAGGCTATTCCACCCTTAAAACACAGGGATTCTTCTATTACATAACATTAGGTAAACCTTTATTATCATAATTAGGGCAGCAGTGTGGAGTAGTGGTCAGGGCTCTGGACTCTTGACCGGAGGGTCGTGGGTTCAATCCCAGGTGGGGGACACTGCTGCTGTACCCTTGAGCAAGGTACTTTACCTAGATTGCTCCAGTAAAAACCCAACTGTATAAATGGGTAATTGTATGTAAAAAATAATGTGATATCTTGTAACAATTGTAAGTCGCCCTGGATAAGGGCGTCTGCTAAGAAATAAATAATAATAATAATAATAATAATAATAATAATAATAATAATAATAATAATAATACTATATCTACATGCATTATAAGTTATTATGGCACATATCAACAGGGTCGAATAGTCCCACCTAACCCACAGTTTGGGCCAAACGTTTTGCTTCACCCTACAGAATGAACTAATTTTGCTTCACAAAGTCGAATGAAACCTGCTGAATAACGTTACGTTAACATACTGAATTGCATACCATTTTGTAGTTTACCAAAACTGACAAATAAAAAAAAGGTGACATTTCAAAGTCTAAAATTAACTAATATTTGTACTATTATATTTTGGCTTCCGGTAGACTTTTAATGTTGTAGTTTCTTGGGAGTTACATGATGTTAAATAAAAGATCTAAATTATGTTCACATAGTTGTTTTCTTTTCGACCCTAAAATTCTAGGTGATATAAAACTGTAACTAAAAAACCACAAAACCCCCGCAATAATTAATTTGGATGTTGTTTGTTGAACTAAAATACAGTTTGAACACCGTCCTACAGAACACATTGTATACTACTATTGTACAACCGCATAAAAAAGCTCTCCTGTTGTGTGTGTGTGTGTGTGTATATATATATATATATATATATAAACAAAAGATCAATGTGAATTAAAATACGTTACGTTGTGTTTACCTCTCACCTGAATCTCTCTCTCTCTCTCTCTGCAGTTGGTTTAAGTTGTTGTTTTCTCTTTCTTTAGTCGAGTTCAAGACTCCCGTTTCACATCTAAACCGCCACTTTAACTAAAACCATTAAGATAAAGAAAACAACCCGTCCAATCTGTAAATAAATCAAACAAAGTACAAACACTGCGCACACACGAGCAGCTCCTTTGCAATACAAAGCAGGGAGACGCAACTGGAGCCACATGAGGACATTGCGAAATAAAACTCAAAACAGCACAGGAAGCAACGTGACGAGACCCGGTGTCCCCCCCGAGTCATGTGACATAGTAGCGCACGAGTCACGTGACGAGCAGGTTTCGTGACGCGGAGAGGCGTTTTATTGACATTTATTCGTATTATATATATATATATATATATATATATATATATATATATATATGAATGTTTTTTGTATCATAAATGGTTGTATTTTATTTGATTGCTCTTGTTTTACTTACAGAAAATTACGTTTGCGTGTTGTTTTTTTTTACATTTATTAGTATCATGATTATATTTATTTAATATTTAACAATGTTTTTTTGTATCATAAATGGTTGTATTTTATTTGATTGCTCTTCACGTGATTACAAAAGAGCTTTCGCAGTAAATATAAAATACATTAAATATTGTTTAATTGCAATAATAATAATAATAATAATAATAATAATAATAATAATAATAATAATAATAATTACATGTATATACATATATGCTAATAAATAAATAAATAAATAATAAAGTAGAACAGCTTAAATGATCACAACTGTAACGCAACTGTAAAAAAATGTTTATAACAAACAATAAGTTAGAAGTATAGTCTGGTAATAATTTCTACACATATTTGTGGGTAGTCATGTTGATGTTTATAGTCTTGCTATACTTATGGATCACAATCAGGGAGTTGTCATGAATACACATACAGTTGCAGACAAAATTATTGACACCCTTGACTAAAGATCATTCAAGACGCTTTTTTAAATTGAATTGTTGTCAAATGTGGTTACCATTAAGGTTAAGCTTTTTGTGCTTAGATGACTTTGTATAGTTATTTCATACACTGTTTCTTTAAATTCTTGTCTGTTAATGGTGGATTTCGGCGAGCTGCTCGAACAATTCTTTATGCTGTAATCGTAATTTTCCTGGGACGTCCATTTCTTTCCATCCTTTCAGTTGAATTAGTCTTCAAATACTTTTTGATTATTGTGGATTTTTGTATTACATTTTTTTTCCCCTCAGTGCTCTTCATCGATTCCCCTGCTGCTGTAGTAGTTACTGTAACAAGTGCTTTTCTCACATCTGGATCCAACTCCTTTGTTTTGACCATGCTGTGCTGAGTGCACAAACTACTTTGCTTCAGTTTCTGTGCGTGTTTTACAGCTAATGATTTTTATATATAATATTGCTAAATTGATAAGTAGTGGTTTCTAATTGATGAATAGTGTTAATAGTGACTAGCGCAATTAAGACTACCCTTAATTGAGCTAGACTTACACAGACTTTAATTGAAAATGTGCCAATAAGTTTGTGATCAACAAATATTGTTATTTACTCCAGTAAGGCAGTATCATTAATATAGGTTATACAGTAGCTTCAGTGTATATTGTGAGAAATATTTAGGGAATGGCAAAAATTAAAGGAATGAACAGGTCAAACAATTATTCATGCATGTTCTTGCACTAAATCTGCAAACACATTTCTCTTAGTTTAACCATATAACTTCTCATTAAAAAATGAAGTAATACACCCTCATGGTATGTGTTGCCACTTCCTACAGTGTTTATCAGATCATTGGCATCATCCTGGAATGGAGCCTCTCATTTCTCAAAGCAGGTCTGCACATTGGTTGTTGTTCATTTGTTATCAGTAATACTGTATATGCATTTGCACTAGAAGCAATATGATTGTTAACCACTACATATTGTCCCTGACTATAATTCAGGCTCTTAACTAATGAAGCATACAGGATGTCAGATTTGTGTAAATGTTAGAGTAGAAGTCAATCTAGATCTGAGATGTCCAGGGGAACCCTTAACAGAGCACTGCATAGATAGCAGAAATCTGAACTCAATCATTTTAGTGGGTTGTGTATCAGGTGTAGTACTCAGAACCAGAAAGACATTCACAAAAAAGGCACAACGTTGAAAAATGTAACAAACTTTATTTTCTGTATTCTTCACAATAAAACAAGTACATGATCAGATTGCATATTTCCATTGTAACGTGCGATCCAGGACTTAATGCGTAAGCATTAGTGAAAAAAAAAAAACTATACAGCAGGTCAGCTTTGGTAAGGTCCTGACCGATGGAGTGGGGCGTTAGGAGCAGGTTTAACAGAACTTTAAAATGACTTCTCACATAACCCACAAAAAAAGAAGGACTTTTAAGAGGCTGCCTGTCTAAAAATGACATCACCAATTTATAGTGACGTGTGTTATCAGTAAATCATATGGACATTTCATGCTCTCAGCTTCTATAATAAGTAATTGTCTAATATCAGTTAATAGGAATGGAAATCGAATTTGAAATTGAAGCATTAATGTCTGAAACATGTACACGTAAAAGGTGAAGTTGTTTATTACTTCAGAATTACATCAACTGTACTTTTATATCATGTTTCATACACACCTTATTTGGCACAATTTCACTTAAATACAGTGAATCAGCACCTCCCCAGCTGGTTCAATATAACTACATTAAACAAGGTGGGTGTTAGAACTGACATCCAATTTACTTTTGATATCTCTGCCCTGGAAATACTCAAGTCAGGCAATAATTCAGTAGCTCAGAAACTAAGACTACCATACCAATTAAAAATTATTATTATTATTATTTGTTTATTTAGCAGACGCCTTTATCCAAGGCAACTTACAGAGGCTAGGGTGTGTGAACTATGCATCAGCTGCAGAGTCACTTACAATTACGTCTCACCCGAAAGACGGAGCACAAGGAGGTTAAGTGACTTGCTCAGGGTCACACAGTGAGTCAGTGGCTGAGGTGGGATTTGAACTGGGGACCTCCTGGTTGTAAGCCCTTTTCTTTAACCACACAGCTTCCTATGAAAGTGCAAAAGCATCTGCAATATTTCTCCAAATAAAAAGGTCTCAATACAGAATCAGGGTCTGCTGAAAAAAATAAATTCATCAAAATAAGTAGTTTGTGCGCTCATGAAAAATAAACACTGAAGACAATGATCCTTATTAACAATACATACAGTGCCTTGCGAAAGTATTCGGCCCCCTTGAACTTTGCGACCTTTTGCCACATTTCAGGCTTCAAACATAAAGATATGAAACTGTAATTTTTTGTGAAGAATCAACAACAAGTGGGACACAATCATGAAGTGGAACGAAATTTATTGGATATTTCAAACTTTTTTAACAAATAAAAAACTGAAAAATTGGGCGTGCAAAATTATTCAGCCCCCTTAAGTTAATACTTTGTAGCGCCACCTTTTGCTGCGATTACAGCTGTAAGTCGCTTGGGGTATGTCTCTATCAGTTTTGCACATCGAGAGACTGAAATTTTTGCCCATTCCTCCTTGCAAAACAGCTCGAGCTCAGTGAGGTTGGATGGAGAGCATTTGTGAACAGCAGTTTTCAGTTCTTTCCACAGATTCTCAATTGGATTCAGGTCTGGACTTTGACTTGGCCATTCTAACACCTGGATATGTTTATTTGTGAACCATTCCATTGTAGATTTTGCTTTATGTTTTGGATCATTGTCTTGTTAGAAGACAAATCTCCGTCCTAGTCTCAGGTCTTTTGCAGACTCCATCAGGTTTTCTTCCAGAATGGTCCTGTATTTGGCTCCATCCATCTTCCCATCAATTTTAACCATCTTCCCTGTCCCTGCTGAAGAAAAGCAGGCCCAAACCATGATGCTGCCACCACCATGTTTGACAGTGGGGATGGTGTGTTCAGGGTGATGAGCTGTGTTGCTTTTACGCCAAACATAACGTTTTGCATTGTTGCCAAAAAGTTCGATTTTGGTTTCATCTGACCAGAGCACCTTCTTCCACATGTTTGGTGTGTCTCCCAGGTGGCTTGTGGCAAACTGTAAACGACACTTTTTATGGATATCTTTAAGAAATGGCTTTTTTCTTGCCACTCTTCCATAAAGGCCAGATTTGTGCAGTATACGACTGATTGTTGTCCTATGGACAGAGTCTCCCACCTCAGCTGTAGATCTCTGCAGTTCATCCAGAGTGATCATGGGCCTCTTGGCTGCATCTCTGATCAGTCTTCTCCTTGTATGAGCTGAAAGTTTAGAGGGACGGCCAGGTCTTGGTAGATTTGCAGTGGTCTGATACTCCTTCCATTTCAATATTATCGCTTGCACAGTGCTCCTTGGGATGTTTAAAGCTTGGGAAATCTTTTTGTATCCAAATCCAGCTTTAAACTTCTCCACAACAGTATCTCGGACCTGCCTGGTGTGTTCCTTGTTCTTCATGATGCTCTCTGCGCTTTAAACGGACCTCTGAGACTATCACAGTGCAGGTGCATTTATACGGAGACTTGATTACACACAGGTGGATTCTATTTATCATCATTAGTCATTTAGGTCAACATTGGATCATTCAGAGATCCTCACTGAACTTCTGGAGAGAGTTTGCTGCACTGAAAGTAAAGGGGCTGAATAATTTTGCACGCCCAATTTTTCAGTTTTTTATTTGGTAAAAAAGTTTGAAATATCCAATAAATTTCGTTCCACTTCATGATTGTGTCCCACTTGTTGTTGATTCTTCACAAAAAATTACAGTTTCATATCTTTATGTTTGAAGCCTGAAATGTGGCAAGAGGTCGCAAAGTTCAAGGGGGCCGAATACTTTCGCAAGGCACTGTATGTAAATAGCTGTAAATGATGGTAATGTTGCTTGACAGTCATTACCACATTGGAGTGTTAGTATAATATACTAAGCTAGAATGCTTAGTATAAAATGAACAAAAAAACATATACAGTAAAAAACAAAATAAATCTGTTACACCTTTACTTACCCATGTGTGTAACTCTGCAAATGCAGCACATGCACTCCTCCATACTGATGAGGTCATCTGGCTGTAGATCTTCACACTGGCCATGGAACCATTCGCCACACCTCCCGCATTCCACCATCAGCTCCAGTGCAATCCTGTATGGTCTCCACATCACAGAAATGTACCTCTGGGAGGGGGGTTCTCTCACAGCTCGGGAAAGGAGGAAGAGATCCATCTACAAAACAAGAAAAAAGATGATCACGCATTTGCTTTTGATCATAACTTACCTGGATCTCCACCCATGCAGAGTGTGAGGCTGTTTGCGATGGTAAACAGTCCACAGTCACTCCATCCCTGCTGCTGCTGTACATGTGGCCACCCGATCCGAACTGTCTTTCCACTGTACTGCAGCAGTGATACGACCTGGGAACGGAAATCATGCTTATTATTAATTCCCAAAGAGTCAAACACATTTAAATAACCTTCGTCACAGCCTATGTTACTTATCGTGACCCAGTGATTGCAAGACACATTGAGAATCTGTACAAATCCCTGAGCTGAAGGAGGTCAGCTGTGTCAGGCTGGTGACAGCATACAAACCTCCCACCTGTGGGTACTGTCTACGTAGCAGAGCCTGCCTGTGGTCCATCACCTCATCACCCCTCCATGTGTGTTGTCCAACACAATAAAACAAATAACTCCTAATTCTGGGGCTCCCCCCCCCCCCCCCCCCCTTGTACACACCCATGAGCTGAAGTGTCCTGCGTGAACTTCATTGAGAATGGCAGTCTTCTCCTCTTCCTCTGTCACAACCCTACGGAGACACTCTCCATTCTTCTATACAGGTACTTACCTGACAGATAAAACAAAGGTAAAGATGATATTACAGTAAATACTGGAGGTTTTTAAAAAGAATGAGCTAAAACCTATTCAAAAGAATGAGAAAAGCATTCATTGTGATGCAGCCCTTAAAGACCTGACACTACTGACATGCTGTGGAAAGCTGTCTCTGCCTATTATAAGTTATATATATATATATATATAGCTATTAGTTATTTAAAAATTCCAAATACCCTATATGTGTGTGTGTGTGTGTGTGTGTATATAGGGAGAGAGAGAGAGAGAGAGAGAGAGAGATGTTTTAATCATTTATATATATATATATATATATATATATATATATATATATATACACACACACACACACACACACACGTTTATCATTTATTTAAATGTCTATATACGTCTTCAAAAATACAGGACCTTTCAAAGCGAATGTACTGGCTGTCTTTCTACCCCTCTTTGGTGGCTTTTTCAGGATACTCAGCAGCGATATACTGCTCTCAAGTGATCCATATCAATTGATAAATGTAGTTTCTGAGTAGTTTAATTAATTTGTACTGTAAAAAGATAAATTATTTGATTACAAGTGTATGACGGCGTCAAAGAACTCCAAACGTCAGTCTCAAGATCTGTGGAGCAAAAGCAGTGACGCGCATAGCAACAGAACGCTGACATGTCACATGACTCGGGGGGGGGGGGCGAAAGTTGCCATGACAACGGCATCCCGTTTCAGAACCGCCTCTTCTCAACGCGGTCCCGCCCCCGCTTCGACACGGAGGCCAGCCAATCAGGCTCGCAAGCTGGGTTTTTAGTGTTTCCGCAGCCAATAATACGCGACGATTCCAACTAGGCACGCCTACTGATAGTGACGCTTTCTTTTCTTTACAGGAAATTGAAACGTTGGTTTGTTTATACTGATTCTGAATGCATTTGATCACCTGTTGTTTAAAGCGTTAGGTTGGGTTAAAGTGTTTCCTAATTGATGTCGATGTGTTTTCGTTTATTTACTGCATTCAGTTTGGAAACAGTGCCCCCTTTTTCTGTTTTATTTACCTCAGAGTGGAGCGTGTCAGGTGTACCTAGAGAGATGTTTACCTTGCGGTTTAAATTCTAGCTATACTTGATGCTAAACTAAAGTAACTCCTTGATTGATATTAATTAACCATTTAAAAAACTAAATCATTAAAATCAAAGAGGATTCTGCTACTCGAGTCTCAAGCTAACAGTCAGTGAAGATGGACGTCAGCGTCTCCGTGTCGTTCTTTCAAGACGAGCTCGCCTCTACCATCGAGCACGCAGTGAAAGCGGCTGTAGACACCGTCTTGTGCGAAATCACAAAAGTTGTCGGCGGCAAATTCACTGAATTCCGAATGGAAATGGCTGGAAAGGAGAAAGAGAATGAAAGTCTGAAGCTGAGATTGGAAATATCAGAGAGCGAGTTGAAAGCAGTGCGGGAATGCATGAACGCTGCAGATGCAGACATTAAACAACCTCTCAGAAACATGAACCCCGACTGCAATGAACAAGACTTTCAGAGGAACGAGAACCAGGGGTTATTTCAAGGTAAGATTGATCTTCTTGATGGTGTTGCTTGGTCATTCCAAGTTTTTAAATAATTTCTTAGTGCATTTTATTGGTGAGGTCTTGGTTAGAATTTCTCTTCAGATAATTATAAGGTGCTTATAGTGGTGTTAATTTACAGTCTAATTAATCTTAATATATAAAGAAGAAAGTCTGTTCCTTTATGCATTCGGACCCTGCAGGAGCCAGTTATTATTATTATTTGTTTATTTAGCAGATGCCTTTATCCAAGGTGACTTACAGAGACTAGGGTGTGTGAACTATGCATCAGCTGCATTGAATCAGCCCCTCCCCAGCTGGTTCAATATAAGCCCCTCCCCAGCTGGTTCAATATAACTACATTAAACAAGGTGGGTGTTAGAACTGACATCCAATTTACTTTTGATATCTCTGCCCTGGAAATACTGAAGTCAGGCAATAATTCAGTAGCTCAGAAACTAAGACTACCATACCAATTAAAAATTATTATTATTATTATTTGTTTATTTAGCAGATGCCTTTATCCAAGGCGACTTACAGAGACTAGGGTGTGTGAACAATGCATCAGCTGCAGAGTCACTTACAACTACGTCTCACCCGAAAGACGGAGCACAAGGAGGTTAAGTGACTTGCTCAGAGTCACACAATGAGTCAGTGGCTGAGGTGGGATTTGAACCGGGGACCTCCTGGTAACAAGGCTGTTTCTTTAACCACTGGACCACACAGCCTCCTCCCAGTGCAACCAACCCTTGCATGGCCTCCTCTTTCATCCAGGGGAAGGTCCAGGGCTGGGTTTGGATCCAGTCTTTTGACCCCCGGGGTACATTATTATTATTATTATTATTATTATTATTATTTATTTCTTAGCAGACGCCCTTACCCAGGGCGACTTACAATTGTTACAAGATATCACATTATATTTACATACAATTATCCATTTATACAGTTGGGTTTTTTACTGGAGCAATCTAGGTAAAGTACCTTGCTCAAAGGTACAGCAGCAGTGTCCCCCACCTGGGATTGAACCCACGACCCTCCGGTCAAGAGTCCAGAGCCCTAACCACTACTCCACACTGCTGCACTTTATTTAATAACCCCATTACTGGATCACTACAGTAGCCACGTATCTCAAATTAAAGAAACCCACAAAACCCACAAAAAATAAATAAAAAGAACAAACATTAAAAAAAATGGCAAAAACCAAAAAAAAAAAAAAAAAAAAAAAGGAAAGGGGTCCGAGCGCATTGTGCGACACCCAAGATCGATAACTTATAGGAAACCATAAGGATAACGTTCCACAATTTGTCATGCATGAAATATTGGCACACAGCCACACAGGCCTGTTTACTCAGGACTTTAATACCAACCTTCTCCCAGTAAATTAAGCACAGCTGTCTCAGGTTAGCTGATAACCTAAACCAGGGTTTTTCAACAGGGGCGCAGGTACCCCTGGGGACACTTCTAAGGGTCATGGGGGTATGCAGGATGACTCAGAAAAATAACAATCTTGGATTTTTTAACTGAATGATATATTATCTCTACACCACTGTGCATAAATATTTCATTTTTGTTTAGAAGCTCAAAGGTTACATTCTGACTATTTCAAATTAATTTGAATTTGTTTTCGGAGTACATACAGATCAGAAATGGATACATTTCTTACTTCCATAAGAAAAATGAAGGAAGAGAACACAGAAGAGTCTACAGAAAGTGCAAAGAGACAGGACGTTATACAGAGTCCCTTTGGATCATTTTTATGTTTTCGTTAATAAAAAGTGTTGTTAGTTATTTTAGTTTGATCTTATTAATGTTGTAAACATTTTAAATCTCACACACAATGATGCTGAGATGGGAAGTAAATGGTAACATGATAAACATTCAGTGCAGACTGTATTTTATTTTTTATAATAACTTTGCAGAATAGAAAGCAAATGTGTGTTGCCAACAAGATTCCCAAATTCTCAAATACTTTGTAAATAAAAGTTAAGAATTACTGTTTGATATTCTGTCATTAAATAGCAGTTTGTCAGTCCCAAACCGTTGTGACATATATAAGAACATAAGAAAGTTTACAAACGAGAGGAGGCCATTCAGCCCATCTTGCTCGTTTGGTTGTTAGTAGCTTATTGATCCCAGAATCTCATCAAGCAGCTTCTTTGATGATCCCAGGGTGTCAGCTTCAACAACATTACTGGGGAGTTGGTTCCAGACCCTCACAATTCTCTGTGTAAAAAGTGCCTCCTATTTTCTGTTCTGAATGCCCCTTTACCTAATCTCCATTTGTGACCCCTGGTCCTTGTTTCTTTTTTCAGGTCAAAAAAGTCCCCTGGGTCGACATTGTCAATACCTTTTAGGATTTTGAATGTTTGAATCAGATCGCAGCGTAGTCTTCTTTGTTCAGACTGAATAGATTCAGTTCTTTTACTAGATGACTAGATGACAATATAATGAAAATAATGAGCTGTTGTGATGTACAATAAATTCACCCGATCTTTATCTTTTAAACTATATTATTCTGTTGTTATATTATTAACGGCTTCAGAGTTGCTACGGCATCAGTGAATGGAAGAAAAAAAGTCCCGGTTTTTCACTGTGGAAATCTGTGCAGTGGGAGAAACTGAAGCTCTCACCAAAATTTGGTCAGACAGAAAAATCCAAGCCGAACTAGACAAAAGTCACAAAAATAGTAAAATATATGGTCTTTTCTTAAATGACTTTGTTTAATGGTATAGTTGTTAAATTTGCAGACGACACAAAAATAGGAGAAGTGGCAAACACTGTTGCAGCAGCAAAGGTCATTCAAAATGATCTAGACAGCATTCAGAACTGGGCAGACACAAGGCAAATGATATTTAATAGAGAAAAGTGTAAAGTACTGCACCCAGGCAATAGAAATGTGCATTATAAATATCATATGGGAGATACTGAAATTGAAGAAGGAATCTATGAAAAAGACCTAGGAGTTTATGTTGACTCAGAAATGTCTTCATCTAGACAATGTGGGGAAGCTATAAAAAAGGCCAACAAGATGCTCGGATATATTGTGAGAAGTGCTGAATTTAAATCAAGGGAAGTAATGTTAAAACTGTACAATGCATTAGTGTCACAGTATGGCTGTCAAAAAAAAACTAGCAGAGTCACGTTCTTACTCCTCCGTGGAGATAGTTCCAGGTTTATTATTAAAAAAGAAATGATAATAAAACAAAACTCAAATTTAAACAAACATGCGATAAGGAAAATGTTAAATTAAACAGCCAGAGGTCTTCCAACTATCTCCTTCTTTAGGCCCTCGTCTGGCTTCCGGATCCTTTTCCTCATGCCAGGTTTCTGGGCTCTGTGAAGAAAAGATTTTACCTCTGCTGATATTATTATTAATTCCCTTTGATTCAAGTCCTACGCATTCCCATGAACCAACCCCGAGTGTTGCAACCAGAGCTCTTTTATGTGACTTGGAACACCCCCAAATCAGCGGAACACCAATCAGCGATTGATATTTAAATTGCCTGCTGATTCTGGAGTTTTCCAACACATTCTCCTATTGCTGCCCCCAACAAAGATGGCGACCGCTCTTTTGGGACTTCCGCCTAAAAGCCGGAACTTCCGCGTCACGCCCTCTCTGTTGAAAGCCTCAAGGTTGGCTCACAGCCCCCTGGTGGTTGGGAGGTCGAATTTTAGCATAAGATCGCTTTACCATGTCACAATTAGTAAGACCTCTTACTAATTGTGTTCAGTTCTGGTCATCCCGTTACAAAAAGGATATTGCTGCTCTAGAAAGAGTGCAAAGAAGAGCGACCACAATTATCCCGGGTTTAAAAGGCATGTCGTATGCAGACAGGCAAAAATAATTGAATCTATTCAGTCTTGAACAAAGAAGACTACGCGGCGATATGATTCAAACATTCAAAATCCTAAAAGGTATTCACAGTGTTGACCCAGGGGACTTTTTTGACCTGAAAAAAGAAACAAGGACCAGGGGTCACAAATGGAGATTAGATAAAGGGGCATTCAGAACAGAAAATATGAGGCATTTTTTACACAGAGAATTGTGAGGGTCTGGAACCAACTCCCCAGTAATGTTGTTGAAGCTGACACCCTGGGATCCTTCAAGAAGCTGCTTGATGAGATTCTGGGATCAATAAGCTACTAACAACCAAACGAGCAAGATGGGCTGAATGGGGCCTCCTCTCGTTTGGAAACTTTCTTATGTTCTTTCTTCTTAGGTTCTAATGCCGACAGCAGGAGAACCGTGCAGAATTGCGCAAACTGCATTATTCTCCTACTGTAGGCATTCAATACATGTAGCCTATTAATTAAATGAGCAAAGTGCCCCCCCCCCCCCGCCCCCCACCAGTGCTTTCTTCCACAGCAAGGTGTAAGAATCTAAAACATGCTGTATTCATTAAAAATACATCAACAGCTCTCATCTTTCGATGTGCTTTGCAGGATATTGTAAATTTCCGTTTCTCACACCATATAAAGGAGCTGAGTTCACTTTAAAACTGCATTGTTAAAACAAACAGATTCAAGGCCTAAAAAAAATGGAAAAGAACCAAAGCAAACTAACTGTAGTTCACATCCAAACAAACTCGGCCCCTTTGCACACAGATAAGTGTGAACAGGAAGCACGCTGATACACTGTTTTCAAACAGAACGAACCAGCCTTAAACTGTCAGCTCTGTACCTGTTTGTTGAGGTATTCTGGGATGTGAATTCTTTCCACAGACTTTTAAATGGTAGGACTGCATTTTTCTTCCTTCTGTTTTTTTACAGTATTTAAGCCATGGGGTACAGACTCTGGGTTATGCAGGGCCAATATGCTTCCCCTCTATAACTTTTCCATATACTTTACCACACCGGTTATACTTCTACTTGATTAGGCTTTGTTACGTTATTTTAAAAGATACTTCATTTTTAATTTTAGATACATACCTTGAAAATGTGTCATCCATTTAGCCATGGATGTTTTAGAATATCTTTTTCTAATGAAAAGTAGAGGGGTCAGTTGTACATTCCAGTCTAACGCATATCAAATAATTTAGAGGTGTTTACAATCCCAAATCAAGGCAAATAAGAGGTTGAAAGGAGTTGTAATAAATGTTTTATTTGATCAAATTTAAAACATGGAAATGTGGGTGGGGTGAAATATTGTTTTTCTTTTAAATTTCAAAAATTTATTTCAGCTTCAGTTTGAGGCATTGATTACTCCACTACTGCAAATACCTTAGAAGCAATATTGTTGTTGGACCAACCTCATTCCCAGCTCCCCATCCTTTACTGTCTGGAAAAGTATAAGTCTCTAGAGTAGAATTCTGACAAGGGGATAGCTTTGTAGATTAACATGGCTAGTAAGTAAGTTATATTTCAATTTTCTTTCACACAGATCCCAAAGAGAGCCATGCAATGCCTAAAACTGAAGCACAGGAAGGTCCAAGGATAAAAGCAGTTTACACACTGCAGGAGTCATTTAACCAGGAGTGGTGTTCAAGTCTAAAGCAGGTTACAGAGCTGACCTGTGTTAAAGATGAAGAGGTCCCTCGACTGGAATGTGTTCCTATTAAAGAGGAATCCATAGAACAGGAATGTGTCCCCATCAAAGAGGAAGTTCCTACTGAAAATAATGTCTGTACACTTGAGGAGAACAACCAGCTGGGATCCAGCCTGTGTGATGATTGTCCACCTGAATGTGAAGTGGGATTTGGAGGTAATTATACAAAACAAGCAACATTAAGCTGCCTGTTAACCGTGCAGGAATGAGTTATTAAATGTAACAGGGCGAGGAGCCCTGTACGTATTGTTTGTTTATTTTATTTTTAGAACGGGTTCTCCCCCTCCGCCCCTGTGCAGTGTGTTACTTTGTATTTGTTTGTTTTATGATTTATTTGTATTTATATGATGGCGAGGCGGCATGTGTTTTTGTATTTATTTAAAAATGTGTAACGGCAAGAGCCATGAGCCCTGTCTGTTATTGTTTTGTTTATTTTTAAACGTGTTCTGGCAGAGGCGAGATTGGTGCTCGTCCTCTGCCAGGAATAAATTAAAAACCTTGTGCAGAAGGTGGCCATCTCCCGAGTTGATTAAGTGATTAATTTGTTGCTAATCGGGAGATGGTCACCTGTATATAAACCTGCAGCTCTCTACACTCAGTGGGTGGGTGTTTAAGCGGAGGAGTGAGAGGAGTGGGAGAGAAACTAAACTTAAACATAAATACAGAAACAGTGACAGCAGCTGCCTAGCCTGACCTGTGTTTTGTTTTATTTTGTGTTAGAGATTTGTTTTGTTTGAACTTTTATTTTGCTCTGTGAGCACTGTGCTTTCTGTTTGAACTTTTTATTTTTGCATTATTTAAATAAACTGCGCCGCCACGTCATTTATTTTGAATCTGCAGTACTGGTGTCCGTTTCCTTACTGCTTCTGACCTGACGTCACCGCACAGCCACCCTGTCACACTAAACTATAGGAGTGTGCTGAAGATTGACTTTTTTGGTCATTCCAGCTCATGTTAAACTAACCACTATGCCTATGGCTTGCAAGTTGCAACATAACTGTCCTTGCTACTGTGGCTTCTGCTAGATGTGCACCACATATAATGCTGATAGATCATTGCCTTTCCCTGTTTCTGATAGACTGCAGTTGTGCAGCTCTCACAGCTTTATAGTGTTGCTGGGATCACATGTCTCATCACTGGGTGATGCCAAATCCAATAGGTTTGCTGAGTGTCACCAGAAAAAACATTTCAATACAGCACTTGCATATAAACCTGATCTTATACTTGTATTCCTCAGTGATATTAAGAGGGGTGATCAGTGACTGGTGTATGTGGTGAAATTAAAGTTAGTGGTGAGTGTGTTAATAATCAAACTGATTATTCTAAAGCATTTGTATTTATTGACACCCACTCTATTTAGCCTGGCTGGTATGAACAGGAGTGATATTAAGCGGGTTTGACTGTATTCTCATCAGGGTTCACTCTAGGAGTTGGTCATGGTTATGAGGGGAAGCCCTGCAGAAGAGTGAATGTGTAAGAATGCTGTACAATAACCTTTGCCTCTTCTCTTTTTTTTCTCTAACTGCTAAAGGAAATCTCCCAGGAGAGAAATCTCATTGCTGCACAGAGTGTGGGAAGAGATTTGGCTTTATATTGCTCCTTAAAAGACACCAGCGCATTCACACAGGAGAGAAACCTTATCTCTGCACCGAGTGTGGGAAGAGATTCACACAGTTAGGAAATCTTCAATCACACCAGCGCCTTCACACAGGAGAGAAACCGCATCACTGCACTGAGTGTGGGAGGAGTTTCACGCGATTAGAAAATCTTAAATCACACCAGCGCATTCACACAGGAGAGAAACCTTTTCACTGCACTGAGTGTGGGAAGAGATTCACACAGTTAGGAAATCTTCAATCACACCAGCGCCTTCACACAGGAGAGAAACCGCATCACTGCACTGAGTGTGGGAGGAGTTTCACGCGATTAGAAAATCTTAAATCACACCAGCGCATTCACACAGGAGAGAAACCTTATCACTGTACTGAGTGTGGGAGGAGTTTCACACATTTAGGAAGTCTTCGATCACATCAGCGTCTTCACACAGGAGAGAAACCTTATCACTGCACAAAGTGTGGGAGGAGTTTCACACAGTTAGAAAATCTTCAATCACACCAGCACATTCACACAGGAGAGAAACCTTATCAATGCACAGAGTGTGGGAAGAGATTCACAAAGTTAGGAAATCTTCAAACACACCAGCGCATTCACACAGGAGAGAAACCTCATCACTGTACTGAGTGTGGGAGGAGCTTCACGCAGTTAGGTTCTTTGAAAATACACCAGAAGAAAATGCACCAGAAGAGTTTCAGTCACTGAGCAAATCTTAAGACACCATAAAATGCACACAAGTGAAGCCCTATCCCTGCACGGAATGTGGGGAGAAGTTCAGTCAGTTGCAGGGTCTTGAAGGACACAAGAGAATCCACAGAATTTTACAGGACACCTAAACACTAGGAGTAAATTTGACTAAAATATAGAAATATTTACTAAAAAAGGGGGTCATTTTTGTACAGGGCCTGCACTGCGACTGACTTACGACCAGTTCTGAAAATGCAATTTTTAATAGGAACATTTAAAGTCGTAATCCTGAGACTGCACAGTAAATGAGTATTTAAATGCCTCAGTAAGTACAAACACACCCACTCACCGAGAGATGTGCTGGAGAAGTTTGAAAAACAAACAATGGCTCAAACAGGTTACCCTAATAAAAGAAAAGCAAACTTCAAAGAGGAAGAGACACAATCATTTTGGAAGAAGAATGCAGACTGAATCGGCTTTAATTGGAAAAGGCCAGAGTACAAAACATTGTAAAGCAGAAAAAAGGCATGACAAACAATAGTTAATAAAGTTAATGCTGTGACGAAGGCAGACACCAGAGAAAAGTACTATAATGTTAACCCCTGTGCTAAAGACCAATTAGCAGCAAACCTATGAGGGCAACTGAGGGGGGTCTCCAAAATTATGAAGGTATGAAACAGAGACTAACAGAAGTAGATTGGAGTAAAATGGAGAGAACATCCACAGAAAAAAATGTAATACTAGATGCGCAAAACAATTACATCCCAAAAGTAGACAAATCTAAATCTAAAACAAAATGGCTTAATAGATCAATTAAAAAAAATATTCAGTGAAAAAAGGCACTTTATAGAGCATTTAAAAGGGACCAAAAACAAAGTACACAGAAAGAGTACTTAGAACAGCAAACACAAGTCAAAAAGGAAGTTAGAAAGGCCAAGAGAGAGATAGAAATCAATATTGCTAAGGGGGCTAAAACCAATTCCAAAATGTTTTTCCAATATTATAACAGCAAGAGAACATTCAAAGAGGAGGTTAAATGTCTAAGAGACACAAATGGCAAAATCATAGATGAAGAAAAAAAATAGCAAATATATTAAATGATTACTTTTCAGAGGTTTTTACAAAGGAGGACACGGACAACATGCCCCACATGTCAACCTGTTCCTATCCAATTTTAAATAACTTTAGCATAAGTGTTAAAGGGACTAGGGGCTCTTAAAATAAACAAATCCCCTGGGCCGGATGAGATCCTCCCAATAGTACTCTTGACACAGGGGTTGTACCGACAGACTAGAAAATAGCAAACGTAATACCGATCCACAAAAAGGGAGACAAAACCGAACCAGGTAACTACAGACCAATGAGCCTGACTTCTATTATATGTAAACTTATGGAAACTATAATAAGATCCAAAATGGAAAATTACCTATATGGTAACAATATCCTTGGAGACAGCCAGCATGGTTTTAGGAAAGGGAGATCGTGTCTAACTAGCCTACTTGACTTTTTTGAGGATGCAACATTGAAAATGGATAATGGCAAAGCATACGACATGGTTTATTTAGATTTCCAGAAAGCTTTTGACAAAGTCCTGCATAAAAGATTAATTCTCAAACTGAACGCAGTAGGGATTCAAGGAAATGCATGCACATGGATTAGGGAGTGGTTAACAGGTAGAAAACAGAAAGTACTGATTAGAGGAGAAACCTCAAAATGGAGTGAGGTAACCAGTGGTGTACCACAGGGATCAGTATTAGGTCCTATGCTATTCCTAATCTACATTAATGATTTCGATTCTGGTATAGTAAGCAGCAAACTCGTTAAATTTGGTTAGCGGTTTGTAAATAACTTCTTTCATTTCTTTGAGTAGGATCTTATCTGGCCCAGATAGATATAGATAGATTATATATATATATATATATATATATATATATATATATATATATATATATATATATATATATATATATATATATATATATATATTACATATTACGGCAACAATAGCCCGGGCACTTCACAAAACTGGCCTTTATGGGAGAGTTGCAAAAAGAAAGCCATTGTTGAAAAAAACTTGCATCAAATCTCGGCTAGAGTTTGCCAGAAGGCATGTGGGAAACTGAGACCAAGTGGAAGAAGATTATATGGTCTGATGAGACCAAAATATAGCTTTTTGGCCTCAACGCTAAGCGCTATGTTTGGCGCAAGCCTACCACAGCACATCATCCTGAGAACACCATCCCTACCGTGAAGCATGGTGGTGGCAGCATCATGCTATGGGGATGCTTCTCTGTGTCAGGGCCTGGAAAGTTTGTGAAGATAGAGGGCAAAATGGATGCAGCAAAGTACAGAGAAATCCTGGAGGAAAACCTGCTGAAGTCTGCAAGAGACCTGGGACTTGGGAGAAGATTCAGCTTCCAGTAGGACAATGACCCCAAACATACAGCCAAAGGCACACTGGAGTGGCTTAAAAACAAAAGGGTCAATGTCCTGGAGTGGCCCAGTCAAAGCCCGGACCTCAATCCAATTGAGAATATGTGGAAAGAGTTGAAAATTGCTGTTCACCAAAGGTCCCCATCCAACTTGACGGAGCTTGAGCAATTTTGCAAGAAGAATGGGCAAAAATTGCAGTGTCCTGATGTGCAAAGCAGGTAGAGACTTATCCAAATAGACTCATGGCTGTAATTGCTGCCAAAGGTGCCTCTACCAAATATTGACTCAAGAGGGTGAATACTTGTGCAATCAATTATTTTCTGTTTTGTATTTGTAATTAATTTAGAATAATTTGTAGATTTTATTTTTCACTTTGACATTATGGACTTTTATTTGTGTTGATCAGTGGCAAAAACTCCTAATTAAATCCATTTTGATTCCATGTTGTAACACAATAAAATGTGGAAAAGTCTAAGGGGGGTGAATACTTTTGAGCGCCACTGTCTAGTTACATGGTTGGTCAAGCTGAAATAACGTGCGAGAGTTTATGGAATCTCAAGGGCAGCAGTGTGGAGTAGTGGTTAGGGCTCTGGACTCTTGACCGGAGGGTTGTGGGTTCAATCCCCAGTGGGGAACACTGCTGTTGTACCCTTGTCTGCTTTTGTAAAATGTAAGATAAAAATGCCAGAATCCTTTGTTCTGAAAACACTTGAAAGAGTTCCCACTTAATCACTATCTCTGCGTGACCTTAAATAAACAAACCTTCAAATTCAAGAACTTTCCAGTCACTTCTGTAGAAACTCCCTTTGTACTTTTTTTTGTAAATCAATCTGTGAGTGAGTGAGCACATGCTTTTTTCTTTTACATTAATACATGATAATTGTACAATAACAATCACGTTGGTTAAACTATACATATGTTTATTGTTAGGAGTTGAATAAATTAAGTGTCAATAAATGTGAAAATAAAAATATTTACAGTACACTTTTTTATATTTCCAAGCAACAGCTATTTTCACAGTACAATTGTTTGATACGTCCAACAAGTATATTCACAGTACAAGTTTCTGATGCCCAAACAACTATATTCACTGTACAATTTTTGAAATCCACATTATTTCTCCATTTTGGCAGAATATGTCAGTGTCTGATTTGCAATTTAACTTAAAACAGAAAAAAGCACCAGTTAGTTTTGACAAACAAATAACAAATTCCCAGCAAATTGAACATTAAAATGTATTCTTAAGATTCACCTCTTCAGACAGCACCTGTCTGTTTTTCCCCTGGGACACTATCACTCTTCCTTAAATGCGCTTTACTTGCTCTTATCTGCCCCCTATTTTACTGCATTTAATCCTGTACTGTAATCTGCCAAGTGTTTAATCTGTAGTATTTTGTATTTAATCATATCTTGATGTAACTATCACTGTCACTGTTATCTGCTGTATTATTGAATTGTATTTTGTCACACTTGTACTTGCTTGAACCAAAGTCATTGTATTTATCTTGCTCTTATTGTATTATTACTTGTACTGTAACACTTGAAATGTATTTGCTTACGATTGCAAGTCGCCCTGGATAAGGGCGTCTGCTAAGAAATAAATAATAATAATAATAAAATGAACACTTACCCATGTTTCCGTCTTCTCAACTTCAAACCATTTGAACTAAAAATAACATTTTGTTAGTTGAACATAACCTGTAATTTTGCTTATTTTTTGGGGGTTGTGAACAGTGGGGATAGCACACTGGGAGACTATTGATAGCTCACTGGTAGCACTGGGAGACTGTGGATAGCAATGGGGAGCGTGGGAGAGCATTGATGATAGCACACTTAAAATATTGTGATGCAAACTAAGCTTTTAATAATAAACACAAATTATAATATATAACAGCAATATGAATTAGAAAAATAAACATGTCCAAATACAACACTCCATTGGTACATGCATGTGTTTCCTTTCACACATAAATAAATGAATGATAACAATGAATGATAATAATGAAGGACAGTATAACGAGAACATGACGGGAGACTACATTTGGGGGCCGATTCGTGAAAGTGATTTACAGTATAATCGTAAATCTCGAAAAACTACTCACTTCTAAATCTTTTGTAGTCATTTTTGTATTACTTTAGTATAAATACTAATACTAATGTTAATTTGGATTCATATGTTGTTTTTTTCTGACTTTATGTGAACGAAAAGACACAAATTCGCCCGTTTTCTCATTGGAAATAGGTAAATTTCAAAATATCACTGTCCTGGTCACAAAAGCAAAGTTTGTGGGGAATAATAGCCATTTTCTATACTTTTGAGGCAAAAGCAATTAGGAAATAACACTTACTACCCAGGAACAAAAATTGTGTTACATAGTGTAATCTCTGTAATAAATAGCAAAGGAATCCTTACTTTTGGCAGAATAAATTAAGCTGAACCCTCCCGATAATTTAAAAAACAAACAGTGCGTTTATACATTCATACTGTACTTTAGTATTATTTGCACTTACTGTAAACTACTGTATTTAAATATGAATCTTGCATCGGAACTCTGTAGGACAGTCCCGTAACACCTGTAACGACCTGCATAAAGGCGTCTGCCAAATTAAACAAACAAACAAACAAACAAACAAACAAACAAATAAATAAATAAATAAATAAATAAATAAATAAATAAATAAATAAATAATAGGCAAACAAGCGAAACTTAACAATGACGTAAGTAAACAAAACAAAAAAAGCGTATTTTTACAACGTCCGTTTGTAATTGTTTTAGTAACTGAACGTCTGGCTCATTAGATTATATTTGCACCAGCCACGTTGATACATGCTGGTGCAAGCTAACAAAAATTCATTTGCATACATTTGACCCAAATTAAACAGTTTAAACAAAGCTGTAAAATCACCAGTGACCGCCGGAATCTCTCTCTATCCCAGAGTAAACAAAGCGACCTTTTATATTACCTGTAATAGGCGGGCCTGGTTGGAATCGTCGCGTATCATTGGCTGCAGAAACACTCGAACTCCCGTTTTCGAAACTGATTGGCTGCTGGCCTCCCTGTCGAACCCAAGGGCGGGAACGCGTTGAGAAGAGGCGGTTATGAAACTGGATACCAGCGTCCGCCATGTTAGCTCCTAACAGCGCTTCGTTTTATTAGGCGAGCTTACACTGTGCTGGATCCGAAATGGCGCCAATGCTCCGCAATGCGCTCGTTGGGTGTCTTGTTTTTAGTTTTTCCCTACAGGCTGTTGCTCCGCGAGTGTGGGTTTGGACGATTCTGTATAATTGGCTGCTTTCTTAACGATAGACGATTTTTTTTTAACGGAATTGTTTTAGTTAAAGAGGCGGTTTCGATGTGAAACGCAAGACTTGAAAGTAAAGAAAGAAAGCTGAGAAGCGAGGGAGGTAAACACAACTTAATTCACTTTGATTTTACAAGTACAGCGCATATTTCAAACGAGAAACTGAACATCACCTGAACAAACTAATAATAATATCCACAGTACATCACTGCGGTGTTTAGCATGTAGGGTTAGGAGACCCCGTGGAAGTCTGAACCTACCAATCAGGAATCGGAATTCAGAAGCGGGGATTTTTAAAAAAACAACAACAAAACAGATAACATTATTATTATTATTATTATTATTATTATTATTATTATTATTATTGTTATTATTATTTATTTCTTAGCTGACGCCCTTATCCAGGGCGACTTACAATTGTTACAAGATATCACATTATACATTATTTCACATTATACAGATATCACATTATTTTACATACAATTCCCCATTTATACAGTTGGGTTTTTACTGGAGCAATCTAGGTAAAGTACCTTGCTCAAGGGTACAACAGCAGTGTCCCCCACCTGGGATTGAACCCACAACCCTCAGGTCAAGAGTCCAGAACCCTAACCACAACTCCACACTGCTGCCCTATCACATAGATTTTCAGTACCAAAGCATAATTGTTTAAGAGTATTTGTCGGGATTATAAATGTACGTAAAATGAAATAACAGTTATGAATGCATTTGTTGTTGGCTTCCTTTCTTTCGTGTCCCCCTGAGAGGCGAGCTGGCTGCAGAGTGCGTTCACCTGCACTGTAATGAGGTGATTATGCATTATACAGTCCTGTAACACACGTTAACATAGTGGATCAGCCCCAAGCGCATGCATTTTGTGAGTCCGTCGGTCTGTTCCATTAACCACAGGGGAACTCGTCTTAGAAAGGTGCACTGCATAGCAATGCATTACAAACTATGCTTGATGTGTGAAGTTTAATACATTGGATTAATACATCATTTCCTTATGCGGAAATTCAAATGAAAGCACTTGATATGCAATCTGAAATGACAAGGAGTCTTGTCTTCCTTTTCTTCAGTGAGAACGGATCAGCCTCACTCGAAGGAAGTTTCTGAGATGGAAGCAGCTCACATCAGCCCAGAGCTTCCTGTTCGATGGGTTGTTTCTGCAGACAGGACTGTTGAGATCAAGGAGGAAGTGACTGAGCTGGGGTGTGACCAGACCAATGAGCGGATCCTGCAGGAGGAAACGCCACCTTCTAGCATCACTGAGAAAGGTGAGTGACACTGGAATGCAGATCTATAGAGAGGGGCTTTATTGAAAGAGGGGAAGAAAGCCTGTGAAATACATGGCGTTAGGGAGTCATTAATTAGACGCCTTCACTGTACTACACCAGAAAGATGTTGACAGTCCAGTTTGTTTATATTCCCCATATGACAATACTATTGATGACCTAGTTCACATGGAAACAGCATTTCTTTCTCTAAAATGTCTAAATTGGCACTATTGAACACATGAAACTGGATTGTTTTCATGATCAGACTAACAGGTTTTAATGTTTGCAGGATCAAAAGTACACGTCAATATCCTGAAACATGCTTTCAGGCTTAAAAGATAGGATTCAGACAGGTTTTTCATTATGTTAAATGTCTATTATTTGAATAGGTCTTCAGGGTACAACTGACTGAATCATTAGACACAAAGTTACATAACACGTTTACCTAAATATATAAAAAATAACAGTTGTTAAGACAGCATACACCAGCTCAATATTGTACAGCAACTGATATTATGAATTTTATTTGGACTGTACCTGTCTAGTTTTTGTGAAAATGTCAAAGCAGTCTTCCACTGAATTACCCACATACACAATCACAGTAGTGTTGGGCGATACATCGGTACTGTTGTTATTACCGGTATTCTTTAATGATGATAAAAATATCTTTGCAAATTACATTTAATATATATATATATTGTGCCGCTCCAAAACTGGGGTTGAGTTCAATCAATCTGCCTGCCGTTTGGGATTTCAGGTCTGATTAGTAGGCTGATTTATTTCTGCAGGTTTTGTGTTATTCTGTCCGGTAGTTTTTGAGCTACAGCACTTTTTAAAAAACGGTTGTTTTTTCGTGTAAGTTTGGTGCTGGGAGAGCGTTTTTTGTATTACTCACCTGCAGGTAAAAAACTACTGGACAGTTACTACTCCCATTTGGCAAGTTACTGCTTAAGTAGTGTTGAGTGCCTTTTGTGGGTGGGGAGGTTTAAAAATGTGTATTTTAATATAGAAAAGTACTTTTAAAAACGAGCGCTGCGCCTGCGCGTTTGTACGCTCCGGTAACTGTTTTGCTCCGCATGCGCTCTACAAACACATCAGAACCACGGGGAAACTAACTTGTCGTCAAGACATTTTTTTTTTATTGCAATGTCCACCCATTCCTGGAGGATTTGAACTGCAACAGTTCTGTAACAGAACCGACAGAATTTATTTAATAAAAAAGATCAGGAAAGAAATGAAACTGTGAGCACTGCAAGACACCTTTCTCTGAAATGAAGCCAGTAAAGAAGAGTGGAATGTGTGGAGCAGTGTGGAGTAGTGGTTAGGGCTCTGGACTCTTGACTGGAGGGTCGTGGGTTCAATCCCAGGTGGGGGACACTGCTGCTGCACCCTTGAGCAAGGTACTTTACCTAGATTGCTCCAGTAAAAAACCAACTGTATAAATGGGTAATTGTATGTAAAAATAATGTGATATCTGTATAATGTGAAATAATGTATAATGTGATATCTTGTAACAATTGTAAGTCGCCCTGGATAAGGGCGTCTGCTAAGAAATAAATAATAATAATAATAATAAAGAAGAGCAGAATACTAAAAAAATAACCGCTCGGGCTGTGTCAGTTTTTAATGAATGGTCAGCACAAACAAAAAATAATATGGATTGGAAAACTGCATCTAAGGGCCGGACCAAATCAAACCCCGATCGCTCTTGCGAAAGAGTGTTCATGCGATAGTATCGCTAGTTTCCATATCGCATTTTCTTTATCCAGAATCCAAAACTGGCCATTTCCAATCTGCGAAAGCGGAAGAGACGGATGTCGCTTGTTTGGGAAGCAAAAGTAAGGCGGCACAAAACAGCAGCTGTCGACCAATCACAGCTTACGCTCCAGACCTTCCAAAAGAGGCGGAAACAGGGAGAACGTTACCGAAAACAAACGAAGGTAAGAGTCCGATTGTGAAATAATGAATGAATACACACGCAAAACCCTGGCGTGTATGTGTGTGTGTGTGTATATATATATATATATATATATATATATATACAGCTCTGGAAAAAATTAAGAGACCACTGCAAAATTATCTGTTTCTCTGGTTTTACTATTTATAGGTATGTGTTTGGGTAAAATGAACATTTTTGTTTTATTCTATAAACTACTGACAACATTTCTCCCAAATTCCAAATAAAAATATTGTCATTTAGAGCATTTATTTGCAGAAAATGACAACTGGTCAAAATAACAGAAAAGATGCAGTGTTGTCAGACCTCGAATAATGCAAAGGAAATAAGTTCATATTAATTTTTAAACAACACAATACTAATGTTTTAACTCAGGAAGAGTTCAGAAATCAATATATGGTGGAATAACCCTGATTTTCAAGCACAGCTTTCATGCGTCTTGGCATGCTCTCCACCAGTCTTTCACATTGATGTTGGGTGACTTTATGCCACTCCTGGCGCAAAAATTCAAGCAGCTCGGCTTTGTTTGATGGCTTGTGACCATCCATCTTCCTCTTGATCACATTCCAGAGGTTTTCAATGGGGTTCAGGTCTGGAGATTGGGCTGACCATGACAGGGTCTTGTTCTGGTGGTCCTCCATCCACACCTTGATTGACCTGGCTGTGTGGCAGTACAGCACAGGGTTAGTTTACTTCTAAGTAGGAGTTTTAATAAAAAAATAAAACTGGAATTGACCCCAACCCTGCAAGCAACTGTGTTTGAACTGTAAATGGCTGCATTTCCAGAAAATCACTGAAACGATTTAATTATACAAACATATAGCATGTGGGGTGGTACGCACCCTGTATGCAAAGTGCTGTTATTGTACCTTATTCAGCTGATGCTGATGTAGAATACACCTCTTCTTTCCCAAGTGCAAAAGAAGACCCGGGTCCGGTTCAGCAGAGAGGATGAAGACATCATCATGGCAGAGGTGGAGGAGAGATGGGACGAGCTCTTCGGTGTGCGGAGCCTCTCCCTCGCTCGAGGTGCCAAGGCCCGCATATGGCAAGACATAGCGACACGGGTCTCGGCCTCCTCGAGCGGTGTAAGAGACGGCGAGGACATCCGCAAAAAATGGACTTACAGCAAACAGAGCTTAAGAACCAAAGTGGCTGCCCAGCGGACGTCCCCCGCACAGGCTGGCGGGGGAGTTAACACCACGCCGGAACTCACCCCCCTGGAACAACGTCTGCTGGCCCTGATGGGCCACGAATGTGTGGGAGGCGTCGATGCTCCTGATGTTGGCTTTGGTAAGTATATAGAGCTGATTAGGAAATGTACTCATCACAGCATGAGGATTTGATTTCAGTCTACACACACACACACACACACACACACACACACGCATACATACAACCTATGTTCTGGGGATTAACTATTCACGAGAATGCGGAGTGAAACGTGCATGCATTCCGTACACATCAAAGCTATGAACTACAACATTAACCCTTTTGCGGTCCATTTATTCAGCGCGTCTCAGGCGCATCAGGTCCAATTTATTTTCACACGTGCAGTTTAAAAGGCACTGCATATCGGCAGGGCACTCAGTACTGCATCTCCAGCCCCGCCCCACCCCTTGTTCGCTGTATTTTTCACATACCTCTTCATAGTCGTTTTATCACCAAACTCCTCAATAATGCGATCCAAGTCATTATTTTATTACTAAACCATCTCAAAAAAGCTCTGCAAATGTCTGTGATATTCTTTTGAGCGCTGGATGCAGAAGCAGCTATCTTGTTTGTTTATGGCCGTGTTATCTCTGTGGTGCCGGGGCTACCTGTATTGCTCAGATCCGACCCTTCTATTTTTTTTTCCGCTTCTCTCGGCTCCTATCGGTTTCACTTGGCCATTGAATGGTTTTCTCGGCTTTTTCCGGAGAAAAAACGACTAGAGACCCAATTTTTGCGTCTTTTTGATCATGTCGGACAGGGTCCGACATTGGACCGGAAAGGGAAAATTTTAATGTCGGACCAGGTCCAACATAGAACCACAAGGTTAAAAAAAATACTAGCCTGCCCTTTTACCTGTCTTTTAACCCTTTGCGGTCCATTTATTAACTTTAATTTTAGACGCGCTGTTTAAAAGTATTTTTTTTCACAGTCAAACGGGTTTAAAAGGCCCTGCATATCAACAAAGCACTCACTAGGCTTCTCCAGCCCCGCCCCACCCTTTCGTTTGCTATAGCTTTCACCTATGTAAGAAATAAATAATAATAATAATAATAATAGTCGTACATACCGATCGATCATCTCCTGATCACTCGTTTTATCACCAAACTCCTCAATAATGCGATCCAAGTCATTATTTTATTACTATAACATCTCAAAAAAGCTCTGCAAATGTCCATGTTATCTGTGCGCTGATTCAGTCAGCCAGCTTGTTCACTTACGTCCGCCCCCGTTATCTGATACCTGATACCATGTATGACTGTTCATGAGATACGCCTTTGTTTTTTTTCCGACTTGTCTCGGCTCCTGTCGCTCCCACTCGGCCATTGAATGGTTTTCTCGGCTTTTTCCGGAGAAAAAACGACTAGACACCCGTTTATTGCGTTGCTATAATGATGTCGGACCCAGTCCGACAAAGGACCGCAAAGGGTTAAAGGAGAAATGAAACTAACATGTTTGCACTCACAGATTAACATGAAAGTGTCTGCTCTGTCATACAGGGCCAGAGCCTCCTCTGGAGGAAAGTTCAGGCACCCTGCCACAGACAGAGGACTCAGACACCATCAGCAACGAGGGCAGCCACGAACACCAGCAAGAGCCCACAGTGCCGTCCACGGCCGCCTCCACTGCCTCCACTTCCAGATGCAGGGGTCCACCTCCAGGAGACGACCTGGCCCCCATCCTGGCAAGCATACTGGACAGACAGGAGCAAACGCTTACAATGCACAGGGAGGCAATTGGAATATTGCGATCGTTAGCTGCGGATGTGCATAGGTATGTGGATCATGTCATCTCAACACCTGTACCAACACACGTCCCAGCTCCAATGATGAGTAGCAATATTTCAGTTGCCTCCAAATGCACACCATCCCCTGTTCACTGCACCCCACACACACCATCCCTAACCACTCCCCAGACCTCTTCGTCACATTTCCAGCAACCCCACACCAGCACCTACCAGCTCCCACCCCAACACCCCCCCCCAGCTTATAGGCCCTCCCCACCCCCAGTATGCCGCTTATCACCACACGCCCCCCAGTCTGCCCCGTTAGATCTATACACACACACTCCCCCTCGCACATTGCCTGTCCCTTCTCCTGCTCCTGTCAGACTTGTCCAGGGCTGCCAGGAAGACACTGCTCCACTGCCCCAAACCTCTGCCCAGGAGCCTCTGCCTCCACCTGAGGTCATGCCCTCCAGAAGAGGAAGAGGAAGAGGAAGGGGAAGGGCCAGGACCAGAGGCAGGGGTCGGAGATGGAGATGAAGATGAAGAGGAGGAGGCCCCTAAACATCTGGAAGACCTCTGCTGAACGGGAAAATCCCTTTTTTATAGCAGAAAATAATATTGCAATTTAATAAACGTTCTTTTGGTTTACATTTGTATTGTTTTTATGTTTTTTATGCATTATCTTATTTAAACACACTTAATTTTTTTTGATAGCCTATTTCAAAGTGCAATGTAAGGCTTAGGACGTGTGGGAATATACAGTATCATGTAATCATTATTCTGGCACAGCTTGTGCATAAGATATATTTGTATATCTACCTACATAAAATGTAAAACTTTGTAAAGAAGAAAACGTGTAGTGCGTGTTTCGTTTGAGGTGCAACAAACTCAACATATATTATGATAATAATAGGCATAATACACATTGTAACGAACCTCAGTTCCCGCAGGCAGGCGCATCACACAGGGCGAGGCAATCCACACACAGACGGAGGGCAGGCGTGAACCCGGGACCCCTCGCACTAAAGCATAGCGTCGATACCGCTGTACAAAAGAGCCGGCTCCTTTGCAAGGAGCATATATCGGTCTTTGTGTGTGATGACGTCACCTACCAGCCCTGCTGCTGCCTTCCCTCGTACACGCTACAACATAATAATTTTTGATACTGTAAATTATTAATTATAAATTCAGTGTTGTGTGCAAGTGATCGATGTAATGCAAATATCAGTATGTTTAGTGTTATTTATTATTATTTTTTTTTTTTACTATTTGCTTAATATGCGATAATCAACTTCGAAGTTGACTATAAAATCCAGTTGATTTTATAGATGGAATTGAGTAGATTTGGTCGGGCGATTACAAACCACTCCCCCTTCTTGTAGTCCACACGTGATAGCTGCTTTTTGAAGGGCGAAAAGGGCTTGTCTTGGTTCCGCGAGATTTCGCTTGGATTTTTTCTTGTGTTTTATTACCACGAATGCTTTCGCGTCCTCGTTCGCTAATTGCTAACTTTGATTTGGTCCAGCCCTAAGACTGAAATGAACACAGTTTTAAGAAGAAATGGCTTGACCCTCTCCAATCTGGCTTCCGCTCTGCTCACTCCACTGAAACCACCCTCCTGTCTGTCACCAACTCACTTAAGTGTGCCCGAGCTGCCTCTCTCTCCTCTGTCCTAATTCTCCTCGACCTCTCTGCTGCCTTTGACACTGTTGATCACTCTATTCTACCATCATCTCTTGCTGACCTGGGGATCTCTGGCACTGCTCTGGCCTGGTTCTCCTCCTACCTCTCCAACCGCACTTACCAGGTAACCTGGCGTGGAGCAACCTCCACACCTCACCCTCTCTTAACTGGAGTCCCCCAAGGGTCAGTCTTGGGTCCTCTCCTGTTCTCTCTCTACACCCGCTCCCTGGGCCCCCTCATCGCATCCTATGGTTTCTCATACCATTTCTATGCTGATGATGCTCAGATTTTCCTCTCCTTCCCCACCTCTGACTCCACCATCTCCTCCCGTATTTCTACCTGTCTGTCTGCTATTTCCTCCTGGATGCACTCGCATCACCTCAAACTCAACCTCTCTAAATCTGACCTCCTTTTCTTTCCCTCCTCCTCCCCCTCCTCTGATCTCTATCTCTGTTCCTCTGGAATCTACCACACTCTCTCCCTCTTCCTCCGCTAAGAACCTCGAAGTCATCCTGGACCCCTGCCTCTCTTATTCCCAGCACATCTCCACTCTGGCACGCACTTGCCGATTCTTCCTGAGCAACATCCGAAGAATCCGACCCTTCCTCACCAACTACGCTACCCAGCTCCTGGTCCAGGCCCTGGTACTCTCCCGCCTAGACTACTGCAACTCCCTCCTGGCTGGCCTCCCAGCGTCCGCCACCCGTCCGCTCCAGCTCATCCAGAACTCTGCTGCCCGCCTGGTGTTCTCTCTGCCTCGCTTCGCCTACGCTACTCCACTACTCCGCTCGCTCCACTGGCTCCCGATCACCGCTCGCATCCAGTTCAAGACCCTTGTACTAGCCTACAGATGCCTTGACCAGACTGCACCCAGCTACCTCCAGACCCTCATCTCTCCCTACACCCCCACTCGACCTCTCCGCTCCGCCTGCACTAGAAGACTGGCTCTACCTCCGCTACGCTCCCCTGCCTCCAGAGCCCGCTCCTTCTCCACCCTTGCTCCGCAGTGGTGGAATGACCTTCCTACAGATGTCAGGACTGCCCAGTCCCTGACCACATTCCGGCGCCTCCTTAAGACTCACCTCTTCAAACAGCACCTGTAGAACTCCTCTGTTTGTATCCTGGGACACTATCACCCTTCATTTAAATGTGCTTTATTTTGCTCTTATCTGCCCCCTATTTTACTGCATTTAATCCTGTACTTCAGAATACTGTAATCTGCCAAGTGTTTAACCTGTAGTATTTTGTATTTAATCATATCCTGATGTAACTATCACTATTATCTGCTGTATTATTGAATTGTGTTTTGTCACACTTGTACTTTGCTTGAACAAAAGTTATTGTATTTCTTGCTCTTATTGTATTACTTGCATTGTAACACTTGAAATGTATTTGCTTACGATTGTAAGTCGCCCTGGATAAGGGCGTCTGCTAAGAAATAAATAATAATAATAATGAGGTTCTTACTTGGATCAATAAACAACCAAATGAGCAAGATAGGCCACATGGATCTCCTCCTCTTGCTTGTAACATTTCTTATGTTCTTAAAAAAAGTCACATACAACATAACACCTCCATGAATCTATACTGCTAAAATCTTTTAGAAAGTAAAGCAAGTAAACACATAGTGTAACGCTACACTAGACTAGCCTGATTGATTTGTATACACTGTAAAACATTTGTTTTTTAAATGAACACAGTGAATGTGTCACATTAGAGAATACACACAAACGTCATATTCCTTAAATTTAAACACTACAAGTTCATTTTTAAATTTTATAGTGTTAGAGATTTGGAAAATTTCCAGTTCCAAATAATTTAATAAAATTGGTTAAGCGGATACAAAAAACGTATTTCTGGCAAATAACTGTTTCTGATAACAGTGTATTGAAAACGCTGCTTACATACGCAATTCAATAGTGAACAATTCAAAGTTAAGCATTATATTGAATGCTACATTTCTAAAACAAACGGGCTACTAAATAAGAAATTACGTTTTATACTGGTGTTGGGAATAGGATACATCACGCAGTACACCGGTGTAGTAAAGAAAGGTCTACCAGTTTTCTGAATGAATTGTCTTAATTATTTTAGTGCAAACTGTGCTGTGTGAAAAAAAAAACAGCTTTACTTTCTGTTGTTACTTGAACATGGAGTCGCATGGCGTGTATTTCACTCTCAGCACACGTCTCCTGATATTGAGATGAAGCAGATCAGGGGCAATGAAATTCATTTTCTATCAATCACTTTACTTAAAACATGGGAGGTTGGCAAGGGATACAGAAAGAACAACAGCACTGGCAAGTCAAGTAACCTCATTGTGTATGCTTCACTTATAATGTATGTTGTGACATGCACAACCAGGGGCCCATCAAAGCTCTGAGACTGATGATTATATCATGTGTTCTATTCTAAATTATGAACTCCAGTTAGAATATCCATGTTTTTCACATTGAAGGCTTTCCTGCATGCGCTGGTCACCTGATCCGGTTTCATGTGGCTGTGTCCTGGTAGAAGGTAAAGTTTCCTTCCCTCTTCTACAGAATTAGACTCAGCAGGCAGTCCAGCATCAATGTGGTCTGGCTCTTGTTTTGTCCAGTGCAGTTATCTATTACTTTAACCACCATGGTTGGAAAGGCAGTGTTTTGTGCCAGTAACTGCTTGAGAAGATTACAGAGTTTTGCTTCAGTTCTATTTACAGCTTTATTAGGCTTCTCTACTTATTTTGTTTGTACTTTTTTATTTGAGTGAGTGGTAACCGGCAGTTCCTCTTGGGTTAGATGCCATGTTGTAATGTGCAAACACAATTAAATAACATGTGTTTTATGGTCATGTGGTGCGGTAGCCTCCTAACCCAGATGGTAATGGCAGAGACAGAGACTCGGACACAGAAAGGTGTACATAAGAACATAAAGTTTACAGACGAGAGGAGGCCATTCAGCCCATCTTGCTTGTTTTGTTGTTAGTAGCTTATTGATCTCAGAATCTCATCAAGCAGCTTCTTGAAGGATCCCAGGGTATCAGCTTCAACAACATTACTGGGGAGTTGGTTATAGACCCTCAATTCTCTGTGTAAAAAAAGTGCCTCCTATTTTCTCTTCTGAATGCCCCTTTATCTAATCTCCCATTTGTGACCCCTGGTCCTTGTTTCTTTTTTCAGGTTGAAAAAGCCCCCTGGGTTGACATTGTCTATACCTTTTAGGATTTTGAATGCTTGAATCAGATCGCCGCGTAGTCTTCTTTGTTCAAGACTGAATAGATTCAATTCTTTTAGCCTGTCTGCATACGACATGCCTTTTAAACCCGGGATAACTGTGGTCGCTCTTCTTTGCACTCTTTCTAGAGCAGCAATATTCTTTTTGTAACGAGGTGACCAAAACACAATATTCTAGGTGAGGTCTTACTAATGCATTGTAAAGTTTTAACATTACTTCCCTTGATTTAAATTCAACACTTTTCACAATATATCCAAGCATCTTGTTGGCCTTTTTTTTATAGCTTCCCCACATTGTCTAGATGAAGACATTTCTGAGTCAATATAAACACCTAGGTCTTTTTCATAGTTCCCTTCTTCAATTTCAGTATCTCCCATATGATATTTATAATGCACATTTTTATTGCCTGCATGCAATATTTTACACTTTTCTCTATTAAATGTCATTTGCCATGTGTCTGCCCAGTTCTGAATGGTGTCTAGATCATTTTGAATGACCTTTGTTGCTGCAACAGTGTTTGCCACTCCTCCTATTTTTGTGTCGTCTGCAAATTTAACGAGTTTGCTTACTATACCAGAATCTAAATCATTAATGTAGATTAGGAATAGCAGAGGACCTAATACTGATCCCTGCGGTACACCACTGGTTACCTCGCTGCATTTTGAGGTTTCTCCTCTAATCAGTACTTTCTGTTTTCTACATGTTAACCACTCCCTAATCCATGTGCATGCATTTCCTTGAATCCCTACTGCGTTCAGTTTGAGAATTAATCTTTTTCATCTGACAGTTGTAAAGTTACAAAAAATATATGTTTCTGTGCACCGATTTTATTTATTTTAATCTCAGTATGATCTCTAGAACACGTTTGACAGACAAAGCAACAAAGCACAAAAGTCTACAACAGTTTGTCGTTACTATATATTACAGGTTTACTGCATAACTTTACTCCATGAAAAGTGTCATGTGACTGTGCTGTTGCATACAGGGGTATGTTTGGATTCAGCAGCTGTGTGTGTTTAGTGTGTGCACCACCAGTAATTTAGGGAGTTGAGAGTCATGACAGAGTTCATCAGACGTGTTCTTGTTATTAAATACAACAGTTACGTTCAATACCGGATTCATGTCTTTTATTTAAAGAAGAATCGCACACATTGGAGGGATATATTAAAATGGATGTGCATCTGAGCGGATATATAGGATTCGGATTCGGTTCACTGAATCCTCAGTATTCCTAATCCGAACTCTGCTCAAAAAGTAGGTATTCGGGCCGAATCCAAAACCGAATCCATAATTTGTTATTTTATATTTTTATATAAAATAACAAGGTCTGGCAATGGATCGTGAAACAAGCCATGTGATTGGTCGAGCGAGGTTCCAGCTGTCCGTATACTGGATCTATACGGACAGTTGGAGCCTCACCACATGATTAGAAATCACTGCGCTGCCTCACAGAATTTAAAGAACCGGTAGACATCTTGTTTACTGTTACAGGTGTACAGTAACTATAAAACTGAGTGACCAATTACCATCAAAAAAAATGCCAAAAGTAGTGACATGCTGATTTGGATGAAGAACAATTAAATAAACTGGAAAGATAGCAAAACAGAAAGAAATACCAAAAAATTTAAATAAAATAAAAATCGCTGTCTTTCAGGCCTGGCTGAAACAAAAAAAATAATAATTGTCTCAACTGTGAAAAATGCACATCTTAAGAAAATCTTTATAAAATACTAAGGGATTCTATGGAAATGTAAGAAATGCCCATGAAAAAGAATATAAAATTTCAAGCTACATTAGTCTCCAAGCTGGAATAAATCTGTCTAAATGAAAACAAAACTAGGGAATCTCTCACTTCAGATAATGTATTTTTAGCGGTTTGTAAACGCTACAGAAAAACACAAGGACAAGTCTGCACAATATCCACCCCTTTCCAACACAGCCCTTAAAAAATGTTGAAAAATAGACTGCATTGAATTTATTTGTATTCCTCTTCGTCCCTCTGTTCTGATCAAACAACAGTCTTTCACTGAAAGGGGGAAAAACATTAACTTGGTGCCGTCTCAACTCCTCCCCTGGTGGATCTTTTCAACGATGATGTACAATTCAACACAGAGAATTGTGAGGGTCTGGAACCAACTCCCCAGTAATGCTGTTGAAGCTGACACCCTGGGATCCTTCAAGAAGCTGCTTGATGAGATTCTGGGATCAATAAGCTACTAACAACCAAACGAGCAAGATGGGCTGAATGGCCTCCTCTCGTTTGGAAACTTTCTTATGTTCTGCATATCAAAAATAAAGCTGTACAGTGGAACTTTACAGTACAGTTTATCCGCACGCTTGGGAGGACACAGGTCCACGGATGTGTGAAATCTGCAGATAAATGAGGTGCCATTGCGTGTGGCTAGACTGCATGAATACAACACAGAAACTAGTAATGCAAACCAGGTATACAGTACAATAAATGTTCTAAAATTACAGTGTTACTCCTAGCAAAATCTTTTCAAAATATGATACACTTCCAACCCCATTTCCCTAGGTTTTTTTTTCTGTTAACTAACTAACTAACTAAATAAATAAATAAATAAATAAATAAATAAATAGAAGTTGCAGGCAACTTTATGGCTTCCAAGCATTTACAGCACAACAAATTATGGTTTCAGACTTACGAAAATGGAAATCATATGAATATTTTGTTAATTGGAAAGGATAATTTTACGTATGCTTACTATCAGTAGCTTACAGCTATTCAAACAGAGTAAATGCATTAAGAGAATGTCTTATAACAATTAATGTACATTAGTATATGACTTTATACACCAAGATTCATATCTATGCAATAAGCCGCTTCAGAGAAGATCTTTGAATATTGTCAAAAACGCATGGAGAATCCAATATGGCGGCCATACCACGTGACATGTCCATTTTCACTCAGGTTATTCTTCTGGGCTATGTGTTTTTCTTGCAGCCACGTGTACAACACTGTAACTATTCTATGTACATTTCAAATTGATGTATTTCTTTATTGTGTGCAGTATATGCAAGGTACCGTTGGTATCATAGCTTGCTAATGCGGCAACATGAACTATTTTGTTGTTTTGTGTACTATTAATTTGAAAAAAGTGTGCTGTAATTCTGTGAATTCCCTTGTGTCCTTCACTGACTGAACTTGCGTGTGAATTTTATGGCGTCTTTTAAGTTTTGCTAAGTGATGGAAACTTCAGAAATTCAGTACATTGATAAGATTACTGTTTTTGTGAGTCCGCTGGTGGATTTTCAAGGAACTTAAATATGTGAATCGCAGCCCACACAGAGCACAGTGATAAGGTTTCTCTCCTGTATGAATGCGCATGTGTGTTTTAAGATTTTGTAAAAGCGTGAAACTCTTCCCACACTCGGTGCAGTGATGAGGTTTCTCTCCCGTGTGAACACGCTGGTGTGTTTTAAGATTTTGTAACTGTGTGAATCTCTTCCCACACTCAATGCAGTGATGAGGTTTCTCTCCTGTGTGAATGCGCCGATGGATTTTAAGATTTTGTGACTGTGTGAAACTCCTCCCACACTCGGTGCAGTGATAAGGTTTCTCTCCTGTGTGACTGCACTGGTGTCTCTTAAGATTCTGTAACTGCGTGAAACTCCTCCCACACTCAGTACAGTGATAAGGGTTCTCTCCTGTGTGAACGCGCTGGTGGATTTGAAGCTGTGATAAACAACTGAAACTCTTCCCACAATCAGCACAGGGAAACTGAATGCCTCCTGTGTGATATCCTTTAGCAGCTATAGAAAAAAAAGAGAAGAGACTAATGTTATTGTACAGCATTCTTACACATTCACTCTTCTGCAGGGCTTCCCCTCATAACCATGACCAACTCCTAGAGTGAACTCTGATGAGAATACAGTCAAACCTGCTTAATATCACTCCTGTTCATACCAGCCTCCTTTTATTATCATCACATTGAATATAATGTGTGTCAATAAAGACAAATGCTTAAGAATATCACTTTAATTATTAACACACTCCAGTTAATAATCACTCACATTTACCAGTCACTGATTTCCACCCCACTTAATCAGGCTGATATGCAAGTACTCTGTTAAAATGTTTCTTCTGGTGACACTTAGCAACCCAACTGGATTTGGCAACACCCAGTGATGAGAGATGTGATCCCAGCACCACTATAAAGCTGTGGGAGTAGCACAACTGCAAACAGTCTACCAGAAACAGGGAAAGGCAAAGATCTAACAGCATTCGAAACAGGCATGATAGTGGGTGCACATCTAGCAGGGTCACAACAGCAAGGATAGTTATGTTTCAACTTGCAAGCCATTTACATAGTGGTTAGGATAAACTGAGCTGGAATGACGAGAAATATCAATCTTCAGCACACTTCTAGTTTAGTAACTAATTTCTGCAAAGTTCAATCTTACTTATTTTATATGATTACCTCTAAATCCCAGTTCACATTCAGGTGGACAATCATCACACAGGCTGGATCCCAGCTGGTTGTTCTCCTCAAGTGTGCAGACATTATTTTCAGTAGGAACTTCCTCTGTGATGGGGACACATTCCTGTTCTATGAATTCCTCTTTAATAGGAACACATTCCAGTCGAGGGACCTCTTCATCTTTAACACATGTCAGCTCTGTAACCTGCTTTAGACTTGCACGCCACTCCTGGTCAAAGGACTCCTCTTGTGTGTAAGCTGTGGGATCTGTGTGAAAGAAAACATAACAAAATAACAAACTTACCAGCCAGGTTCCTCTACAAAGCCAGCCCCTTGCCAGAATTATACTGAGAGTTGTAATTTGGTAATTCTGGTGGAACAATTTATGAGGAGGTTTTTTTTTTAAATTGCATTATTTTTTTAAATCGATATAATGAACCCAGTTACACTACTCTGTTTTTAATTCCCCAATCAAGAATAATGTACCCTCACTGCAACAAACCCCACCACAGCTAAGGAATACAGTGAGCGTCCTCTACTAACACAACCAAGTGAATACACTCTTTACACCCAGGAGCTTGGCAGTGGAAGTGGACAGCGAGCTGCCAGGAAGACAAAGGCCAGCCCTGCAGGTGTCTGCTTGAGCTCACTGGGCTCCTGGCCAATAGATACAAATCATGAATTATGACCTCTAGAGACGTCTGCTTTTCCACACACCACAGGATGATGAGCTGGATCCACCATTGCTTCTGAAGTACATTTTTGAAATGCTATCAAACACAATACTTTACAACTCTTATCAACCTTCTGTGTTATACCTCGTTTCCACTAGCCACCTGCCCCAAACGGGTCTGAGAAGGTTCAGTTTCGTATCTCATAACCGACGAGTCCTAACTGGTCCAGGTGGAAGCATCATTGCGTAACATGTTACGCAACCATCAGTGTGTCCTTGGATTTCACAACAACAATGACGGCCGCAAGCGAGTCGAGTTATGAGAAGAATTCTCTTTACCTTGGGATGCGCAGGAAATTAAAGCACTTTTGAATATTTGGTCAGAAAGTTCTATTCAGTAGCAGTTATTGGGGGAAGTGCGAAATCTTTAAGTTTTTAACAATTTCGAAAAAGCTGCAGGCAATGGGAATTGCAAAGACTGCAATCCAGTGTCGTGACAAAAAAAAAATTAAGACTACAAAAAAGTGAAGGACGCCAACAAACAAAAGTGGCACCAGCAGAAAAATGTTTAATATGTTATTAATATATGTATATACAATAAATATTTTTGAAGTATTAACCTCCAATGCTAAACTGATTCCTGCTGCAAAGTGTAAAGAGGCTGTGCGGTCCAGTGGTTAAAGAAAAGGGCTTGTAACCAGGAGGTCCCCGGTTCAAATCCCACCTCAGCCACTGACTCATTGTGTGACCCTGAGCAAGTCACTTCACCTCCTTGTGCTCCGTCTTTCGGGTGAGACGTAGTTGTAAGTGACTCTGCAGCTGATGCATAGTTCACACACCCTAGTCTCTGTAAGGCGCCTTGGATAAAGGCGTCTGCTAAATAAATAATAATAATAAAATAATGCCAAAGCATGCCTGCTGTCCACTTCACAGGTGTCTGGGTTTTCTGGTATTGTACACACCGGTTGCTGTGGCTGCTCAGAGCCGGTGAAGCTTGACCGGTCCTCAAAGCACCTTTCTCCTTCCTGCTCACAAATGTTAATTTTTACAGATTCCATTTTCTACATATAAGCTATTGAAAAGTACTTGGATTGCGTCAGTAAACAGATTAGCCCATGTACAGTTAAAAAGAGAATCTATATAGTTTAGTTAGCTCTCCCAGACGCTATCACACCTTATGGCACAAATAAACATACGGGTATTGCCACATTAAAAAATACGATACGATACGTATACAAACATATATGACAGTCAGCCAGACTTAAAAATGTATAATTTATCTCAAATATATATTTTCATGCAAACTGTTTAATGAAACATTTAACTTACAAATCATTATCCTAACCCTCTGCAATATGCTGAGTTACTCTCAATAGGTTTGTATAATTTACTAACCACAGTTTACTCTATACAAGACATCACTTTACCAGAAGGATAGCCATTGAAGTCTCCTAATTAGACTGAATAAGATATACCAGTACAGAGTAGTACTTTTTTGTAGTTCGTACAAAACTAATTTAAATAGTAATTAGACTAGGTGGGATTTACAAACATAGATTAGTACATTCTTATAATCTGGAGAATTAATTAGACTGATGTAATAAACTGCACTCGCAATAGGCACTTCAAATATGTTTTATGAGAAATTCTATCCAAGACCTCATCAATACAACTGACTAAAAAGTTATTTTAAAAGAGTTGGCATGATCAAGCAACACCATGAAAAAAGATCAATCTTACCTTGAAATAATCCCAGGTTCTCGTTCCTCTGAAAGTCTTGTTCATTGCAGTCGGGGTTCATGTTTCTGAGAGGTTGTTTAATGTCTGCATCTGCAGCGTTCATGCATTCCCGCACTGCTTTCAACTCGCTCTCTGATATTTCCAATCTCAGCTTCAGACTTTCATTCTCTTTCTCCTTTCCAGCCATTTCCATTCGGAATTCAGTGAATTTGCCGCCGACAACTTTTGTGATTTGGCACAAGACGGTGTCTACAGCCGCTTTCACTGCGTGCTCGATGGTAGAGGCGAGCTCGTCTTGAAAGAACGACACGGAGACGCTGACGTCCATCTTCACTGACTGTTAGCTTGAGACTCGAGTAGCGGAATCCTCTTTGACTTTACTTTATTTTTTGAAAAATGACATTCATATGAAATCAGCACTTGTTCTGCTGCGATAAAGAGAGAAAACAGACTCGTTTTACTTTTGCGAGGAGTAATGTTCGCGCTTCACTGTGTCAGTTCTTAAATAAAACAGAAAATGCACTCTTTCCCTTTGTTTTGGAACTAACACTTTTAAAAAAATAAAATGCTGTAAAATCAGCTGCACTCGTCCTTCTCTCCTCAGGATAAACAAACCAAACGTTTCAATTTCCTCTAACGAAATGTAAGCGTCACTTCTAGTGGGCGTGTCTGGATGGAATCGCCGCGTATTATTGGCTGCAGACCCAGCTTGCGAGGCTGATTGGCTGACCTCCCTGTTGAAGTAAGGCGTGGCGGGGAGGGGGAACCTCGAAACTGGAGACCAGTGTTCCCCATGTTGGCTCCAACTGCGGTGTGTTTTACTATGTGATATCCTGTTGTGGATGCGAAATGTCGCCAGTTTCGTCTCTCTGCTTTGTACTACCCGTGCTCAGTGAGCTTTGTCAGCCAAAGCTGCTTGTTCGTGCTGCGAGGGTGTGGGTCACTGTGTTTTGTTTGAATATTAAATCATAGGATAGACCAGAGAAATAGACAACTTATCCAGACTGCAGAGAGAGAGATTCAGCTAAACACAACTGAACAATTAATTTACATGGATTTTTTTTCATACTACAGCATAGTACACTACAACTTTAAAACGGAATTTGGAAACTGCAAACTGCACAGAACAGCAGATCCATTGAACAAAACTTGTAACCCCTGTATATGATGGAAGCCAGACATTCAATTGCTATTATGTTAAAGATGTTAATACAGTGAAGACAAAAATAAAAAATAAATCAATAGTCGTGTAGACAAGGGCAGTCAGAAGGCTCTGAAGGTTGTGTCGGAGCCGAATTGCAATTTTGTATTTTGATTATAAAAAATAATGTATTCTTATTTCAGTTTATTTAGAAATGTGTAATTATTATTATTATTATTATTATTATTATTATTATTATTATTATTATTATTATTATTATTATTATTACTGTTTATGGAGTGGCATGTGCTCCTTTTCTATGCACTGCGCCCTCAAGTGGTCATTTTGTTTATAGCTACTGACATTATTATTATTATTATTATTATTATTATTATTATTATTATTATTATTGTTATTATTATAGAATGCGGTTTTGAAAGTAAACGGTAAAGAGGACGGATGCCGCAGTGAGTTTTTGTAAGCGGAGGAGCGAATACAGTTTTCGACCGTTGATAAGTATATAGATTAATAACAAGACTGTATACACAGAAATCATAAAAAAGGACAGTAAGAATATAAAAGCACCAGTCTATACGCCTGCCTTACAAAAACTAAGAAGTGGTAAAAGCGTTTATTAAGAAGCCACCACAGGTTGAGTTGCGTACTGGTGTCATACTGATCAGTACGTGTCGTTTGAATGAATATATATATATATATATATATATATATATATATATATATATATATATATATATATATATATATATATATATATATATAAGCAGCACCGCTAGTTAAGGGCATTTATGTCTCGCTGATTTGGGGATATTGTCAGAAACCGTTCTACTGTATACAACCTTCTAATGCTTTCCAACTACTAGCCGTGAAAACCTGTGATTTGTAAAATATCCCGCGCTGATTGATCTATTGTCGTTTGTGCTCCAATGCAATGTAAAAAGCTGCAGTGCATGGCTGTGAACAGGCTGGCTGTAAGGGTGACGTCTGTCCAGAAAGAAACACACAGACAGACAGACAGGCAGTACTGGTGAGTGAAACTGAGACGCTGCGGCGCTCAGTGTTTTATTAAACACACGCAGAAAATAAAAGGTTTGAACAAAACAGAACACGGCACGACACCAAAATAAATAGACAAACAAAACTGGACGAACACTAAACAAGTATCGTGCAGGAGCAGCATTTGTTATTTTCACTTATGTTTTATATTTTTCTCTCTCTCTCTCTTTCTCTCTCTCTGAACACACAACCCCGAGTGAGTGAGACGTGCATCTATATATACTGTTGTGCCGGGATTCAATTACCAATTAATTATTCACTTGAATCCCAGCAGGTAAACTAATTTGTGCAATCCCGTTGTATGTGAAAACGAATATGCTGATTCATCTTCTATTTCTGTACAGATCTGGACACTGTACCTCCACGTGCACATCAGGATGTAGTCAGGTCTTATTTGTATTGCAAAGCACATTATTATTTGTCTAATCCTTTCATTTAACGGATGTGTTTGTACATGAATGTTCTTTTTTATATTAAATTTCAATATTGACAGTCGTTTTGAAATAAACTAATGTTTATATGGTAGAGGGTAGATGCAAGCCATTTTGAAATTTAAAACCTGTTTAACATTCCTTTTTAAGTATGAATTTCTTTGAGTTTTTAAGATACTGCTCTGGAATAATATTCACAGAGAAGTTTTTGGTCTTGTGTTCTTGAGTAAAATTAAACAAAAACAGCCACTTTGTCTAACTATAAAGCAGTACTGATAGCTAATTTTATTTTATTTATTTATTGTCCTTCATGTCTTTCCCTGAACGGGCTGAACAGAATTATTCCTTCTTGACTTTTTCTTACCTTTGAATTCTGATTGAGCATTTTGAAGTTCTCCCAGCACGCCTACTTGATTCAGAATTTTTTTTATGTTTGCTCATATTCTAACATATGTATGTACATAAGAGTATACAAAGGATATTTGTTATGAATTAAAATATTTTTAAAGCATTTAAAAAAAGACAAAGATGTGCATGTTTTTTTTCTACTTTTGTTTTGCTTTCTAGTTGGGTAAATTAAATTTGACTTAATGTCAGAGTGTAACCCTTGTAGGTCCAGGTTCTACTGACACTCAGCTTTTCAGAAAGCTACCACACTATGCTTTAAATAGATATATACATTAACTCACATAAGCTAAAACCCTGCCAATCACTTCTTAAAAAGGTAAAAATGTGCACCTGTCAAACAATTTTATATAAAATCAAGACCATACATGATATTAAAAATATATATATATATTTCAGATTCCAGTTCTAGCAGTGTGTGGCTACCACTGATAACTATACATAATTTAAGTGGATTTTTAAACATTTGGTCACATTCAGACTCGGGCAGTGTGGGTATACTTGATCCTATTATGAACTCATTATTTATTTAGTAATCTGCAGAGCAGCAGCTTTTTAGAAATGTATCACACTGTATACTTTGAGTAGATGTTTGGTCTGATACATGCTCTAAAGTGAAGTCATCTCAGTCAGCCCTCAGAATGTTAGAATTCTCAGTCCTCACAGGGTTAATAGTAACACAGTTAGGTTTAGGGGTTGACATTAGGTTTAGGAGGCTAGTAGGTATCTACTGGTCCATTCCTATGGGATGATTTTGCTTGATAACGTCCCATTGAATCAACTGATTCTAATCTGATCCCCTGCTCATGTCTTTCTACTTCTGAGGATACGCTTTTCAGGAAAGACATTTCGATGGCTTAACAGTACAAGTCGGCATTTAATAGGAAACCCAAATGATGAAAAATGTTGCGATGTCAGTTGTTAGTATACTGATTTAACAAAAATAATAATAACTTGAGTCTTAAATGGTGCTTGCAGAATGTAAACAATAAAGGTTTATTTTTTACAAATACATATTACTGTTGCATCTGATTTGTAAAACCTGTGTCTTTTTTAGTTTCTTGAGATGTTCCGTTGTTGTTCCGTTGGGTCAGAAGTAAGAATGTGTCGAGCATGTGAAGAAAATACCTCCCACTTTAAAATCGATATATGGCTTTTCAAAATACATGCATGTATTTAATGTGTACGTATTTAAACATTTTTTTATATAAATAATGCTGGCTAAATAAAATAAGTCTATAATTTTGACAAGACAAATGTGTCTTCATAAAGTGCAACAGTTATTTAGTTAGTATTTATTTCACATAAGAAAGTTCTTTCAGTTAATGGAAGCGTTGAAGGCGATGCCTGGTACTGCATCAAAGGGAGTTGTAAGACATGTTCATTTATAAACACACCCATAATAAAAGGAAGCAGACACACGGGGAAAATGCAGATTACATACATATCTTATAATGATATATAATGTGGTTAAAGCCGTTTGCTGTGTTGCTTAGTAATACATATTGTAGTAGCACAATGTGTGGTTATGTAGAAATTGTTTTTGTAAGAACTACGTAACAGAATTTTGGGAGTTCGCAGACCACCTGGTTGGGAACCACTGTTCTGGAGCAACGAGACAAACAGAAGCACGCATATGGAACCAGCCAGGCTCCAACATGGACTGGCAAACATTTACACCTGGAGAATCCCCATTACCCATAACTGTATATACACCATCAGGATTGTTTCTATTTGTAACTTATATCAGTGCAGACACCAAGGCAATGAAACACATCCTCCTCCATCCTAACCTATCTTCAAAAGCTCTATCCCCGGGGCCATATTTCAGCTGTGACTATCATTTTTTCCTTTGAGGAAATGCAATCAGCATGTATTTAAACATTCATTTCACCAACACCACCACATTCAATTCAGCTTTTTGTTATATTTATGAATCTGGTTATTTAGAGTTTCTCCTGCAGCATTATAATGAGAATGCATGAAGGGAACAGGCAACAAACCCTCAGAACTATAGCGTACACAGCATTTCCTATATTTAAAAAGGAGGGTATATTGTGTGCAAGGTTTTTCAAGAAGTGTTTTCTGTTTATTTTGGATTAATTTCATACATGGAAAAAGCAACAAATACATTGGAGTAACTGTTTTAAGATTATTTTTATAAAGCAGACTATGTGGATGATTTTCCGGCGAGTTGTAAACTACACCTTTAAAACTGTGTCCCTTTGTGTGTCCTCTAGATGTGACCTGAAATAAAATACTTAAAACAAAATGTATTATTTGAATAATTCCAAAAGGCGGCATTTCACTGTTATAGTTTTGTTGAAAAAAAAAAAAAAAAGGTTGAGGTGTGAAGTTCAGAATTGACCAAAGCTTAGCATTGCCTTTAAATAGCAGGAGACTTGGTCACTAGTGAGGAGTTACATATAAAAATCCTAAAACTTAGAGACTCAGCAATGCATGAGACAAAAGTGGAATCTTGCAGACACAATTACAATAGTCTCACCCGAAAAACAGCACAAGGAGGTTAAGTGACTTGCTCAGGGTCACACGAGTCAGTGAGTGAGCTGGGATTTGAACCGGGGACCTTCTGGTTACAAGCCCTTTTCTTTAACCACTGGACCACACAGCCTCCTAGAATGCAGGACGTAACAAAATCAAAATGGTCAACAAGATGTAGTAGTTCCCAGTGGCGATGCTAGCTGTTTAGGGGCCCTCTCCCCTCCCCCCCACTTGCAACGCACCCAGGCCGTGGTGACATCAGAGTATATCACACACCCTGTCGTGCCTTATTACTTACGTAAGTGACAGAAACTCTTCAAACATTCACAACATAACTACAATTTCTATTTTTCGTGAGTCCGCTGGTGGAATTTCAAGGAACGTAAATATGTGAAACTCTTCCCACACTCAGCGCAGTAATTGACTGAACTTGCATGTGAATTTTATGCTGTCTTCTAAGGTTTGAGAAGTGACTCTTCAGAAATTCACTACGTTGATTTCTCTTTTAGTGAGTCCGCATGTGGATTTTCAGGTTACTTAAATATGAGAAACTCCTTCCACATTCAGCACAGTGATAAGGTTTCTCTCCTGTGTGAACGCGCTGGTGTGATTGAAGATGTCCTAACTGCGTGAATCTCTTCCCACACTCAGTGCAGTGATGTGGTTTCTCTCCTGTGTGACTGCGATGGTGTATTTTAAGATTTTGTAACAGCGTGAAACTCCTCCCACACTCAGTACAGTGATAAGGTTTGTCTCCTGTGTGAACACACTGGTGGATTTTTAGATGTGATAAACCACTGAAACTCTTCCCACAATCAGCACAGGGAAATCGAGGCCCTCCTGTGAAATTTCCTTTAGCAGCTAGAGAAAAAAAAGAGAAGAGACTAATGTTATTGTACAGCATTCTTACACATTCACTCTTCTGCAGGGCTTCCCCTCATAACCATGACCAACTTCTAGAGTCAAACCCGCTTAATATCACTCCTGTTAATACCAGCCAGGCTGAATATAATGGGTGTCAATAAGGACAAATGCTTGAGAATATCACTTTGATTATTAACACACTCCAGTTAATATCACTCACATGAGCCAGTCACCAATTTCCACCCCACTTAAAATCACTTTGAGGAATAAAAGTATAAGATCAGGTTTACATGCAAGTGCTGTATTGAAATGTTTCTTCTGGTGACACTTAGCAACCCGACTGGATTTGGCATCACCCATTGATGAGTCATGTGATCCCAGCACCACTATAAAGCTGTGGGAGCAGCACAACTGCAAACAGTCTACCATAAACAGGGAAAGGCAAAGATCTAACAGCATTCAAAACAGACATGATAGTGGGTGCACATCTAGCAGGGTCACAGCAGCAAGGATAGTTATGTTGCACGCCATTGACATAGTGGCTGGGCAGCCTCCCTAGCTTAAATTGAGGCGGAATGACAACAATATGACTCTTCAACACTCTGCTAGAGTTTAGTAACTAATTTCTGCAAGGTTACAGGCAGCTCATTGTTGCTTGTTTTGTATAATTACCTCTAAATCCCAGTTCACATTCAGGTGGACAATCATCACACAGGCTGGATCCCAGCTTGTTGTTCTCCTCAAGTGTACAGACATTATTTTCAGTAGGAACTTCCTCTGCGATGGGGACACATTCCTGTTCTATGAATTCCTCTTTAATAGGAACACATTCCAGTCGAGGGACCTCTTCATCTTTAACACATGTCAGCTCTGTAACCTGCTTTAGACTTGCACACCACTCCTGGTCAAAGGACTCCTCTTGTGAGTGAACTGATTCTATCCTTGGCCCCTCCTGTGCTTCAGATTTTGGTATAGCATGACTCTCTTTGGGATCTGCATGAAAGAAAATTATGACTCTCACTTATTAGCCAGGTTCCTCTACAAAGCCAACCCCTTGTCAATTCTACTGAGAGACGTCATTGGGTCATTCCAGTGGAACCATTTATGAGGAGATGTTTTTTCTTTTTAAATGTATTTATTTATTTTTAACTGATACAGTGGACCCAGTTACATTATCCTGAGCTGGGAATGATGCTGGATTCAACATTGCTTGTGAAGTATTTGTGATAGAGGAGTGATTAATGCCTCAAATTGAAGCTGAAATAAACAATTTTTAAAGTCTTTGAAAATGTGCAATTTCCCAGAATGCCTTAAACAGGTAAAGAGCTGATAGTTTAAGAGATCAGCTAACCTGAGACAGCTGTGTGTGATTTACTGTGAGAAGGTCAGTATAAAAGTCCTGAGTAAACAAGCCTGTGTGGCTGAGCGAGGGCGAGGACCTGTTTAGAGCCGAGTCCTGACAGAGAGACTGTATTACTGAGTCAGTGAACTTCAATCTGTGTTTCTGTAACTTTATTATTGTGAATGCTTGGGTTTTGTCAGATTAGCCAATTCACAGTTAGAAAGACATAGTGCAGTTAACATTCCCAGATGGTATCACACCTTAAGGCACAAAGTGCAGTAAACATACAGGTATCGCCCTGTTTAAAAATACAGGAGTATTGTTGCAGTGTGTTGTGTCCACCACCATCGACATCAGGAACCCAAAAATACATGACAGTCGCCCAGACTTAATCATTTATCTAAAAATGTATTTTCAGGCAAACAGTTTAATCAAACATAAAACCCCAATTTGCTGCTGTAGATTGATATCAAAGCTCACAAATCAGTATCCTAAACCTCTGCAATACGGTTTGTTAAAGTCTCAGTGGGACTATAGGTTTGTTTAATTTACAAGCCACAGTTTACTCTATAGAAGATATCTCTTTACCAGAAGGAAAGCCATTTAAATCTCCTAATTAGACTGGTCAAGATTTACCAATACAGACTAATCCTTTCTTGGAGTTCATACAGTACCCATTTAAATCTTAATTAGACTGGTGTGCTATTACTAGGACAGTGGAGTTGAGTTATTAACGGGACTCATCATAAGCGCTTTAAAAGTGTCTGAAGAGAACATTCTAACCAAGACCTCACTAATAAAATTGACTAAGAGGTTATTTAAAGAGAACTGGAATAAACAAGCAACACCACCAAAAATATAAATCTTACCTTGAAATAATCCCTGGTTCTCGTTCCTCTGAAAGTCTTGTTCATTGCAGTCGGGGTTCATGTTTCTGAGAGGTTGTTTAATGTCTGCATCTGCAGCGTTCATGCATTCCCGCACTGCTTTCAACTCGCTCTCTGATATTTCCAATCTCAGCTTCAGACTTTCATTCTCTTTCTCCTTTCCAGCCATTTCCATTTGGAATTCAGTGAATTTGCCGCCGACAACTTTTGTGATTTGGCACAAGACGGTGTCTACAGCCGCTTTCACTGCGTGCTCGATGGTAGAGGCGAGCTCGTCTTGAAAGAACGACACGGAGACACTGACGTCCATCTTCACTGACTGTTAGCTTGAGACTCGAGTAGCGGAATCCTCTTTGGTTTTAATGTAATATTTTAATACTGGAAATGTAACATTCATATAAAATCAGCACTTCTCGTGTGATTAAAAAAAAAGAAAACAGACTTGTTTTACTTTTGTGAGGAGTAACTTTCACGCTCCACTCTGAGTTCTACAGAAAAGGGGCTTCGTTTCAGAACTAAATTCAGGTCATCAATAAACTAATTGTTGAACCCAACCGGTTACACCGGGTTTTTCTCTCTACCAGTGTATAGAAAGTAGTGTTCTGCGATACCTGATTTAGGCTACCTCGATACGATACCCTGCATAAGATCACGATATTCGATATTATCACGATTCTTTGAATTTTATGTCCATTACATGTTAAATGGCTGTCAAATAAAAATGTTCACAAGTACAAAGTGTGGTAGAGGCTAAAACACACTTAATGCTACAGCATGGGGGAATGCTTGCTGTTTAATTTTATTTTCTGTTGAAACAAGTTCTCTTTTTATATAAGAAATACAGAAAATAGTGTAACCAAAGTCATTGCCACCGACTGTTAAATACAACTGTAAAGAAAGCTTAGTATAAGAGACAATATTTTCTGTATTTCTTATATAAAAAGAGAACTGTTAATGCAGGGATGAGTGTAAAGAAAAACACCCAATGCCACTGGTGTTTCAAAACGTACAGTACTGTAAAACAAAATAACACTACTACTTTTCTCAAAGCTTTTTATTACTAGGTCAGATGTTTATATACAGGGGTGTCTTAGAAGTGCTCAAAGGAATGAAAAAATGAAACTGTTTTTTATCAAAACAAGACTGTCTTGTAGCACAAGAGGCTCATTTTTTACCAGAATTTACAACAAGGCTGTCTCTTGCAGCACACTTTAACAATTTTTTTTACAAGTGGCAAATTCTTTGCCAGAATTTAAATTTCTAACAAAACAAGACTCTTTCTTGTAGCACACTAGTACTACAGAACACTTTTGTGATTTTTTACAAGAGGCTAATTCTTTATCAGACTTTACAACAAGGCTGTCTCTTGCAACACACTTTAGCAATTTTTCACAAGTGGCAAATTCTTTGCCAGAAAAACAAGCATGTTAATGTGCTCGTGGGTGAGACGGTTTCGTCTTGGACTGCAAATAAATCCAGATGTGCTGAACACTCGTTCAGAAGAGCAACTGGATGCTGCACTGCAAAGAAACCTTTTTGCAAAACCAGCAAGCATAGGGAATGTGGTGGACTTAAGTTTCCACCAATAAAGTGGATCTTCATGAGCTTCTATTTCCTCACATTTCTCATAGAAAGCAAACTCATTTTCTAATTGTTCTGTAGCAGATCTTGCAGTGCTGCCGGCATGACTTGTTTCTGAAGTGTTTCTCATCTTCTTTTGAGTCTTTATGCTGGAAAGCAAATCTTTAAAGTCATGTTTTTTTTTTCTTACTGTCTGGTTCAGCTAGGCTGTCAGAGTTCTCAAGATTCTCCTGACTTGACTGTTGTCCTGAAACACTTCTTGCACTTGGGTAACCTGTGGCTTGCACTTGTCTTAAAAGCTCTCTTTTAATCTCTGTCCAGGACAAATGTGTTCTTAAAACGAGGATCCAAGTATGTTGCACAGTTAAGAACTGTTTGAAGTGGTTCACTCTCATAACGCTTCTTCAGATCTGCCACAATGGCTTCTTTCATTTCTTTGGCAAGATTTCGGTCTGTGTCAATAACAGAAAGTGAAGTGTAAATCTTCCACAGAACTGGGAGGACAGAAGAAATAGTGGTTTGCTTTTCTCCACTTAGAGCATCAGTTAAGTCAGAAAGAGGACTCAGGACCCCCAATAAAGTCTCCAAGATACTGATGTCAGAATTCCTGGGCATCAAATGCCAGCTTTTTCGATCTTCACCAAGAACAGCTGAAATTGCTTGCTGCTGCTCCATGAACCTTTTGACCATATCATATGTGGAATTCCATCTTGTAGGTTGATCGTGGATAAGCTGGTGCTTTGGCAAACCTAGATTATTTTGTTTGTTAAGGAGAGCAGTTTTACGTTTGCAAGATCTGGTAAAAGCAGATATGGTTTTACGAAGCTGTGAAAGGGCTGCTGATACTTGATCTAAATCACGTGCCCTGTGAATGGCAAGATTCAGATTGTGCCCAAAGCAAGGTACCCAGGTAATTGAATCAAATGCCTTTTTGTTATTACTTGCATTGTCAGTAGTAACAGCTGACATTTTTGCAATGTCCAAATTCCATTCAGACAAAACTTCAGTGAAAGTTTCAATCAGCTCTTCAGATGTGTGGTTTTTAAACATCCCAACACAAGAAAGGCAACAAGAGCACATCTCCCAATCACCTGAAATGTACTGGACTGTCACTGCCATGTAGGTATCCATATTGCGGCTAGACCACAGGTCAGTAGTACATGAGTAAGCAGCAGTGTTTCCACTCATCATTTTAAGCATGATGACTATGCAGCCTATGTACTGTGTACTGTATGTTTTTGTGCTGAACTTGCAACAATCAGACGTCCGTTTCCAGCATGGAAGCAAATTGTTTTACACACACACAAAAAAAAAAAATTACGACAAAATCCAAGGAATATATAAAGTGTTAACAATTTTTAACATGGAGTCGTTTTAATGACACGTCTGCAAAATATATTTTTGCATCTTGGTGAACTAACGAACAGCATTTTGATCAGCTTTTAGAGCATTCCTATGTTCTCTTTACACAGTGCTTTATATATATATATATATATATATATATATATATATATATATATATATATATATATATATATATATACACACAAAATGTATGTATAGGTGGTGTTTTTTAATTGAAATGTTGCATCTTTAAACATACAAGCAAGTCTCCTAAAAACACACTGTGAGCAGACTGGCATGAAGGCAGGGCGCGGACACGGTCCACACTGCAGATAAATGCATATGTGTCACTTTTAAATGCATGGGTCTTGTTTCCTATATATCAAAACAATTATCAAAGCCTTGTTTAAAATGTGATGTATTCGTCTATTAAGAACATATTATTATCCCTGTGCTGCAATCCTTTTTATAATCTATTCTAGAGGTTAAAAAGCTCCAATGGCAATTTTTTACTAGAATTAATATAGTCTACATATTGACCTGATCAATGTCACTGAATAGTAGGTCTGTTATTTCAACAAATCAAAAGCAACTATATATAATATATATACACTGAGCATCAAAAGAAACTTATAACTTATATGTGATACGCCCAGTTCGTGGCCTGTCATTGACAGAGTGTGTCTGGTTATACCGTCTCGCCAGGTTTGAAATCGCTGGCTGTTATTCAAGCTTGCAGTTCAACAGCTGAAATCACTCCATATCCAGTGTCCAATCAACTGTCTCAGTAATTAGGTGATTAAGTGCTTCAGTCACAGTCACTCAAGTGTCACGATCAAGGATGAATGATCGAGTGATTAAAAAGAAAACGTTAATGTCCATCACTTATATACCTTATTTTTTTCGAAATTAAATCTGTTATAATAGTGATAAGTTTATTTTTATGCTTGATATACATTAAGGAGACCAGATTTTGAAGTCCTTAACAGGGGCGTAGCTAGGAATGGAAATTTGGGTGGGCCCCAATTTCGGATGGACGGGCACGTATCAAAGGTCTGACGTCACAGGAAATAGTTTACATTACAAACATGATTTAAATCAATTAAAACTGAATACATCAAATATCTCCGCGGGGTTTGAGCAGCGCAACGTACATAAGAACATAAGAAAGTTTACAAACAAGAGGAGGTCATTCAGCCCATCTTGCTCGTTTGGTTGTTAGTAGCTTATTGATCCCAGAATCTCATCAAGCAGCTTCTTGAAGGATCCCAGGGTGTCAGCTTCAACAACATTACTGGGGAGTTGGTTCCAGACCCTCACAATTCTCTGTGTAAAAAAGTGCCTCCTATTTTCTGTTCTGAATGCCCTTTTATCTAATCTCCATTTGTGACCCCTGGTCCTTGTTTCTTTTTTCAGGTCAAAGAAGTCCCCTGGGTCGAGAGTTTTGGTCTTGTCTTTTAATTTCCTTCCTAGCTCTCTGAATTTGTTTTGCAGGGATCTAGGTCTGTCTCTTCCAATGTTGTTTTTACCGATGTGGATGAGTACTACCGGGTCGTCTCCTGTTCATTCTAGGAGCCTGTCCATGTTCTCAGTGATGTGAGTGACAGAGGCTCCTGGAAGGCAGCACACTGTTGTAGTAAGGGGGTCCAAAACGCAAACTGAATTTGCTGTGTTTCTCAATATGGAGTCCCCAACAATCATGACCTCCCTTCTTTTTGCTGCCTGGCCAGCACTGATTATACCTGTCTGGATTTCTGGTGGTTGTGTTTGACAAAGTTTCTTTCTTTCCCTGCTTCTGCCTATCTGAACCCAGCTGTTTCGACTCTCTTCCATCTCCGTGGTGGCTTTCAGTCTGCTAGGGGTGCAGACTTCCATGAATTGTGGGTGTGTCAGCTCCTCAAGCTCCTGTTGCTGTCTCATTTCCTCCAGCTCCTTTTCTAGCAGGCTTAATCGCTGAAGCAAGTCCTGGATGGTGCGGCACTTTACACAAACTTGGTTGAGCTCTGTTGGGTTTTCTCGGATTTCCCACATCATGCAGTTGTCACAGATTACTGGCTTGAAGACCATTTTTTTTTGGAAGTTTAGTTTAGCTTCTGCAGCTGTCAACCTGCTTTCAACTGCTTCTAACTGCGCTGTACTTGTCCACTTTTATTTCTCCCAGGACTGAAAATGTATGGTGCCGAGTGAAGCAAGGCGAACATGTTTTGCAGTTTATAACAGTAGTTGCACGTACACAATACAAATACAAAACACATAAGCATACATACAACCTACAAAAACAAACACACTGTGCACAATAACTGCAAAATCTGTTTCATTTGACAGAGTATTGCTTTTTTTCTTAGCTGTATTGTAATCTTTTAGCTATATTGTAATAACTTGTTACCCAAGTCGCCCTGCATAAGGGCGTCTGTCAAGCAAAAATTAAAAATCATGCTAAGCTCCTGCTGCCTTCAAACCAAAACTAAAATCTAGCTGTGCTGAGAATACCTTGTTTCCAGCTAAATATGGCTGCTTTCGTTTTCACTGCGTTGGCTGAAAAAACATAGCAAGCAGACAAAGAAAGTTTTTTTTTTTAAAACAAATGTTGATACGCTAACACTGTGTAACAATTTTTTTTTTTTTTTTTTTGTTCCTGGGTAGTAAGTGTTATTTCCTAATTGCTTATGCCTCAAAAGTATAGAAAATGGCTATTATTCCCCACAAACTTTGCTTTTGTGACCAGGACAGTGATATTTTGAAATTTACCTATTTTCCAGAACATTCCAGATAGATTCAGTGCTGAGTAAACTTGGAGTAACTTCTAGAACTTTCTAGAACTTTCCAGTAATATAAATAGTAGTATAAATACAGTGGCCTTAAGCCCACCAGTTCAGTTTAGTTCCAGCTGCCTAAGTGGATATATACTTGCATTTTTCTGAGATGACATCAAGGTCATAGGAGACTTCAAAATGGTGGCATTCCTGATGGGTCTCCAAGGCGGTTTTACCAAGTTTCCCTGCTATCTTTGCCTTTGGGACAGCAGGGACACCAAGGCTCACTACCACAGGCGGGACTGGCCACAGCGGACCGAGTTCTCTGTGGGGAGGAACAACGTCAAGTGGGAGCCACTGGTGGACCCCCGGAAGGTGCTGATGCCACCACTGCACATCAAATTGGGCATTATGAAACAATTTGTCAGAGCTCTGATAAGGAGTCGGCAGCCTTCAAGTACCTTCAAGACTTCTTCCCTAAGCTGTCTGAGGCAAAGGTCAAAGCCAGTGTCTTCGTCGGACTACAGATAAAGAAGATCCTGGAGTGCAATGAATTCCCCAAGAAGCTCACTAGTAAGGAGAAAGCGGCTTGGAACAGCTTTGTCGCAGTGGTTCGGGGCTTCCTGGTCAATCACAAGGCCGAAAACTATGTGGAGCTGGTTGAGACTCTGGTGAAGAACTACGGCACAATGGGCTGTAGGATGTCCCTCAAAGTCCATATCCTTGATGCTCATCTTGATAAATCCAAGGAGAACATGGGAGCGTACTCGGAGGAGCAAGGCGAGCGCTTCCACCAGGATATACTGGACTTTGAACGCCGCTACCAAGGACAGTATAACGAGAACATGATGGGAGACTACATTTGGGGGCTGATTCGTGAAAGTGATTTACAGTATAATCGTAAATCTCGAAAAACGACTCACTTCTAAGTCTTTTGTAGTCATTTTTGTATTACTTTAGTATAAATACATGTTAATTTGGATTCATATGTTTTTTTTCTGACTTTATGTGAACGAAAAGACACAAATTCGCCCGTTTTCTCATTGGAAATAGGTAAATTTCAAAATATCACTGTCCTGGTCACAAAAGCAAAGTTTGTGGAGAATAATAGCCATTTTCTATACTTCTGAGGCATAAGCAATTAGGAAATAACACTTACTACCCAGGAACAAAAATTGTGTTACATAGTGTAATCAAAAGGAGCGTGCAATTCCCATATTTTGCTGCCTTTAAAATAAATCTTATACACGGGAGAAAACTTAACAGCAAACCTTAAATGACAAAACCCACGTTTTTGTATTTATTTACATTTCTAATACTACGTAGAAATAATTCTGAAGTTTTAAAATCACAGATACCTTCAAATTATTATATTTTTTTATTATTCAAGAAAACATAATAAACATATATATATATATATATATATATATATATATATATATATATATGTATATATATATGTAGATATATATGTATATATATGTATATATATATATATATATATATGTGTATGGGAGGATGCTGTAGATGAGGCGTATGAGAGGAAGAAACTGCGGTATGCTCAACTAGCCACTGAAGCGGAACAGCGAGGATGGAGAGTTCGGGTTTACCCAGTGGAAGTGGGTTGTCGAGGATTTGTGGCACACTCTACAACCCGGTTTCTCAGAGACGTCGGATTCAGTGGCCAAGAGTTGCGTCGCACAGTGAAGAACTTATCTGAAGCAGCAGAGAGGAGCAGCAACTGGCTGTGATTGAGACGGAAAGATTCTGGCTGGGGACAGGTAAGTAAGCTGGGCTGAGTTGAGTGGGGGACGGAGGGGGGTGATGCTGGGACGCCAGAATCACCGTCGAGCCCTCTTGAGGTGTCGTGGGCTAGTCGACGAAACACTGAGGATGGAAGGTGCCCACTTGAAAACCCCAGAGATGTACCCTACTTAGCTCAATCCAGACGGTTGTCATGCTGATGCGCTGGGGAGGCCGCACTTTGGTTGATCCCCGGAGCCAGCATCGCAGCCGTTGTGTGTGCTGATGCGCCAGGGAGGCAAAATAAGATGATCCCTGGAGCCAGCATTACACTTCAGCCATTAACACCAGACAGAAGGATATCTACATCATCATATGGAAGGAAACGTAAATGGATGGAGACACATATGGATCACATTAGTTTACTGTAAAGCTACGTCTTAGTTGGTGCTTATCTTGGCGAGAGCCGAGTTCAAATCAGCATGAAGTTTTAACATCTACTCTCGTGTAATGGGAAATCATTATATATATATATATATATATATATATATATATATATATATATATATATATATATATATATATATATATATATATATAATTACAGGCAGATAAAGATCAAGTTACAAAGTTATAACACAATTATATATATTATATATATATATATACACACAAAATTGTGAAAACGAAGTCATTATTTACAAAAATAACATAAGGCTTTTTTCACATTACCCTACTGTGTAGCACGACTTCAAAAAATGAAAAACTATAATAAAATAAGCACTTCAAAACAAAATATTGTGTAACCAGCTGTAAACTGGTTATAAGTAGGCCTACATACACAATTGTAAAATCGAAATAAAAAGAAATGTAGGTACTTACATTACTTACAGTACTTACATTACTCTATTTCATCTCTTTTTCTCTGTCTCTCCCCCCTCTCCCTGCTCCTCCTACCCCCACTGTCACCTCTCGCCGTAACCTCCGCTCTCTCTCCCCCTCTGTCCTTGCCTCCACTGCTCTCTCTCACCTCCCTCCTATCGACTCCTTTTCACAACTCTCCGTAGACTCTGCTACCTCTACCCTCTTCTCCTCACTCACCTCCTCCCTCGACTCCCTCTGTCCCCTCACCTCCCGACCTGCTCGCCCCTCCCCTCCCCATCCCTGGCTCTCCTCTGTGCTCCGCTCGGCAAGGATCACACTGCGATCTGCTGAAAAGAAATGGAAGAGAACCAAACTCCCTGCTGCCCTAGACCTTTACCGCACTCTCCTCTCCTCCTTCTCCTCTACTCTCTCCTCTGCTAAATGTGCTTATTTCCAATCTGTAATCCAAGCCTCCACTAACAACCCACGTAAACTATTCTCTACCTTCTCCTCCCTCCTAAACCCTCCCCCCGTCCTCCTCCCTCCTCTATCTCCCCTGACGACTTTGCCTCCTTCTTCTCTTCTAAAATCTCAGATATCCGCAAACTCTTTAACACCTCTCCCTCCCCCGCACCCCCTCCTGCTCCAACCCCTACACCCACTACATTCCCTACTAACTTGCCCTCCCTCTCCACCTTCTTGCCCCTCTCAGAGACTGACCTCTCCTCCCTGCTCCAGGGTCACAAACCCACCACGTGTGCCTTGGACCCCCTCCCCACTCACCTCTTTCAAGCTGCTGCTCCTGCTCTACTCCCCTTCATCTCCTCACTCCTCAACACCTCTCTACTTTCTGGCATCTTTCCCTCTGCCTTCAAAAAAGCCTCTATCACTCCCCACCTCCCTCCAGAGCTACCGTCCTGTCTCCCTCCTACCCTTCCTCTCCAAAACCCTCGAGCGGACTGTACACCGCCAGCTCTCTGCTTTCCTGTCCAACCACTCTCTGCTTGACCCTCTCCAATCTGGCTTCCGCTCTGCTCACTCCACTGAAACCGCCCTCCTGTCTGTCACCAACTCACTTAAGTGTGCCCGAGCTGCCTCTCTCTCCTCTGTCCTAATTCTCCTCGACCTCTCTGCTGCCTTTGACACTGTTGATCACTCTATTCTACTATCATCTCTTGCTGACCTGGGGATCTCTGGCACTGCTCTGACCTGGTTCTCCTCCTACCTCTCCAACCGCACTTACCAGGTAACCTGGCGTGGAGCAACCTCCACACCTCACCCTCTCTTAACAGGAGTCCCCCAAGGGTCAGTCTTGGGTCCTCTCCTGTTCTCTCTCTACACCCGCTCCCTGATCCCCCTCATCGCATCCTATGGTTTCTCATACCATTTCTATGCTGATGATGCTCAGATTTTCCTCTCCTTCCCCACCTCTGACTCCACCATCTCCTCCCGGAGCTCTACCTGTCTGTCTGCTATTTCCTCAAACTCAACCTCTCTAAATCTGACCACCTTTTCTTTCCCTCTTCCTCCCCCTCCTCTGATCTCTCTATCTCTGTTCCTCTGGAATCTACCACACTCTCTCCCTCTTCCTCTGCTAAGAACCTTGGAGTCACCCTGGACCCCTGCCTCTCTTATTCCCAGCACATCTCCACTCTGGCACGCACTTGCCGATTCTTCCTGAGCAACATCCGAAGAATCCGACCCTTCCTCACCAACTATGCTACCCAGCTCCTGGTCCAGGCCCTGGTACTCTCCCGCCTAGACTACTGCAACTCCCTCCTGGCTGGCCTCCCTGCGTCCGCCACCCGTCCGCTCCAGCTCATCCAGAACTCTGCTGCCCGCCTGGTGTTCTCTCTGCCTCGCTTCGCCCACGCTACTCCACTACTCCGCTCGCTCCACTGGCTCCCGATCACCGCTCGCATCCAGTTCAAGACTCTTGTACTCGCCTACAGATGCCTTGACCAGACTGCACCCAGCTACCTCCAGACCCTCATTTCTCCCTACACCCCCACTCGAACTCTGCTGCCCGCCTGGTGTTCTCTCTGCCTCGCTTCGCCCACGCTACTCCACTACTCCGCTCGCTCCACTGGCTCCCGATCACCGCTCGCATCCAGTTCAAGACTCTTGTACTCGCCTACAGATGCCTTGACCAGACTGCACCCAGCTACCTCCAGACCCTCATTTCTCCCTACACCCCCACTCGACCTCTCTGCTCCGCCTGCACTAGAAGACTGGCTCTACCTCCGCTACGCTCCCCTGCCTCCAGAGCCCGCTCCTTCTCCACCCTTGCTCCGCAGTGGTGGAATGACCTTCCTACAGATGTCAGGACTGCCCAGTCCCTGACCACATTCCGGCGCCTCCTTAAGACTCACCTCTTCAAAGAGCACCTGTAGAACTCCTCTGTTTGTATCCTGGGACACTATCACCCTTCATTCAAATGTACTTTATTTTACTCTTATCTGCCCCCTATTTTACTGCATTTAATCCTGTACTTCAGAATACTGTAATCTGCCAAGTGTTTAACCTGTAGTACTTTGTATTTAATCACATCCTGATGTAACTATCACTATTTAATCATATCCTGATGTAACTATCACTATTATCTGCTGTATTATTGAATTGTGGTTTGTCACACTTGAACAAAAATTATTGTATTTCTTGCTCTTATTGTATTACTTGTATTGTAACACTTGAATGTATTTTGTATTTGCTTGCGATTGTAAGTCGCCCTGGATAAGGGTGTCTGCTAAGAAATAAATAATAATAATAATAATAATACTGGCGCATTTGTTGATTCGTCAGTTCGTTTTCTTTTTACAAAATTTGTCGGGACATGCTAATGTGTAAGACACAAATATAGCTATGGTTTACTGCAAAGTTGGCTAAACATTCTGTATTATATTTATACGCCCTTATCCAGGGTGACTTACAATTGTTACAAGATACCACATTTTTTACATACAATTACCGATTTATACAGTTGGGTTTTTACTTGCTCAAGTGTACAACAGCAATGCCCCTCACCTGAGATTGAACCCATGACCTTCCAGTCAGGAGTCCAGAGCCCTAACCACTATTCCACACTGTTACCCTGTGTAGGTACTTTGATAGCTAATTGCAAATGTAAAAAATAACTAAACAGCAGCTGCACAAGCTGGTTGCTTGCATGCCTTGCAATGAAAGAAACGTTACTGTACGTATGCTGCCGACGCGCTGTAATTTCAATACTATAGTATCGAAGATGTAAGATCTCATCTCAGCCATCCAATCATCAATCTTTTTTTTTTCATAACCATGACAACGATGCTGAGGTGGGTGGGACAGATATATTTTTATTTATTTAGCAGATGCCTTTATCCAAGGTGACTTACAGAGACTAGGGTGTGTGAACTATGCATCAGCTGCAGAGTCACTTAATTACGTCTCACCCGAAAGACGGAGCACAAGGAGGTGAAGTGACTTGCTCAGGGTCACACAGTGAGTCAGTGGCTGAGGTGGGATTTGAACCGGGGACCTCCTGGTTACAAGCCCTTTTCTTTAACCGCTGGACCACACAGCCTCCTTTTCTGAACCACAAGGATGAGCTAGACCCGGCACAGCGGATTACAGTCTCATACGATTTGCATGAAATGTTTTTAATTGTGAATCGCTCCATAACTGTGTGGGCCCATGAGCAAAAGGGGGGGGGGGGGGGGGGGGTAGGCCCCTCAGGCCCAAGGGTGGCGCCGCCCCTGGTCCTTAAGTTGCTCACAGCCAGCAATGTCAATCTTGGCGAGACGGTATAACCAGACACACTCTATCAATGACAGAGCCACGAACTGGGAGACCAAGAGTCACAACACCTGCCCGAGATCCACAGATCATTCTGCAGCATCTTTGTGATGTCAATTATTAATCAGCACAATAAAAAGTCATTGCACCTGCTCTAAAACAGAGTTTGTCATTTTTCGATCACATCTAGTGAATTTTATCCAAATATAAGTTTCTTTTGATGCTCCAAAATAAGTGATAAGTTTATTTTGATGCTCAGTATATTTACTCTAAACTTTTATGGTAAGCATTTTTTTTTTCTTATTATTATTAGCAGACGCCCTTATCCAGGGCGACTTACAGTCGTAAACGAAAATACATTTCAAGAATCACAGTACAAGTATTAATACAATTAACACAAGCAGGTGTAGATGCTGGCTTCGTTTTATTAACACCTTTAACACAATAGCAGCCGAATGCATGGCTTCCATCATATACAGGGGTTACAGTAAACTAAAATTGTTCCAGCGCCGCGGTGCCTGCTGTACAACCGCATCAAAGTTGTGCGCCTGCAGATATAAATGTAATTAAAATTAAAACGTCATTATTGTGCAGTTCTGTTTTCAAATTCAGTTTTGAAGTTGATATGTAGTGTACTGTGTTGTAGTACGACTGAAAAAAAAGCATGCGAATTAAATTACTGCGAATTAAACTGTCACTTGAGCACGCACAGTACAAAGCACAGGGAGGAAACTGGCGCCGTTTTAGATGCACAACGTGAGATTGCAGAGTAAAACACAACGCAGGAGGAGCCAACATGGCAAACTCCGCATCCAGTTTCATAGCCGCCTCTTCTCAACGCGATCCCCGTCCTTGGTTCGACGGGGAGTCCAGCAGCCAATCAGTGTCGCCAGCTGGGTTTAGAGTGTTTCTGCAGCCAATAATACGCGACGTTCCATGCACGCCTAGTGACGCTTTCATTTCATTACAGGAAATGGAAGTGTTTGCTTTGTTTATGCTGGAGAGAGGCGAGTGCAGCGGCTGCTGATTTTACAGCTGTTAAAAGTATTTCATTTGGGTTAAAATATTTCCTTTTTTTTGTCGTTTATACCTGCATTGAGTTCTGAAAAGAGTCCCTTTTCTGTTTTATTTAAGAATTCAGACAGAGTGGAGCGCTAAAGTTACTCCTCGCAATAGGAAAACGAGTCAGTTGTTTGATTAATTTCTTTATCACACCAGAAGAGGTGCTGATTTTATGTGACTGTTAATTCTCCATTAAAAAAAATAAATACTAAATTAAAATCAAAGAGGATTCCGCTACTCGAGTCTCAAGCTAACAGTCAGTGAAGATGGACGTCAGCGTCTCCGTGTCGTTCTTTCAAGACGAGCTCGCCTCTACCATCGAGCACGCAGTGAAAGCGGCTGTAGACACCGTCTTGTGCCAAATCACAAAAGTTGTCGGCGGCAAATTCACTGAATTCCGAATGGAAATGGCTGGAAAGGAGAAAGAGAATGAAAGTCTGAAGCTGAGATTGGAAATATCAGAGAGCGAGTTGAAAGCAGTGCGGGAATGCATGAACGCTGCAGATGCAGACATTAAACAACCTCTCAGAAACATGAACCCCGACTGCAATGAACAAGACTTTCAGAGGAACGAGAACCAGGGATTATTTCAAGGTAAGATTGATCTTTGTTGATATTGCTTGGTCAGTCCAACTCTTCAAATAACTTTTTTAGTCAATATTATCTGTGTGGTCTTGGTTAGAAATGATCTTTTAAGATACTTTTAAAGTGCTATAGGGCTGTTACTTACTCGGCTCCACTGCCCAAATATTACACCAGTCTAATTAATTCTCCAGGCTATAATAAAGTAGTGGTTTGCAGTAAATCCCACCCAGACTAATTAAGATTTAAATTTGTTTTCTATGAACTGTAAGAAAGTACTAGTCTATATTGGTAAACCTTGACCAGTCTAAGTGGCTCTCCTTCTGGTAAAGCGATGTCTTGTATGGAGTAAATTGTGGCTAGTAATTAAATTGTGGCTAGTAGTAAACCTATTGTCCTATTGAGACTTTAACACATTGTATTATTATTATTTATTTCTTAGCAGACGCCCTTATCTAGGGCGACTTACAATTGTTACAAGATATCACATTATACATTATTTCACATTATACAGATATCACATTATTTTTACATACAATTACCCATTTATACAGTTGGGTTTTTACTGGAGCAATCTAGGTAAAGTACCTTGCTCAAGGGTACAACAGCAGTGTCCCCCACTGGGGATTGAACCCACAACCCTCCGGTCAAGAGTCCAGAGCCCTAACCACTACTCCGCACTGCTGCCCTGTATTGCAGAGGGTTAGGATAATGATTTGTGAGCTTTGATATCATTCTTTAACAAATGGCAGTATTTGAATGTTTAATCAAATGCGTTCAGAAAAAAAAACTGTAATTTAAAAAAATGCAGTTATAATTTATATTTGTGTGTGATTGAAGTAACTCTTTGACAAGCTTACGTTTTGCAGAAATGTCGTTCCTATCGTACTGTAACTTTAAGCAAGTACTAAAATAATGACTGCGGTTTTAATATTGATATATAGACTGTATTACAACTTAAAGAAAAATATATATATTCCACTCAACTTTATTGAGAAATTGCCATACAAATACCTGTAAATGTTTTATAAAAAGATAACACATTTTAACATAAATATAATTGCACATAAAATAAATAGCACAATAAATGCATGATTAGTCACATGTACAAAATAATGTAACTTTAAAATAAAAACAGCGATATAAAGGGTGTTCAACGATTAAAGATAACACAAAAATATAAAACATGTACTTGAGCTTCAATCTGAGGCATTGATCGCCCCGCCACAAATAGTTTAGAAGTAATGTTGGATCAAACCTCCTTCCCAGCTCAAGGTAATGCCACTGTGTCTGTTTAAAAATAAATACATGCAATATAAAAACACCTCAGAATTGTTCCACCAGAATGACCCAATGACATCACTCAGTAGAATTCTGACAAGGGGCTGGCTTTGTAGAGGAACCTGGCTGGTAAGTAAGAGTTATAATTGTGTAGTATTTTGTTTCACGCAGATCCCAGAGAGAGCCATGCTATGCCTACATTTGAAGCACAGGAGGGGCCAAGGATCGAAGTAGTTTACACACAAGAGGAGTCCTTTGACCAGGAGTGGTGTGCAAGTCTAAAGCAGGTTACAGAGATTAATCGACTGGAATGTGTTCCTATTAAAGAGGAATTCATAGAACAGGAATGTGTCCCCATCGCAGAGGAAGTTCCTGCTGAAAATAATGTCTGTACACTTGAGGAGAACAACCAGCTGGGATCCAGGCTGTATGATGATTGTCCACCTGCACGTGAACTGGGATTTAGAGGTAATTATACAAAACAAGAAACATTGAGCTGCCTGTTAACCGTGCACAAATTAGTTACTAAACTCTAGAAGTGTGCTGAAGATTCATATTTATGGCCATTCCACCTCAATTTAAGCTAGGGTGGCTACCCAGCCACTATTATTATTATTATTATTATTATTATTTATTTCTTAGCAGACGCCCTTATCCAGGGCGACTTACAATTGTTACAAGATATCACATTATTTTTACATACAATTACCCATTTATACAGTTGGGTTTTTACTGAAGCAATCTAGGTAAAGTACCTTGCTCAAGGGTACAACAGCAGTGTCCCCCACTGGGGATTGAACCCACAACCCTCCGGTCAAGAGTCCAGAGCCCTAACCACTACTCCACACTGCTGCCCACTATGTCAGTGGCTTGCAACATAACTGTTCTTGCTGCTGTGACCCTGCTAGATGTGCACCCACTATCATGTCTGTTTTGAATGCTGTTAGATCTTTGCCTTTCCCTGTTTCTGGTAGACTGTTTGCAGTTGTGCTGCTCCCACAGCTTTATAGTGGTGCTGGGATCACATCTCTCATCAGTGGGTGATGCCAAATCTAGTCAGGTTGCTAGGTGTCACTGTAATGGGTTGCTAAGTGTCACCAGAAGAAACATTTCAAGACCGTACTTGCATATAAACCTGATCTTATACTTTTATTCCTCAAGGTGATATTAAGTGGGGATGGAAATCAATGACTGGTGTAATTGTGTGTGGCAAAGTGGTAGCGGGACCCTACATAAATGATAGGAGGTTAAGTGTTGAACCTCCAACTAAGAATCATTTATAGTGTTGCTTGGTGTTTCTTTTGGTTTTTGGTTGTACTTTGAGTTTCCACCACTAGTGGCCGCTGCTGTGTGAAGGCTGTGGGTCAGACAGATATTGGGTTGGAGACTGGAAGTCCCACCCCTTTTAGATATACAAGGAAGCTGGCAGGACTCGGAAGGGGAAGGTGAACCAGGAAGTACGCTACGACTGGTAGGACGCAAAGAACGAAACTACTTGAGGTATTTGGCTTATTGTTTTATAGCTTACAACTGTGTATTGTTGCCAAAGAAAATCAGACAAATACAAAGTATTTGAAGCTCAAGTACATGTTTTATATTTTTGTGTTAGGGGGTCACAAATGGAGATTAGATAAAAGGGCATACAGAACAGAAAACAGGAGGCACTTTTTTACACAAAGAATCGTGAGGGTCTGGAACCAACTCCCCAGTAATGTTGTTGAAGCTGACACCCTGGGATCCTTCAAGAAGCTGCTTGATGAGATTCTGGGATCAATAAGCTACTTGCAACCAAACGAGCAAGATGGGCCGAATGGCCTCCTCTCGTTTGTAAACTCTTATGTTCTTAAAGTGGACTGCGCTAACCGAAAAAAAGAAAAATAAAGTGAAACCGTGGACAAGGGTTTTAAAACTTTAGAAGAACTGGTGTTTGTAAATAACATGAAGATTAAAAACCTGGAAACTGGCTCAAGAGTCACTGGAATAAACACAAACACAAGCAGGTTACCGAAGCAAACAAACCTGAGTACCACTTTGAACCTCACCCTGCTACTGTTTGTGTTTAATTAGCGTGGTTTTAAAGTGTTGGTGCAGAAGATAAAAATAAAGAGTAGACAAACAAAAGTGTTGTATTGGAAAGTGTTTTTTTTTCACGGGACATTGTAAAGAGAAAGAAAGACACAATTAACAAAGAAAGCACTGCAACTCTTGAATCAATAATATGAACCTGTTGTTACTTACCTGGTCGGCCCAGAAGGAAGGAACTGTACTCAAGTTGCTCTTCGGAAGCATACAGGGTGGTTCTTGGAAACACTACACCCTGCATCCCCCTGCCTCACCCCAAGGGAGGGTAGCGAGGCCAGAACTGTAATACAACACTTACCTTTGTCATTTATTCAAAGCATTGGACTTGCTTATAGGAAGTAAGGAAAACTTCCATGTATATAGTGTTTGGTGGTGGTTCAAAGCACATGTATTTAATAAACATGCCAGATGGTTTATTCCAATACATTGGTGCAGTCTCTTTCATGGCTGTCATGCACAGGACTTTGCCACAGGTGATATTAAGGAGTGTGTTAATAATCAAAGTGATGTTATCAAGCATTTGTAAGCAGGTTTTACTGTATTTTCATCAGAGTTCACTCTAGGAGTTGGTCATGGTTATGAGGGGAAGCCCTGCAGAAGAGTGAATGTGTAAGAATGCTGTACAATAATCTTTGTCTCTTCTCTTTTTTTTCTCTAGCTGCTAAAAGAAATCTCACAGGACAGAAATCTCATCACTGCACAGTGTGTGGGAAGGTATTCAGTCGTGCATTGCTCCTTGTAAGACACCAGCGCATTCACACAGGAGAGAAACCTTATCAGTGCACTGAGTGTGGGAAGAGATTCACGCAGTTAGGAAATCTTCAATCGCACCAGCGTGTTCACACAGGAGAGAAACCTTATCACTGCTCTGACTGTGGGAGGAGTTTCTCACATTTTAGTTCCCTGAAAATGCACCAGCGGACTCACAGAAAAAGAATCTTATCAATGTACTGAATGTCTGAAGAGTTTCAGTCACTGAGCAAATCTTAAGACACCATAAAATGCACACAAGTGAAGCCCTATCCCTGCACTGAATGTGGGGAGAAGTTCAGTCAGTTACTGGGTCTTGAAGGACAAGAGAATTCACAGAACTTTACTCCTGAGGACTCATAAACACCATACTAGATCTTGTTTACCGTTCTGATTTTTCTACGCCACATTTTATCAATTCTGAACTGCACACCTCAAACATAGGTTTGTTGTTGTTGACAGGCTCTGTGAGCACCCTTCCTGTATATTACAAGCACGCCTGCCAGCGTTTTTTTCAAGTGCTGCAATAATCATTATCGCATCAACATACTTAAATCACTCTCCCTTATACAGAGGGGGGATTCACTTATGACCTGGAAGTGGAAATGACGTATGTTCACATTTTAACTTTTGAAGCTATATATGTTTGAACTATATCAAAACAAAGATGGATGCGCCTGAGAGACAAAGTTTTTTTCTGTGGAGACTGTTGCTGAGAGAAGGCTATTGCTGAGTAAGAAAGTGATCCTGAATCATTCTCGTCTGCCTCAAACATGGCTTTAGATGATCTATGAGTTTCAAAAAAGTGAATTATCGCTGGTATACCAAACTTATAAGAAAACTGTACGATGTGGTGAAAACAACACAAAAAAATTAGCAAGGCAGTTGGCATTTGGCATTGAATATCTGAAAATCTGTTTGATTTGATTGTGGCTGGCTTTACCAAAAGTAACAGGTTTTTTAGGTTGTAAATGACATTGTTACATGCAAGCTTTGCCATTTCCCATCATTGTGTATGCCGTTTTATACTGAGTTGGAGCCTGGTATGTTTGTATTTGCTGTAGTAAATATAATAAGCAGGTGTTTTTGTTGTATGTTTTATTATTATTATTTATTTCTTAGCAGACACCCTTATCCAGGGCGACTTACAATTGTTACAAGATATCACATTATACATTATTTCACATTATACAGATATCACATTATTTTTACATACAATTACCCATTTATACAGTTGGGTTTTTACTGGAGCAATCTAGGTAAAGTACCTTGCTCAAGGGTACAACAGCAGTGTCCTCCACCTGGGATTGAACCCACGACCCTCCGGTCAAGAGTCCAGAGCCCTAACCACTACTCCACACTGCTGTTTTGCTATATAGAAACATGTTTGAAATTGGATTAAAGATGAATTAGGTGTCTGAGTGTAAGTATGAATAAAGAAATCTGAGTCTTATTGGTTTCAGAAAAATGGTTACATCTCTATTTAAAGCAGGGGAACGTTGCCTCAAGACAAATCCAAAAGCATTCCAAAAACAAAAAAGTACATCAATATATATTTTTGGTTACTTGAGTTACATTCTCTCCTTCGCCCCTTTGTGCCACCCCATTTGGCGCCTCCCTCACTTCAGTTGCTTTCCACTTTGTTAAACCCAAATAACCTTGTTTAGATTGCCTGTACTCTTAAAACCTAGTTTGAACCAGTCTTGGCTTGGTTTCTATGTGCATTTCTGTTTGTTTGGTGTAAATTCAAGTTCAACAATAAAAATAACTTAAGCTGCTTTTTGCTTTACAAAATGGGACCCTGCTTTCAGGAATTTCATGCAATGGTGTAATACACATGAACCTTACTAAATGTGACCAAATATTTGGTTAGAAAGTGCGTGCCCAAATTAGGGTTATGGATGTGACTGGTCTTAAACTTGCTGAGATTGCAAAGAAATCACATATTCAATCATGCACAAGCAACATATGAATTGTAATCACTAAAGGGCATCATAGCACATAGTCATGAGACCATGTAAACAGATCACAATACCAGAACATCATGCCAGTCATTTTAATAGGGTTTAAAGTGTTTTCTTTCAGCTGTTGACCTTTCTCTGAAAGAAGAAATTCATTGCAAAAAATTACGATAATGCAGCAGTTAGGGTTGAACAAAGAGCAAGGAAATTAGGGTTTTCAACCTTAACTCACCATTCCCACCTCCACACAAGCAGCCGCAGACTGCCACCATCAGGTAGGACATAGAACATGCAACTCTTTCCAGATGACACAAGAGACCTCCATCATCATGGTCCACCGGTGCTGTAGCAATGGATATACATGCACACTTCAACACATACACACCCGCTTCAGGCTGTATTATTACCTTTTTTCAAAGCATTCAAATTACCATGCTATCATAATTCATCCAAATATAAAAACAGGGTTGGGGAGGAGGGCAACCGTGCTGCTCCTTCTCTTTTCTAGCCCCCACATGGTGGAATCAGCTACATGGGGAAAACAGCACAAACGCTACCAGCACAAACGTCAAACTCCAATTGCTATGTCAGAATGTATTCGGTCACCATCCAAGGCATACAAGTCTACACAGTCCCTTGGAAAAACAGTAAAACGTGTCCTGTGTCTTGCCAAAAAGTCCTTCCAAAAGAAAGTCTGTAGTATGTAAACTTTCCTTTTCTGCCTCATTGTTAACCTTGGGTAAGAAAATAAGGAATAACGCAGTGGCAATATCAGGAGAAACAGAAAGGCTTGTGTCACAAGGATGTGATGTCATACCAGGAAATGAATGGATTCAACAAAAGACTGGGGTAATGAAAAGCGATGTGGCACTTTTATTAACAAAATAAAAACATTTAACAAAACACAAACACTGAAAATAAACGGCACAATGGCCAAACAAACAGACAAACAATAACAAGTGTCATGCTTGTTTAAAAGCCAGCACACGTAGCAATTGTTATTTCTTAATTATTTTTCTCCTCTATCTCCACACCCGTTCTCTACTTACTGAACGCTCAACCCCGAGTGAGTGAAACGTGCATCTATATATACTGTTGTGCTGGGATTCAATTACTAATTAATCATTCACTTGAATCCCAGCATGTGAACTAATTTGTACAACCCCATGCTCACATATTATTACATACTTTATCTGCATGTGAAGTGATTGTGCAATCCCTGTGCCTAAATACATAGCACAACACGCGTGCCCAATTTATATCCCGTGCACCAATATATATCTATATATATATATATATATATATATATATATATATATATATATATATATATATATATATACACAACAACAACATATAACACAAAATATGCACAGGGGTGTGCACAGTGCATGGAAAACAATTGTAAAACATGTTGTGATCCAAACAAAAATATTCTGGACAGAATCCCTGAAGCACTTCTATCTGATGTCACATGGTATATCTGGGAAGCAGTCGGAGGAGTGCAAGTAAAAATACAAAAGCATGGCATGCTGGAGGATGTTCTTGATCTTCTGAGAGCTGCTGTGCCAAGTTTCTCCAACATGTGTACATAAAAAGAAAGCAAAGTAACACATTTCAAACAAAGAAGGCAGCAGCTGATGGTATATGTGCTGTAACGCAGCAGATTTCTCAGAAAACTACACCACTGTGTCTCAGGACGAAATCCAGGCTTCACACTGGCACCAAAAACAAATCACTGTGTTTACTGTTGTTGTGTGGCCAGATTCAGAAATACACATTTCCTTTGCACTGATCAGCAATAGCCATGATGATGACAAGAAAGCTGTGTGCACCTCCCGTTGGAAGATCTTTGAAGATCTTACCATTAAATACCCACATATGGACCATGTGAATGTATGTAGCGATAGTGTTGCATCATAGTTAAAAAACAAGTACATCTTCTCTTTCTTGTCCACTGTCCACTGCACTTCTTTATAACAAGTCATGGTAAGGGTGCAGTGGATGGTGTCCACAGCTGTCAATACTCGGCAGGCTGCAGTGGTAAATAATGCTAACACATTTACCACAGTTGCAGAGAGGATCTGCACAACATGCACATGATCCTGGTGACTGCTGCAGCTATCGAAGCATTTACACAGTAGCGCAATCTGAAACAGCTGTGGAAAGACGTTCCTACAATCCCTGGCACCCAATCTACACATTACATTGAGCCTTTCACATTGGATCAAATTCGACTCAAGACCTACTCTTTCAACCACTGAGGATTGCCTTCTGATTTCCTGCAAATCCACAAGATCAACCAGACAGTTTGCGGGTCTGGTCTGCCAGCAAAGGAAGACGAAGGTTGGATTGGGGCTGAACAAGTTGTCAGGAACTTACTCCAGTTTTAAGAACATAAGAAGGTTTACAAACGAGAGGAGGCCATTCAGCCCATCTTGCTCGTTTGGTTGTTAGTAGCTTATTGATCCCAGAATCTCATCAAGCAGCTTCTTGAAGGATCCCAGGGTGTCGGCTTCAACAGCAATACTGGGGAGTTGGTTCCAGACCCTCACAATTCTCTGTGTAAAAAAGTGCCTCCTATTTTCTGTTCTGAATGCCCCTTTATCTAATCTCCATTTGTGACCCCTGGTCCTTGTTTCTTTTTTCAGGTCAAAGAAGTCCCCTGGGTCGACATTGTCAATACCTTTTAGGATTTTGAATGTTTGAATCAGATCGCCGCGTAGTCTTCTTTGTTCAAGACTGAATAGATTTAATTCTTTTAGTCTGTCTGCATACAACATGCCTTTTAAACCCGGGATAATTCTGGTTGTTCTTCTTTGCACTCTTTCTAGAGCAGCAATATCCTTTTTGTAACGAGGTGACCAGAACTGAACACAATATTCTAGGTGAGGTCTTACTAATGCATTGTAAAGTTTTAACATTACTTTCCTTGATTTAAATTCAACACTTCACAATATATCCGAGCATCTTGTTGGCCTTTTTTATAGCTTCCCCACATTGTCGAGATGAAGACATTTCTGAGTCAACATAAACTCTTAGGTTTTTTTCATAGATTCCTTCTTCAATTTCAGTATCTCCCATATGATATTTATAATGCACATTTTTATTGCCCGCATGCAATACTTTACACTTTTCTCTATTAAATGTCATTTGCCATGTGTCTGCCCAGTTCTGAATGCTGTCTAGATCATTTTGAATGACCTTTGCTGCTGCAACAGCGTTTGCCACTCCTCCTATTTTTGTGTCATCTGCAAATTTAACAAGTTTGCTTACTATACCAGAATCTAAATCATTAATGTAGATTAGGAATAGCAGAGGACCTAATACTGATCCCTGTGGTACACCACTGGTTACCTTGCTCCATTTTGAGGTTTCTCCACTAATCAGTACTTTCTGTTTTCTACATGTTAACCACTCCATAATCCATGTGCATGCATTTCCTTGAATCCCTACTGCGTTCAGTTTGAGAATTAATCTTTTATGCGGGACTTTGTCAAAAGCTTTCTGGAAATATAAATAAACCATGTCGTATGTTCTGCAATTATCCATTGTCGATGTTGCATCCTCAAAAAAATCAAGCAGGTTATTTGGACACGATCTCCCTTTCCTAAAACCATGCTGACTGTATCCCAGGATACTGTTACCATATAGGTAATTTTCCATTTTGGATCTTATTATAGTTTCCATAAGTTTACATATAATAGAAGTCAGGATTATTGGTCTATAGTTTGTTTGTTTGTTTGTTCTTCTAAGGTTAAGGTTAGTTTAAGGGTGACGGTTAGTCTGTTAGCCTGATTACGCGACATTTTTTTTCAAATGAAACGCGGTAGATTACTGGCAGGGGAAACTGATTTCCTTGGGGGAGCAGAATTAATCAGAAACCAGAACTGCTACGCATCGTATATGTGAAGTGTTTATACTAGAAGTTTTGACATGCAGACGTGTTTCTTTCTTATCGAAACTTTTTCATACTAACTTTTGTTTTGATAACATTCATTTAAAAATCCAATTGATGCCTATGATAAATGAGTTTTGTGATTAATTTGAAGATATAAATATGTTTCAATATTAACTAAATCGATCAAATTGATTAATCTTGTTACATAATGTATTAAAATGTTTGGATATACTGTAATGTTACTTGATCAATTACTGACTTGTTCACAGCCATCTTATCGTTACAATATGTTTGTTAGAAAATAAAAATAATAATACGTTTCTGACCGATTCTGATTTTGCTGATGTATTTCAAAAAAATCCAATCCTTAATAACTACAATGACCCGCACACTCGTAACACGAGCAGCAGCTTTGGAATACAAACCACATCAGTACAAAGCAGAGGGAAGAAACTGGCTCCATTTGAGATCCTCCACAGGACATTGCATAGGAAAACACAAAGCAATAGGAGCCAACATGGTGAACTCCGGGATCCAGTTTCATAACCTCCTGTTCTCAACACGGTCCCGCCATTGTTTCGACAGGCAGGCCAGCCAATCAGGCTCGCAAGAAGATGGTTTAAGAGAGTCCCTGCAGCCAATAATACGTGATGAAAAATAGCGAGGATATCTGACCATTTATCGGTATTTGTTGCAGAAATGGTAGCTATACAATTTGCAATAGTTAAAATAGCTGAAATAAAGCCTAAAAAAGCAGTCATATTTTCAGATTTATTGAGAGTTCTTATTGCATTAAAAGGGGAGTTTAATGACAGAAGAGATATCATGGTTGAAATTATGCAACGATATAAGGAATGTAGAATAATGGGGATCGAAGTGATTTTAGTTTGGATTCCTGGTCACTGGCATTCTGGGCAACGAGATGGTAGATCTGGCAGCAAAAAATGGGTTAAAAAGAGAGGAAATTGATGTGGTGATTCCTCTGGGATCGCAGGAAATGGGAGGCTATGTGAAAAACATGATAGTAAAAGAATGTCAGGAGAGATGGGATGAAAGCATTAAAGGAAGGTTTTATCATAATATCCAGAAAGAGGTGAACAACAGTTGGGTGAACAAAGAGTTGGGAAGGAAAGAGGAAAGAGCGTTGGATAGGTTAAGGATTGGGCAGAGTTATTTAAGTGAACATCTTTTAAGACTGGGGAAACATGAAGATGTGAAAAATGTAAAGTAGCTGAAACAGTAGAACATTATTTATTTCTTAGCAGACGCCCTTATCCAGGGTGACTTACAATTGTTACAACGTATCACATTATACAGATATCACATTATTTTTACATACAATTACCCATTTATACAGCTGGGTTTTTACTGGAGCAATCTAGGTAAAGTACCTTGCTCAAGGGTGCAACAGCAGTGTCCCCCACTGGGGATTGAACCCACAACCCTCCGGTCAAGAGTCCAGAGCCCTAACCACTACCCCACACTGCTGCCCACTATGTCAGTGGCTTGCAACATAACTGTTCTTGCTGCTGTGAACCTGCTAGATGTGCACCCACTATCATGTCTGTTTTGAATGCTGTTAGATCTTTGCCTTTCCCTGTTTCTGGTAGACTGTTTGCAGTTGTGCTGCTCCCACAGCTTTATAGTAGTGCTGGGATCACATGTCTCATCACTGGGTGATGCCAAATCCAGTCGGGTTCCTAAGTGTCACCAGAAGAAACATTTCAAGACCGTACTTGCATATAAACCTGATCTTATACTTTTATTCCTCAAGGTGATATTAAGTGGGGATGGAAATCAATAACTGGTGTATTGGTGTTTGGCAAAGTGGTAGCGGGACCCTACATGAATTATAGGAGGTTAAGTGTTGAATCTCCAACTAAGAATCATTTATAGTGTTGCTTGGTGTTTCTTTTGGTTTTTGGTTGTACTTTGAGTTTCCACCACTAGTGGCCGCTGCTGTGTGAAGGCTGTGGGTCAGACAGATATTGGGTTGGAGACTGGAAGTCCCACCCCTTTTAGATATACAAGGAAGCTGGCAGGACTCGGAAGGGGAAGGTGAACCAGGAAGTACGCTACGACTGGTAGGAAGCAAAGAACGAAACTACTTGAGGTATTTGGCTTATTGTTTTATAGCTTACAACTGTGTATTGTTGCCAAAGAAAATCAGACAAATACAAAGTATTTGAAGCTCAAGTACATGTTTTATATTTTTGTGTTAGGGGGTCACAAATGGAGATTAGATAAAAGGGCATACAGAACAGAAAACAGGAGGCACTTTTTTACACAAAGAATCGTGAGGGTCTGGAACCAACTCCCCAGTAATGTTGTTGAAGCCGACACCCTGGAATCCTTCAAGAAGCTGCTTGATGAGATTCTGGGATCAATAAGCTACTAACAACCAAACGAGCAAGATGGGCCGAATGGCCTCCTCTCGTTTGTAAACTCTTATGTTCTTAAAGTGGACTGCGCTAACCGAAAATAAGAAAAATAAAATGAAACCGTGGACAAGGGTTTTAAAACTTTAGAAGAACTGGTGTTTGTGTCTAACATGAAGACTAAAAACCTGGAAACTGGCTCAAGAGTCACTGGAATAAACACAAACACAAGCAGGTTACCGAAGCAAACAAACCTGAGTACCACTTTGAACCTCACCCTGCTACTGTTTGTGTTTAATTAGTGTGGTTTTAAAGTGTTGGTGCAGAAGATAAAAATAAAGAATAGACAAACAAAAGTGTTGTATTGGAAAGTTGTTTTTTTTCACGGGACATTGTAAAGAGAAAGAAAGACACAATTAACAAAGAAAGCACTGCAACTCTTGAATCAATAATACGAACCTGTTGTTACTTACCTGGTCGGCCCAGAAGGAAGGAACTGTACTCAAGTTGCTCTTTGGAAGCATACAGGGTGGTTCTTGGAAACACTACACCCTGCATCCCCCTGCCTCACCCCAAGGGAGGGTAGCGAGGCCAGAACTGTAATACAACACTTACCTTTGTCATTTATTCAAAGCATTGGACTTGCTTATAGGAAGTAAGGAAAACTTCCATGTATATAGTGTTTGGTGGTGGTTCAAAGCACATGTATTTAATAAACATGCCAGGTGGCTTATTCCAATACGTTGGTGCAGTCTCTTTCATGGCTGTCATGCACAGGACTTTGCCACAGGTGATATTAAGGAGTGTGTTAATAATCAAAGTGATGTTATCAAGCATTTGTAAGCAGGTTTTACTGTATTTTCATCAGAGTTCACTCTAGGAGTTGGTCATGGTTATGAGGGGAAGCCCTGCAGAAGAGTGAATGTGTAAGAATGCTGTACAATAACCTTTGTCTCTTCTCTTTTTTTTCTCTAGCTGCTAAAAGAAATCTCACAGGACAGAAATCTCATCACTGCACAGTGTGTGGGAAGGTATTCAGTCGTGCATTGCTCCTTGTAAGACACCAGCGCATTCACACAGGAGAGAAACCTTATCAGTGCACTGAGTGTGGGAAGAGATTCACGCAGTTAGGAAATCTTCAATCGCACCAGCGTGTTCACACAGGAGAGAAACCTTATCACTGCTCTGACTGTGGGAGGAGTTTCTCACATTTTAGTTCCCTGAAAATGCACCAGCAGACTCACAGAAAAAAAATCTTATCAATGTACTGAATGTCTGAAGAGTTTCAGTCACTGAGCAAATCTTAAGACACCATAAAATGCACACAAGTGAAGCCCTATCCCTGCACTGAATGTGGGGAGAAGTTCAGTCAGTTACTGGGTCTTGAAGGACAAGAGAATTCACAGAACTTTACTCCTGAGGACTCATAAACACCATACTAGATCTTGTTTACCGTTCTGATTTTTCTACGCCACATTTTATCAATTGTGAACTGCACACCTCAAACATAGGTTTGTTGTTGACAGGCTCTGTGAGCACCCTTCCTGTAAATTACAAGCACGCCTGCCAGCGTTTTTTTCAAGTGCTGCAATAATCATTATCGCATCAACATACTTAAATCACTCTCCCTTATACAGAGTGGGAATTCACTTATGACCTGGAACTGGAAATGACGTATGTTCACATTTTAACTTTTGAAGCTATATATGTTTGAACTATATCAAAACAAAGATGGATGCGCCTGAGAGACAAAGTTTTTTTCTGTGGATACTGTTGCTGAGAGAAGGCTATTGCTGAGTAAGAAAGTGATCCTGAATCATTCTCGTCTGCCTCAAACATGGCTTTAGATGATCTATGAGTTTCAAAAAAGTGAATTATCACTGGTATACCAAACTTATAAGAAAACTGTACGATGTGCTGAAAACAACACATAAAAATTAGCAAGGCAGTTGGCATTGGGTATTGAATATCTGAAAATCTGTTTGATTTGATTGTGGCTGGCTTTACCAAAAGTAACAGGTTATGTAGATTGTAAATGACATTGTTACATGCAAGCTTTGCCATTTCCCATCATTGTGTATGCCGTTTTATACTGAGTTGGAGCCTGGTATGTTTGTATTTGCTGTAGTAAATATAATAAGCAGGTGTTTTTGTTGTATGTTTTATTATTATTATTATTATTATTATTATTATTATTATTATTATTATTATTATTTATTTCTTAGCAGACGCCCTTATCCAGGGCGACTTACAATTGTTACAAGATATCTCATTATACATTATTTCACATTATACAAATATCACATTATTTTTACATACAATTACCCATTTATACAGTTGGGTTTTTACTGGAGCAATCTAGGTAAAGTACCTTGCTCAAGGGTACAACAGCAGTGTCCTCCACCTGGGATTGAACCCACGACCCTCCGGTCAAGAGTCCAGAGCCCTAACCACTACTCCACACTGATGTTTTGCTATATAGAAACATGTTTGAAATTGGATTAAAGATGAATTAGGTGTCTGAGTGTAAGTATGAATAAAGAAATCTGAGTCTTATTAGTTTCAGCAAAATGGTTACATCTCTATTTAAAGCAGGGGAAAGTTGCCTCAAGACAAATCCAAAAGCCTTCCAAAAACAAAAAAGTACATCAATATATATTTTTGGTTACTTGAGTTACATTCTCTTCTTCGCCCCTTTGTGCCACCCCATTTGGCGCCTCCCTCACTTCAGTTTCTTTCCACTTTATTAAACCCAAATAACCTTGTTTAGATTACCTGTACTCTTCAAACCTAGTTTGAACCAGTCTTGGTTTGGTTTCTGTGTGCATTTCTGTTTGTTTGGAGTAAATTCAAGTTCAACAATAAAAATAACTTAAGCTGCTTTTTGCTTTACAAAATGGGACCCTGCTTTCAGGAATTTCATGCAATGGTGTAATACACATGAACCTTACTAAATGTGACCAAATATTTGGTTAGAAAGTAAGTGCCCAAATTAGCGTTATGGATGTGACTGGTAGTAAGCTTGCTGAGATTGCAAAGAAATCACATATCGTGCACAAGCAACATATGAATTGTAATCACTAAAGGGCATCATAGCACATAGTCATGAGACCATGTAAACAGATCACAATACCAGAAAATCATGCCAGTCATTTTAATGTGGTTTAAAGTGTTTTCTTTCAGCTGTTGACCTTTCTCTGAAAGAAGAAAATTACGATAATGCAACAGTTAGGGTTGAACAAAGAGCAAGGAAATTAGGGGTTTCAACCTTAACTCACCATTCCCACCTCCACACAAGCAGCCGCAGACTGCCACCATCAGGTAGGACATAGAACATGCAACTCTTTCCAGATGACACAAGAGACCTCCATCATCATGGTCCACCGGTGCTGTAGCAATGGATATACATGCACACTTCAACACATACACACCCGCTTCAGGCTGTATTATTACCTTTTTTCAAAGCATTCAAATTACCATGCTATCATAATTCATCCAAATAAAAAAACAGGGTTGGGGAGGAGGGCAACCGTGCTGCTCCTTCTCTTTTCTAGCCCCCACATGGTGGAATCAGCTACATGGGGAAAACAGCACAAACGCTACCAGCACAAACGTCAAACTCCAATTGCTATGTCAGGCACTTTGACTCCAGAATGTATTCGGTCACCATCCAAGGCATACAAGTCTACACAGTCCCTTGGAAAAACAGTAAAACGTGTCCTGTGTCTTGCCAAAAAGTCCTTCCAAAAGAAAGTCTGTAGTCTGTAAACTTTCCTTTTCTTAACCTTGGGTAAGAAAATAAGGAATAACGCAGTGGCAATATCAGGAGAAACAGAAAGGCTTGTGTCACAAGGATGTGATGTCAGACCAGGAAATGAATGGATTCAACAAAAGACTGGGGTAATGAAAAGCGATGTGGCACTTTTATTAACAAAATAAAAACATTTAACAAAACACAAACACTGAAAATAAACGGCACAATGGCCAAACAAACAGACAAACAATAACAAGTGTCATGCTTGTTTAAAAGCCAGCACACGTAGCAATTGTTATTTCTGAATTATTTTTCTCCTCTATCTCCACACCCGTTCTCTACTTATTGAACACTCAACCCCGAGTGAGTGAAACGTGCATCTATATATACTGTTGTGCCGGGATTCAATTACTAATTAATCATTCACTTGAATCCCAGCATGTGAACTAATTTGTACAACCCCATGCTCACATATTATTACATACTTTATCTGCATGTGAAGTGATTGTGCAATCCCTGTGCCTAAATACATAGTACAACACTCGTGCTACATAGCCCAATTTATATCCCGTGCACCAATATATATATATATATATATTATATATATATATATATATATATATATATATATATATATATATACAGTGCCTTGCGAAAGTATTCGGCCCCCTTGAACTTTGCGACCTTTTGCCACATTTCAGGCTTCAAACATAAAGATATGAAACTGTAATTTTTTGTGAAGAATCAACAACAAGTGGGACACAATCATGAAGTGGAACGAAATTTATTGGATATTTCAAACTTTTTTAACAAATAAAAAACTGAAAAATTGGGCGTGCAAAATTATTCAGCCCCTTTACTTTCAGTGCAGCAAACTCTCTCCAGAAGTTCAGTGAGGATCTCTGAATGATCCAATGTTGACCTAAATGACTAATGATGATAAATAGAATCCACCTGTGCGTAATCAAGTCTCCGTATAAATGCACCTGCACTGTGATAGTCTCAGAGGTCCGTTTAAAGCGCAGAGAGCATCATGAAGAACAAGGAACACACCAGGCAGGTCCGAGATACTGTTGTGGAGAAGTTTAAAGCCGGATTTGGATACAAAAAGATTTCCCAAGCTTTAAACATCCCAAGGAGCACTGTGCAAGCGATAATATTGAAATGGAAGGAGTATCAGACCACTGCAAATCTACCAAGACCTGGCCGTCCCTCTAAACTTTCAGCTCATACAAGGAGAAGACTGATCAGAGATGCAGCCAAGAGGCCCATGATCACTCTGGATGAACTGCAGAGATCTACAGCTGAGGTGGGAGACTCTGTCCATAGGACAACAATCAGTCGTATACTGCACAAATCTGGCCTTTATGGAAGAGTGGCAAGAAGAAAGCCATTTCTTAAAGATATCCATAAAAAGTGTCGTTTACAGTTTGCCACAAGCCACCTGGGAGACACACCAAACATGTGGAAGAAGGTGCTCTGGTCAGATGAAACCAAAATCGAACTTTTTGGCAACAATGCAAAACGTTATGTTTGGCGTAAAAGCAACACAGCTCATCACCCTGAACACACCATCCCCACTGTCAAACATGGTGGTGGCAGCATCATGGTTTGGGCCTGCTTTTCTTCAGCAGGGACAGGGAAGATGGTTAAAATTGATGGGAAGATGGATGGAGCCAAATACAGGACCATTCTGGAAGAAAACCTGATGGAGTCTGCAAAAGACCTGAGACTGGGACGGAGATTTGTCTTCCAACAAGACAATGATCCAAAACATAAAGCAAAATCTACAATGGAATGGTTCACAAATAAACATATCCAGGTGTTAGAATGGCCAAGTCAAAGTCCAGACCTGAATCCAATCGAGAATCTGTGGAAAGAACTGAAAACTGCTGTTCACAAATGCTCTCCATCCAACCTCACTGAGCTCGAGCTGTTTTGCAAGGAGGAATGGGCAAAAATTTCAGTCTCTCGATGTGCAAAACTGATAGAGACATACCCCAAGCGACTTACAGCTGTAATCGCAGCAAAAGGTGGCGCTACAAAGTATTAACTTAAGGGGGCTGAATAATTTTGCACGCCCAATTTTTCAGTTTTTTATTTGTTAAAAAAGTTTGAAATATCCAATAAATTTCGTTCCACTTCATGATTGTGTCCCACTTGTTGTTGATTCTTCACAAAAAAGGCAGCAGCTGATGGTATATGTGCTGTAATGCAGACAGATTTCTCAGAAAACTACACCGCTGTGTCTCAAGATGAAATCCAGGCTTCACACTGGCAAATCACTGTGTTTACTGTTGTTGTGTGGCCAGATTCAGAAATACACATTTCCTTTGCACTAATCAGCAATAGCCACCTCCCGTTGGAAGATCTTTGAAGATCTTACCATTAAATACCCACATATGAACCATGTGAATGTATGTAGTGATAGTGTTGCATCATAGTTAAAAAACAAGTACATCTTCTCTTTCTTGTCCACTGTCCACTGCACTTCTTTATAACAAGTCATGGTAAGGGTGCAGTGGATGGTGTCCACACTGGTTACCTCGCTCCATTTTGAGGTTTCTCCACTAATCAGTGCTTTCTGTTTTCTACATGTTAACCACTCCCTAATCCATGTGCATGCATTTCCTTGAATCCCTACTGCGTTCAGTTTGAGAATTAATCTTTTATGCAGGACTTTGTCAAAAGCTTTCTGGAAATCTAAATAAACCATGTCGTATGTTCTGCAATTATCCATTGTCGATGTTGCATCCTCAAAAAAATCAAGCAGGTTATTTGGACACGATCTCCCTTTCCTAAAACCATGCTGACTGTATCCCAGGATATTGTTACCATATAGGTAATTTTCCATTTTGGATCTTATTATAGTTTCCATAAGTTTACATTTAATAGAAGTCAGGGTTATTGGTCTATAGTTTGTTTGTTTGTTTGTTCTTCTAAGGTTAAGGTTAGTTTAAGGGTGACGGTTAGTCTGTTAGCCTGATTACGCGACATTTTTTTTCAAATGAAATGCGGTAGATTACTGGGAGGGGAAACTGATTTCCTTGGGGGAGCAGAATTAATCAGAAACCAGAACTGCTACGCATAGTATATGTGAAGTGTTTATACTAGAAGTTTTGACATGCAGACGTGTTTCTTTCTTTTATCGAAACTTTTTCATACTAACTTTTGTTTTGATAACATTCATTTAAAAATCCAATTGATGCCTATGATGAATGCGTTTTGTGATTAATTTGAAGATATAAATATGTTTCAATATTAACTAAATCGATCAAATTGATTAATCTTGTTACATAATGTATTAAAATGTTTGGATATACTGTACTGTTACTTGATCGATTGCTGTCTTGTTCGCAGCCATCTTAATAACGTTACAATATGTTTGTTGGAAAATAAAAATAATAATACGTTTCTGACCGATTCAGATTTTGCTGATGTATTTAAAAAAAAATCCAATCCTTAATTCACTGGTTGCCTACGAGGGCTTGAGAGGAGGCGAAATTGGGAGTGAGATATTAAGAATGAGACCAGATGAGAGGATTTCTCCGGTTGCTTAGGAGGCTTGAGAGGGGTGAGACATTTGAGAGTTTAAGAGTGAGACGAGTTTGAAGGATGGCGAGATTGAGGGCTGGAGTTTGGGAATGGTGCTTAGTAACATTGAGGTTAGATACTGATAGCAGGACGAGATAGGGGGGACGAAGAGTTTTCCCTTCTCGTCGGGTCAGGCAGCATCCTCTGGCTGCTGGGCGATGTAGAGAGGGAGACATGAGAAGAGCAAAGGATTAGATATAAACACTTTCCGCCAGGTCAGGCAGCATCCTCCGACTGCTGGGTGACGTAAAAGTGAGAGAGAGAGCAAAGTTTAGACATATAACATACAACAAACTGACTCTCGCTCCCGACGGGTCAGGCAGCATCCTCTGGCTGCTGGGCGTTTAGTGGAGCAAGAGACAGGAAGGGGACGAACAGGACAAAAGGACAGATCCTTCGCAACTCAGTGCAGCATCCTCAGGCAGCTAAGCTGGCAGCTGGGCGGCGTGGAGAGCTTAGGAAAAAGTGTCTCGGGTCCGTTTAGGAGAGACGAAAACAGAGAAACCCCCCCCCCCCTCGGTCGGGGCCCGCTCGGCAGGTGGAGGCACGGCCTACTGCATGAGGGGGCTGAAATGGTCCTGGACCTGAAATAGAAGAGAGGAGATGGGACAGCAAGGTTGAGGCCTGGAAGGCTTAGCGCATAAGCAGCAGAAGAATAGGATGTGGCCGGGGGTCCCCTCAGGCCGGCGAGGAACAGCCGGGCGGCAGTGGTTGAGACGAGAGGCCGACCCGGGAGTGAGACTCACTTCCCCCCAAAAGAGGACCCCCGGCTCCCCGCAAGAACCACACCGTGGGATAGAAAAGAGATCGCAGAGCCGCACACATAAACAAAAGCTAGAAGAAAAGAGAAAAGACAAGAGATGTTAGTAGACAACCTATGCCTATAAGCCGTCCGCACTGTGGAGAGGAAAAACCCCCCTGCAGGGAGGAAACCTCTGGTGGGCCTGGCGGAGAGGGCGCCCCCCACTCCGGGCAAGCTAACAAGTGCTTGATGAGCTGTGGCGATGTCTGCAGAGGATGATCTAATATAAAAGTTCACAGCTGAAGAGATCCAGCGCCCCATAGACTTAATCAAAGTGTTGATACCTGCGCTAGCCGCGGAGGCAGCAGCTCCGATCCAGAATGAATGGGGGGAAAAATAGTAGAAGAAAGTCCGATCCGTGACGAGAGGGTGCATAAACGGGATGAGAACCAGTGACTCGTAAGTATAGATCTGGAGCTGTCGAAGAGGGGATCTGACAGAAGATACTGAATCCTCGGCTTAATTGGACCGTTTTTGAAGATCTGATGAGGAGGATAAAGTGGTTTCCGGGGATTTGAGAGAGATCTGAGCACTTGAGGCCTAGAGCTGGGAAGTTGGAAATTGATGGAGTTGAGAATTCTGCACAGCGGAGAAATCCAAAGGCGACGGTCAGGCACAGGGTTTCCATGACGATGTCGTTGAATAGGTTGAAGCATCCTTGCCAGAGAGCAGTGATGAGACAAAGGAGAAGGTCAGTAGAGATTGATTAACTTGATGGAGAGGAGGGGAGCAGGCTTTTCTCCATACCTCTGAGCGTTCTCTCTAGAGATCCGCTATCTCTAGAACGGACGAGAGGAGAAAGATTGGAGGCGAAATTGATACTGAATGCCCGCTAGGTAGCATCTAAATAGAGGAGGGGGCTAAACATAGAGACAGCCTGAGGTGAGTGATGAAGGCGAGGAGGTGCTGTAGGTTGAAAGAGGTTTGAGATCCGTTTTTTTTTTTTTTTTTTTTTTTTAATTATTTATTTATTTATTTTTTACTCGCAAAAGTGAGTAAATGAAGACCAGGCAGTCGAGTAGGAGGAACGGTAGATGGGGCGAGAGCGTTCTCCATGAATCCACGTGGTGATTGAAGGAGGCCGGAGAGAGAGTTATTCAGTTGAATATTGTTTTGCTGAAAGGTAGTACGAGACGAGGGTTGGGGTCTGCTCCTGGGACCAGGTTGCAGAACTTCTGGATCTTGATGTAACTGTCTGTATTGAAGTCCTGAGAAGTCCTGATTTTTTTATATATATATATTTTTTTTTTTATTTATTTATTTTTATTTTAACTGCAAGGTGTAGTGTTCTGTAGTAAAATTACTACAGCTGGCCAAAGTCCAGTATCTGGGTGCGTGGAATGGTTCACAAGACCTCATGGTTGAAAATGGCTTAACGGTCAGAGTCTATCCATTGTATTCCCCTTGATGTCTTGGTACTCTTGCTTTTTTTTTTTTTTTTTTTTTTTTAAACGGTAAATCACAGGTGTTGTCACGGTAAGTTCACAGGGTGCACTCTGTTCCTTCAGGAATCCTGCAGAGGAAGTGCTTCACAAGAGCAGTTAGACATAGTACTTCCAAGGTAAGGTCATTGCATAGACAGAGCAGCTTTTTCTGATATTAAAGAGTGAAGAATGTCTATTGATATAGGGAGCCAGGAGGGAGCAGCAGGGGGGGGGGGGCTCTTGAGGATCTCTCCGAGTGTCAAGCAAACTGATGGGATGGATAGAAGTGTTGAAGAAGGGACGGAGATGAGGCGGCAGAAATACTAAATTCCAGAGATGTAGGCTTTAACGGTAGAGGGGGCTAAGTGAAGAGAATCCCTTGCATGGGCGATGGAGGCTAGAATCCGTTGCTCATTAAATCAGAATGGGATGTATTTTGAGTGCAGAAAGTTGTAAATGTTTTCCATCCAGGTAAATGAAGATTTGGTCGCTGGGACTAAGAGTGTGGCCATGTAGTGATGAGCAGATTGCAGAAGGTTGGAGAGTGTTGTATTTAGTTGAACGGCAGATGTTGGTGTTGCAGAGTTTGATGAGGGCTGAGGTGGCAGCTGGACCTGAACAAATATATGAAATCGACTGCTGAGATGTTTTTTAAAACTAAGGCAGAGCGCTGAGATGCTGTGTTAGTTAATACGGGATTGATCAGTGGTTTGCTACCATCTTGTCTGTTTGGAATGGAAAAGGTAAACTCATAAATCAGAGATTTGGGTTTCACAACTCCAATCATTCTCCAAATAGTGGAACTCCTTAATTCATAAATCAAACAGATTTCCAGTCTCGTACCATATATTAAAGCTTGTAGTATCTGAAAGGATGAGCGGACATATGACTAAATTGCTGAGGAAGTCAAGCTCTCCGTGTATATATATATATCTTAGATCCAGGTATTGGAGGAAAGCTGGAGCGTTGGAAGCTCTGGAGGAGAGCAGTTGCAGATTTGAACAGTAAACTAAAGCCACTTTTGTATGCTGCAATAGAAGCAGATCTGAAGAGGGAGCCGAGATTTGCTGTAATGAGGAGATATTAACAGTAGAGGCAAGATCTGCTGAACGGGCAGAGATCTGAGGGTTAAACGATGGAATGCTGTCAGTAGTCTGCAGTGGCCTGCTGTAGAGAGCAGAGAGCTGCTGAATGCGGTGAAAATTGGTATTTGAGAGTTAAGGCGTTTTTAGATGATGTTGGCGATGGGGCTGCCTTTGGACAGAAATGAAGAATGCATAGATCTGAGGCCGCTGCAGAACCTGAGAGGATAGGAATGCGTTGCTCGGAGGCTGCTACAAAACCTATTGATTTGATCAGGAGCAGTCTAAGAGTGTATTGTCCATTGCGGGATACGAGGACGCTTGACTGAAATGTTGATAATCGTAGCACATAGTTTCCGAATGTGACTGGTAGCTCAAATTGAATGAAATGGACTTTGAAAGTTATATCAAGTGCCTTGATGAAGTTGGGGGCAAATGAAGTGCAAATCCAGGAACAAGAAGGTTGCAGGAATGGCCTGATGCAGGGAAGCTGTAAATTAATGTGACGGTGGATTCTTAACATCTCAGAAAGCTGATAAGCATCGCTTCATGACAAGGTTCTCAAGGGGAGGAGTTTGGATTTGAAAAAAAAAAAAAAATTCAAGTTAATATATGTAGAAAAAGAGGTTCAGGCAGGAGGGAACTGAGAATCCCTCAAAAAGACAACGAACTGCAGGAATTGATAGAAGGTTTAGAGAGTGCCAGATTCGCAGCGATAGCAAATCATCTTAAATTATGTAGAGCTTGTGGTATTATGCTGCCATCTAGAGGTTTTTATTGGAATTGAAACTATTGGCTTCAGTGAAGCAGGGTAGCATATATTTGGTTATTGCGATTACAAACCTTGTCTATGTATTAAGCATTTGCTTTAGAACAGTTAGTGATGATATAAGTAAGTTAACGTAGGTCTAGAAGAGGAGCCTGTAGTATTTAGATGTCACAATTCGGCGAGTTGAAGCTGTCATGTTGCAAGCGCTGCAGCAGGAGCCAGAAAATTGCAGTCGTGTGGCACAGGCTCTCATTGCCTGTTAAAGCTGCCAGGTCGCCGTAGCAACTTACCACTCCCAGTAGTCACTCGCTGAGGCGTTGCCGTGGTAACCATGGTCTGTGAGGCGCCGGTGTAAAACAGTTGCAGTGCAGCGGTGACATTGAAACAGTCTTTCTGATGAAAACGCAGACCAAGTTGAGAATGACGGTGCGTTTTGAACGGCGCAGACTGAGCAGGTAGGAAAATAGCTGATACTGTCTTGCGAGCGCAGACACAGAAACGGCTTGCAGTGAAAGAAACGAACAACAAAAAACAAACACAGACAAGGAAGCGGAAATAGTGCTGGGTTAAAGTAGAAAAAGAGAGCGAGATAGACAGGAGGGGCAGCCAATAACACATACGTGGAGCAGTGCTGGCCAAGCCCTAATAATTGACGTGACGAGCGCTGCATTGTGCGATTGGCTGGAAATACTAAATGAGGCTGAACTGGGATCAGCTTCCACCCGGAAGAGATCGCGGACGCTACTGGGCAGGATGCCACGGAGGGAAGGTAAGACAGGCTAAAGAAAAGGAAATAGGATAAGAAGAAAAAAGGAGCGCAAAGCGGGAGAGCGCCCTCTACGGCATCCCCCGAATTACGCCTAAAGGCTAACATTAAATACAATGACCCGCACACTCGTAACACGAGCAGCAGCTTTGGAATACAAACCACATCAGTACAAAGCAGAGGGAAGAAACTGGCTCCATTTGAGATGCTCCACAGGACATTGCATAGGAAAACACAAAGCAATAGGAGCCCACATGGTGAACTCCGGGATCCAGTTTCATAACCTCCTGTTCTCAACACGGTCTCGCCCTTGATTCGACAGGCAGGCCAGCCAATCATGCTCGCAAGAAGATGGCTTAAGAGAGTCCCTGCAGCCAATAATACGTGATGAAAAATAGCGAGGATATCTGACCATTTATCGGTATTTGTTGCAGAAATGGTAGCTATACTATTTGCAATAGTTAAAATAGCTGAAATAAAGCCTAAAAAAGCAGTCATATTTTCAGATTTATTGAGAGTTATTATTGCATTAAAAGGGGAGTTTAATGACAGAAGAGATATCATGGTTGAAATAATGCAACAATAAGGAATGTACAATAATGGGGATCGAAGTGATTTTAGTTTGGATTCCTGGTCACTCTGGCATTCTGGGCAACGAGATGGTAGATCTGGCAGCAAAAAATGGGTTAAAAAGAGAGGAAATTGATGTGGTGATTCCTCTGGGATCGCAGGAAATGGGAGGCTATGTGAAAAACATGATAGTAAAAGAATGTCAGGAGAGATGGGATGAAAGCATTAAAGGAAGGTTTTATCATAATATCCAGAAAGAGGTGAACAAAGGTTGGGTAAACAAAGAGTTGGGAAGGAAAGAGGAAAGAGCGTTGGATAGGTTAAGGATTGGGCATAGTTATTTAAGTGAACATCTTTTAAGATTGGGGAAACATGAAGATGGAAAGTGTGAAAAATGTAAAGTAGCTGAAACAGTAGAACATTATTTATTAAAGTGTGAGAAATATGAGGAGCAGAGAAGGAAAATGGAGAGGAGGCTGAGAGAAATGGAGGTATATGAAGTCAATATAAAGAATTTGCTGGGAAGAGGGAAAGAGGAAGGGAGACTGAATAGAGAAAGGATACTGACGAAATATATAAAGAAAACAGGAAAAGAAGGGAAGTTATAAGAAATAAAAATGACAGAAAAATAAAGTAAAACAAAGACAGACAAAGGACTACAGATAGAGGGCGCTAATCATCTGAAATAATAGATGGGATGCGCCCTATAGATTAACCAGAAGAAGAAGACTATGTGATGATCACAACCGGGCACGCCTACTCTAGTGACGCTATCATTTCGCTTCAGGAAATCGAAGTGTTTGTTTGGTATGCTGGGGAGTGAGAGGATGTTGCGGTTGCTGATTTTACAGGTTTTGATCACCTACTGTTTAAACTATTAGGTTGGGTTAAAATGCATCCTATTAATTTATATATTTTGTTCGTTTACCTGCATTAGGTTCTAAAACAGAGTCCATTTTCTGTTTTATTTTTAAAACTCGAGTGGAGCTGGAAAGTTACTCCTTGCAAAAGTAAAACGAGTCTGTTTGTTTTCATTCTTTATCACACTAGAAGTGCTGATTTTATATGAATGTTAATTCTCCAGTAAATAAATACTAAATTAAAACCAAACTAAAACCAGTGAAGATGGACGTCAGTGTCTCCGTGTCGTTCTTTCAAGACGAGCTCGCCTCTACCATCGAGCACGCAGTGAAAGCGGCTGTAGACACCGTCTTGTGCCAAATCACAAAAGTTGTCGGCGACAAATTCACTGAATTCCGAATGGAAATGGCTGGAAAGGAGAAAGAGAATGAAAGTCTGAAGCTGAGATTGGAAATATCAGAGAGCGAGTTGAAAGCAGTGCGGGAATGCATGAACGCTGCAGATGCAGACATTAAACAACCTCTCAGAAACATGAACCCCGACTGCAATGAACAAGACTTTCAGAGGAACGAGAACCAGGGATTATTTCAAGGTAAGGTTGATCTTTTTGATGGTGTTGCTTGGTCATGCCAACTCTTTAAATAACCTCTTAGTTAATTTTATTGGTGAGGTCTTGGTTCGAATGAAGACACTTTTAAAGCGCTTATTATGAGTGCTGTTAATAACTCGACTCCACTGTCCTAATAGCACACCAGTCTAATTAATTATCCAGACTATAAGAAAGTACTGGTCTGTGTTTGTAAATCCCACCTAGTCTAATTAAGATTTAAACGAGTTTTCTAAGGACTGTAAGAAAGTGCTAGTCTATATTGGTAAACCTTGACCAGTCTCATTAGAAGACTTCAATGGCTATCCTTCTGCTACCTCTTAATAGAATTTGGTTTTGATTACTGTATATACCATGATTTTAAATCGCAGCATTACTGGAGAGCACACTAAATTGCTTTACATACATGTAACCAAGAATGCTTACCGACCAGAAATAAAAACATATATGTTGATGAGTTGACAGATCCATGTGGTGGTGAAGTTCTTCACATTATGCACCCGTCAAACTATGATGGTGTAAAATTAAAACCACACCCAGTATTTATAAAATTCCTTCTGATCCAACTTCCTGAGAGTGTGACTACCACTGATACTGTTACAGTTTTCAGGTAGGCGATCACTAAATTACACTTATGGAGACATTTCTAAAGAAAGGTGAATTTTCAAGTACATTTTAAAAACTTGTTACATTCAAACTAGGTAATCCTAGGGTATAGTTCATCATAGTGACAACGCTATTCTCTTAATAACCTTCAGATTCTCAGCTGTTTAGAAAGGTATAATATGGTATACTTTAGGTAGATATTTGTCTTGATACACAAGCGGAAAGTCACATTATGTCAGTCAGACCTCAAACAGGTAGATTGTTCACCGGAGCAGAAGGTTAAAGGATTGGTTTCTAAACTTCATTACCCAGAAGAACAGAAGAGATCACTCTTGTTCAATGTGTTTTGGTTTCCTATATGGATAAAGAGAAATAATTTTGCCTTGTGGCTGTTACCCTCTCAATTTCACAGGGCAAAGTTGTATTAAAAATAATTAAACCATTGCAGATCAAATAATGTAAAGGTTTTTGTAATTTTTATTATGTTAAATATTCTTCCTAGAGCTGGCGGTCACTGGGTTCCAACTGTAAACATAGGCAATGTGAAAGTATTCTTGCATTAATTTAAATATATTTGTTATTGTGTGTGACTGGGGTTATGTGAATTAAAAGGATATGTACTCGTGTATATATTTTTGCTTGAGGTTTAGCATTACGCATTTTTTAAATATGTTGTTTTCATTTGTATTTGTAAGACTTACGCAGTTTAGAGTTTTGAGGACCTTGCATGACTCCTTAGAAATCTGAACGTTGTGACAAAAGGAAAAAAAAAAAAAACACTTGCCGGACAGGCAAAGTATAACTGTAAAACTTTGTTGTCCCTCACACAAATCTTGTTGTCCCGGGCGTCGGGTGATATGAATTGCACACCCCTGCAACAATACCCTTAGTTTTAAACAGGGCAATACCATTATGTTTGTTTGTCAAATACTGCATTTTGTGCCTTTAGGTTAATACTTTTAAGGAAAAGCAAGCAAACAAAACAAACCCTACCTCCTTCTAGGAGAGCTAATTAAACTATTTAGATTCTTCTAACTGTTAGTTGGCTAACCTGCTGACTCACAAAATCCAAACATTCACAATAATAAAGTTACAAGAACAGATTCAAATTCACTGATTTCAGTAATACAGTCTCTTTGTCAGGACTCGGATCTGAACAGGTCCTCACCCTCGCACAGGCTTGTTTACTCAGGACTTTTATACCAACCTTCTCACAGTAAATTACACACAGCTGGGGCTCCCGAGTGGCGCATCCAGTAAAGGCGCTCCTCGCAGGATGTGCCCTATAGCGTGGAGATCGCAGGTTCGAATCCAGGCTATGTCACAGCTGACCGTGACCGAGAGTTCCTAGGGGGCGGCGCACAATTGGCTGAGCGCTGCCCGGGTAGGGAGGGCTTAGGTCGGCAGGGGAATCCACGGCTCACCGTGCATCAGCGACCCCTGTGGCCGATAGGGCGCCTGTGGCTCTGCAGCGGAGCCGCCAGATCTGTGTTGTCCTCCGGTCTGGTAGCATTGCTGTGGATCTGCAGTGCGAAAAATTACGGCTTGGAAGGAGCACGTTTCGGAGGACGCGTGTTTCAGCCTCCGTTTCCTGAGTCGGCGGGGGGGTTGCGAGCGGTGAGCCGGGGATACAGATAATAATTGGGCATGCTAAATTAGGGAGAAAACCGGGGTAAAAATAATTGGCGACGACTAAATTTATAAAAAAAAAAAAAAAAAAAAAAAATTACACACAGCTGTCTCAGGTCAGGCATTCTGGGACTAAATTTTCCTTCCCACCATTTTATCACAGTATTTAAGAACATAAGAACATAAGAAAGTTTACAAACGAGAGGAGACCATTCAGCCCATCTTGCTCGTTTGGTTGTTAGTAGCTTATTGATCCCAGAATCTCATCAAGCAGCTTCTTGAAGGATCCCAGGGTGTCAGCTTCAACAACATTACAGTATTTAAGCCATGGTGTACAGACTCTGGGTTATGTGGAGCCCATTTCCATATACTTTACCACACATACCCTGAAAATGCATCCCCCATTTAGCCATGGATATTTTAGAATACTTTTTGTAATAAGTATAAGGGTCAGTTGTATAGAAAATGCATTTCAAATTCCAGTATAACACATACAAATAATTGAGGGGTTTACTTTGATACAATCCCTGAGCCAAGGCAAATAACACAGAAGGTTGACAGTTAAAAATAACTCAGCGTTTGTGTAATTTGTAATTTTATTGGATGCAGAAAAATGCGGGGGGCGTGGGGAGGATGTGATATGCTGTACAGGGGATCGTGGTGATTGAAGTTCTGCGCTGGTAAAAATAGCCAAAAAATAACCAAACCACCAAAGACAACATTTACCCGCTAGGTGCTTTCAAAACAAGCCACATTTGTCTGGAAAACCTCCAGTCTGTCAGCACTGATCAAGGGGGAGTAGCCTGAAAGTCACATGCGAGTCGCGTGCTTTACCTATTAAATGTTACCTCAAGTCCAATGTACAGATAAAACGTGAATTCATATAATCTGTTTTAGAAAAATCAATATTTGAATTGCCGTTCCGGTATTTTAAAATGCAGAACTGCATGTAAGGTTGGTGGTAAAACCAGCATATGTTACTTCAGCCTTGTATAAACAACATGCCGCAATGTTTGATGCGATACAGCCATCCTTTTTAGATTTTTTTATTAGGAAATGATTCCACACGTGACTTTCTTTTGCAGAATTTAAGCAGCTATGCTTCTGCCATATTTCCTTTTGTGTTAGCACTGCTCACATTACATGTTCTTGTGGGAAGTGATTATCTTGCGAGATAATAGCCAATAGCCAATCGCAATATACCCGTATATTGGTATTATCACACACTCCTACCGACTAGTAAGTAAGTTATCATTTTGTACAATTTGCTTTCACACAGATCTCAAAGAATCTGAAGCACAGGAGGGGCCAAGGATAGAAGCAGTTCACACACAAGAGGAGTCCTTTGACCAGGAGTGGTGTGCAAGTCTAAAGCAGGTTACAGAGCTGACATGTGTTAAAGATGAAGAGGTCCCTCGACTGGAATGTGTTCCTATTAAAGAGGAATTCATAGAACAGGAATGTGTCCCCGTCGCAGAGGAAGTTCCTACTGAAAATAATGTCTGTACACTTGAGGAGAACAACAAGCTGGGATCCAGCCTGTGTGATGATTGTCCACCTGAAGGTGAACTGGGATTTAGAGGTAATTATACAAAACAAGAAACATTGAGCTGACTATTAATCTTGCAGAAACTGGTTACTAAACTCCTGAAGTGTTAGATGTAAGCTAGGGAGGCTGCCCAACAACTTGCAACATAACTGTCCTTGCTGCTGTGGCATCTGCTAGATGTGCACCCATTATCATGTCTGTTCTGAATGCAGTTAGATCTTTGCCTTTCCCTGTTTCTGATAGACTGTTTGCAGTTGTGCTGCTCCCACAGCTTTATAGTGGTGCTGGGATCACATGTCTCATCACTGGGTGATGCCAAATGCCAAATTGGGTCGCTAAGTGTCACCAGAAGAAACATTTCAATACAGTATTTGCATATAAATCAGTGACTGGTAAATGTGAGTGATATTAACTGGAGTGTGTTAATAATCAAAGGGATATTATCAAGCATTTGTCCTTGTTCTGCCTGGCAAACTTCTATGTGATGATAATAAAGTTAGGCTGGTATTAACAGGAGTGATATTAAGCAGGTTTGACTGTATTCTCATCAGAGTTCACTCTAGGAGTTGGTCATGGTTATGATGGGAAGCCCTGCAGAAGAGTGAATGTGTAAGAATGCTGTACAATAACCTTTGTCTCGTCTCTTTTTCTAGCTACAAAAGGGAATCTTACAGGAGGGACTCCATTTCCCTGTGCTGATTGTGAGAAGAGATTCAGTTATTTATCACAGCTTGAAGTCCACCAGTGCTTTCACACAGCAGAGAAACCTCATCACTGCTCTGTGTGTGGGAAGAGATTCACACAGTTAGGAAATCTTCAATCACACCAGCGCATTCACACAGGAGAGAAACCTTATCAATGCACAGTGTGTGGGAGGAGTTTCACGCAGTTACAAAATCTTAAAAGACACCAGCGCATTCACACAGGAGAAAAACCTTATTACTGCACTGAGTGTGGGAAGAGTTTCACGCTGTTACAAAATCTTCAATCACACCAGCGTGTTCACACAGGAGAGAAACCTTACTACTGTGCTGAGTGTGGGAAGAGATTCACAAAGTTAGGAAATCTTCAATCACACCAGCGCGTTCACACAGGAGAGAAACCTTATCACTGTGCTGAATGTGGAAGGAGTTTCTCATATTTAAGTAACTTGAAAATCCACATGCGGACTCACTAAAAGAGAAATCAACGTAGTGAATTTCTGAAGAGTCACTTCTCAAACCTTAGAAGACAGCATAAAATTCACATGCAAGTTCAGTCAATTACTGTGACTTGGAGGACACAAGATAATTAGCATAATTTCAGCCACTTGAGGACATGAAAGTCTTTAGACTAGTCTAAACTGTTGCCATGGAAACCATAAACCTGTAGATACATCATGACTTCTCACCTTATGTTGTGGCTCTACTAACATGGTCCGAGAAAAGAAAGCGTTTTTAAAGACAGGGTAGTCCTCTGGAGGTTTATTCTGACACAGATAATCAAAAGGTTACTTCTGCTGAGCCATACAATCATGAAATGATCTGAAGAATTAAAAGGACAGATTCAGGCCTGCTACAGGTAGAAACCACAGTGTCCCTGAGGTGTTACAGATTTGTTTGGGTCTGAGATTCTATGCAACTGGGTTTTTTTTTTTAATTCTGTAGGGGATTTTTTTGGGTCTACATAAATCTACTGCTTCAAGAATAATGTATAGAGTTTCTCAGGAACTTGCAACTAAATTAACATCCTTTCCACTGGAGTTGTCTACACTAAACAGAATTAAAGCTGATTTTTGCTGGTTTTCCAAATGTTGTAGGTGCAATTGATGGGACTCTGTGACAGAAAGACAATGATTCTTGGTTGTAAATCTCCCTCCCGACCTGTGAGGGTGCTAAGCAGCGAGAACAGAGTTCTTTGGACGGGCTGGTCTGACAGTTCTTTCCCAGGGTCGGGAAGTCGGCCAGCCTGGATGAAGACGAGACTCCGTTGCAAGAACGCATTGACCCGGAAGGGAAACAACGTGGCAGCCGCAGATTGGAGAGGCGGCTGCACTTGTTTACCAAGGGGTCATGTGTGACAGCATAAAAGGGGACGGAGAATCGCAATCTGTTCCTTCGCATTGGTTTGGTAAACTAGAACCGAGAAGGACTGAGAGAGACCTGTGAGAAAACAGCATCGTCGGTGTTGTGTTTTGTTTGTCTTGTTTGTTATATATTGCTAGACGGATAAACAAGTCACCCCTGCACCTGCATCCACTCTGCCACAGACTTGCATAAAAATTCAAACTCAATAAGGTTACCATAGCATAAATGTTCAAATGGTGTGTGATGCTGAACTGCAAATTATCAACTGTGTGCCTCGCTGGCCCGGAGGTACTCATGACGCGCGTATCCTAAAACGTTCAGCTATATAAGATGCTTTTGAAGATAGGGCCTGCTTGGAAATGGTGGATATCAACTAAAGCCTTTGCTATTTTCTTTCTTTCTTTCTTTCTTTCTTTCTTTCTTAGCAGACGCCCTTATCCAGGGTGACTTAGTCGTAAGCAAATACATTTCAAGAATCACAGTACAAGTAATAATACAATAAGAGCAAGATAAATACAGTGACTTTGGTTCAAGCAAGTACAAGTGTGACAAAATACAATTCAATAATACAGCAGATAACAGTGACAGTGATAGTTACATCAGGATATGATTAAATACAAAATACTACAGATTGAACACTTGTCAGATTACAGCACTGGGAAGTACAGGATTAAATGCAGTAAAATCAGTCCATGAATTCAAGATCATGCGTTACAATAGGCCATGTTACATGAGTGTTTGCTTTTCTCGAGACATCTGTTTCTCGTGAAATAAACGTGGATATGGTGCCTTTTTGTGTTTACATGTAAAGACGACTCATTTCCCTTTGGAACGCCTCCTTTTCCCCGAACGCTATGCAAATGAAGGGGGGGGGGCAGATTTAAATTAGCCATGCTGACGGCCCACTTAGATTCTCATGCTGTTAACCGTGAAAGCCCCCAAAATGCTGTTTACATGAGCAGAGAAAAGTTTCACGAGAGAGAATCCACGTGTCATCGTGTTTGACGTAAATGGTTATTAAAGATCTGATTTGCTGATGGATAGTGCATGCTTTTTTAATAATATGTTTTAGGGTTGTCACCCAGTAGTATCCGAAGCAATGGGCTAAAATATATACTGAATACCTAGTGTACAAGACTTTGTATACTAGGTATTCAAACATACTAAATATACGATAACACAAATCATTTTAATTTCGAAAACTGAGCACCGTCCGTCCCTCCCTGAAAGAAAGTTTACAAACGAGAGGAGGCCATTCAGCCCATCTTGCTCATTTGGTGTTAGTAGCTTATTGATCCCAGAATCTCATCAAGCAGCTTCTTGAAGGATCCCAGAGTGTCGGGTTCAACAACATTACTGGGGAGTTGGTTCCAGACCCTCACAATTCTCTGTGTAAAAAAGTGCCTCCTATTTTCTGTTCTGAATGCCCCTTTATCTAATCTCCATTTATGACCCCTGGTCCTTTTTTCTTTTTTCAAGTCAAAGTCGTCCCCCGGGTTGACATTGTCTATACCTTTTAGGATTTTGAATGTTTGAATCAGATCGCCGCGTATTCTTCTTTGTTCAAGACTGAATAGATTCAATTCTTTTAGCCTGTCTGCATACGACATGCCTTTTAAACCCGGGATAATTCTGGTTGCTCTTCTTTGCACTCTTTCTAGAGCAGCAATATCCTTTTTGTAACGAGGTGACCAGAACTGAACACAATATTCTAGGTGAGGTCTTACTAATGCCAGAGCCAAACCTTTAATTTCTTCATTTGCCATCTCGACAGCAAAACGTTGTATAGCATAAGCTGTATTTAAAGAAATGTCTCGAAACCCCTCTGGTGTTTTTTTTGTTAAATGCCCAGACGACCAAAAAAATTGAATGCAAACTGCAAGCGACTCGTATCATGGAGGCATAACCAATCTCTGGGGTCACACGACAAGCGTAAGTTCATATTATTAGTAGTAGTATTTATATTTTTAGTAATAGTAAAATGTGACTGATAACTTGCTTGGAACGGTGACTGTTAAATAAATCTTCGTCCGCTGCAGTTGGTGCTGCTGCAATGCAAGCGTAATGTATAGATCACAAGCAGCCTCAATTACGTGTAAATAAACAACGTGTATTGATTTTGATTTAAATTACAAAAACACGATTACTGTTCTATGGAACATATTTTTATGTGGATGTTTTATTTCATTTATATGGATTACCTGTAAAATAATAGGATTGTCAATCAAATACAAACAAGTAGCTATAATGACTTCACCAATAAATTATGCAAATGAGTACCATCGAAGGTTTTTTTTAAGGTTTCTGACCTTAATCGCGTGATGAATTGCTAACTTTTAGATTTGCAGCATTGACTCATCATTTATGTTCACAACCCTCCTTCCATGTGAATTGTGACACACAATACATACAGTACAGTTGTGAATATATTAGGGTAGCTGCATTTCAACAAAACGAGTAAAGACAACGCTTAAAAGTGTTTTTCTATATTATTATTATTTATTTCTTAGCAGACACCCTTATCCAGAGCGACTTACAATTGTTACAAGACATCACATTATTTTTACATACAATTACCCATTTATACAGTTGGGTTTTTACTGGAGCAATCTAGGTAAAGTACCTTGCTCAAGGGTACAGCAGCAGTGTCCCCCACTGGGGATTGAACCCACGACCCTCCGGTCAAGAGTCCAGAGCCCTAACCACTACCCCACACTGCTAGTATGTGATATTCCAGTGAAAAAAGAATGGATATTAAACACAAAAAAAAGTACGTTTTACTTCATGGTAAGAGCTGACAATTCTGAAAAAGACGTGAAATTGTCAAGGCCGCCACTGCACCCTTACCTGACCCACTGCTTAACTGGTACAGGAGGTGGGTTCACTTCAGACAGCATGTGTAGTCACCAGTAGGTTGTTGAGGATTCAGAAGTTCTCTGAAACAGCCTAATACATATCCTTTAGGAGTTCAGAAGAGTCACTGTCATAATGGATAAAAAGATCTTTAAAGTTCATGGATTGATTGGTTGGAAAATGCTTGTGTGACATAATTTGTCTCCTTTCAATGATGTCATTACTATGGAACCCCTAAAGGGACCTGGTGTAAATTAAAAAGGGAGGCTGCTATCTCGTGCACACGACTTACTGTCTCGTCAGCATGAGAGATTATAGTAAGTCATTTATTTTCCAACATATCAAACACATGTGTTTGTGTCCTTCATAAACAAAACCAAAATCCCCAAATAAGAAAGAAAAAAGCTGAAATGGTTATGACACTTGTAAATATTAGTACACAATAAATAACTTGTCTCACTCCAGATGTGTTAATATTCCAGCTATTCCAATTCGCTTTTCCAATTCACATAGAATTCTATGACAACATGAAAACAACCATGGTTGTTCTGGTTTTAGACCTGACCTGACCTGCCCACTGGTGACTACACATGATGGCTGAAGTGAACCCACCTACTGTACCAGTTAAGCAGTGTGTGCTGGAAAGCCTTGTCAGAGCATGGGTCAGGTAAGGGCGCAGTGGAAGCCTTACTTGACAATTTCACGTCTTTTTCGAAATTGTCAGCTCATACTGTCAAGTAAAACATAGATTTTTTTGTGTTTAATATATAGTAATCTGCTTCATATCCGACTGCGTTGGGACCAGAGTAAGGGCAGATATGTAAAAAGGAGTATGAATGAAGCCTGTTTTAAATACCATTCACCGCTGTAACAATTACTATATTCACACAATTATTGTTTGGAGATTCAGCTTTTATTGGGGAGCTCCCTTAAATCCCTTGTTTAGAAAGATTAACACTAGAAGGACCGGAGATATACTCATACCTGGAAGCCCTGCAGCAGTCTTTCTGACGGCTGTATTCAAAACACTGTAAAGAGTATATCGAAAGGAGAAACAGTCGGATGTAATTCGTTTTTTTTTTTATTGTGTACGTCACATGAACATCTAAACAACCGAAGCATGCATATATATATAGCATTCCACAGGGATGCTGGCTCATGTTGACTCCAATGCTTCCCACAGTTGTGTCAAGTTGGTTGGTAGTGGATCTCTACTCCGAATAGCTCGTTCCATCTCATCCCACAGATGCTCAATTGGATTGAGATCTGGTGACTGGGCAGGCCACTGCAGTAAGCTGAATTCACTGTCATGTTCGTGGAACCATTCCTGGACAATCCTAGCCTCGTGGCATGGGGCACTATCCTGCTGAAAAAATCCATTAGCAGATGGATACACTGCTGCCATGAAGGGATGCACCTGATTGGCAATGATGTTCAGATATCCTGTGGCATTCAAACGTTGCTCCACTTTTATAAAGGGGCCCAATGTGTGCCATGAAAACACACCCCACTCCATCACACCACCACCACCAGCCTGCAATGTTGACACGCGGCATGATGGATGCATGTACTCATGTGGTTTTCTCCATACCCTAGTCCTCCCATCAGCGTGAAACAGCAGGAACCGGGATTCATCAGACCAGCCAATGTTTTTCCAATCCTCCAGTGTCCAGTGTTTTCGTTCCTTAGCCCACTGCAACCGCAGTTTCTTGTGTTTTGCTGAAAGAAGTGGAACTCTGTTAGGTCGTCGGCTGCCATACCCCATTCATGTCAAGGTACGACGAGTTGTGCATTCTTTTATGGGTCTTTCGGCACCAATGTTGTACTGGACTGTCAGTTGACTAACTGTAGCCCGTCTGTTGCTCTGCACAATTCGTGTCAACCTCCTTTGGGCTCTTTCATCAATGAGCCGTTTTCGACCACTGGACTGCCATTGGCTGGATGTTCTTTGGGTGGTGGACCATCCTTGATACACACGGGAAACTGTTGAGCGTGAAATATCCAGCAGAGTTGCAGTTCTTGACGCGTCTGGCACTTACTACCATACCCCGTTCAAAGGCACTTACTGTAAATCTTTTGTCTTGCCCATTTACCCTCTGAATGGCACAAATACACAATCCATGTCTCAATTGTGTCAAGGCTTAAAAATCCTTCTTTAACCTGTATCCCCTTCATCTACACTGATTGAAGTGAATTTAACAGGTTACATCAATAAGTGATCATAACTTTCACATGGATTCACCTTCTCAGTCTATTTCATGGAAAGAGCAGGTGTTCCTAATGTTTTGTACACTCAGTGTATATATACAATGACATTAGAAATGTGTGTAGCAAAGGAGAAGCCATACTAATTGGTGGATTTCAACTTCCCCCATATAAAATGGGAAAACCCAATGGGGGGCACGACGGACGAAATTGAAATGGTGGAAATGACAAATGACTGCTTCCTAACGCAATTTGTCAAGGCACCAACTAGAGCGGAGGCATGCCTTGATTTAGTCTTTTCAAATAATGAAGACAGAATAACTAAAACAGAGGTCAGAGAACCATTGGCAAACTCAGACCACAACATGGTCTCATTTGAAGTGATTTTTAAAACCCCCAAAGTAATGACTAAAGCTAAGATTTACAATTTTAGAAAAGCAAAATATGAAGGTATGAAACAGAGACTAACAGAAGTAGATTGGAGTAAAATAGAGAAAACATCCACAGAAAAGGGATGGCTGTTTTTTAAAAATGTAGTACTAGAGGCGCAAAACAATTACATCCCAAAAGTAGACAAATCTAAATCTAAAACAAAATGGCCAAAACGGTTTAATAGATCAATTAAAAAAAATATTCAGCATTTTAAATGGGACCAAAAACAAAGCACACAGAAAGAGTACTTGGAACTGCAAACACAAGTCAAAAAGGAAGTTAGAAAGGCCAAGAGAGAGATAGAAATGAACATTGCTAAGGGGGCTAAAACCAATTCCAAAATGTTTTTCCAATATTATAACAGCAAGAGAACATTCAAAGAGGAGGTTAAATGTCTAAGAGACACAAATGGCAAAATCATAGATGAAGAAAAAAAAAATAGCAAATATATTAAATGATTACTTTTCACAGGTTTTTACAAAGGAGGACACGGACAACATGCCCCACATGTCGACCTGTTCCTATCCAATTTTAAATAACTTTAGCATAACAGAGGCAGAAGTGTTAAAGGGTCTAGGAGCTCTTAAAATAAACAAATCCCCTGGGCCTGATGAGATCCTCCCAATAGTACTCAAAGAAATGAAAGAAGTTATTTACAAACCGCTAACCAAGATCATGCAACAGTCTCTTGACACAGGGGTTGTATCGACAGACTGGAAAATAGCAAACGTAATACCGATCCACAAAAAGGGAGACAAAACCGAACCAGGGAACTACAGACCAATAAGCCTGACTTCTATTATTATATGTAAACTTATGGAAACTATAATAAGATCCAACATGGAAAATTACCTATATGGTAACAATATACTGGGAGACAGCCAGCATGGTTTAACTAACCTACTTGACTTTTTTGAGGATGCAACATTGAAAATGGATAATTGCAAAGCATACGACATGGTTTATTTAGATTTCCAGAAAGCTTTTGACAAAGTCCTGCATAAAAGATTAATTCTCAGACTGAACGCAGTAGGGATTCAAGGAAATGCATGCACATGGATTAGGGAGTGGTTAACATGTAGAAAACAGAAAGTACTGATTAGAGGAGAAACCTCAAAATGGAGCGAGGTAACCAGTGGTGTACCACAGGGATCAGTATTAGGTCCTCTGCTATTACCAATCTACATTAATGATTTAGATTCTGGTATAGTAAGTAAACTTGCTGTAGTTTCTAGACGGGAGCCTTCCTGTGTGCACCACAATTTCAGCCATGCATTTTGATTTTGTATTTCCAGCTGTCCATATGGTCCTTTGCAAGGCACTGGCAGTATCCCAGAAAATACCACAGTTTTGGTCTTGTCTTTTAATTTCCTTCCTAGCTCTCTGAATTTGTTTTGCAGGGATCTTGGCCTGTCTCTTCCAATGTTGTTTGTACCGATGTGGACGACTACTACCGGGTCGTCTCCTGTTCGTTCTAGGAGCCTATCCACATTCTCAGTGATGTGCTTGACAGAGGCTCCTGGAAGGCAGCACACTGTTGTAGTAAGGGGGTCCAAACTGCGAACTGAACTTGCTGTGTTTCTCAATATGGAGTCCCCAACAATCATGACCTCCCTTCTTTTTGCTGCCTGGCCAGCACTGTTTATAGGGTCCTGGATGTTGTTCCTTTCATTCTCTTGATGTTGGTTTTGGTCATCTAAATGTTGAAGTGGCTCAAATGTGTTGGCTGTCTGGATTTCTGGTGGTTGTGTTTGACTAAGTTTCTTTTTTTCCCTGCTTCTGCCTATCTGAACCCAGCTGTTTCGACTCTCCTCCATCTCCCTGGTGGCTTGCTAGGTGTGCAGACTTCCATGAATTGTGGGTGTGTCAGCTCCTCAAGCTCCTGTTGCTTAATAATAATAATCTAATTTATACAGCGCCTAAATGCAGAGCGTCTCAAAGCGCTGTACAATACAAAACACAGAAACAAAAAAACACAGCAGGTACACAGACAATACATATTTTTAGCTGAATTATGTACTGCATATAAAACAAAGAATGAAGCCTAGTTTTAAGGATTCTTAACAGGCCAGAGGTCGCAGGGCGCAAATGTACTTTAACAGGTCTGAGATGTAGCTGGGAGCCAGACCGTTAAGGGCATTATAAGTTATCAATAACATTTTAAAATTGATCCTGCTCTTAACAGGCAACCAATGCAAGGAAGCCAGACCTGGTGTGATACGTACACACCATTTGGATCCTGTTAAAACACGAGCAGCAGAACCATGGATATGCTGTAGCCTGCCTAGAGCAGCCTTTGAGGCACCAACAAGCAAGGCTTTGCAGTGGTCAAGCCAGGAGGAGACAAAGCCAGCACCAGCCTCACCGCATCAGACAGGGAAAGAATAGAATACAAACAGACTGTATTCAGGAAATGGAAAAAAGACACCTTAGTGACATTGCTAACATGAGCCTTAAACTAGGGTTGAAAAAAACACTTGGGAATCGTATGTCGACCGCTGTAATTCAGATAGAAATTATTAGTCAGCATTTCTTGATAAGGGAGAAATGCGCATAAATACCATGGTGTTGGACATACTCAGTCTCAGACAAACTGACTTTCTCATCAAAATATCTGTGATGTTTGAGGACTTGCGTAGAATTGTTTTATTATGTCGGACCGTTCTCAATACACTAGAGCAGAAGCAATCTTCATACTTACAGTGCCTATGGTAAGTATTCACCCCCCTTGGACGTTTTCACAGTTTCTTGTGTTACAACCTGAAATCTTGATGCATTTAAATAGGATTTTTTTTCCTTTGATTTACATAGCTGTAGCAAAGTGGTAGATTGGTAGCAGGTGTATAGCAGGTGCAGTGCGGATGCAGTAATTCCAATAACAAACAGGCTGATGACCAGCCAGAAAACAATAATGAGTTGGCAATACACAGCAATGTGTATTGCACAGTAATGAAAAAGGGTTGCAGCCTCGTAAGTAATAGACATGGTACAAAACACACACAATTAGACACACAGGATCACAGGTCCAAAGTGAGTGCTCTCAGTGCTTGTGGTGAAGTACAATATATTACGTACTATTGGTAAAAAACAAGTGCTGTGGTGATCCGGCTTTGTGCTGGCCCCTGGCATTGGTTCCTTGCATTGGTTGCCTGTTAAGAGCAGGATCAATTTTAAAATGTTACTTAACTTATAATGCCCTTAACGGTCTGTCTCCCAGCTACATCTCAGACCTGTTAAAAAAGTACACTTGCGCCCTGCAACCTAAAACTAGGCTTCGTTCTATGGGTGATCTGGCATTTTGCTGTTATGCACACAGGCTCTGGAATGATCTCTCGCAGGCAAACAAGGACTCCAAAACCGTAGATATTAAAAAAAATAAATAAATAAAACCAACTAAAAATGCATTTTTATCTATTGGCTTTGCATCAGATTTAGGGTTATATGTAATTTGGAATTGTGTACTGCTTTGTTTTTTATCTTCAGCTAAAAATATGTATTGTCTGTGTACCTGCTGTGTTTTTTTGTTTCTGTGTTTTGTATTGTACAGCGCTTTGAGATGCTCTGCATTTAGGCGCTACATAAATGATGATGACGACGATGATAATGGTGATGATTATTATTAAGCAACAGGAGCTTGAGGAGCTGACACACTGGAATTGTGTTTAGCTGTCTAGTGCTATTTAACAAAACAAACACAGACAGTTACTAAACAGAAAATACCAACAAAACACTTATGAACTCTATTTTATTTTGGGGATATCTCCCGGTCCTTCCAGTCTCCTCGTATCTCTGAAACCCAAGCGAAGGAAAAGATTTACAATTCTCCGGCCCCCTTTATGCAATCATACATGACCCCTTGGTAAATGATTGCAGCTGACTCTATTGCCTGCAACCTCGTTTACCTTCCAGGTCAATACGTTCCTGCACTGGAGTCTCGCCTTTTTGGCCTTTTCTGGCCTGTATGGAAGAGTGGCAAGAAGGAAGCCATTTCTGAAAAAAGCCCATGTAAAGTCCTGCTTGGAATTTGCAAAAAGGCATGTGGGAGACTCTGAAAAGATGTGGCAAAAGATTCTGTGGTCCGATGAAACAAAAATTGAACTATTTGGCCTAAATGCAAAGTGTTATGTTTGGTGCAAACCCAACACAGCACATCACCCAGGAAACACCATCCCTACTGTGAAGCATGGTGGTGGCAGCATCATGATATGGGGATGCTTTTCATCGGCAGGGACTGGGAAGCTTGTCAGGGTAGAAGGCAAAATGGGTGGAGCTAAATACAGGCAAATCCTTGAGGAAAACCTGCTTCAGTCTGCAAAAGACCTAAGACTGGGACGGAGATTCACCTTTCAGCAGGACAATGACCCCAAGCACACAGCCAAAGCGACACTGGAGTGGCTTAAAAACAAGAAAGTGAATGTGCTAGAGTGGCCCAGTCAAAGCCCAGACTTGAATCCTTTTGAGAATCTGTGGCAAGACTTGAAGATTGCTGTCCGCCAACGATCCCCATCCAACTTGACGGAGCTTGAATGATTTTGCCAATAAGAATGGGTGAATATTGCACGATCCAGATGTGCAAACCTGGTAGAGACTTACCCCAAAAGACTCACAGCTGTAATTGCTGCCAAAGGTGGTTCTACAATGTATTGACTCAGGGTGGTGAATCTAACCAAGACATTTCAGTTTTTTTTTTTTTTTTCATTAACTGTTGTTTCACAATAAAAATTCTCTTGCCTCTTCAAAGTGTTGAGTAGGTTGTGTAAATCAAAGGGAAAAAAATCAATTTAAATGCATCAAGATTTCAGGTTGTAACACAACAAACTGAAAATGTCCAAGGGGGTGAATACTTACTATAGGCACTGTAATTGTAACTCAAGAGGAATTAATTATATTGGTATGGTGTCGAACTTATATTTATTGGTGTTTGACGTACAGGTCTAAAATGACTCTGTACACATGTTAAAATAAAACTTTAAACATAATTAATTTAAATAAGAATTTAACAGAATTACTTACAGGTACTTAAACAGGAGAAAACTTTTAGTTAATCACAATGCAATTCAAAATCAAAATAAGAAAATAATTACAATATACCCCTGGATACATGTCAATTATCATATGGATGCATTCAATTTCATGTATAGTATCTGTCATAGTATCTGTGAAACCCATATAGAGGTGTTCTGTATAGGTTATATGAAGACAAGCACCTATATGGTACAATATCGTTAGAAAGATAACATTGCTTGCAATATAAAAGATAAAAGATAAAAAAATATGGTGACTTTTACTTATAGTGTTCTATATTCAATATACAGAGTATCTTCTTTCTAACTCAGAAAGGAAGGACATTCTTTGCAAAAGACTCCAGTCCTGCTTAGAGTTGCTTTATATAGAAGTCGCAGTCTCTACCATGTGTCTATTTACATAGGAGTCACAGGGGGTGATGTAAGTATAGACGCAATGCAAATAATTGCGGATGCAAAATTCAAATTGCATTGTAGGCAATTATTTTGCATTGCGCCCTATGTAAGCTTAAGAGCAATGCAAATTACTCAACACATACAAATAATGATCCACAGTTATGGTGTCTGTGGAAGGAACAAGAAAGACAATTACCAAGGAACCACAAGGGGCAACTGGACAAAAAACGCAATCAAAATGCTTACCTTTGGTTGTTACTGAGATACCGCTGTTCCACCACTCACCTCTAGAGGTCGCTTTAAAGAGGACTTTGGCATCAAGTGAGATTGAAACAGGAAAACACCTGGTGGAGGGATTGTGTGTGTGTGTGTGTGTGTGTGTGTGTGTGTGTGTGTGTGTGTGTGTGTGACAGAATTTGACCAACACTACTGACCCGTAAATAATAAACACACCTGATAGCTAACAGTGAAACTGCATACAGTCTGGGTTATTACAGTTGACAAACAACCACTGTCACAATATATATACTTATGTGTTTAATCAAGTTTACAAATATAGCCACTTTCACTTTACCTTATGAAATTATAAATACAGTAATGCATGGCTCACCTAGCTGTCTCCGTAAAGCAGGTTTCCTGACTCACTTTCATCAAATCTGTAATAAAATTGCTAACTAATGGTAAAAAGACAAGTGTGGAGTAGTGGTTAGGGCTCTGGACTCTTGACAGGAGGGTTGTGGGTTCAATCCCCAGTGGGGACACTGCTGGTGTACTCTTGAGCAAGGTACTTTACCTAGATTGCTCCAGTAAAAACCCAACTGTATAAATGGGTAATTGTATGTAAAAATAATGTGATATCTGTATAATGTGAAATAATGTATAATGTAATATCTTGTAACAATTGTAAGTCGCCCTGGATAAGGGCGTCTGCTAAGAAATAAATAATAATAATACAATGCACAATAAGGCATGTGTTGTAACAGCACTTGTTTTTAGGGCAGCAGTGTGGCGTAGTGGTTAGGGCTCTGGACTCTTGACCGGAGGGTTGTGGGTTCAATCCCCAGTGGGGAACACTGCTGCTGTACCCTTGAGCAAGGTACTTTACCTAGATTGCTCCAGTAAAAACCCAACTGTATAAATGGGTAATTGTATGTAAAAATACTGTGATATCTTGTAACTATTGTAAGTCGCCCTGGATAAGGGCGTCAGCTAAGAAATAAATAATAACAACCAAACAAACAATGGGCTGAATGGCCTCCTCTCGTTTGTAAACTTTCTTATGTTCTTATGTTCTTAACAATTGTAAGTCGCCCTGGATAAGGGCGTATCCTAAGAAATACATTAAAAAAAAGATGATTCCAGATTCTATACTCAAATCTTAAACTCCCTTATCAATTATTATAATCTCAGATTGCAGTGCCCAGTACTGTCACCATTCGAAATATGGCTGAAAAATCAACAAAACTGTGTTTCAAAGATGTATCCTTTTATTAGAGACAGGGTCACCAACAAGCAAACAACTTATAAAGATAAATGGGAGGTGACTCTAAAAAGTAAAATATTAGAAGACTCTTGGTTAAATATTTATAGAAATGTCAAAGTAGCTTCTCCTAATGCTAGATTCAGATCAAAACAGTATCAAATAATTCATAGATCATATTACACCCCGGCAAAGTTATTCAAATGTAAATGAACAAATGCTGATAAATGCTGGAGATGCCTTTCTGAATCTGGGGTATTTGAACATATGATGTGGAATTGTAAAAACATGTAGCAATTCTGGTCAGATGTGTTCTACCATATTTCTAATATACTTGGTCTTTCCATTCCCAGAACCTTAGAATTAGCTCTGTTAGGGCAGCAGTGTGGAGTAGTGGTTAGGGCTCCGGACTTTTGACCGGAGGGTCGTGGGTTCAATCCCAGATGGGGGACGCTGCTGCTGTACCCTTGAACAAGGTACTTTACCTAGATTGCTCCAGTAAAAACCCAACTGTATAAATGGGTAATTGTATGTAAAAGTAATGTGATATCTTGTAACAATTGTAAGTCGCTCTGGATAAGGGCATCCGCTAAGACAAACATAATAATGCTAATAATACAAAATAAAATGATTTTATCATTGCTGCTTTTGGTAAAAAGAGCTATAATGAGTGTATGGCAATGTACAGATCCACCAGATACAGCGCTGTGGAAGAATCTCAAATTACAGGTAATAACTTTAGAAAAGGACTCTACATAGAAAATATTCAACCGAGCTATACCACAATGCTTTGCGCCCAGTGAGACGAAACTAAAGGCGGAGTCGAGTGTATCTGCAGCCAATGACACGGTACGGTTCAAGCAGGCACGCCCACTGCTAGTGACGCTTCCTTAGAGGAAGTTGAAACGTTCGCATTGTTTATGCTGGGGGAGAGAGATGGGTGATATTACAGCGTTTTAATACCTGCTGTTTAAAGTATTTAGATTTGGTTAAAATGTTTTTTTAATTATCATTTGTTACCTGCATTGAGTTCTGAAACAAAGAGTCTCGTTTCTGTTGTATTTAAGAACTCGTGGAGCGTGTCGCCTGTGTAACTTTGTAACTGTGTAACTTTTTTTTTACTGAGAAAACAAACGTGCTTTAAATTCTAACTACACGATGAAAAGTTACTCCTTGTAAAGCCAGACGAGTCTGTTGTTTGTTTTCTTTCTTTACCACACCAGAAGAGGTGCTGATTATATATTAATTTTCCATTTAAAAAAAAACTAAATTAAAATCAAAGAGGATTCCGCTACTCGAGTCTCAAGCTAACAGTCAGTGAAGATGGACGTCAGCGTCTCCGTGTCGTTCTTTGAAGACGAGCTCGCCTCTACCATCGAGCACGCAGTGAAAGCGGCTGTAGACACCGTCTTGTGCCAAATCACAAAAGTTGTCGGCGGCAAATTCACTGAATTCCGAATGGAAATGGCTGGAAAGGAGAAAGAGAATGAAAGTCTGAAGCTGAGATTGGAAATATCAGAGAGCGAGTTGAAAGCAGTGCGGGAATGCATGAACGCTGCAGATGCAGACATTAAACAACCTCTCAGAAACATGAACCCCGACTGCAATGAACAAGACTTTCAGAGGAACGAGAACCAGGGATTATTTCAAGGTAAGCTTGTTTTATTTTTTTGATGGTATTGCATGGTCATTCCAAGTCTTTAAATAACTTTAGTACATTTTATTGGTGAGGTATTGATTACAATGTATCCTTTTTTCTCATTTTTGTTTTCTTAAATTTAGAGTGACCAGTTATTATTTTTACCCCACTTTTGGAATGTCTAATTATGTGTTTCTTCTCCTCATCTCAGCGAGTCCCCCAAACAGCACAGACGTTCTGAGGGCATGTCAGCATCCTCCGATCTCACAAGCCTAAAGCCAGATTAGGTTTTACACAGCTTTTTTAACACAGGGCACCGATCCCGAAGAACAGGGATAACTGTGTGAATGTGCTCGGTGTCTGACTAGTAGGGTTCGCTGTTGCGCTTTGAGGAGAAGCATAAGAACATAAGAAAGTTTACAAACGAGAGGAGGCCATTCAGCCCATCTTGCTCGTTTGGTTGTTAGTAGCTTATTGATCCCAGAATCTCATCAAGCAGCTTCTTGAAGGATCCCAGGGTGTCAGCTTCAACAACATTACTGGGGAGTTGGTTCCAGACCCTCACAGTTCTCTGTGTAAAAAAAAAAAAAAGTGCCTCCAATTTTCTGTTCTGAATGCCCCTTTATCTAATCTCCATTTGTGACCCCTGGCCCTTGTTTCATTTTTTAGGTCCAAAAAGTCCTCTGGGTCGACATTGTCTATACCTTTTAGGATTTTGAATGCTTGAATCAGATCACCGCTTAGTCTTCTTTGTTCAAGACTGAATAGATTCAGTTCTTTTAGCCTGTCTGCATACGACATGCCTTTTAAACCAGGGATAATTCTGGTTGCTCTTCTTTGCACTCTTTCTAGAGCAGCAATATCCTTTTTGTAACAAGGTGACCAGAACTGAACACAATATTCTAGAGGCAATTTGGATCATTTTTATGTTGTCTTTAGTAACAAGTTTATCATTGTTAGTTATTCTAGTTTTATCTGATTCATGTTGTAAACATTTTAAATGGCACATATATTTATGCTGAGGTGGGAAGTAAATGGTAACATGATAAACATTGACATTGCAGACTGTATTGGATTATTTTTAATAGTTTTGCAGAATAAAAAGCTAATAAGTGTTTCCGACAAGATTCCGAAATACTGTCTAAATAAAAGTAAGGAATTACTTTTGTTTGTTATTCTGTCCTTAACTTGCAGTATGTCAGTCCCAAACTGTTGTTGACATAAATTTCTATATTAAATAAATAGGAAAAAAGTAATATTGTGTTAATCAGATTATTCTGCCTTTAGTTTTATTGCAGCTGTGGTACATTCAGTAGAGCAACAATTTATAAAGGGGTTATTGAGCTGAAACCTCCAGACAAAACCACTGACTTAAACTATCAGCTCTTTACCCGTTTGTTGAGGCATTCTGGGAAATTAATTATACCATACCTGTTATACTACTGGATTAGGTTTTGTTATGTTATTTTAAAAGATAATTTAATTTGAGATATACCCTATTTAGTCATACAACTATTTAGCCATGGATATTTTAGAATTTTTTGTATGCAGTGTAAGGGTCAGTTGTGCAGGAAATGCTTTTAAAATTCCAGTCTAACGCATACAGATAATTTAGAGAGGTTTAGTTTGATACAATCCCCGATTCAAGGCAAATAACACAGATGTTGATAGGGGTTGTAATAAATATTTTATTTGATAACACAAAAATATAAACCATGGAAATGTGGGTGGAGTGATATTTTCCTTTTTGTATTAGAAAAGTATTTCAGCTTCAATTTGATGCATTGATCACCCCTCTACCACAGATACTTTAGAAGCAATGTTGGATCCAGCCTCATTCCAGCTCAGGGGAATGTAACTGGGACCCCTGTATCCACTTAAAAATAAATAAATAAAATAAAAAACCGCCTCCTCTAAATTGTTCCACTGGAATGACACAATGACATCTCCCAGTAGAATTATAATTGTGTACAATTTGCTTTCACACAGATCCCAAAGAGAGCCATGCTGTCCCTGAATCTGAAGCACAGGAGGGTCCAAGGATAGAATCAGTTCACACCCTAGAGGAGTCCTTTGATCAGGGGTGGTGTGCAAGTCTAAAGCAGGTTACAGAGCTGACATGTGTTAAAGATGAAGAGGTCCCTCGACTGGAATGTGTTCCTATTAAAGAGGAATTCATAGAACAGGAATGTGTTCCCATCAAAGAGGAAGTTCCTGCTGAAAATAATGTCTGTACACTTGAGGAGAACAACCAGCTGGGATCCAGCCTGTGTGATGATTGTCCACCTGAATGTGAACTGGGATGTAGAGGTAATTATACAAAACAAGCAACATTGAGCTGCCTGTTAGTTACTAGACTGTAGAAGTGTGCTGAAGATTTACATTGTTTGTAATCCCACCTCAATTTGATCCTAACCACTATGTCAATGGCTTGCAAGTTGCAACATACCTGTCTTTGCTACTGTGGCATCTGCTAGATGTGCACCCGCTATCTTGCCTGTTTCGAATGCTGTTATATATTTGCCTTTCCCTGTTTCTGGTAGACTGTTTGCAGTTGTGCTGCTCCCACAGCTTTATAGTGGTGCTGGGATCGCATGTCTCATCACTGGGTGATGCCAAATCCAGTCAGGTTGCTAAGTGTCACTGTAACGGGTGCTGAGTGGCTGTGACCTTCACAAGATGGCGCCCTTTACAGAGCAACACACTGGCCACACTTGGGCTTGATGCAGACACACACACACACACACACACACACACACACACACACACACAGGTTAAGTTTCCTAACTTTCAGTTGTCAAAAAAATATTATTAATATAACACAACCATAATATATAGCACTATAATCTGCAATCACTGTTTATTTTTGATAGGGATAGATTTATCCAGGTAGTTAGTTAATTTGTTATGTTTTAAAACTACCGGTGCAATATTGTCTTTACGCGCCAGCATTGTCTGCATAATATCCTCAGGGACATGCGCACCCTGAGGATACGCTGCTCCACAGCCAACAGCTGCGTTTCTCTTTTAAACTAACCCGAGGCGTTTTTTCTTTTTACAGGAAGCACCTCGCCACCCGGATCCTCGATTCAGAACACAGGTAAGAAATGACACTTTGGTTATGATTTACAATAAAACGATGTCCGTGCCGTTTTTAACAAGGGAAGGAATGCGGATCCTTCACAGTCACCAGAAGAAACATTTTAATACAGTACTTGCATGAAAACCTGATCTTTATTATTATTTGTTTATTTAGCAGGCGCCTTTATCCAAGGCGACTTACAGAGACTAGGGTGTGTGAACTATGCATCAGCTGCAGTCACTTAAAACAACGTCTCACTTTTATTCCTCAAAGTGATATTAAGTGGGGTGGAAATCAGTGACTGGTAAATGTGAGTGATATTAACTGGAGTTTGTTGAGGCATTCTGGGAAGTATTTTCACAGTCTTTTAAGTGGTATAACTATATTTTTCTTCCTACTATTTTCTCACAGTATTTAAGCCATGGTGTACAGACTCTGGGTATGCGGGGCCCAATATATTTTCCCTCAATAACTTTTGCATATACAGACAGTCCTCACACTTACAACACAACTGGTTCCTGAAAGTCGCGTTGTAAGTCAAAGCACTTGTTCCCATAGGAACAATGTTATAAATTGGGGTTACGTTCTTGACTGGCCAGATAATACATTTTTACAAAAATGACCCGTTATGTTGTACTCATGAAATATTTATTTAACTCTTTACACTCAGCCCGGTGGTTACATGCATATTACTCAGGCACCTACCTGGCTTGTTTAAAAGTACAGACTCAGGGCTTTCCAAAGACGTATTCAGTGTGTGTAAGCAGTACTCCTAGCCAGAACTACGATCACCTGAAGTTAAGCCTCTCCTCATGTGACAGAGTTCACAGCTTAGGTTTCATTTTGAGTCCATTGCTCTTATCAGACATTAAGGACAAATAAATAAAAAAAAAAATTAAAAAAAAAAAAAAAAAACGTTTACATGCATAAAAAAACCGCTAGACTGATTCCGGGCGCCCACGACAGGTACTGCAGTTCGGACGCTGAGCATGTGCACATGACGCATGGCCGTGTCTCGCCGTGTCGTAAATGCCATGTCGATATCGTAAAGTCGAAGCAGGGTAATCATGCAAAAGAGTCATAAGTAGTGCCGTGCGTCGTAAGTCGAAGCGTCATGAGTCGAGGATCGCCTGTAATTTACCACACCGGTTATACGCCACGACTGGATTAGGTTTTGTTGTGTTATTTTAAAAGATAATTTAATTTTAATTTTGGATACGTACCCTGAAAATGCATCACCTATTTAGCCATGGATATTTTATAATGTTTTTGTAATGAAGTGTAAGGGTCAGTTGTACAGAAAATGCTTTTAAAACTCCAGTCTAACACATACAAGTAATTTAGAGAGGTTTACTTTGATACAATCTCTGAGTCAAGGCAAATAACACAGATGTTGATAGGGGTTGTAATAAATATTTTATTTGATAACACAAAAATATAAAACATGGAAATGTGGCTGGAGTGAGTATTTCCTTTTTGTATTTCAAACATGTATTCCAGCTTCAATTTGAGGCATTGATCACCCCTCTACCACAGATACTTTAGAAGCAATGTTGGATCCAGCCTCATACCAGCTCAGTGTACATAAGAACATAAAGTTTACAAATGAGAGGAGGCCATTCAACCCATCTTGCTCGTTTGGTTGTTAGTAGCTTATTGATCCCAGAATCTCATCAAGCAGCTTCTTGAAGGATCCCAGGGTGTCGGCTTCAACAACATTACTGGGGAGTTGGTTCCAGACCCTCACAATTCTCTGTGTAAAAAAGTGCCCCCTATTTTCTGTTCTGAATGCCCCTTTATCTAATCTCCATTTGTGACCCCTGGATCTTGTTTCTTTTTTCAGGTCAAAAAAGTCCCCTGGGTCGACATTGTCTATACCTTTTAGGATTTTGAATGCTTGAATCAGATCGCCGCGTAGTCTTCTTTGTTCAAGACTGAATAGATTCAATTCTTTTAGCCTGTCTGCATACGACATGCCTTTTAAACCCGGGATAATTCTGGTTGCTCTTCTTTGCACTCTTTCTAGAGCAGCAATATCCTTTTTGTAACGAGGTGACCAGTAATGGATATAGTAATGGATATAGTGGGCCCAGTAATGTAACTGGGCCCACTACATTAATTTAAAAATAAATAAAATAAAAAAGACCTCCTCTAAATTGTTCCACTGGAATAACCCAATGACATCTCTCAGTAGAATTCTGACAAGGGGCTGGCTTTGTAGAAGAATTTGGCTGGTAAGTAGGAATTATAATTTTGTACAATTTTCTTTCACACAGATCCCAAAGAGAGCCATGCTATACTTAAATCTGAAGCACAGGAGGGGCCAAGGATAGAATCAGTTCACACACAAGAGGAGTCCTTTCACCAGGAGTGGTGTGCAAGTCTAAAGCAGGGTACAGAGCTGACATGTGTTAAAGATGAAGAGGTCCCTCAACTGGAATGTGTTCCTATTAAAGAGGAATTCTTAGAACAGGAATGTGTCCCCATCAAAGAGGAAGTTCCTGCTGAAAATAATGTCTGTACACTTGAGGAGAACAACAAGCTGGGAACCAGCCTGTGTGATGATTGTCCACCTCAATGTGAACTGGGATTTAGAGGTAATTATACAAAACAAGAAACGCTGAGCTGCCTGTTAGTTACTAGACTGTAAAAATGTGCTGAAGATTTACATTGTTGGTAATTCCAGCTCAATTTAACTTGACCACTATGCCAATGGCTTGCAAGTTGCAACATAACTGTTCTTGCTAATGTGGCAACTGCTAGATGTGCACCCACTATCATGCCTCTTTCAAATGCTGTTAGATCTTTGCCTTTCCCTGTTTCTGGTAGACTGTTTGCAGTTGTGCTGCTCCCACAGCTTTATAGTGGTGCTGAGATCACGTGTCTCATCACTGGGTGATGCCAAATCCAGTCGGGTTGCTAAGTGTCTCTGTAACGAGTGCCGAGTGACTGTAGGGTGTTAGGTGCAAGAAGCAGGTAGGTCTAGTTGCAACCGGTGGTACTTTTATTGATTTCTTTAATGAAATAAATAATAAAAAATAAACACCAGAACTATGGAACTAAACACAGTGAAAACTTTGTATAAATAAACACAAAAACAAAACAATTATAAAAGAGGTTCTATTACTCTTTTACTTGTATTAGTTTTTACCCAGGGCAATGACCGCTATCCCTCCAGCCCACCCAAACTGAATACCTGCAGCCTTCTATTGCCTTGATCTTCAGGTAACCCCGCCCCTCTGACTAACCCATTGTAAGAGGCAGGTCATTCTAACCTAACAGTGGTCTTAATGCATATTCATTATAATTTAAAACTACCGGGGCAATACTGTCTTTACGCGCCGGCATTGTCTGCATAATATCCTCAGGGAAATGTGCACCCTGAGGATACGCTGCTCCACAGCCAACAGCTGTGTTTCTCTTTTAAACTAACCTGAGGCGTTTTTTCTTTTTACAGGAAGCACCTCGCCACCCGGATCCTCGATTCAGAACACAGGTAAGAAATGACACTTTGGTTATGTCAGAAAAATAAACAATGTCCGTGCTGTTTTTAACAAGGGAAGGAATGCGGATCCTTCACAGTCACCAGAAGAAACATTTTAATACAGTACTTGCATGGAAACCTGATCTTTTTTATTATTATTTGTTTGTTTAGCAGACGCCTTTATCCAAGGCGACTTACAGAGACTAGGGTGTGTGAACTATGCATCAGCTGCAGAGTCACTTACAATTACGTCTCACTTTCCTCAGAGAGATATTAAGTGGAAATCAGTGACTGGTAAATGTGAGTGATATTAACTGGAGTGTGTTAATAATCAAAGTGATATTCTCAAGCATTTCTACCTATTAACACCCATCATATTCTGCCTTGCAAATTTCAATGTGATGATAATAAAAGGAGGCTGGTATTAACAGGAGTGATATTAAGTGGGTTTGACTGTATTCTCATCAGAGTTCACTCTAGGATTTGTTCATGGTTATGAGGGGAAGCTCTATAGAAGAGTGAATGTGTAAGAATACTGTACAATAACCTTTTTCTCTTCTATTTTTTTTTTCTCTAGCTGCTAAAGGAAATCGGAGAGGACGGGCTCGGATTCCCTGTGCTGATTGTGGGAAGAGTTTTAGTCGTTTATCACAGCTTAAAGTCCACCAGCGCAGTCACACAGGAGAGAAACCTTTTTACTGCACTGAGTGTGGGAAGAGATTCACACGATTAGAAAGTCTTCAATCACACCAGCGCAGTCACACAGGAGAGAAACCTTATGACTGCAGTGAGTGTGGGACGAGATTCAGTCGTTTATCAAACCTTCGAAGACACCAGCGCCGTCACACAGGAGATCAAATTTATCGCTGCACTGAGTGTGCGGCGAGATTCAGTCGTTTATCAAACCTTAAAAGACACCAGCGCATTCACACAGGAGAGAAACCTTATGACTGCACTGAGTGTGGGAGGAGTTTCACATATTCAAGTTCCTTCAAAATCCACCAGCGGATTCACAAAAAAGAGAAATCTTATCAATGTACTGAATGTCTGAAGAGTTTCCGTCAGTTATCAAACCTGAAAAGACACCAAAAAATTCACACAACAGTGAAGCCCTACCCCTGCCCTAAATGTGCGAAGAAGTTCAGTCAGTTACATGCACTTGAAGGACACAAGAGAATTCACAGGATTTAAGCCACTTGAGGACATAGACACCAGTAAATTGGACTAAAATACAGATATATTTACTGGAAACAAAAGAATAAACTTGCGTAATAAATAGGGTTACTCCTAATCACTTAAGATCAAAAACGTTTACTCACAGATGGAAAATATGAACTACTGCATCTTGTCTGGACCGTTCATCATCTTGTAGATCATTCTGATTTTGTTATGTCACATTAGTAATCTATGAAATCGATTTGTAACTGCATCTGCAAGATTACTATGTGTAGAAATGCAAATAAAATCGTCTAAGGGCAGATATTTTTTTATCGTGGAAAACTAAAATGTTTTTGCAAGTACTTGTTTTTTTCTCCTGTTGAATTCTAACATGATTGAGAGCATAGGCGCCTAACCCATAGTGCACAGGGGAGGTAAACTGTATTGTGCTCCTCTACGTTTTTGCTCCATGTATACACAGTGTTATTCTATATATTGTTATGGTTTTGCCTTTTAAATTATTTAAAATGTAAGAAAGGAAAGTCATTCAGAAGACGGCAGAAGTCCTACACTGATTTAAAAAAAATAAATAAATAAAAGAACCATACACACACAATCAAACAGTCTGTATAAGGAGGTTCATGTTGATGTGCGGCCATGAACAGGTTTAAGTTCAACACCAACTCTAAGTAAAATGTTGTTGCAGTGTGGTGGAGTACCTACTAACCCCTGTACATATTTTATTATTATTTATTTCTTAGCAGACGCCCTTAGCCAGGGCGACTTACAATTGTTACAAGATATCACATTATTTTTACATACAATTACCCATTTATACAGTTGGGTTTTTACTGGAGCAATCTAGGTGAAGTACCTTGCTCAAGGGTACAACAGCAGTGTCCCCCACTGGGGACTGAACCCACAACCCTCCGGTCAAGAGTCCAGAGCCCTAACCACTACTCCACACTGCTGCATGCATGCATGCATGGAGTGTAGGTCTTGTAGCACGGGTGATTTAAAATGTATATTTGTAGTTGGGCATGGGGATTGCACAATCACCACGTGCAGAGTAAAGGGTGCTGTGTTCAGGGAGTGGAGAACGAGAGAGAGAGGTGAAATAGAATATAAAACAATTGCTACGTGTGTTGGATGTACCAGCTGTTTGGGGGTTTGGTGTTGGTGTTTTGTTCGTCTTTTTATTTTGGCCAACGTGCCGTTTTGATTTGTGTAAACTGTTTAATAAATCGACGCACCAGCGCATTCATTCAATCACAACACTGTGTCCTGCATTTCCAGGTCTGACGTCACCCACAAAGCCATCGTGTGCCATACTGTTATTAAGCATAGTAGGATTCTGAAGCAGTGGTATTTCAAAATAACAGAAGCATGTTTTTACTTTAGTGAAGTAGGCCAGAATGTGTTTTTTTTATTTCTTTATTTTTATTTTTCCGCATGCATGTTCAGCTTGTTGTGTTCTACTAATTCAATCAAACCATGCCGGAATTTGCTTAAGCTGTTTTTCAAGTAGTCAAGTAGCTTATTTCTGTATACAAAAAAAAAACAGTCCTTCTTTTGCAAGCAGTATCATCTTATTTGAAATACCTGAAATCTTAATGTAATTTAACATATTTTGCTTATATTACTCTCCCCGTTGTTCTGCGCAGTCAGCCCTTGGAGATCGCTGGTTCGAGTCCATCATCAATCATGGCCGGGAGTTCCCAGGGGGCGGCGCACAATTGTCCGAGTGCCGCCCGGGTGGGGAGGGCTCAGGTCGGCATGGTAACCCTCGGTTCACCACGCACCAGTGATTACTGTGGCCGACGGCACCTTCACGCTGCTGTAGACCTACAGCGCGAAAAAAGACGGCTTGGTGGGACACGTTTTGGAGGATTGGAGATTCTAAAATTAAAATCAAATATATATATATATATAATGTACCCGATCTGAAGCAAGTGCAAAACCTGCCCCAATATTAAAGTAAAAAGTATAAGTATTGTAAAACTAGCAAGAAATGACTTGGTTGTAGTAGCTGCAGTTATATTGTTTTAGGTTATTTTATTATGTGTACACTTTGGCCCTCTAACTCAGTGGACCATATTTAGCAGCAAGCACAAAGGCAAAGACACCATTTCTTAGAGGAATAAGACCATTTAATATAAAACAAGAAACAACTCTGGTCTTTACTGCAACTAAGTTTATACTGTTATATACCGTTGAAATTTGTTTTATTCAGCAACAAAAAGAAAATTGCATTAGCTTCAGAATTATTTTTTTTAAATAGTAAACCAATGCTTCTGGCAAGTATTTTGAACTGCCTTACATAGGGAGTACTTCCCTTCAAATAACAGTACTTGTTTTTCTTGGTTTAACACTTTCCTTTAAGGACCAGGATCGTGTTAACATGATCATACTGGAGTGGGCTTCTAGGACCATGAACATGATAAAAAAAAAAAAAAAAACACCTTTAGTTTTGATGACTTACAGGGCCACCGTACTTTGCAGTACAGGCTTGAACACACATATTAATGGAAAGGGGAGGGACTGACGTTCACTTCCTGATAGTCACTGAGAGGGGCATTTAGTGTCTAAAGAAGGGCGACCGTTTACAGCAGCCCACAGAGACAGAAGCAGAATCCGACTGCATCCCACTGAAAAATGCTTGGTCCTGAAAGGGTTAATAAACGACGTGGTAAGTCTAGCTGTAGCACTGTGCAGAGATGCCATTGGTACTGGTTGTGCCATTTGGTGCTACTTGCATGTATTTGCAATGAATGCATGCTCAGTAACTACACATTTTATACTGAAACACCTGCCCAATCGTGTCAGCTTGCAATTACTAAAACCGTTTACTTGGTTTCTTTGAGCTTCTTAATTGTAAAAAAATAAAAAAATAAATAAATCATGCATTTGCCTCTCTGTGCTCGGCAGCTAGTCCTTCAGCTTGCCCCCCCCCCACACACTTTTTAACAAAGTTAGGCGCCTTTAACAGAAACACAAAATTCTTGGACTATTGCTTCTGACATTGATTAAAGCACTGAATTATTGAACTGCTTTTAGAATGAAACACTGACCTTTAGGAACCAAAACTGACTCTGTGTTATTGAATAAGAAAGTTTACTGGTCCAGAGCTTATCTATACTCAGAATGAGTATAAGACTTTTACAGTTAAATAAACTGTTAATACAAAAGCTTTATTTTTACAGACGGTTATTATTTATCACCATTGAACATTATGTAAAACTCCTTAAATTAGGCCTTTGAAAATTGTCAAAATGGTCCTGAAAAGTCTTTAAAATTTGTATCAGAGGAATGTGTGAACCCCGTATTTACGACATCTGGTTGAGTTTCTTACATTTCTTTAAATATAAAATACTACACATCAGAAATGAGATTCCACAGACACCTTCTATTAAGGGGGACTCCAGCACAATTTTACCAACTACACCTATTAAGGCTACTATGGGGGCTTTTTCTTTGATTACCTTACAGGAACTGACAGAGCTACTTCAACATATGAGAGCTACTACATGCTGTCGTGATCCTATTCCTACAAAACTATTAAAATATGTTCTTGGTGTTAATAATACCCACATTTTAAAAATTATGCATGGTTTACTTTCCTCTGGTATAGTTCCCTCAGCTAAGGTAGGTAGCTGTGGTAAAGCCTATGCTTAAGAAACACAGTTTGGAACCCTAAGGTCCTCAATAACTCTCAATCTCCAACCTACCAGTCTTAGATAAGGTTCACAAAAATAGGAGGAGTGGCAAACACTGTTGCAGCAGCAAAGGTCATTTCGCTGCTTAGCGCCCTCACAGGTCGGGAGGGAGATTTACAACCAAAACTCATTGTATTTCTGTCACAGCCCCTCGTTTTTTTTGTTGGTAGTTTGTCTTTAGCAAGAGCTTTGACATCATAATACCTTTTTCTGATGTCTGCGATGTTTTTTGAAGCCTTCGACAAAGCTACTTTATTAACTATTGTTTGCCATGCCTTCTTTTTTCTGCTTTACAATGTTTTGTACTCGGAGTTTTTCCAAATAAAGACGATTAATTGTGCATTACTTCTTCCAAAATAAGTGCGTCTTTTCCTCTGAGAAGTTTTCTTTTCGTTTTTTAGGGCAACCTGTTTGAGCCATTGTTTGTCTTTCAAACTTTTCCAGCACAACCTTTGGCCAGTAGGCATGTTTGTACTTACTGAGGCCATTCAATACTCCTTTACGATGAGTGGCAGGTTTACGATTAGAACTAGTCAGCTGCAGTGCAGGCTGCATTGCGTCTTCACTTAGAATAAAACTAGCCCTGTATGAAAATGACCCCCTTGGTCACTAGTGGGGAGTTAGGGTTAGGGTTAGGGTTAGGGTTAGGGTTAGGGACAGGGAAAGGCAAAGAACCAACAGCATTCGAATGAAGCATGATAGTGGGTTCACATCTAGTAGATGCCACAGCAGCAAGGATAGTTATGTTGCAAGCCTTTGACATAAAGATTGAGCAGCCTCCATAGCTTAAATTGAGGTGGAATGGCCACAAATATGAATCTTCAGCACACTTATCATTTAGTAACCAGTTTCCGCAAGGTTAACAGGCAGCTCAATGTTGCTTGTTTTGTATGATTACCTCTAAATCCCAGTTCACATTCAGGTGGACAATCATCACACAGGCTGGATCCCAGCTGGTTGTTCTCCTCAAGTGTACAGACATTATTTTCAGTTGGAACTTCCTCTGTGATAGGGACACATTCCTGTTCTATGAATTCCTCTTCAAAGAGAACACGTTCCTGTTGAGGGACCTCTTCATCTTTAACACACGTCACAACCTGCTTTAGACTTGTACACCACACCTGCTGAAAGGGCTCCTCTTGTGTGTAAGCTGCTTCTATCCTTGGCCCCTCCTGTGCTTCAGACTTTGGCATAGCATGGCTCTCTTTGGGATCTGTGTGAAAGAATTGTACAAAATTATAACTCTTACTTACTAGCCAGGTTCCTCTATAAGCCAGCATCGTATCACAATTCTACTGAGAGATGTCATTGGGGGGGGGGGGGGGGGGAGGGGGGTCATTCCGGTGGAAACCCCACAACAGGTAAGGAATACAGCGAGTGTCCTCCAATAGCACAACCAAATCAATCAACTCTTTACAACCCTTATACTTTTAATTACAAAAAGTATTCTAAACTATCCATGGCTAAATTGCTGACACATTTTCAGGGTATGTATTGGGGGTGGGGTACGTAGGACTAAACCTCCCAGAAGGACATGGGCTGACAAGCGCTAATTTGATAATTGCTTTTGTTTAATTATCACCTGCACCTGGTAAAGACTGTCAATGAGTGCCAGGTGCAGGGTTTAAAAAGCGTGCAGCCAGTCTGTTCTGGGCTGCTGTGTGAGGAAGCCTGCTTGATAGTGTGCTCAAGAGTATTGAACGACAAAGGTACTGTGTAAAGCCTTTTTGTGTTATTTGTTTAAGAAACGGTGTGTTGTGTTTGATTTTTGTTTCAACAGGTAAACAGCTTAGCTGTCCTGTTTGTTAGTTAGGTTCCTGTTTATGTGTTTTAGTTAGTGCTCAAGAAAAGAGCAAGTTGTTTGTTTTTGTTTTATTTATTTTATTTTGTATTAAAAACCAAGTTCCTGTGTCTATTTTTAAAGGGGTAAGGAACCCGAGTAGTGGAAGCTCAGTTACAGTGCTAAGGGTTACTCTTGAATGAAGTCGCTGTCCAGTTCTGATGTACATTTGTATGGGGAAACTGGGCTGTCATTGTAAGAGCAGAACATCCCAAAAACTGGGCTGAATTCAGAACAGCATGGCGCCCCAGAATTTGGGACGTAGCTTGAGAACAGTGTAAAACTGTGATTACAGTAGATAAACTAATGCAACCTGTAACAAAACTCTAATAGTGGGCAGGATATATAGAATAAATCATGAAAATGATTATAGATGCATGCTATTTGAAAGAAAAAAGTAGTAATTCTTACATTAGTGCATGTAATAGTCAGATATAGTTTATTAGTACAGCAAAATACCACATTATATTTTAATTGAAAGGTTCTCTCTCTCTCTCTCTCTCTCTCTCTCTCTCTCTCTCTCTCTCTCGTTTAAAAATGCCTCCAAGCTTTCCCACTCGTGTTGACGTCATATTCCTCCGACAGACAAGGACCAATCAAAACGCGAGATTTATGTGGTTCCATCCCAAAAACTGGGTCTTTGTCACACTGCAAAAGTTTTTTCTGTGAAGGCTGTGTAGAGATGGTTTCAGAAATTCATTCTGATGAAGAAAGCGATTCCGAATCATTCTCGTCTGCCTCAGACATGGATTTAGATCAGATACAAGACTTTAAAAAAGTGAAATGTCGCTGGCATACCAGACTTAGGAAAACTGTACCATGCGCTGTTTATAAGTAACTGAATTATATGCTAAAAACTATATATATATATATATATAAAAAACGTGATGGCAGTTAGTATTGGGTATTGAATATCTGTTTGATTTAATTGTGGCTGGATTTACCAGAAAGTAGCTTGTGATGTCAGTTGTAAATAATGCTGTTGCCTTTTTTTCATTTTTGTGTATGCATTTGTTTTATATTGACTTGTTGGAGCGTGGTATGTTTGTATTTTGCTTAAGTAAATCTAATAAGCAGGTGCTTTTGTTGTATGATATTGTATACATGAATGTTTGTATGGGTGAGTTTTGTGTTTTTGGTGTGTGTGTGTGTGTATATGATAGATGTATAAATTTCTGTTAGGTGTAAATTCTATTTCAATAAGACATAAGCAGCTGCTTTTTGTTTTATCTTGGCGAGAGCCGAGTTCAAATCAGCATACAGTTTTAACATCTACTCCCATGTAATGGAAATCACATGAACATTACAGTCTTTCTTTAAGAATTTTACAATGTTAATCTTACTTATTATAGCAGATTTAAAGCCACAGTTTTTCTAGAAATCCATATGTTTAATCAGCTTTGATATTTATAGTATAGGACTATATAGGCTAAATAGTTTTTAAACAGTTTTTTTCTTTCTTTTTTTTAATAACCAGTTATATTTGAAGTAAAACAAGTTTTACTTTGCAAAAACTGTCAAGTTTGGTGTTATTTGAAAGAATAATTGGTTTACAATAAACAAATGTTATGATTTCTTGGTTTGTGAGTTATGTTTATTTGAATAAATCCATTTTCTTGTTAACATTCTGAGGAATCTAGAGAAGGGTTCTAGAATTATTCAGGGCTCTAAAGCAGTGGTGCACAACTCGGGTCATGGAGGGCCGGTGTCCTCCTGGTTTTTGTTCTAACCATACCCTAAATTAGTTCACTGGACCAATTAAGCTTCTAACTATGTTCAATAAAGTACTTTAGGGTGCAGCTGGAATAAGAACCTGCAGGGCCACCGACCCTCCAGGACCGAGTTGTGCACCACTGGTCTAAAGGGTTAAAGAGTTGGCATGACCAAGCAACACCATCAAAAAATAAATCAATCTTACCTTAAAATAACCCCTGGTTCTCGTTCCTCTGAAAGTCTTGTTCATTGCAGTCGGGGTTCATGTTTCTGAGAGGTTGTTTAATGTCTGCATCTGCAGCCTTCATGCATTCCCGCACTGCTTTCAACTCGCTCTCTGATATTTCCAATCTCAGCTTCAGACTTTCATTCTCTTTCTCCTTTCCAGCCATTTCCATTCGGAATTCAGTGAATCTGCCGCCGACAACTTTTGTGATTTGGCACAAGACGGTGTCTACAGCCGCTTTCACTGCGTGCTCGATGGTAGAGGCGAGCTCGTCTTGAAAGAACGACACGGAGACGCTGACGTCCATTTTTTTAAATGGAGAATTTAACATTCATATACAATGATCAACTATTCTGGTTTGATAAGACTTTGCAAGGAGTAGCTTTCGTCTTTCAAAACTTAAACGTGTTTGTTTTCTCAGTAAAACGTCATATTGACAATGTATTAAACATCTCTGTCGGAGTTCTTAAATAAAACAGAAAAGGGAGTATTTGTCTCAACACTGCATGAGGTAACAAATTACCCCCAAAAAATCACAAACCATTAAAAAAACATTTTATCCCAACTTAATTCTTTAAACAGCGAGTGATAAAATGCTGTAAAATCAGCAGCCGCTGCACTCGCCTGTCTCTCCAGTATAAACGAAGCAAACGTTTCAATTTCGTGTACCGAAAATGAAAACGTTACTAGAGTAACTCTCGCGTATTATTGGCTGCAGAAATATCCCTAGAACCCAGATTGCGGGACTGATTTGCTGGCCTCCCTGTTGAAGCAAAGGCGGGATCAAGTTATGAAACTGAATACCAGAGTTCGCCACGTTGGCTCCACTGCGTTGTGTTTTACTATGAAATGTCCTATAATGGATCCCAAATGGCGTCAGTTTTGTCACTCGGCTTTGTAATGCGCGTTTTTCAATGAGCTTTTTTATTCTGAGTCAGGCATCAGTCCTCCTCGACTCAGTCGTCAGATTATAGGAGAAACCTCAAATTGGCGCAAAGGTCATTCAAAATGATCTAGACAGCATTCAGAACTGGGCAGACACATGGCAAATGACATTTAATAGAGAAAAGTGTAAGGTACTGCACGCAGGCAATAAAAATGTACATTATAAATATCATATGGAAGATACTGAAATTGAAGAAGGAATCTATGAAAAAGACCTAGGAGTTTATGTTGATTCAAAAATGTCTTCATCTAGACAATGTGAGAAAGCTATAAAAAAGGCCAACAAGATGCTCGGATATATTGTGAGAAGTGTTGAATTTAAATCAAGGGAAGTAATGTTAAAACTTTACAATGCATTAGTAAGACCTCACCTAAAATATTGTGTTCAGTTCTGGTCACTTCGTTGCTGCTCTAGAAAGAGTGCAAAGAAGAGCAACCAGAATTATCCCAGGTTTAAAAGGCATGTTGTATGCAGACAGGCTAAAAGAATTGAATCTATTCAGTCTTGAACAAAGAAGACTACGCGGTGATCTGATTCAAGCATTCAAAATCCTAAAAGGTATAGACAATGTCGACCCAGGGGACTTTTTTGACCTGAAAAAAGAAACAAGGACCAGGGGTCACAAATGGAGATTAGATAAAGGGGCATTCAGAACAGAAAATAGGAGGCACTTTTTTACACAGAGAACTGTGAGGGTCTGGAACCAACTCCCCAGTAATGTTGTTGAAGCTGACACACTGGGATCCTTCAAGAAGCTGATGAGATTCTGGGATCAATAAGCTACTAACAACCAAACGAGCAAGATGGGCTGAATGGCCTTCTCTCGTTTGTAAACTTTCTTATGTCCTTAATAAACAAAAATAATCAGAGAAGGAATCTGTAAAGAAACACAACTGAGATTGCAGTTAGTTGTATACATAAATGTATAACAGTAAAATCATTTTGTTGAGAGAAATCCAAATTTTTTTTTTTTAACGGAGTTGCCTGGAGGTCAGGGTGGTAAACTTTTATCAAAACAAGCCCTGTTTTGTAACGGGACAGCCCATCTCTAGTATGTCCAATAGGAATGCATGGGCGGGGTCATGTATTTATTTCCAGTCTTTTGAATCGTTTCCAGGTCGTGTCTGCTGTGGATTGACATTAAGTGACTTCGCTCATGTCCAGTGTGGATGGAGCTTTAGAATCATTTTAATAACTAATCTTGCGGACGTAAGTTTAAGAGTTGTTTAGGTATGTTTCCCAATAAAATTGAAATGTCTATTCTGTTTTAATGAAATTTTAAAGTGGAAATAATTCTTAAATAATTTTCCTTTAATTATTATATAACATGTTCAACGTGCTTGTAACAGTAATTAAATTAGAAAAACGAAACTCACATGTGTATTCTTCTGTGAGCAATATAGCTAAAATTACAACAACATGAAGTTTTACTCTGTACATGTTATGTATCTCTCTCTGGGAAGGAAGGAGTTACCTGTGTTAAGAATTTTGCAACTAATCATATCACACCATGTTTTAATAGCATGTTCTAAATACAGTATATATAATGACTTACATATTTTAGTTGAGACATGCAATTTACATGGATTGGCTAGACTGCTTTCTCATAGATACACCACACAAGCTGAAGATATTTTAATTAATTTCAAGGTGTTTGTGATTTTAAACATCATTTGCATTTTCATTTGTAAAATCAGAACAGAATATAAAAACTCTCTTAAAAATACTAACTCTGAAATCAAGTGTGTAACTTGAGACAATTTTTTTTCACACAGCCATACTATGTTTTAACCTATCAAAGTATACCATGTTTATACTGATATGAATATTTTAGGTACAATTTTTGTATGTAATTTACTGGTTTGAAATATACTTATGTACTGAAGCATATGGTACACCTTTTGTTTTCATCACAATATCTATATTTTACAATATTGCATTCATGAACTTTCACTTGATTTGAGCACGTTCATCTCTTCAGCGACAGGGCTTCTGTCTTGCGTAAATGTTCTGGTGTTTTTTAAGGAATTCCACCAGTTGTGAATTCGCTGGTGTTTTTTGAGGTTGCCTATTTGAGAGAAACTCTTCTCACATTCATTGCAGTTGTGTGTTTTCTCTCCTGTGTGAAGTCGCTGGTGTTTTTTAAGACTCCCTAATTCAATGAAGCTCTTTCCACAAGTTGTACAGTGGTGTGGCTTCTCTCCTGTGTGAATTAGCTGGTGTTGTTTAAGTCTTCCTGATCGAATAAAGCTCTTTCCACATTCATTACACTGGTGTGGTTTCTCTCCTGTGTGAATTAGCTGGTGTTGTTTAAGGCTTCCTAATCGAGTGAAGCTGTTTCCACATTCAGTACAGTGAAACCGTTTCTCTCCTGTGTGAACACACTGGTGTCGTCTAAAGGTTCCTAAATAAGTGAAACTTCTCCCACAATCTATACAGTGGTGCGGTTTCTCTCCTGTGTGAGACCGCTGGTGTTGTTTGAAGTTCCCTAAATGAGTGAAGCTCTTTCCACATTCAGTACAGTTGTGTGGTTTATCTCCTGTGTGAATTTGCTGGAGATTTTTTTCTAACATGGTTGTCCCACGGGGTGAAGGTGACCTTGGTCCATGTTGTGATGAAGGATGTGTTTGGATAGCCTCCAGCTGGGAGATGTGATGTTTCCTCTGAATGGAACCCAGCTCAGCCCCATCCTCTCCATTAGTATACAAGTCATGAGATGTCTCTCCTTCATTTAATAAAGCACCAGGCTTGATTGCTTCTGGTTTAATATGGGCAGCTTCAGGAAGCTCCTCTTTAATGTGGACATGTTCCGTTTCTGAGGCCTCCTCTTTAATGTAAGAAGATGCTATTTCTGATCCATGTCTTCTACCAAGACATACCAATTTCAAATCCGTATCTGAAAAACAGAAGCAAGTTTTTTTAATTTCACATATTCCCTAAATAAATTTGTTTTGAAAAATACCATTACAAATGTTTGACTTAAAAGTAAGTAATTATTTAGGATTTACTTTTTAAAAGGAAAATGTATTCCTTTTAAATGTATTCAAATTCTGTAAACAAACAAACAAACAAACAAACAAAAAACATAGATGAACCTACGAAGGTTTAAAGCTACCTTCGAATTCCTGGCTAGCGAACGAACCTTCGAACACTGCCCTACATACAATATTAGATTTTTTACATATTCACCTATGCTACAGAGAGAATGCTAACAACAGGTATGCACAGACTGCAGAGTGCTCAGTTACATGGTCTAGCGAGGTGAACTTTATAAGAGAATGCAGAGCTTGTTTTCCCATTAGTTTTGTTTATTACATTCCACATACAGAATATATAATCGCAAGACAAAACAAAAATCCAATGTTGACCACTATATACATAACATTTCCCTTGCAAGTGGGCCCGTATTGGACAGCGTGTGGAGTGACGTCCCTGCATCTGTAAATCTGAAACGCTAACTTCAGCCGCTAGAGATCTCTATTTGTCAGCTTGGGTTGCGTGCACATTCTAATCTAGACTGCAGAATTCTTGCTGTCAAAAACATGGGGATCAAGAGCAGCCATCCTCATCCTGTGTTTTATAAAATGGGTATTTTAAATACTATATCCTGATTGGTCAAAACAGGTCAGGAGACTGTGTGGTCCAGTGGTTAAAGAAAAGAGCTTGTAACCAGGGGGTTCAAATCCCACCTCAGCCACTGACTCCTTGTGTGACCCTGAGCAAGTCACTTAACCTTTGTGCTCCGTCTTTCGGGTGAGACGTAATTGTAAGTGACTCTGCAACTGATGCATAGTTCACACACCCTAGACTCTGTAAGTCGCCTTGGATAAAGGCGTCTGCTAAATAAACTAATAATAATAATACATGGGGTACTGCTATTACAGCATATCGACATGAGTCGGCACTTCTTTTCAAAACGCGTCAAATCATTGGTAGATATCCATACAACACTAGAATTTTGAAGAAAAAAAGGCACACATATTGCAATTTACTGTAATAAACATGACTGAAGAGATTTATGTAAATGTTCGAGAAAACGAAGTGTACCTGAGATATTGAAACACTCTGAATCGGACATCAATGTTAATTAAAGTAGTGAAAAAAAGCAAATGTAAGTATTCAAATGTGAAGTAAATATGCCACTGTAAAGCAGTAGCACACATCTGGTGTGGATCTCTCACTATCCCGGATAACAAAGATAATAAAATAAACACTGTATAACGGGACATTTTGGAGGGGAATTTATTTAGGCTCTATTGGCGGTTTTGATTGGATCGCCAATAATTCTTCCACCAATCAGAGTGTGGCATACAGTGAGTGATCCCGCCCTCTGACAGACTGGTATGCAGCACAGGATAAAGAAGCACTGGGCAAGGGAAAGAATGTGTCTGATGTCAAAGTGAATATGACAATATGAGAATGGCAGTGAGTGATGAAGCCAATTTGCTTGGAAAAAATGAAAAGCAGACCTGACATTTACATCAATGGATTTAGAAAATCTGGAATTTATGATGCGATCAGAAACTCAGAGGCAGTGTAAACAGCGACTGCTACTGTGGTACCTGCACGGCTGTTCTTTTTTATGTTAAGCAGTTTTGTGTTATTTTTTTACAAGGGTTTAATTAAGTACTGCAACAGGCAAAATAGTTTATTCCAGTCTTGTTAGAAAGTCTGTAACAAAAGCAAATTTGCTTTGCATTATTATTGTCATTGTTTGTTGTCATGCTGATGCGCTGGGGAGACCGCACTGTGGTTGATCCCCGGAGCCAGCATCGCAGCCGTTGTGAGTGCTGATGCGCCAGAGAGGCAAAATAAGCCGATCCCTGGAGCCAGCATTACACTTCAGCCATCAACACCAGACAGAAGGATATCTACATCATCATATGGAAGGAAACGCAAATGGATGGAGACGCAGATGGAACACATTAGTTTACTGTAAAGCTACGTCTTAGTTGGTGCTTATCTTGGTGAGAGCCTAGTTCAAATCGGCATGAAGTTTTAACATTTACTCTCATGTAATGGAAATCGTTTTCGCAAGTGGCAATACTGTCCTACAATTACTAAATGATATTGTGATCATTCCACAATGTTATGTTAGTGAACCAGAGCTTTGTTTTAAAACTGAGAGTTAGCAAATTGTTAAAGTGTACTGCAGCTCCTAATCCTTTCCAATTACTGGCATCTTAAAATTAAGGACTATATAACGATAATGCGGCAACTCATTTTTAGAAGCCCTTCATTGCTGTTTTTCGAGTTGCTGCAGTGACATTGTAGATGCTATAACAAGTTACTGTAAATGACACTGTTTTAGAAGGCAGATTTCATTAAGCAAACGTATTTGAATGTTTTTTAAATTAAAAGTAGAAATACAGTATTGACATTTTTCTTTGTGAACATGCAAAGTGAAAAACGGCAATTCAAAACCCGTCAAAATCTACCATGGCAGCAAATCCGACGAATTTAATGCCAGCCAAAATCTCCCGTTACACGGTATTCAGAACGAATCAATGACAGACATACAAGTCAGGAAGGATCGAGGGACATTGCCCAGCTTTACAGTGTCACTCACCTCTCTCAGTGATACTAGAAGGTGGCGTTTCCTCCTGCAGGATCCGCTCATTGGCCTGGTCACACCCCAGCTCAGTCACTTCCTCCTTGATCTCAACAGTCCTGTCTGCAGAAACAACCCATTGAATAGGAAGCTCTGGGCTGATGTGAGCTGCTTCCATCTCAGAAACTTCCTTTGAGTGAGGCTGATCCGTTCTCACTGAAGAAAAGGAGACAAGACTTTCAGACCGAAAGCTTCTAATTGGTCAGAATGCATTTAAATTGTTCTCATTTGAGTCTTTGCAGGACTCACTATCTCATTCTAACCCAGCCATCCCCAAAACTGTCAAGTAATTACTATTAATCCCATGCTATTAAACTTCACATATCAAACATTATTTTAAATGTGCCCTTTTTATATAATTTCCCGTGTGTGTACTTTGGTTTATGCAACAGAAGGAGCTAACTCACAAAAGGAATGCCATGGCGCTATTCCAGCCCTACATTCTTTAATGAAAATGTTTGTTATATCAGGGAAACTATAAACATCAGGCTGGCTAACAATATATGTACTAAACATTATTTTAATATTCAGAGTTATTTACAGTCTGGTTAATACTTGAATGCAATAATTGCAGTAAACTGACATGCATGTTAAGTTATTACAGAAAATATCACAGGGGTCGATAGCCCCACCTCACGCTAGTGTCACAACACACAATGTGATCATTAAACAAAAGCAAACCGGGCTGCTGTTCAGCTTTTCAGTTTCGTTTTGAAAATGATATGAAATAAACGGGCTGCATTGCACTGGAGTATGACTTAGGCCTAAACTTCAAAATGAACTGGTTTTGCTTACCTATTGAATTACTCTCCGTCTCTCCCTCTCTCTCTCTCTCTGCTTACGGAGAAAGTGTCTGCTGTGTCTTTATTTCTGAACTACTACTTTTCAAGCCTTTCGTTTAGGATTTGAGCCGTTTCAATAGCATCAGCAACTAAAACAGAGAGAAAAACAATTGCACACCAACCAAACACAACAAACCCTGCACAAAATGCATAGATCGCAAGAAGAGCGAGACGAAACGGGCACCATTTCGGATCAATCCCAGCACATTGCAGAGTAAAACACAGCGCTGCGTGAGTCAGCATGGCGAACTCGGGTCTCTAGTTTCAACCCTCCTCCAGTCAGAGCGATCCAGTCTTTGCTTCGACAGGGAGGCCAGCCAATCAGCCTCGCAAGCTGGGTTTAGAGTGTTTCTACAGCCAATCATACGCGACGGTTCCAACCAGACACGCCCGTTTTTAGTGACGTATAATTTCAGTAGAGGAAATAGAAACGTTTGATTTGTTTACGCTGGAAGGGAGAGAGGTTGTTTTCCGTCGCTGTGGATTTTACTGTATCGCGTCTCCTGCTGTGTTGAAGTGTTTTGTAGTAGTTTATAGTTTTTTTTGTTCGGTTTATTACTTCCACGGATTTCAGGGACATAGAGTCTCTTTTTTCTGTTTGAACTCAGAGCGTGGAGCGACGGAGAAGTTGATCATGTCAACATGATTGTTTACTGAGAAAATAAATTCAATTTAAGTTCTGTTAAAGATCTGCAAGATTCGTACTCCTGGAAAAGTAACACGAGTTTGTTGTGTGTGTGTGGTTTTTTTTTTTGATCACACCAAAAATAAGTGTTCAATATATTTGAATGGGACTTATCCAGTAAAGAAATTATAAATACAAACCAAAGCCGGTGTTTCTGAAACAAAAGAAGATTCCTCTGGACCAGTCTAAAAAAAACAAAAACGAAAAACCGGTGAAGATGGAGGTCAGTGTCTCCGTGTCGTTCTTTCAAGACGAGCTCGCCTCTACCATCGAGCACGCAGTGAAAGCGGCTGTAGACACCGTCTTGTGCCAAATCACAAAAGTTGTCGGCGGCAAATTCACTGAATTCCGAATGGAAATGGCTGGAAAGGAGAAAGAGAATGAAAGTCTGAAGCTGAGATTGGAAATATCAGAGAGCGAGTTGAAAGCAGTGCGGGAATGCATGAACGCTGCAGATGCAGACATTAAACAACCTCTCAGAAACATGAACCCCGACTGCAATGAACAAGACTTTCAGAGGAATGAGAACCAGGGATTATTAACAAGCGTCAAAGGTACGTTTAAGATGCAATAAAAAAAAGCCATTTAAATACTCCTTGTTATTATTTGTGGGTAGATGGTGTATTTTAAATCAAATCAAATCAAATTTTATTTATAAAGCGCCTTTCATGGCAAGCCATGCCAAGGCGCTTTTAACAAGAAAAAGGACATTCGGAAGTGCTTAGTACAAAAAACGATATAAACAATACAAACAGCAAACAAAAATTAAAGCAAATAAAAACAACACAACTCAAACTGAATAAATAGGAATAAAACTATATAAAAAATAAATAGTATAAAGATATAAAAGCACTATTATAAAAGTATGCATGGTAGAGCGTTCCAGAGTTCAGCTGCGCTGTGACTGAATGCTCTACCCCCTGTCCTTTGCTTTAAAATCCTTGGGACAGATAGCAGCCCGCCATACGGGACTAAAATATCCTTCAAATAGGCCGGAGCCAAACCGTTTAGGGCTTTATAGGCGATAAGAAGAACCTTACAGTGAATCCTGGACAGCACCGGGAGGCAGTGGAGGGCTGCTAACACTGGGGTAAGGTGCTCACTTTTTTGTTTTGGTTAGCACCCTGGCTACAGCATTTTGTACAAGCTGCAATCGTGACAGAACCCAGTTTCGAATTCCAGAGAACAGGGCATTGCTGTAATCAATCCTAGAAGATATGAAGGCATGTATCTGTCTCTCAGCATCGTGCTGTGAAAGGAAGCGCCTCATCTTGGCGATGTTTCTTAGGCTAAAGAAAGATACTTTAATTATATTCTGAATCTGTGGCTGAAAGGAGAGCTTGGGGTCAAAAATTACACTCAGATTCCTCATTTTGTAATTTTAAAACTTAACTAACACAATATGTGCTGCAAGCCTTGCCTTTTATTTGAATGCAGGTAGGAGATTAATTTGTTATAGAAAAATTCTAACGAAAAAAATAATCTTACAGAAGTGTTTTGTATAGTTGATCTGATAAATAAAATCAGGAAATGATCGGTCCTATTGCTTAAAACAAACAAAAAAAAATTACTAATGGAGGTTATTATTTAGCAGAGAATAGTTATTTATTTTTGGCACAGGGTAAAATACATATAGCAACACCATTAAACATGCATTTTAACCCTAAGATGTATGTTGTGGATTTATGTCTCTAGTTAATGTGCCAATACTGAAGTAAGCGTCCAATGTTGTTAGAAGTTATTATTACACATCTAGAGATTTCTTCACTTACCAAAAATAGTTTTGAAAACTGTAAATAACTTGTTTCAACAAAACTACTTTGAGAATATGTATGCTATCCCCCTGCAGTCACTGAAAACATTGAAACTTGTATTCTATGTCTCAAAAGTTTCCTCCCCAACCATTATCATAAACCCAGTTATCAGTTTCACAGTTATTTAAATCTAAAAGTAGCTTCTGCCTGTTTCTTCCCACTCTTTCTCTAGAAGCTGAATCCAGCTCCTGATGTTCAAGTGTTTTAGTTTGTTGCATCACAGATACAAAATCAAACTATTACTGCTGCTTTGTGGAATTCAGATTTTTCTTGACGTTCTTTCAGTGTTGTAACGGCTGATCCCCACATTTTTAAAGGACTTGTTTTCTCTGCATTCTGTACAGTTTTTCTACCAAAATGCATGCAATACTTACAGTAGATGCCTTCAAATTTTGCAAAGACAAAATGTTTTTTTTTCTTTTATTTCTGTTATGTATTTATTTTTTTTAAAACATCTGTCCCATGATGGCTAACTGGAACACTGCAAAACAAATGTATACGTTGCTGTCAAGCACACAATATAATACTAAGTTATTCTTTGTATACCTGCATTAGCTATTATGATCTTTATCCAATCGGTATCGGTCGCTATGGGCTGATAATCATCAGCTATCGGTAACGGCCAAGAAAATCTTAATCATTGCACCCCTAGAAGCTAGCAGTGCTTGACCCCAACCTGATTTTCAGCTCTCAGGCCAAATGATTAATTTCCCGGTAATCGTCGGGACACACTTGAAATCTGGATGTGTAAGTCTCTCTCTGAGACCAATATATATGATTTCTTATTTCATAAAACTGTTTGAGGTCAGCTTGGAATCACCCTATTGTATTTATCAGTAGAATTCTGAAAAGCTGTGTAGTAAGGTATCAATTAAAAACTTGTACAGGTTTGTTTCACACAGATCCTGAAGAGAGACGTGCTTTCAGTAAAGAAGAGGAGGGGCCAGTGATAGAAGCTGTTTACACAAAAGAGGAAATCTCTGATCAGGAGTGGTGTGGAAGTGTAATGGAGATTACAGAGCTGACATTTGTTGACAGTAAAGACGTCCCTGAATTTGAACCTGTCCACATTAAAGAGGAGGCCCTGGAACTGGAGTGTGTTCACATCACAGAGGAAGTTTCTAAAAAAAATCAAGTCAATGTACTGGAGGAGGATATAGTTAAGATGGAATCTAGCCATTGTGATGAATGCCCACCTGAATTGGTCTGCATGAAACCCAATCAGCCTGTCTCTGAAGACACTGGTTCTAGTGTTGGAGAAGAGGGCACTGTGCTGGGGTCCATTCAGGGGAAACATCACCCCCCTCAGGAAAGAGCTGCAGATGGAAAGGAGGAAGGAGTGATGCCGTCCACGAGCAGCACAGCATGTGAGTAAAGCGGAGGACAGCAATGCAGTCACACATGGGGATTGAGGTGGACTATGGTTTATTTTATATTATCAATGTTCTCTAAATCTGCCTTTACCTGGATGTGAGCCAGGCTTTTATGTAAAACTCAGATTTTTAACCATTAACCCCTTTACAGACAAGCATTTTTGTCATAGATGTCAACCCACAGCCAAGCATTTTTTTAACCTACTGTTTTAAAACCTAAAATGTACTGTTTTAACCACCCTGTTTTAAAAAACTTATTTAAGACAGTGACCTTTTTTTATATATTTCCAGACCCTTGCTGGGACACACTACTGCATTTTCATCCAAACAATGTTTTTGGTAAGATCATAAAATACAGAAAAAATTGAAAAAATGAAAAACGTGATTTTTTAAATTATATTTTACATTTAGGATGTATTTTGTTTTTAACAAGCATGCTTTTTTAAAAATAAATTGTTACTGTACCTTAGGTACCCTAGGGTAAAGTAAAGGACTTTCTTTCACAATTTAACATTAATTAGAAAATGGATCGGAGATTTCCTTTAACCTGATTGGTCAATGCGAGGGCTGTAATCTCTGGTACAGGACCTTGAATGTTCTCTTTCAAGCTGTTTAATCACTGTTCCAATCCGCCGGATAATACGTCAGTACAGTATTCGTGTATTTTACCTTTTGTCAGCTTGAAGAACTTGTACACGCCTTCTGAATATTTAATGCTGTTAGATCTTTGCCTTTCCCTGTTTCTGGTAGACTGTTTGCAGTTGTGCTGCTCCCACAGCTTTTTAGTGGTGCTGGGATCACATGTCTCATCAATGGGTGATGCCAAATCCAGTCGGGTTGCTAAGTGTCACCAGAAGAAACATTTTAATTCAGTAAACCTGATCTTGTACCCTCAGTGATATTAAGTGGTGTGGAAATCAGTGACTCGTACATGTGAGTGATATTAACTGGAGTGTGTTAATAATCAAAGTGATATTCTCAGTATTTGTACTCATTGACACCCATTATACTCAGCCTGCCTGGTATTAACAGGAGTGATATTAAGCAGGTTTGTGTAAGAATGCTGTACAATAACCTTTGTCACTCTTCTCTTTTTTTTCCATAGCTGCTAACGGAAATCTCACAGGAGAGAAATGTCATCGCTGCACAGAGTGTGGGAAGAGATTCAGTCATTTATTGTTCCTTAAAAGACACAAGCGAGTTCACACAGGAGAAAAACCTTATCACTGCACTGAGTGTGGGAAGAGATTCACGCAGTTAATACATCTTCAATCGCACCAGCGCATTCACACAGGAGAAAAACCTTATCGCTGCACTGAGTGTGGGAAGAGATTCATACAGTTAGGAAGTCTTAAATCACACCAGCGCATTCACACAGGAGAGAAACCTTATCACTGCACTGAGTGTGGGAAGAGATTCAAACAGTTAGGACATCTTCAATCACACCAGCGCATTCACACAGGAGAGAAACCTTATCACTGTACTGAGTGTGGGGGAAGTTTCACGCGATTAGAAAATCTTAAATCACACCAGCGCATTCACACAGGAGAGAAACCTTATCACTGCAAACAGTGTGGGAGGAGTTTCACACTGTTACAAAATCTTAAAAGACACCAGCGCATTCACACAGGAGAGACACCTTATCACTGTACTGAGTGTGGGAGGGGTTTCACGTATTTAAGTTCCCTGAAAATCCACCAGCGGATTCACAAAGAGAAATCTGTAGTGAATGTTTGAAGAGTTTCCATCAGTTATCAAACCTTAAAGAGGTAGTTACGAAAAATATAGAGTTATACGACCCCACGTGTTGCTACAACTGTTTAAATAACACATCAGTATTTGTTCTTTTCATTGTTAACATCCTGATAACTTTAAAGTCTGTTTCAAAGCTCTTTTCAATATGTCCACTCCAGTGCACTGGGGTTTGAGATCTGTCCTATAAATCGGTGGTGCACAAACTTTTTAAATGTCGCCCCCCTTTTTTAGCATACATTTTGTTGCCCCCCCCCCCCCACCTCCCGATTTCATGTATTTTTCCATAACCTCAAAACATCCAGATTTAGGTCAATACATACGCGTATCACAAATTCAGCATTTAAAATCAGTATATAATTTTTTTTTTATACCTAGTGAGTGATCACTTAACAGACATGTTAAACTTGGGTTTCTAACAAATAAATCAGTGAATATATATATATATATATATATATATATATATATATATATATATATATATAAATAATTTTAAATTTGGCAAGTCAACATCTAGCTAACATTTCTAGCAAATAAATCTGTGAAAGAATACATATATAACTTTTAAAATCTTTTTTATTTACTTTTTTTAAACATTTACTTAACAGATACATGTGAAAAACATTATCGTTCAGCAATTCAATCTAAAAAAATAAATCTGGGGTTTCACAAAATAAAGTATGCATGCCGGGAGCGAAGCGAGTCATCAAAAACTTTTGCTCCGTTTGTGGAGACGAAATAAAATAAATAAAACACAAAGAAATAAGAGTATGGATACACCACACACAAAAAAGGAAACAGTTAGGGAAACACCACCGGCTTGTTAAAGAGCTAATGTGATTATTATTATTGGTCAACATTATTAAAACAAATACGAAACCACTTTGACTAAAATGAAGGTGAAATAAAGAGAGATAGAAATACCAGTTGTTCTGCTATTTTTTGCTGTGTGACATCCTTCTTTTTATTGTCTTTATAACCACGAACACTGGTATCATAAAGAACATTATATTTTTCAACTTTAATAATTAAATTCTCATAATAATTTAATATTTTTTAATAATTACATTTTTTTTCTTATTCCTGTGGTAATCTCTGCTTGAGCGAGACAGTGACAGCCTGACAGCCACTACCTTTGACCTTATTTCTTATTGGTACACTGCGACACGAACAGTGCGTAGCGCAAATACAAATAAAACAAATGTATTTCTATATATGCTCGTTCGCTTTGCTTGCGGCCTGCATTACTCCATTTAACATGAGAAGGACCGGAGATATACTCATACCTAGAAGCCCTGCAGCAGTCTTTCTGATGGCTGTATTGAAATCACTGTAAAGAGTATAACGACAGGAGAAACAGTGGGATGTAACTAGTTTTTTTTTTTTTTTTTTTTAAGTATGTCACTGTGATGGAAATGTAATTAGCTCTGGTTGTAAATCTCCCTCCCGACCTGTGAGGGCGCTAAGTAGCGAAAGGGAAAGGCTTTGGACAGGTTGGCCTGACAGTTCATTTCCTGGGTCGGAAAGTCAGTCAGCCTGGAAAAAGGCAAGACTCCAGTGCAGGAACGTATTGACCTGGAAGGTAAACGAGGTAGCAGCTGCAGGCAATAGAGTCAGCTGTAATCGTTTACCAAGGGGTCATGCATGATTGCATAAAGGGGGCTGGAGAATTGTAAATCTTTTCCTTCGCTTGGGTTCTGAGATGCACGGAACTGGAAGGACCGGGAGAGTTCCCAAAAAGAAATAAAAAGTTTTTGTTAGTGTTTTATTTGTTTGTATCACTGTTAGTAATTGTCTCCGGAGCTGTTGCCTTGGGCCAGCACTACCCGGAACAACACTACACCACAGTCACTGTGATTTGTTATCACCCACCTTGAGCACTGCTGCATGCACCCGGACCGGTGACTGTGTTAGTAGTATTGGGGAGCGGATAACATGTTATTTGTTTTGTTTACAAATCATTATTATTATTTTCCTGCCAAGCTTTACACCAGGGGTGTATTGCTGGAGGATTATTGTTTGGTCGCTAGACCAGGATTTGTGTAAAAATAAAAAGAACATTTCCAAATTGGATTACAGTTTTCACTTGTGATTATTTCTGTACTGCATCACCTCTGCATCTGTTCTTAATCAGCAGCCACTTTGCCATAGTCACATAAACATCTGAACAACCAAAAAATATTATATATATATATATATATATATATATATATATATATATATATATTAGAGCTGTATTAAAAGGTTAGTTCAATAGCCAGGAAGTCGAAGATTGTTTTAAACCTTCGAAGGTTCGTCAGATGCCATTCACAGACTGTTTTTTTTTTTTTTTTGGTTAACAGAAATCGTTTGACAAGGTGTGAATACTATAAATCACACATTAAATGTAACTCTTATGCAAAATTTGATTTTCTAATTTGTTGTTTTAAAATCCAACCAAATATTTTTGTGCCGCTGCCTTGTAATGGAGCAGGGTAAAGCACTGGGGGTACCTACAGCAATTGTAGTTATTATTAGTTTATTTAGCAGACGCCTTTATCCAAGGCGACTTACAGAGACTAGGGTGTGTGAACTATGCATCAGATGCAGAGTCACTTACAACTACGTCTCACCCGAAAGACGGAGCACAAGGAGGTTAAGTGACTTGCTCAGGGTCACACAATGAGTCAGTGGCTGAGGTGGGATTTGAACTGGGGATCTCCTGGTTATAAACCTGGTTCTTTAACCACTGGACCACACAGCCTCCTATTGCTTTTATTCCTAGTGCTTTAGTAAAATATGTACTGAATACCTAGCGTACAAGACCGTGTAAGAGAAGTGCTATGGTAGAATATGTTTGAAACATACAAAACGTACGCTCACACTAATCATTTTAATTTCGAAAAAACTGAGCACCGTCCATCCCTCCCCCCTCCAGCCCGTGTTAACCAGAGGCAAATTTCTTCATTCACCATCTCGACAGCAAAGCGATAGCGTAAGAAAGAAATGTCTCGAATCCCCTCTGCTATTTGGGAGCTTTTTTTTTTTGTTAAATGCCCAGAAGACCAAAAAACAATTGAATGCCAACTGTGCAAGCGACTGTTGATGTATCCTGGATGCACATCCAATCCCTGAGGAGCTTTGGAATGCAAAGTTCATTGAACAGGCGCAGAAAAAGCAGAACGATGTAAACGGGTGTCATTTCGGATCCACAACAGGACATCGCATAATATAATATAAAGCTGCAGGAGCCAGAATGGCGAACTCCTGCATCCAGTTCAATATCTTCACTACGCGCGCGATCATGCCCCTGCTGAGATAAGGAGGCCAGCCAATCAGCCTCGCGAGCTGGGTTTAGAGTGTTCCTGCAGCCAATAATACGCGGCGATTCCAACCAGGCACGCCTACTTCTAGTGACGCGCTTATTTCATTGAAGGAAATTGAAACGTTGCGTTGTTTTTATGCTGTGGGTGAGTGACGAGTGGAGTTGCTGTAAGTTTTACAGCATTTTATCACCTGTTTACAGTAATACTGTGGTTTGGATTAAAATGTTACCAAATCATGTCGTTTATTACCTGTATTGAGTTCTGAAACAAAGCGCCACTTTTCTGTTTTATGTAAGAACTTTAGCCAGACAAGAGCGCGGAAGTTACTCCTCGAAAAGGGAAACGAGTCTGTTTTCTTTCATCACACCAGAAGTGGTGATTTTATATGAATGTTAACTCGCTTTAAATAAATACTAAATTAAAATCAAAGAGGATTCCGCTACTCGAGTCTCAAGCTAACAGTCAGTGAAGATGGACGTCAGCGTCTCCGTGTCGTTCTTTCAAGACGAGCTCGCCTCTACCATCGAGCACGCAGTGAAAGCGGCTGTAGACACCGTCTTGTGCCAAATCACAAAAGTTGTCGGCGGCAAATTCACTGAATTCCGAATGGAAATGGCTGGAAAGGAGAAAGAGAATGAAAGTCTGAAGCTGAGATTGGAAATATCAGAGAGCGAGTTGAAAGCAGTGCGGGAATGCATGAACGCTGCAGATGCAGACATTAAACAACCTCTCAGAAACATGAACCCCGACTGCAGTGAACAAGACTTTCAGAGGAACGAGAACCAGGGATTATTTCAAGGTAAGATTGATCTTTTTGATGGTACTGTATTGCTTGGTCATACATAATTTTTTAGTACATTTTATTGGTGAGGTCTTGGTTAGAATTTTAAAAGCAGTGTGAAACCGCAGACCCGACCCGCATGACACCGGGTCCTGCCCGGGTAGGTTCTGACCCGGGTAGATCATGCCAGTGTGAAAGGGGCTTTAGAGGCTAATCTTACCCGAGACAAGTAGTTGTGGTGATTAGTAACGCAGTGGTAAATCAATGCAATTTCTGAAGCGACGTTGTTGTCTTCCTGTTTCACAAATAATTTCCAGACAGCCACTGGATTTCTGAGCCTGAAAATGTAAGTTTGTGAGGGTCAGAATTATTTTGCAGCTGTTATGTCATGTCAAATTTTGCCCCCCTTATTAAAAACAAACATTATTAATAGATGTTAAAAACTACAAAACAACGGCACTGTCAATTTGTGTTGGTAAAAAGAGTCAACATGTACTTTCACTGTTACAAATGGCTACGGCTAAATATGTAAAGCATATCTACATACACACATGCATGCATTATTTCATTGTGGCCTGTTCCACCCTCGTCAGTTTTTCAGGGAACACAAAGATACAATGTCAACAATACACACTGAAAGGACTGTGTTTTAAAATAAGTAAGCTTCCATTTAGTTGTACTGTAGTTGGTTTTATTGGTACAGTACTATTTTCAACAGAAGTATTTTAATTCAGAACGATACAATTCTGAAAATATCACTTTCCCAAAAGAGACGACTGTGGACACGTGGATTGTAATACAGAACATACTTTTAAATCCGGTATGTATTGTAGCAGTATGTAAAATTCCCCATTAATGACCCAACAGCAAAATTAAATCAAAATGTTACCCATGCACAGAACTGCGTAAGGCAATGCAATTTAGCAAAAGATTTTAAAAAGTTTCCAGAATTAAAACAGTATCCAAAGTCAGTATTCAAAATTGCAGAATATAGTGCTCGATAAGGCCCTGATGTCACAGTTCACTTGCAAATGAAAAAGCACAAAAGCAACTCAAGATCATAGCATTTTTAAAAAATGCATCAGAGTATCTAAAACTGTTTTAATGATGAACTTTTACGTTACCATAGCTTGTCTCGTTCACTTCGTTTTTGCTGCATTTTCGCCATGTGAAATTGGAGGAAGTGCCCTGTAACTGCACAATAAAGACAGACTGATTTGGAATGCGGGGGGGGGGGGGGGCAGGAAGAGGGCTGTGACGGATAAACAAGTACATTGTAACATTGAAGAGATGGGCTTTGTATCAGAAAACTGGTGACGGAGTTGGAAACCACATGTGATGGGTAAGTGCATTAATTTGTTATATATATATGTTATGGATCGTTGCCGTAATGCCCGGGCAGTTGGTGAAGTGCCCAGCTGCAGCGGGCAGATTCTGAATTAGCTTCGAATTTTATGTCATTTCAGCATCTGCCCTGGCTGGTCAGCTGCCCACAGCCACCTGGGCTGATGATGAAGAAAGACTTTAGAGCACCCTGTTGTAACAAATGAAAGGCTAATGGAAAGTAACACAGCAGTGTTCATCCTCTGGGTATCTACTGCAGCTCTCAATAATAGTTTGTCAGTCATATAACTTTATTTAATCATTAGACAGACTGAATCGTTTTATTTTCATTTATTTATTTGAATGAAATGCCGAAGCAAATGTCTAATTGTCTGCGATGTGATGTTAACTAATGTTAGACATGAAATGATATTGTTTTGAATGTGTAAAAAATATTTTCTAAGGAACGAAAACTAAACTTTTTATAAGAAAACATTTTCTTCTGAGTCAAATTGTCGTTCATGTTTCTAAATAAGAAATTCATATTAATTAATTAATTAATAGTGCTATGATCAATTAGTTTTGGCACTGCGTTCTTTCTGTCTCAGGTTACTATATTTAACTGGGTGGCTTTTACACGTTTAAACTGTGATTGTTAGTCTCTTGCTGATATTGAATGATCTCTCTTTCAAACAATGCAACTCTGCTCAGAAATGTGTATTGTATTACTGCAGTAAGAATAAAATAAAACATTGTTGCATTTTATTCTGGACTCGTTCCCCCCCACCACCACTTACAATAACCTATCTAACCCATGATGAAAATAAACTGTGCATTGATATTTAGTTTAGTTCCGTTGCTATAGCGCTGTCAGAAAGTATTTAAGTTATTTAAGTAAACATTGCAGTGGGTGTCTTGGTGGCGTTGCGCTTTTGCGCTCAAAGGCAACAAAGGTAATTCACTCTCTATTTGTATTACACTGTATCTGTTAAAAATCTTTCTTCGCCCGGGTGGCAGCCAGGGCAGATGCTGAAAGGACATAAAATTCAAAGCTAATTCGGCATCTGCCTGCTGCAGCTGGGCACTTCATCAACTGCCCGGGCATTACGACAACAATCCATAACATATAATATATATATATATATATATATATATATATATATATATAATTTTTTTTTTTTTTTGATTGATTTTATCAGATCCACAGCAATGCCACCAGACCTATAGTCCTGGAGGACAACACAGATCTGGCGGCTCCGCTGCAGAGCCACAGGCGCCCTATCGGCCACAGGGGTCGCTGATGCGCGGTGAGCCGTGGATTCCCCTGCCGACCTAAGCCCTCCCTACCCGGGCAGCGCTCAGCCAATTGTGCGCCGCCCCCTAGGAACTCTCGGTCACGGTCAGCTGTGACATAGCCTGGATTCGAACCAGCGATCTCCAGGCTATAGAGCACATCCTGCGAGGAGCGCCTTTACTGGATGCGCCACTCGGGAGCCCCGATTGATTTTATTCTTAATATAAAACGTGACTGACGTGTATCTGGGTAATGGATATCCAAGTGCTGACTGTATTCAAATGCTGGGGACAAAGTAGAATGTACTAAACGGTAAGATAGTGGAAATGTTAAGCAACTGATGTACCGTAAAAACAGCACATAAAATTCGGCAGATTTGCTACCTTGACCATTTTTGAATTGGTGTTTTTCACTTCGCACATTCACAAAGAAATTCCACACAGTTTTGTATTTCTACTATTAATTTCAAAAACATTGAAATGCATGTACTTAATGAAATGTGTCTGCCAAAACAGTATCTTATTTACAGTAACTCGTTTATAGCATCTACAATGTCACTGCAGCAACTTGGAGAACAACAAAGAAGGCCTTCTAAAAATGGATTACAATATTATATGGCCCTTAACTTAATATACCAGTAATTGGAAAAGATTTACTAACTGCAGTACACTTTAACAATATGCATTAGCTAACTCTGTTTTATAACTGTTTTATAACTTAGCTATGGTTCATTAAGCAGTGTGGAGTAGTGGTTAGGGCTCTGGACTCTTGACTGGAGGGTTGTGGGTTCAATCCCTGGTAGGGGACACTGCTGCTGTACCCTAGGTACTTTACCTAGATTGCTCCAGTGAAAACCCAACTGTATAAATGGGGAATTGTATGTAAAAATAATGTCATATCTTGTAACAATTGTAAGTCGCCCTGGATAAGGGCGTCTGCTAAGAAATAAATAATAATAATAATAATAACATAACACCGTGGAATGATCACAGACTCATGTAGTAATTGTAGGACATAATTGCCACGTGTGCAAACTTTAACAATAAAGCAGAAGCACAAATGCTAAAAATGCTTTCAATTTAAAACTGGTTAATAGGCTAGCAAGCACTGGCATAAGTAGCTCAGTACCACAGTCTGCCTCTGAGTTTCTGATCGCATCATAAATTTCAGATTTTCTAAATCCATTCATGGAAATATCCGGTATGTTTTTAATTTTTTTCAAGCAAATTGGCTTCATCACTCACTGCCATTCTCATATTCACCTTGACATCCATCAACTTTGACAACTTTCCCAAAGTGTTTTATAGGCTCCCTTAAACTAAAAGTTACCGTGGTAAACTTGCACAGTGATTTTACAGTTTTCTAATAGTTATGCTGTGCATTTATCATGTTCACTGCTCACTGCTCACTACTTCAATGTGCAGCATTAAGTTTGCAATGCATTTCTCTATGGTAACATTTATAAGAGCTGTACTAACTGTTATTGTGATTCGGGTTCAGTAAATATTCATTCAGCAGAGGTGAGTAACACTGCAGATGAAACGTGATTGTATTCCACAGTAACAATCTAATCTAATCAAAGCTAATTTGATTGGCATTCAATACTTGTAATAGATATATTAACGTAAATAACTACGGTTTCAGTGTTGATATAGACTATATTACAACTTAAATGAAGAGGATTACCACTCAACTGTATTCAGAAGGGGTCATACAAATTACTGTACAATTTTTGTAAAGAGAACATGTTAAAGTAAATTGCATGATAAATGCATTTTAATATGTGTACCACAAAAAGCAATATACAGTTCCCAGCGTTTAGAAATGTAGCTTTACATTACCCCCCTTTGTAAACAATTTAAAATATACAGGGTGAAGGTCACAGATAGAAAATGCCAACTGCCGTGAATCCTTCCTTTTCATTTTGGAAATTTTTGCATGTGCAGTAAAGGCGATATCTACTATTTTCAGGGCTACCAGTTTCCCATGACAACAGTATTTTAAAAGATCATTTGATTTTTAAATACATGAACATGCATCATCCATTTAGCCATGGATATTGTAGAATAGTTTTTGTAATGAAAAGTGTAAGGGTCAGTTGAACAGAAAATGCTTTTAAAATTCCAGTCTAACGCATAGAAATAATTCAGGGTTTTACTTTGATACAATCCCTAATTCAAGGCAAATAACACACAAGGTTGATATTTTCTGCGCATGCCATCGTAGGAACCTGTTAAAACCTGTTCATTGCAAGATGATATTTCCTAACTTTTTTTTACTTTATTTTCAATTTACGCATTTTTTCAGTACCAATCAATAATAATGAGGAAGCGTCTTCAAATTGAATTAGATAACTGATCTGAACACTTTATGTAGGCTGAGCTGGGCACGAGGCTTGTTAAACTCTGTATGCCTTTATTGCCTTGTACCATACGACACAAATCACATGCGAGTTACATCTCACTGTTGTTAATGATCATTTTAATTAAGGTTGAAACATCCGTGGGAACACGGAACACAAAATGATGCAACATGGATCACAGGCATAAAAAACTTCAGTCCCAGGCAGCATTAGCAAGTGCATAATGTAACATCCACTGAGGCTAATGGGCCAGTGGTTGAGTTAGTTTACCAGAAAGCAGCCCTAGTCCATGATCAGTGCTAACCGGGGTCTGTGAAACCAGTCCTTCATTTAGTTTAAAGTTTGTTTAAACTTTTTTTATATACTTAGGCTTTGCATGTCCTTCAAGCTGCGAAGCTTGCACTTCAATTTGTCCTAATTCAGAATGTAATTGTGCCGGGCTACCAGCTAATTAAATGTTCAGAGAAGTGATAAATTAGGTGGGTCGATCATTACAACTAGAGTAATTAGTCAGTTGTGCTAAATCCAGGTCTTATACCCAGTGCATATACATTCATGCTAGCGAGACTAGTCTGTAAAAGAGTTACTTTCAAGTTTTACAGTGGGTGTTACAGCTTACAAAGCTGTGGTAATTTCATTTTATTGTATTTTATTATCAGAGACAATAATGAGATGTTGTAATAAACACATGGAAATCAATTGCAATTTTTCTATAGCATCATAACGCTCACATATAACTGCTAAGTTATTACCATGAGGTGAGTTGAAAAGAAAAACCTTTTGCATTTTGTCAGTCAAACAATATTAACAAGTAATATTATTACAAGAAAAAATATTATATTATACAAACATTATTATAGTTATAATGTATTTCTGCTGAGATAAAATGTATTTAAAAGAGTAGGTTGTAGTTACAAATATTCCTATAATTGAATTGACAGTCTGTTCAGTGGATGTTTTATTACACCATTACTCAAGCAGGCTCACTTACCTAACATAAAACGGTCATATATCTTTATAGCAGCTTTAGTTTGCATCAGCAAGGGTGTTTAATGATGATGTGTGGTGTGACTGTGTTTTAGATTGTTTTAGATTGAGATTTTAGAGTTAGGTAGACAGTTTTTTTAGTTTAATATTAATCGCTGGAGCAGGAAAGACAGATGCAAGGAGAAAGCTTTGAAGTGCACCACATGGCAATTTAAAGGGGACCCTGTGTAACATTTTGGGGCTAAAATCTTTAGACTTACAATCTGCTTCCTTCCTTTCCTTCACTTCATAACATTATGGCTTTGTGAGTGAAATATCAACAAGGCTTTGTTACATTCACTTAAAGTAATAAACAGAGGGGACCCACGTGATCAGTGATGTGATTGGTTGATAAAAATATACGTCTTTAAGAGAATGTCTTTTCCTGAGGTTAAGAAAAAAGTGATGTCATAAGGGAAGCCTATATTAATCAAAACATTGTATTGCCTTGTGTGTTTTATTTTTATAAATTTAGTCGTCAACAATTTTTTTACCCCGGTTTTCTCCCCAATTTAGTATGCCCAATTATTATCTGTATCCTCGGCTCACCGCTCGCAACCCCCCCGCCGACTCGGGGAAACGGCGGCTGGAACACGCGTCTCCGAAACGTGCTCCTGCCAAGCCGTCATTTTTCGCACTGCAGATCCACAGGAATGCCACCAGACTGGAGGACAACACAGGTCTGGCGGCTCCACTGCAGAGCCACAGGCGCCCTATCGGCCACAGGGGTCGCTGATGCGCGGTGAGCCGTGGATTCCCCTGCCGACCTAAGCCCTCCCTACCCGGGCAGCGCTCAGCCAATTGTGCGCCGCCCCCTAGGAACTCCCGGTCACGGTCAGCTGTGACATAGCCTGGATTACCAACCTGCGATCTCCAGGCTATAGGGCACATCCTGCACTCCGCGCAGAGCACCTTTACTGGATGCGCCACTCGGGAGCCCCCCCTGTCTTGTGGACTCTTATAACTTGCTTAAGGAAAATAGAGTACCCAGTTGCTCTACTCTATTTTGGGACTCCCTTCAACCTGTGCTTGGGGAGGGGAGTCCCCCGCACCCTTACTATGTTAAAAAAATATATATTTGCTGAAGCTGCAATGAAGTTTTGTAATCAAAATAATTTTCTACTCACGGATGCATGGAGAAAAAAAGAACATTAACAAACATTTAAATATTTTAATTGTACACTGTGCACCTCTCTTCCTGTGTGTGTGGGCCCGTCCGCCCGCATGCAGTCTGGATTAGCGGTTAGGGCTCTGGACTCTTGACCAGAGGGGTCATAGGTTCAATCCCAGGTGGGGGACAATGCTGTTGTACCCTTGAGCAAGGTTCTTTACCTAGATTGCTCCAGTAAAAACCCAACTGTATAAATGGGTAACTGTATGTAAAAATAATGTGATATCTTGTAACAATTGTAAGTCACCCTGGATAAGGGCGTCTGCTAAGAAATAAATTAATAATAATAATAATAATAATAATAATAATAATAATAATAATGTAGTCTTTGTAAAATGTCCCAAATAAACAGCAACCTCACGGGGGCCCCCATTTCTGCTGCGGGCCCTACGCTATAGTGTAATTTGTGTATAGTGCTGGGCACACTGTCAATTTACAAATAAATAAATAAATACATTTACATACATCTCCTCATAAATTGTTCCACTGGAATGACCCAATGACATCTCTCAGTAGAATTCTGACAAGGGGCTGGCTTTGTAGAGGAACCTGGCTAGTAAGTAAGAGTTATAATTTTGTACAATTCTTTCACACAGATCCCAGAGAGAGCCATGCTATGTCTAAATCTGAAGCACAGGAGGGGCCAAGGATAGAAGCAGTTTATACACTAGAGGAGTCCTTTGACCAGGAGTGGTGTGCAAGTCTAAAACAGGTTACAGAGCTGACATGTGTTAAAGATGAAGAGGTCTCTCGACTGGAATGTGTTACTATTAAAGAGGAATTCATAGAACAGGAATGTGCCCCCATCGCAGAGGAAGTTCCTACTGAAAATAATGTCTGTACACTTGAGGAGAACAAGAAGCTGGGATCCAGTCTGTATGATGATTGTCCATCTGAATGTGAACTGGGATTTAGAGGTAATCGTGCAAAACAAGAAACATCGAGCTGCCTGTTAACTTTGTGGAAACTGGTTACTAAACTCTAGAAGTGTGCTAAAGATTGACTTATTTGGTAATTCCACCTCAATTTAACAAGTTTCAACATAACTGTACTTTTTTTTTTATTTTATTTTTATTATTTTAAATTTAGTACTCGACAATTATTTTTTATTATTTTCTCCCAATTTAGAATATCCAATTATTATTTAAGCTCGGCTCACCGCTACCACCCCTGCGCTGACTCGGGAGGGGTGAAGACGAACACACACTGTCCTCCGAAGCGTGTGCCGTCAGCCGCCCGCTTCTTTTCACACTGCAGACTCACCATGCAGCCGCCTCAGAGCTACAGCGTCGGAGGACAACGCAGCTCCGGGCAGCTTGCAGGCAAGCCCATAGGCGCCCGGCCAGACCACAGGGGTCGCTGGTGCGCGGTGAGCCGAGGACACCCTGGACCACCTAAACCCCCCCCCCCCAGGCTATAGGGCGCATCCTGCACTCCATGCGGAGTGCCTTTACTGGATGCACCACTCGGGAGCCCTGCAATATAGCTGTACTTAATACTGACATCTGCTAGATGTGCACCCACTAACCCACCACTTTCAAATGCTGACTGTTTGCAGTTGTGCTGCTCCCACAGCTTTATAGTGGTGCTGGGCTCACATGTCTCATCATTGGGTGATGCTAAATCCAGTCGAGTTGCGAAGTGTCACCAGAAGAAACATTTTCAATACAGCACTTGCATATAAATCTGATCTTATACTACTATTCTTCAAAGTGATATTAAGTGGGGTGGAAATCAGTGACTGGTACATGTGAGTGATATTGATAGGATTGTGTTGATAATCAGCGATATTCTCAGGCACTAATTGATACCCATTATGTTGTGGTCGGTAAATTTCAATGTGGTGGTAATAAAAGAAGGCTAACATTAACAGGAGTGATTTGTAAGTGAATTTGGCTAAATATTCAGTTCACTCTCGGAGTTGGTCATGGTTATGAGGGGAAGCCTTGCAGAAGAGCCAATGTGTAGGAATCCTATACAATAACATTGGTCTGTCTTTCTTTTTCTTTCTTTCTCTTTCTTTTGCTTCAACGATAGATGGAGAACACGACTCCACTCCATCACCCCACTGCAAAAACTCTTCTAGTGGCAAACCTCAGAGCAAGAAACACAGAGACATGACACCCCAAGAAAATGCAATTAAAAAATTGAGAGCGCACATAGTTAAAATTCCTTTCTTACAAGAGAGCCAACCACATACTCTGCAGAGTACAGAGGCTGCACATTCTGTGTGTGTGAACAACTCTGAAACCCGGGGCAACTTGAAGACCTTGCCTTGTTCTGCTAAAGCTGGGAAGAGTTCCCGTCAATTAGGATCTCCTAAAACTCACAAGGGAAATCGCACAGGAAGGGCTCCATTTTTCTGTGCTGATTGTGGGAAGAGTTTCAGTCCATCACAGATTAAAAGACACCAGCGTGTTCACACAGGAGAGAAACCGCACCACTGTAATGAATGTGAGAAGAGGTTCTCGCGACTAGAACATCTTAAAAAACACCAGCGAGTTCACACAGGTGAGAAACCATACCACTGTAATGAATGTGGGAGGAGTTTCACTGTTACAGACAGCCTTAAAATACACCAACGAATTCACACAGGAGAGAAACCCTGAATGCTGAACGTTGGGGAAGGTATAATCTGTTGGGACATCTTAAAAAAACAGAACATTTCCTGTCACCTAAAGAGATATGTGATTTAAAAAAATAGATAGATATAGAGATATAGAGATATAGAGATATAGAGATAGATATAGATATATAGATATCTATATCTATCTATCTCTATCTATATATAGATACAGATATATATATATATATATATATATATATATATATATATATATATATATATATATATATATATATATATATATATAGATATATATATATATATAGATATATATGTAAATCCTTCCAAAAACTCATCAGAAGTGTTTATTGCACAGGCCTGTATTTACACATTTAAACAGAAAGGGATAACATTCCATCAGACATCAGAGCTGTAAACAAAACCGACACTTAATGCATTCCAAAGAGAGCGACACTATTTCACAGCCTTCTTGTAAGAGAGACACATGCCTAACCCTAACCTTTGTTTAAATCTAGGGGCAGGTCACAGAACAAAAAAAATATACACCCACTATTACTTAAACAATAATAAAATGCGTATGTGTTTATATGATTGGCTAAGTCACGTATCCTCCCATCTGCTGGTAATAAAATCTGTGCATCTTCCACAGAAGAGGGTGCATCTTGAATTTCTGTATGGGTCGCTGAAAGTTCAGTATTTCCTGTCTGCATTACCACTGTAACTAATGCCGAGACCTGCAAACTGCCAGGAACTCAGTGACCTGCGAAATGTTTTTTATTAAAACCACGAGTACAAGACTTCTGCAGTGCTACAAAGGCATATTATTATCTAATAATAAATTAATGAATTAATTAATAACACTAAACACGTAATTTGGACTTCTACCAATCTTCTTAACCATTTAAGGACTGTGGTGGTGTAAACATGATAAACGCACTTAATTTATTTGACTTACTGGGCCACCATACTTTGCAGTACAGGTTGTAAACGCATGTCTTTGGATAGGGGAGGGCTTGAATTTCACTGCCTGATTTGTTCACTGAGATGGGCATTTAATTTTGTAAGGGTGAAGAAAGAATAACATCACAGGAACTTATTTAGAGCTAAGGAAAAACAGGAAAACACTGCAAATCCTATGTGTTTGACTTAAAATTACATTAGAGGATTTGTTCTGTCTCGTGTTTTAATACAGTCAGCACTCGCATATTCAACCCTATAAAATTTTGACTTCAGTGACAGTTAAAAGAGTGCGACACATATCTGATTATTTCATTTTGGCCGGTTCCAACCCTTGTCTGTTTTTCAGGGTACACAAAAAAAATGCAATGTCAGAAATACAGCTGAAAGGACTGTTGTAAATGGAAACCTAGTTATTTTAAATGCACTGTAGTTGGTTTTGTTGGTACAGTACTGTATTTTCAACAGAAGTATTTTAATTCAGAACGATATGATTCTGAAAGTATCACTTGCCAAAAGGCTGCGGACTGTAATACAGTTCATACTTTTAAATCCAGTACGTATTGTATCAATATGTAAAATCCCCCATTAATGACCCAACAGCAAAATTAAATCAATGTTACCCATGCACAGAACTGCGTAAAACATAAAGGCAATGCAATTTAACAAAAGATTAAAAAAACACCAGTTTTCAGAATTTAAACAGGATCCAAAGTCCGTATTCAAAATTGCAGAATATAGTGCTCGATAAGGCCCTAATAATGTCACAGTTCACTTGCAAATGAAAATGCACAAAACAACTAAAGATCACAGATTTTTTTTAATGCAACACAGTATCTAAAACTGTTTAATGATTAACTCTTACATTACCATAGCTTGTCTCGTTCACTTTGTTTTTGCTGCATTTTCATCATGTGAAATTGGAGGAAGCGCTGTGTAACTGCACAATAAAGACAGACTGATTTTGTAACATTGAAGAGATGGGCTTTGTATCAGAAAACTGGTGACGGAGTCGGAAATCGCGTGCGACGGGTAAGTGCATTAATTTGTTACATATATATAGTGGTGTGAACGAGTGGTTTGCAGTGCGCAGGTGCAGTGGTGATGCAGTTCTCCGGGAAAGACAGACACAAGACACTTCACAATTAAACAGCTCTTTATTTGGCTGGGTTGCATGTCAACACTTACATAATACACTCAGGCTCTACACAGCAATGTGGATCGCTCTGTGCAAAACAAGGGTTTCAGCCCCGAAATAATAAGACACTAATAATAATAACGCACAACACAGACACGGTCACTTCTCCAGACAGTGAGTGTTCTTTGTGCAGGTGTGGTGCAAGACAACGATCGTGATACAGTGCAGTCCGAGTTTGGTGCTGGCTCGTAGCGACAGCTCCCGGTTAGTGTTAGCCGTCTAACAATGACAAATAACAAGAGTTAGAACAACAAACAGACAAAACATGAAACACTCACGGTACATTTACACTTGGTCTCCTTAACAGGTCCTTGCAGTAACCATAACAAAGGAACAGATTGCTTCGTCACATCCCCTGAAATACCCGTAGTCACGCCCCCTTCGATAGCTAGTGCAATCACGTATCCTCCAAACCATGACTGACACATCGCTTACCGTATTAAGGCAATGACTTCTGGTATTAGGACTCCTCCCCCTTCCTGGATGGCCGGCTTCTGACTGACCCTGGAATGAACTGCCAAACCATCCAGTCCGGGGCACACTGTTCCTGTTATTCAGCGCCCTCACAGGTCGGGAGGGAGATTGTTGACTAGGATTCATTCGCTCTCTGTCTCAAATGGGGATTGATTTTATTCTTAATATAAGGGAGGGAAAATGTGACTGATGTGTATCTGGGTAACGGATATCCAAGTGCTGACTGTATTCAAATGCTGGGGACAAAGTAGAATGTACTAAACGGTACTTTTCTAATAAGATGGTGGAAATCTTAAGTAACTAATGTACCATAATAACGGGAAGTTTTGGCTGGTATTCAATTCAGTGGATTTGCTACCTTGACGATTTTTGAAGTGCTGTTTTTCACTTCACACGTTAACAAAGAAAGGCCACACAGTATTTCTACCTTTTAATTTAAAAAACGTTCAAACACATGTACATAACCACCCAGCTGCTTATCCCGCGATTTCCACATGGAGCGCATGCAAGTCCAAATTTGTCACTCCCGTGGGAATAGCGTGCAGGCGTTTATATGTGCATCTGCAAAGTTTAACACGTCTAACGTGCTTCAATTAAAAAATAAGAACACTGTATTGTAGAAGTGTATGCAGTTTTATTTTTTACTGGCAGATGGCAGACCGGGTCATCTCTATATACACAGCTGAGAGTGAAAAATGGATGTCTGTTTATCTACAGAGAATAAAATGAGATTTCTTTATTTATTTGTTGGTGTTACAGGTTGTACGGAAGCCTTGTCAGGTTTGGTACTGGTCAAAATTACCTATTTATTTATTTATTTATTGTACCTACACTTCACAGATAATTCCTATAACAGCGCTATACATCCATGCCTGAAACTGGGGAAGATACTGTGTATGACGTGATATAAAAATCTGCGATGCAAGTTTTCTGATGTATATGTGCTAGATAAAGATGTTAGCATTGATGAGGGTTTGAAGTGCGCCTGCTTTGAAATCTTACACAAAAAATCATTTCTAAAGTGGTATGCCTTAATATAATGTTGTTATAATGCTGCCATTGTAAAAAGTATTATTTATACTTCTATAATGCGGGCAGTGGGGGGGGGGGGATGTTGCGTTGTGATCTATATTATAATGCTACAATTGTAAACACGTTGTTATTTAAGTTCTATTGAAATACTGTATTTCCGTTGTGTATTTAAAACAATATAGCAAAAATTGTTTTGAAAACTGTCCAGATTGCTTATTTGAAGTCTAAGAATGAAAAATCTGCAAAACAAAGAGCATTTTTAACATAGAAAGTTGCCAAAATAATGGGCAGCTGGGTGGTTAATGAAATCTGTGCTAAAACAATATCGGATTTGCAGTAACTCGTTGTAGCACCTACAGTGTCACTGCAGCAACTTGGAGAACAACAAAGAAGGCCTTCTAAAAATGGATTATTTATTGTCCTTGCAGGCCCTTAACTTAAGATACTAGTAATTGGAAAGGATTACTAACTGCAGTACACTTTAACAATGTGCATTAGCTAACTCTGTTTTATAACTTAGCCATGGTTCATTAGCATAACACCGTGGAATGATCACAGAATCATGTAGTAATTGTCAGACGTGTGCAAACTTTAACAAAGCCCAAACAAAAATGCTTTCAATTTAAAACTGGGTAATAGGCTAGCAAGCACTGACATAAGCAGACGACACAAAAATAGGAGGAGTGGCAAACTGTTGCAGCAGCAAAGGTCATTCAAAATGATCTAGACAGCATTCAGAACTGGGCAGACACACGGCAAATGACATTTAATAGAGAAAGGTGTAAAGTATTGCATGCAGACAATAAAAATGTGCACAGAGCAAAACAAATATTCAAACAAAAACACTGATCACAGAGCAAAACAAATATTCAAACAAAAACACTGCTCACAGAGCAACACAAATATTCAAACAAAAACACTGCTCACAGAGCAACACAAATATTCAAACAAAAACACTGCTCACAGAGCAACACAAATATTCAAACAGAAACACTGCTCACAGAGCAACACAAATATTCAAACAGAAACACTGCTCACAGAGCAAAACAAATATTCAAACAAAAACACTGCTCAGAGCAAAACAAATATTCAAACAAAAACACTGCTCACAGAGCAAAACAAATATTCAAACAAAAACACTGCTCACAGAGCAAAACAAATATTCAAACAGAAACACTGCTCACAGAGCAACACAAATATTTAAACAAAAACACTGCTCACAGTGCAAAACACATATTCAAACAAAAACACTGCTCACAGAGCAAAACAAATATTCAAACAAAAACACTGCTCACAGAGCAAAACAAATATTCAAACAAAAACACTGCTCACTGAGCAAAACAAATATTCAAACAAAAACACTGCTCACTGAGCAAAACAAATATTCAAACAAAAACACTGCTCACAGAGCAAAACACATATTCAAACAAAAACACTGCTCACTGAGCAAAACACATATTCAAACAAAAACACTGCTCACTGAGCAAAACAAATATTCAAACAAAAACACTGCTCACAGAGCAAAACAAATATTCAAACAAAAACACTGCTCACAGAGCAAAACAAATATTCAAACAGAAACACTGCTCACAGAGCAACACAAATATTCAAACAAAAACACTGCTCAGTGCAACACCAATATTCAAACAAACACTGCTCACAGTGCAAAACAAATATTCAAACAAAAACACTGCTCACTGAGCAAAACAAATATTCATACAGAAACACTGCTCACAGAGCAAAACAAATATTCAAACAAAAACACTGCTCACAGTGCAAAACAAATATTCAAACAAAAACACTGCTTACAGAGCAACACAAATATTCAAACAGAAACACTGCTCACAGTGCCAAACAAATATTCAAACAGAAACACTGCTCACAGTGCAAAACAAATATTCAAACAAAAACACTGCTCACAGTGCCAAACAAATATTCAAACAAAAACACTGCTCACTGAGCAAAACAAATATTCATACAGAAACACTGCTCACAGAGCAAAACAAATATTCAAACAAAAACACTGCTCACAGAGCAACACAAATATTCAAACAAAAACACTGCTTACAGAGCAAAACAAATATTCAAACAAAAACACTGCTCACAGTGCAAAACAAATATTCAAACAAAAACACTGCTCACAGAGCAACACAAATATTCAAACAAAAACACTGCTCACAGTGCAAAACAAATATTCAAACAGAAACACTGCTCACAGAGCAAAACAAATATTCAAACAAAAACACTGCTCACAGAGCAACACAAATATTCAAACAAAAACACTGCTCAGTGCAACACAAATATTCAAACAAAAACACTGCTCACAGAGCAAAACAAATATTCAAACAGAAACACTGCTCACAGAGCAACACAAATATTCAAACAGAAACACTGCTCACAGAGCAAAACAAATATTCAAACAAAAACACTGCTCACAGAGCAAAACAAATATTCAAACAGAAACACTGCTCACAGAGCAACACAAATATTCAAACAAAAACACTGATTACAGAGCAAAACAAATATTCAAACAAAAACACTGCTCACCGAGCAAAACAAATATTCAAACAAAAACACTGCTCACAGAGCAAAACAAATATTCAAACAGAAACACTGCTCACAGAGCAAAACAAATATTCAAACAAAAACACTGCTCAGTGCAACACAAATATTCAAACAAAAACACTGCTCACAGAGCAAAACAAATATTCAAACAGAAACACTGCTCACAGAGCAACACAAATATTCAAACAAAAACACTGCTCACAGAGCAAAACAAATATTCAAACAAAAATACTGCTCACAGTGCAAAACAAATATTCAAACAAAAACACTGCTCACAGAGCAACACAAATATTCAAACAAAAACACTGCTCACAGTGCAAAACAAATATTCAAACAGAAACACTGCTTACAGAGCAAAACAAATATTCAAACAGAAACACTGCTCACAGAGCAAAACAAATATTCAAACAAAAACACTGCTCAGAGCAAAACAAATATTCAAACAAAAATACTGCTCACAGTGCAAAACAAATATTCAAACAAAAACACTGCTCACAGAGCAACACAAATATTCAAACAAAAACATTGCTCACAGTGCAAAACAAATATTCAAACAGAAACACTGCTCACAGTGCAAAACAAATATTCAAACAAAAACACTGCTCACTGAGCAAAACAAATATTCAAACAAAAACACTGCTCACCGAGCAAAACAAATATTCAAACAGAAACACTGCTCACAGAGCAAAACAAATATTCAAACAAAAACACTGCTCAGAGCAAAACAAATATTCAAACAGAAACACTGCTCACAGAGCAATACAAATATTCAAACAAAAACACTGCTCACAGAGCAAAACAAATATTCAAACAGAAACACTGCTCACAGTGCAAAACAAATATTCAAACAAAAACACTGCTCACTGAGCAAAACAAATATTCAAACAAAAACACTGCTCACCGAGCAAAACCAATATTCAAACAAAAACACTGCTCACAGAGCAAAACAAACATTCAAACAGAAACACTGCTCACTGAGCAAAACAAATATTCAAACAAAAACACTGCTCACCGAGCAAAACAAATATTCAAACAGAAACACTGCTCACAGAGCAAAACAAATATTCAAACAAAAACACTGCTCACAGTGCAAAACAAATATTCAAACAGAAACACTGCTTACAGAGCAAAACAAATATTCAAACAGAAACACTGCTCACAGAGCAACACAAATATTCAAACAAAAACACTGCTCACAGTGCAACACAAATATTCAAACAAAAACACTGCTCATCGAGCAAAACCAATATTCAAACAAAAACACTGCTCACCGAGCAAAACAAATATTCAAACAAAAACACTGCTCACCGAGCAAAACAAATATTCAAACAAAAACACTGCTCACCGAGCAAAACAAATATTCAAACAGAAACACTGCTCACAGTGCAAAACAAATATTCAAACAAAAACACTGCTCAGAGCAAAACAAATATTCAAACAGAAACACTGCTCACAGAGCAACACAAATATTCAAACAAAAACACTGTTCACAGAGCAAAACAAATATTCAAACAAAAACACTGCTCACAGAGCAAAACAAATATTCAAACAAAAACACTGCTCACAGTGCAAAACAAATATTCAAACAGAAACACTGCTTACAGAGCAAAACAAATATTCAAACAGAAACACTGCTCACAGAGCAACACAAATATTCAAACAAAAACACTGCTCACAGTGCAACACAAATATTCAAACAAAAACACTGCTCACCGAGCAAAACCAATATTCAAACAAAAACACTGCTCACCGAGCAAAACAAATATTCAAACAAAAACACTGCTCACCGAGCAAAACAAATATTCAAACAAAAACACTGCTCACCGAGCAAAACAAATATTCAAACAGAAACACTGCTCACAGAGCAAAACAAATATTCAAACAAAAACACTGCTCAGAGCAAAACAAATATTCAAACAGAAACACTGCTCACAGAGCAAAACAAATATTCAAACAAAAACACTGCTCAGAGCAAAACAAATATTCAAACAGAAACACTGCTCACAGAGCAATACAAATATTCAAACAAAAACACTGCTCACAGAGCAAAACAAATATTCAAACAAAAACACTGCTCACCGAGCAAAACCAATATTCAAACAAAAACACTGCTCACCGAGCAAAACAAATATTCAAACAAAAACACTGCTCACCGAGCAAAACAAATATTCAAACAAAAACACTGCTCACAGAGCAAAACAAATATTCAAACAAAAACACTATCCACAGAGCAAAACAAATATTCAAACAAAAACAAATCTCGAGCAAAAAACACAAAACTCAGGTCAGGCTGGGCAATCTTTCACTGATCCTGTATTTTTAAACACTGCTTGCTCTCGTTTTCTCCTCTCTACACCACCCCTGAGTGCAGAGAGCTGCAGGCTTTTATTTACTGTGGCCGAGGAGTTAACTATCAATTATCTCATTACCCCTCAGCCACAATCTGCACAAGTTTTTTTAATTACTACTGGCAGAGGACGAGCTGCTGACCTTGCCTCTGCCAGAACACATTTAAATGAAAATAAAAAAAAAAACACATACGGCTTTGACGTCATATTTATAAATAAATAAATCATAATAATACAACAAAACAAATACAAAATAATAAATTGATCAGGGGCGGAAGAGAGGTACCCCGTTCTAAAATAAACAAATACATTTGCTTTTAAATAACAAAACTAAACTAAACAAATACATTTATGCAGGGTTTTGCCCTACAGTTTTTCCAATAGTTATGCTGTGCATTTATCATGTTTTAATATGCTGTACCATTCCTCACTGCTTCAATATGCAGCATTCAATGCATTTCTCTATGGTAACGTTTATAAGAGCTGTACGAACTGTTACTGTGATTCGGGTTCAGTAAATATTCATTCAGCAGAGGTGAGTAACACTGCAGATGAAATGTGATTCTATTCCACTGTAACTGTTTGTAATAGTAATTTCCACTCAACTGTATTCAGAGGGGGTCATACAAATTACTGTACAATTTTTATAAAGAGAACATGTTAAAGTAAATTGCATGATAAACGTGTTTTAATATGTCTACCTTCAAAAAGCAATATACAGTTCCCAGCCTTTAGAAATGTAGCTTTACATTACCCCCCCCCCCCCCCCCCCCCTTTGTAAACAATTTAAAATATACAGGGTGAAGGTCACAGATAGAAAATGCCAACTGCTGTGAATCCTCCAGTTTTTTAAAAAGATAAAATACAACAGTATTTTAAAAGATAATTTGAATTTTAAATACATGAACATGCATCATCCATTTAGCCATGGATATTGTAGAATAGTTTTTGTAATGAAAAGTATAAGGGTCAGTTGAACAGAAAATGCTTTTAAAATTCCAGTCGAAGGCATATAAATAATTCAGGGGTTTACTTTGATACAATCCCTAATTCAAGGCAAATAACACACAAGGTTGATAGGAGTTGTATGTTATTTAAAAACACACCGATATAAAACGTGGAAATGTGGATGGGGTGAAATGTTTTTATTTTAATTTAAAAACAAAAATGTATTTCAGCTTCTATTTGAGGCATTAATCTCCCCTCTACCAGAAATACTTTAGAAGCAACATTGGATCAAACCTCATTCTCATCTCAGGGTAATTGTAACTAGGCCCACTGTATCAATTTTAAAATAAATAAATACATTTTCATTAAAAAAAAAAAAAAAAATTGTTCCACCGGAATGACCCAGTGTCATCTCTCAGTAGAATTCTGACAAGGGGCTGGCTTTGTAGGGGAACCTGACTGGTAAGTTAGTTATAATTGTGTACAATTTTCTTTCACACAGATCCCAAAGAGAGCCATGCTATGCCTAAATCTGAAGCACAGGAGGGGCCAAGGATAGAAGCAGTTTATACACTAGAGGAGTCTTTTGACCAGGAGTGGTGTGCAAGTCTAAAGCAGGTTACAGAGCTGACATGTGTTGAAGAGTTCCCTCGACTGGAATGTGTTCCTATTAAAGAGGAATTCATAGAACAGGAATGTGTCCCCATCACAGAGGAAGTTCCTACTGAAAATAATGTCTGTACACTTGAGGAGAACAACAAGCTGGGATCCAGCCTGTGTGATTATTGTCAAGCTGAATGTGAACTGGGATTTAAAGGTAATCGTACAGAACAAGCAGCATTGACCTGCCAGTAAACCTTGCAGAAATGAGTTACTAAACTGCAGAAGTGTGCTAAAGATTGTTTTTGGTCATCCCAGTGCAATTTAACAGGTTGCAACATAACTGTACTTAATACTGTGCTTACATCTGCTAGATGTGCACCCACTAACATACCACTTTTGAATGCATTTTGCTTTTCGCTGTTTCTGGTAGACTGTTTGCAGTTGTGCTGCTCCCACAGCTTTATAGTGGTGCTGGGATCACATGACTCATCATATACATTTTGTTCCTCAAAGTGATATTAAGTGGGGTGGAAATCAATACAGGTGAGTGATATTAACAGGAGTGTGTTAATAATCAAAGGGATATTCTCAGGCACTCATTGATACCCATTATATTCTGCCTGGCACATTTCAATGTGATGGTAATAAAAGAAGACTAACATTAATAGGAGTGATTTATAAGTGGATTTGGATAAATATGCACTTCACTCTAGGAGTTGGTCATGGTTATGAAAGGAAGCCCTGCAGAAGAGCCAATATGTAAGAATGCTGTACAATAACCTACCTTTCTTTATCTTCTACAGTAGAAGGAGAACACGGCTCCACTCCATCACCCCACTGCAAAACCTCTTCCAGTGGCAAACAGCAGTGCAAGAAACACAGAGACATGACACACCAAGAAAATGCAATAAAAACATTGAGAACTCACATAGTTAAAATTCCTTCTTTACAAGACAGACCAACACTTACTCTGGAGAGTACAGAGGCTGCACATTCTCTGTGTGTGAACAACTCTGAAACCCGGGGCAACTTGAAGACTTTGACTTGTTCTACTCAAGGTGGGAAGAGTTCCCGTCAATTAGGATCTCCTAAAACTCATAAGGGAAATCGCACAAGTGGGACTCAATTTCTCTGTCCTGATTGTGGGAAAAGTTTCAGTCTACCACAACTTAAAAGACACCAGCGTGTTCACACAGGAGAGAAACCATACCACTGTAATGAATGTGAGAAGAGGTTCTCTCGATTAGAACATCTTAAAAATCACCAACGAGTTCACACAGGAGAGAAACCATACCACTGTAATCATTGTGGGAAGTGCTTTACTGAATTAAGTACTCTAAAAAAACACGAAAGAATTCACACTGGAGAGAAACCACACCGCTGTAATGAATGTGGCAGGAGTTTCACTTTACCAGGGACCCTTAAAAAACACCAACAAATTCACACAGGGAAGAAACCCGGAATGCTGAATAGTGGTATACCTTAAAACCAGAACATTTCCTGTGTGATTGGAACACCTTTTAGAGTAAAAAAAATCTTTTAACACACTAGCCTCTCTAATATAAAAACAAGTATATTCCTTCACAAAGACTCATCATAAGTGTTTATACACATGCCTACATTTAAACAGACCAAAGGATAACATTCCGGTCAGATATCAGAGCTTCAAACAAAACTGACACTTTTAACACATTCCAAAGAGGGAGACACTGTTTTACACCCTCACTGGTAAGAGAAAGACATCCCAAGATGTTTATCTTGTGGGAGATGTTGCTGGCCGATATCCCAGTGATTGAGAAGGCAAACGTTAATTAAGCCATAAACGTGCCAGGACTAGTTGGGTTTGTTTCAATCTAGGGGCAGGTCACAAAATCTATCTCTATATCTCTATCTCGAGAGATCCTCTTTAAAAAACAAAACAATAATGATAATAGAATGTTTATATGATTGGCTGTCACGTGTCGTCCCATCTGCTGGTAATAAAAGCCATGCATTTTCCATAGAGAAGGGTGAATTTTCACCATTTCCTGTCTGCGTTACCACAGTAACTGATGCCTATATTTGGAAACTGTTCGCCAACTGGTAAAAACAGTTTAAAACCAGGAACTCATTGACCTGCTAAATGTTTTTTCTTAACCGGGAGTAAAAGACTTTTGCAGTGCTACAAAGATAACACCCATGGGTAACTACTGTAGTAAAAAAGCTTAACAGATCGATCAATCGGCTGTTTGCACCTCGTTACTGAGTGATTACCCCTGTACTGTACCTTGCCTATTTAATCCCTGTACGCAGTGTCAAGTTTATTTACAGTTTGAAAAAAAACAGCACTGACTGCAACAGCTAGCAAGCATGTCTGGAAAGAGAAAAGCGATGAGCATCAGCACAAAAATTCAGTGTACATAAAATGTCTCTGTTCGATGCTGTGCGCTTGCTAAAGCATGCTTGGAACTGTCAGTCAGCAAACAATGCAACGTTGTTTAAAAAAGCTGGGGACAATGTAGGAATGAACCTGATTGATTATGGACGGGGAAGGGGACAGGAGTGCTCTGTAAATGTGTGTTTGTAAACTGTTGTTCTTGTTCACATCTGTTGGCGTTCTCTGTGTGTTTTGGTGCTTGTGGAAATTAAAGCGTAAAGACTGTGTGTGTGAGTGCGTCACTGAGGGGGGTGGGAGCAGGTCTGACACGACCAGTCAGAGATACGGGGGTGTTGGACCAATAAGTGAGGAAGGGGGAGGCACTTGGGGGTGTGTGGAGATGACAGTGTGAAAGACAAGCGGGATCTTGCAGCGGGAGAATTGAGAGAGCTGAGAGGTTGAATTTGTGAGTGAGAGGAGAGGAATGAGAGCCATTGTTCACTAAAAGCTCAAAAAATATTTACAGTGGTTTCCTACTGCTTTGAACTGCAACTGTTGACTGTCTCATTGTATCCTGGAAACCCCACAGCTCAGCACTGCAATCCCCAGTAATGTTGTTGAAACTGACACCCTGGGATCCTTCAAGAAGCTGATTGATGAGATTCTGGGATCAATAAGCTACTAACAACCAAACGAGCAAGATGGGCTGAATGGCCTCCTCTCATTTGTAAACTTTCTTATGTTCTTATGTTCTTAATATGTAAATAAATCCTGTTTGCCTGCGGGGGGCGTATCAACTTCAACCTCTGTCTCGGTCTCCTGCCTGTCACTCAGCAGTGAATGCACGCACCCACACTGCAGACGGCTACTCCGTCACAAGCATTAATACCCTGTATCTTTCTAAACAAGGGATAAAAGCTGATAAAAGCTGAATCTCTAAATAATAATAATATAGTATAGTAATTGTTACAGCTGTGTATAATGGTATTTAAAACAGGATTCATTTATCTGCCTTTTTACATATCTGCCCTTACTTTGGTCTCATCGCAGTCGGATACGCAACGGATTGCTGTACTTTATTACATTCATAAGTTTTCATCTTTTTCATTAGTATAATGAGTGTCTTAATAAAGATTTTTAACCGCATACACATGTGTTTGTTTTCATTACTGTGCTGGTGATTGGGGGGCATTTTGAATGTCAGGTTATTGTGTGGAAGTTTATACCATCCATTGTTTACTGCGGGTGAATCACGTTAACACAAACGTGCCTGTTCTAAGCGTTGGCGACTGTATATCAAAAACATTTGAGCATGCAGCTTACCTTTATAAAAGTTTGCATTGCCCCATGCTTTTCCATAGTTATAAAGTGCATTTACCATTTGGACTAGATGTCTTTTTCAATAGGTACGTTTACACTGGCACAAATATTTCAAGAGGATAAGAGGACGGATTCCAGTCACTTTTTGCTAGCGTAAACGCTACTGAGCACGTTCTGGAATCCATCCTTATCCTCTCAAATGTTGAGTTCTTATTCCGGACTGAGAGGACAGGAGGACAGATTCCGGTCACTTTTTTTCAGTGTAAACGCGCCGAGGACTGTGACAGAAATAGAATGATTCTTGGTGGTAAATCTCCCTCCCGACCTGTGAGGGCGCTAAGTACAGGAAACAGAGTACCCTGGACCGGATGGCCTGACAATTTATTGCCAGGGTTAAAAGAAAGTAGTCATCTAGAAAGGGGGCGGAGCTCCAGGGGACTAACTCATCGACCCGGAAGGGAAAAGATGTGGCAGCCGCGGATTGGAGGAGCAGTTGCAATCATTTACCAAAGGGTCATGACTGACGGTATAAATAGGGGATGGAGCGATGTGATCTGTTCATTCGTTTATGGTTAAGAAACGACCCGGAAGGACCAGTATTGTGTTTATCGTACCGTGAGTGTTTGTCTCTAATTGTTACTTCTTGTTATTAGTAGATGGCAAACATGTTCCGGAGCTGTCGCCAGAGGCCAGCACTAACCCGGACATCACAGCACCTGTATCATGATAACTTGTATTTTGCACCACGAGCACTACAGCACTCACCCAGGACTGGTGACCGTGTTTGTATATGGAGCGAGGTAACCAGTGGTGTACCACAGGGATCAGTATTAGGTCCTCAGCTATTCCTAATTTACATTAATGATTTAGATTCTGGTATAGTAAGCAAACTTGTTAAATTTGCGGACGACACAAAAAATAGGAGGTGTGGCAAACACTGTTGCAGCAGCAAAGGTCATTCAAAATGATCTAGACAGCATTCAGAACTGGGCAGACAAATGGCAAATTACATTTAATAAAGAAAAGTGTAAAGTATTGCACGCAGGCAATAAAAATGTGCATTATAAATATCATATGGGAGATACTGAAATTGAAGAAGGGAACTATGAAAAAGACCTAGGAGTTTATGTTGACTCAGAAATGTCTTCATCTAGACAATGTGGGGAAGCTATAAAAAAAGGCCAACAAGATGCTCGGATATATTGTGAGAAGTGTTGAATTTAAATCAAGGGAAGTAATGTTAAAACTTTACAATGCATTAGTAAGACCTCACCTAGAATATTGTGTTCAGTTCTGGTCACCTCGTTACAAAAAGGATATTGCTGCTCTAGAAAGAGTGCAAAGAAGAGCAACCAGAATTATCCCGGGTTTAAAAGGCATGTTGTATGCAGACAGGCTAAAACAATTGAATCCATTCAGTCTTGAACAAAGAAGACTACACGGTGATCTGATTCAAGCATTCAAAATCCTAAAAGGTACAGACAATGTTGACCCAGGGGACTTTTTTAACCTGAAAAAATTAACAAAGACCAGGGGTCACAAATGGAGATTAGATAAAGGAGCATTCAGAACAGAGAATAGGAGGCACTTTTTTACACAGAGAACTGTGAGGGTCTGGAACCAACTCCCCAGTAATGTTGTTGAAGCTGACACCCTGGGATCCTTCTAGAAGCTGCTTGATGAGATTCTGGGATCAATAAGCTACTAACAACCAAACGAGCAAGATGGGCCGAATGGCCTCCTCTCGTCTGTAAACTTTCTTATGTTCTTATATTTTGTGTGTAATATTGACTTTTTATTATTTGGGACTGCAACCCAGAGCCGTACCGATCCTTGATGGCACCCTGTGCGGGATATAAATCCAGCGCCTCCCACTGGAACTTGTATTCAGCGGATAAAATAAATTAATAAAAAAAGAGTTCAAAATCTTTGTTAATGTCCAATGGAATGCACCAATAGAAATGAAACCTAGAGCATACAAATGTACTTTTCCTGCTTTCTGATGCAAAGTAATTGATGACATGGTCATAGTTCAGAGAGTTGGCCAATACAAATTCAGTGGATATAATGGCTAGATTGGACAAGCGTTCTTGGCTCATTGCAGTTCAGAGATCATTTCTATCAATTTTAGCTTACTGAAACTACGTTGGATTGTTAGGGAACTTGCAAATAAATTACCTACCTGCGCAAAAAACCATACTGTTAGCTGGAAGCTAAAATGTTTATTTGCATGTAAAGAATTATATTATGTGAAGATTGGAACTAAGTTTTAGGCTACCAATAATCAGCATAATAATTATAATTAACAGTAGAAGATGCTGAACTGGAAAATGCTGCCCATCTCTCTGTTGGGTAGATTTTCTCTGGAAGGGTCCCAGCCCAGAATAATGAAAAGGAGACTCTCACTCTCTGAACCAGGAGAGCTATCCTTGACTACTCTTGAGAAATATTATTTGGCTGCAAGGCTAGATTCGGTGCAATACTGGATTTTTAAAAATGTTAATGCCGGATGTACCCACATGAAACCATTTGGTAAACTATCTGACTATTTAAATGGTCCCAACATTTTTTTTTTGCATTTCAAATAAAAAAACAGCTATTTTACATAAACTAAATGTCTGCTATAATGTTTAAAATGTTTAGAATTACTAGACATTGATTATTTAAAACTGAAGGATATTCCGTCCATAAAATAGAAAAAGCTTGGTATCGACACTGCAGGACATCTATCAAAACGACACACTGTCCTTTCACACAGCAGTCAGTCACAGTACAATATAGCAAAGGAACTCTCAGTTTTTTCAAATCAAATAAGACACACCTCTGGTGCATGACCTTCACCACACCGGTAGTATCACTGTACTGAGGGCTTGGGCCTTCCCGATTTCTTCTCTCTAACCTGCTCCGATGGAGGGAACAATGACATTCTGTTGACCTCCTTTGAGCCTTGCAGGTCCTGAGCTCTTTTGTCTGCAGCCTTCAATGCCTTCTGCCGTGTTAGATCTGGCAGCGCCAAGAGACATTGGATTGGCTCATCTCCTATTCCCCAGACCAGCTGATCCTCAAGCGTCCCACCAAACTCACACCTCACTGCTTGTTGCTTCAACTTAGCCACAAAACTGGCCACTGATTCCCCAGGGGTGCCAGACTTTCCACTATTACAGAAGATTTGGGCTCAAAATGATTTCCCACAGTTTTGACAATGTCAGAGAAAGAAACTTCAGATGGCTTCAATGGTGCTATTAGACAACACTGCCACAGTCGCTTAGTAGAATGGCTCAAATTTGTTATCTTCCTCGGTCACTCCATTTGCTTCAAAATAAAAATTCAGTTTCTCCACATATCTGCTCCAAGGCTCTTGATTAGGGTCATATATCTCTACTTTCCAGAAATGTGCCATTTAATTTGTTTAACTTTAGGCGATTTAATCAGCAGCCAATATCACTTTCCCCCTTTATTTTAATTTTGTTGTCCTTTTTTTATCTTATTATTTGTGGTAGTTGCTATTTGCTTCCTCGAACGCGAAAGGGCAGTGGCGATTCTGTTTCACTCTCAGCTCTCTGGCGTTTTATTCATTGTTGCACACAGCAAGGCCTATGTGACCTGTAGTGAACGGTTCATGTAGAATAGGGTTAATGTTGTCGGTCACCGGTCGGGTTTCAATTCGGAAACAATCTCACAATGCTTGCTTGAGTGCTGAGGTGTTTTTTGTTCTGCGTGATCCGTTTGTTTATCTCGTCGCCAGCATGTTAAATCGGAGACTCTCACAGAAGACACGAACACGCCAGGCTGCAGGTAACTGAACTGTTATTCCAACACAGTTTTATCTATCCACCCAAGCACGTGCCCACTCACACACACACACACACAACTTTAAACCCTTGGTTATGTCAAATGACTTTTCATAGGTATTTAAAAAATACTAAATAATTAAAACATTTTTAATGAAAAAAATTAATGAACAGGCACTGTGTAAGTATATCCATACCAAGAAGTAAGAGAACAAAAGCATAAGGACATGATAAGCCATGCACAGAGTCCTCATGCTGCTAAATCAGGTATTCATGGAGTAAAAGGACCTACTCCTTTCATGCTAATTCCTTATTTCAACCTTGGAAATTGATTTATTGTTGACTGCATGCATTACATTGATCTTCATGTAATGAGACAACCTTGTGGTTTGATAGTATTTATCTTAAAGAGCTCTGGTATACTGGAACAAAAATAAACAACATTGATAACATGAGTCCACCATCAAACATCACTCGACTCCCTCGATCTCTGAAAGTAAGAGTGCATTGGAAAGCCTCTGAATGGAGAGCTTTACTTCTTTCCCACCACATTTTTTTCATAATTGTTTGCTTTTGTGTAATCCAGTCTATACCTTACAAAAAAATCTGTTTCTCAAATAGACCTGTTTAATGCATTTAGATCTACATACATTTGTACAAGACTTTGTAAAATGATATGTTATTTGCCAAGTCACATACTGTTAATCAATCGCTCCATACTCCAGATACTGTAAGAAACTGGAGACCACTGTGGTGCTGTTCAGCATACTGTTTCTAATCATGCAATGGATTCCTGCTGAAGTTATTTCATGGCACTCAAGCCGTACCGCTCCAAATAGTTTCCTCGTTTTTACCCTAAAGCAGGTTGAGCCGAGTACAGGAAACACTGAGTGAAGCATTGGAATCCATAGGAAGCTTGTTCTAGCACTTGCTTGATGGGTATTTCAGTACAAAGCAAGCTAAAATAATTTCAGGGGCTGTTGAGTTTGGAAGTGGCTACAGAAGGACTTTAAACACATGAGAAACTTGCTGTAGAAAACAATCTAAATGCATCTGTTGATGTTCAGTTCTAGTACATTCGCAGCTTATCACAGTGTGTCTTACACACAGGTTCAGAAAAGGAACAACTCAATAGTTAAGATTTATGAAGGTAACTCAGGTCAGATTCTTTTTTAGTCTAGTCAGTCCTGTGTCCATAGCAAAAAATCAATGATCAAATAAATGTAGATATAATGCAGTGTTCAAAAACAAATACTATTTGTGCAATTTTGCAGTGTTTTGATTGTATGTTTTTACTTATCTCAGTGAAATGTGTAAATGTTGATTTATTGTATATATACAGCACATATATTGATAGATTGATGTATACATTTGTTATTAATTGTGACCACAATGCATATTTGTATTTATTTATTGCAGTGTAAATAGCCTATATTGATTGATGTGTGCCTCAAATTTGATCATGCAAGTGCATATCTTGCACTTCGTAACATATTATATGTACCATGTTTAAGCTGTATTGTTGTCATATTGAGTTTTTAAATGGTTAATTTACAAAGACACATTGTTATTGGTTTTCATTATTGAGACAGTGTGGTCCAGTGGTTAAAGCAAAGGCCTTGTAACCAGGAGGTCCCCGGTTCAAATCCCACCTCAACCACTGACTCATTGTGTGACCCTGAGCAAGTCACTTCACCTCCTTGTGCTCCGTCTTTCGGGTGAGACGTAATTGTAAGTGACTCTGCAGCTGATGCACAGTTCACACACCCTAGTCTCTGTAAGTCGCCTTGGATAAAGGTGTCTGCTAAATAAACAAATAATAATAATAATAAATCAATGTCCTATTGTAAGCGACATTGATTTATAAAGTGCTTTCTGATGGTGGTCCACTATGAAAGGCGCTATGTAAAGATATTATCATTATTTTACTTTTTGCTTTGATTCAAGCTTTCATACTTCCACTATTCTAGGTATTTACAAAGATACAAAAACATAATACTTTATTGTTAGCGACATGTTGAATAAAGAGTAGCACGAGGTTCATAATGTTTAATTCAAATGTTCAACATGTTTTGATTTTGCCTCAGTGGACCTGAGCAACTTTCATGTTGTTGGAGGTGCCCACATGTGGTTCTAATGTCTGAATCCTACAATCACATATGATCAGCAAGAATGCACATGTTATACTAGCCAACCACATGTGGTTATTGTGTGGATTTTTCATAAGGGTGGTTTTGCTTGTTTGAAGACACCATAATATTTGTACAGTAAACAAATTAAGAATCTAATAATCATAATAATAATAATAATAATAATAATAATAATAATAATAATAATAATAATAATAATAATAATAATAATAATAATAATAGATCTCAAACCCAAGTGCAGTAGAGCCGACATCTTGAAAATCCCTTTGAAACAGACTTTACACTTCTGTCTAAAACTTTGTCAGGATGTAAACAAAGAGCAGAAAAACCACAAGTATGTCATTTAAACAGCTGTAGCAACACGTGAGTATTATAACGCTACATTTCAGGAACCCGCTACATACTCTTTATTACCACTACTACTACTACTACTACTACTACTACTACTGCTACTACTGCTATGACTACTACTACTACTACTACTACTAATAATAATAATAATAATAATAATAATAATAATAATAATAATAATAATGACAAATTGGTGTGCTGTCTGTGATTTCAGTGCTTTATTGAAATTCCAAGAGGGGACATTTTCAAGGTAATCACCTTAGTCATTCATTCTCAGGTTACTGATAAAATCTGTTTCTTGATTTCCATTGTGAAACTGTATATGGGGGGTGTTACATTGCAGTCAGAGCCTGTCAACAACAAAACTGTTTGAGGTGTGAAGTTCAGAATTGACCAAAGCTTAGCATTGACTTGAAAGAGCTGAAGAGTTGGTCACTAGTGGGGAGTTACATATAACAATCCTATTGCTCAAACTGAGAGACTCAGCCATGCTGTCATGCATATTTAGTAAGATATAATATTTAACATTAATACCTCAATATCCTAGGCAACACCCCGACTATGTTGCTAAAATACAAACATTAGTATTAATTTCTCAATATAAAAGGACGATGCCTCCATTATATGATTAATATTTAAATATAAATAAAGGGTTTTAGTCCTCAACATTTAGCACACTGTATTCATTCAAATTTAACACTAGAACCGCTGCGGTTACCCGTATCTAAAACCACGCCAGCAGTCATTATGACGGTTACATTTTAAACAACATCAATATGAAAATGAAAGACAAACTATCCGATACAACTGAAAAGTTTTATTCAAGCACGACAAACATCTGCACGGCTGAAACACTGTATTTAAATGAACAATTAAACATAAAAGAGTTTATTTTCTAACTTACCACATACAAAGCACTACTTCAAAAAATGATAAAAATATAATAAACATTTCAAAAGAAAGTAGTGTGTAAACAGGTATATGCACATACAAAAATGTAAAAGCAAATTTTTTTTTATTTAAAAACGAAATGTAACGTTTGCTTTCTTTTGCATGTGTCGCTCGGTGCAGCACTGAATCCGGGTTGAGCTGCTGCAGCCTGCTGCTTTGCGGTTTTCTGATCGAAATGTTTCTGCCGAAGCGCTGTGGCTAGCTTCAAGATGAAATCTCTCCTACTGTTATTTTCCCCGGTGCATTCCTTTTACAAAACCGGTGTTATGACGAATCCTGCACCCCCCTTGATATCGTGCATCCCCTAGCAATCAACTAGATTTCGCAGATCTCTCTACATTGACTTGGAGCGTGCGCGTATTTCTTTAATAGAAGTCTGCTCGTGTGTGTGATCGTAAACGCTCATTTCATGCAAGTTTAAGGAGCACATGATAGCAGGTAGCTTACAATTACCGATTGGAGCAGAGAAAAAAGGAGCTAAGGTACAGTAATAATATGGAAAGACATGTTTAATAATTAATGCATTTACCTATTCTTTATTTTTCTCCCATGGTTTTAAATGTAAGGCCTGGACGAAATCAAAACTTTGACTAATCACAAATTACAAACTTGTACCGATGGCGTCTTTTGGTAGCGATAATGGCGACTTTTAGGTCAAATGTGTTTGTAGGCTATTTAAATGCAAATGATGACGTGTATTTGAAAATCTGTATTTGCTCAATCTAAATACAAGTGCAGTACATTTACTACCAAACTAAATACAAATGCAAATATGTGACAAACGTTTTGTCTAATCTGAGATTTTTAAATTATTTTTTTAGCTCTTAAGCTGGGACGTGTCTGCAATTTTAACCTTCCCTTTTAAAAGTTTTACACTGTCCTCAAACTTCTGTGCAGCATAAGTAATATGATTTTTCCTGGAAATGCAAAAATACCTGTAAATCAAAAAATGTGTCAGCTGTAAGTAGGTAAATACCCAAGACAGGCGTGTAGTGTTATTACATATCTATTTGAGGGGTGGGGGTGATGTAATGGCTTTGTCTTGGATCAAGATTGATCAAGGAGTAGGACAGTGCACTATTTAACTCTTACATCATAAGACAAATTTGCTTTTTTTATATAATTGTAAATGTCCCATGCATTTTCATTCCATTCATATTACTTGTGTTTATATTTTCATATGGTTATTCACACGTTACCAATTTTAGTTGTATTTTATTTATTTTAGGAAATGGGCCAATCTATTGTTTCTGAAATAATGGATTAACTCACCAAAAAAGAACACCCACCTGGAGCAACAAAACAAGAAAAAATAACCATTCGGCAGAGATGTCGTAAATTTGAGATTATTGGTAAAGTAATTCTTATTTCTAGGTTATGATGCAATTGTTTAATTTGTTGTATTTAGACAGAAATCTGTATAAGATTGAATGCAACTGTCTTTTCAGATATCAAACTACACTATCTTCGTAAGAATAAAGGTGGTGACAAAAAGCCTGCTAAAGTTGTTGCCTCAGCGAAGAAGCAAGGGACAGAATTTCATTGGAGTTCAACAGGTGCTCATTGTGGTATTTTTACTACAGACTACAGATGCCATTTCAGGGAGATACTATTGGCCCAACATGACCTCTGACATTGGAAAATGGGTAAGCGCTTTGTGATAAGACATTCTAATAAGTTAGACCACAACCAAAAATGTGTTTGTTATGCTCATTAGGCTTCCAAGCTGTAGGCTGAAGAAGCCTATTGTTTTTGTGTTGATTATTATTATTAGGGGGCCAAGCAACGAAGTTGCTGGACACCTATTGTTATTGTTCTGATTATTATTATTCAGCCATATCTGCTAAATGGCCATGAAATGAAAACCGCGTGACGAAAACTCACGAAAATTGCAATGGGAGGTAGATACCTATGGGTATTTGACCCACAAGAAAAATGAAGGCCATATGTCATGGCCTTGTATGGCATGGCAGCCATATTGGATTTTGTGACAAATTGACATTTTTCAAAAGTCTTCTTGTCAAAAACGGCTAAAGGTAGAGATCTGAAACTTGCTGTACAGAGTGGCCTACAATAAGATTTGTTCATGAGAGGTCAACTGGTCAACTGGTTTGGCGGCCACATTAGGATTGGCCAAAAATATTCAAAGATCTTCTCCGAAACTGTTAGGCTGATCGGCACATAAATTGGCACACACTCTCATGGCTGGGTCCTGTTTTAAATTTCTTCAAGGCAAGTCGCTGCAATAAAAAACATTGCCACAAGCCAATCAAATTTCAGCGACATATGGGAACATATTTATGCTCTATCAAAACATTTCAATGACCATGTGTCACAAAGACGGCCAGAGTAGGTGGCGTCAGACCAGAAAGGAATACACAGACAGACGGTGGTGATGAGAAGCTGAGTGCAAATGGTAGCACTCAGCATTTATTAACAAAGTAAAGGTTTAAACAGAACACAAAACAGGACACGGCACTTTACGCCAAAATAAAACAGACAAACAAAATGCACTAACACTTAACAAACGGTGCACGGAGAGACAAACAAACACGGTGAGTACAACACTTATATTTACGTTCTTATTTATTTTAACTCCTCTCTCTCTCTCCCGTTCTCCACTCTCGAACACCCAACCCCGAGTGAATGAAAATGTGTCTATATATACTGTTGTGCTGGGATTCAATTACTAATTAATTATTCACTTGAATCCCAGCACGTGAATGAATTACGTGCAACCCCGTGCTCACATATTAATTACTTTAAATGCACGTGCAGTGATGTGCAATCCCGTGCCTAAATACAATTATACATTTTAAATCACACGTGAAACACAGACCCATTTATATCCCGTGTACCAATCTATACACCAACATTTAACACACCACACGCAACATACAACATATAACACACACATGCACACAGGGGCGGGGCACATTGCCACACCATGACCTTTGACCTCTACTAAAGTTCAATTGTAAAACATGCTTATTACTCCATAAAGATTGCAGATATATGCAAATAGATGCTCTATCAAAAATTAATCTAGATGGTGCTCATTGGTCACATAATGGACATTGATCTATAACAAGCAATACACTTAAATTTCACGATAACAGCTTGGAAGCCGTAAAGTTGCTCGCAACTCTAGTTTAGGATTTGTTATTGTATTTGTATTATGTTTGTAGGTCTTTGTATTATTTTGAATTGTTTTAATGTTAAGCACTTTGTGAAGATGATCCACCTTGAAAAGCACTAAATAAAATTATATTGATATTTTTAACGTGAAACTCTTTTAAAAAATTTGAGTTATCCCAATGTCCTGTGTGTGAGAGGAAGAGGCCGACAGTGAAGGCTCCAACAACTTATACACCAATACAGGTATGTAATGTTTGATTGGCCTTCATGGAAGACTTGCGGCCAAAAGCCATACCTCCGACGTGGAAACAAGGCCAAGCGACTCAACTATGCACGAAAACACAGGAACTGGGGTGAAAAATGGCAGCAGGTGCTCTGGACTGATGAGTCAAAATTTGAAATATTTGGCTGTAGCAGAAGGCAGTTTGTTTGCCGAAGGGCTGGAGAGCGGTACAGGAATGAGTGTCTGCAGGCAACAGTGAAGCATGGTGGAGGTTCCTTGCAAGTTTGGGGCTGCATTTCTGCAAATGGAGTTGGGGATTTGGTCAGAATTAATGGTCTCCTCAATGCTGAGAAGTACAGGCAGATACTTATCCATCATGCAATACCATCAGGGAGGCATCTGATTGGCCCCAAATTTATTCTGCAGCATGGCAACGACCCCAAACATACAGCGAAAGTCATTAAGAACTATCTTCAGCGTAAAGAAGAACAAGGAGTCCTGGAAGTGATGGTATGGCCCCCACAGAGCCCTGATCTCAACATCATCGAGTCTGTCTGGGATTACCTGAAGAGAGAGAAGCAACTGAGGCTGCCTAAATCCACAGAAGAACTGTGGTTAGTTCTCGAAGATGTTTGGGCCAACCTACCTGCTGAGTTCCTTCAAAAACTGTGTGCAAGTGTACCTAGAAGAATTGGTGCTGTTTTGAAGGCAAAGGGTGGTCACACCAAATATTGATTTGATGTAGATTTTTCCTCTGTTCGCTCACTTTGCAATAAAGCATTCTTACTTTACAGCATTTTTTCACACCTGCCTAAAACTTTTGCACAGTACTGTATATTAAACATTAACAGTCTGAATAATTGTATAATGTTTATTTCTATTTATTGTAATTAACGCCATATTATGCAAACTTCTCAACATAAAAAGAAGTCTGTCTGCACCCTACCATCCACAAACAAATGGACAGGTTGAAAAAACGAATTCAACAATACAACGGTAGGTTTTGGTCTGTCTATGGTAATCTTTAACTCAATTGTATTTTCTTAAGTACTTCATTCAAATGTTAATTTGAATATTTTATCATTAAATCTGTAGAGCATTGAGCAAGTTAGTTGGAAGCAAACCTGCTACGTGGGACTTGTATTTAGATGCTGTTATGTTTGGGCTAAGAACAAAAACATCTAACCACTAAATACAGTCCTTATTACCTCATGTTTGGACGGGAGGCCTGGTATCCTTCTGAAGTGCCAGAGGAATAAGAGGTATGGTCCACAGCTATGCAATTCTTAATTATATTTTATGTATAATTTATTCAACTTATCTGTACATTTTAAATTAGTTTTGGTGGATTTCTGGTTTAAAGAATTTAAAACATGAAGAATTAATTAATTTCAAATTTGTAGCTTTCTTCAATTGATGTGGAAGGATGCGTAGCAAAAGAAGAGCTTTGCTGAAAGCATAAAAAGGCATGAACACAAGTCACATTGTAAAAACAAATGTGAAAAAAAGCATCTGAAAAGGTTAATCAAAGAAAGCAGGTGTGCCACCAGTTTTCAGTGTTGGCGAGAAAGTGCTTCGGCAAAATATCAGAAGCCAACAAAGAAAAGGGGGAAGCTGGAACCAGACTTCTTAGGGCCATTTACTATAGAACATGCGAGGGGAAATGTGGTGGATCTTCATCAAGGAAGCAGAAAAATTGTGCATGGAGTCCATATAAACCACCTAAAGCACTTTGTGGCAAGAGAGCAGCAAGATAACCATGCCTAAGCCTCTGGACTCGGCACATGAAAAGCCACTGATGACAGAAGGTAACCATGCCTAAGCCTCTGGACTCGGCACATGAAAAGCCACTGATGACAGAAGGTAACCATGCCTAAGCCTCTGGACTCGGCACATGAAAAGCCACTGATGACAGAAGGCCTGGATGTGGAAGAACCACCCGCACTGGAAGCATCAGATGTGGAAGAATCACCCACACTAGATGCATCAGATGTGGAAGAACCACCCGCACTGGAAGCATCAGGTGTGGAAGAACCACCCACACTAGATGCATCAGATGTGGAAGAACCACCCGCACTGGAATCCTTTACAACTGCAGAACAATGCAAGATATATAAAGCTTTATTTATCTATCTATATTTATTTATTTTCTGGTGTTGATTAACAGTTTCTTATATTTAGATAGTTCAGACGCATAGTGATTTCAAAAATTCAAAAGTATAAAATCTTTGACACTGACTTAAAAAAATCTACAGCCGGGACAGGAACTGCAGAGTGAGGTAATTTTAACAGCCAATATTGGGGTATGTGTTAACAGTAGGGTGGCAAAGTGCATTCCTGGTGGACTGCTGTGGAAGTTATTTTTTGGTCTCACTGAGCACTCAATTACTTTTAATTAGACTAAAAGTTAACACTAGTTCCTAATTGTGAGGTTAATTTTCCTTTGACTGACTTATTGTATGTTGTATTCCCCCAAAGTGTGTCCCCCATATGCTCTGATTGGTGTAATTAATGGAGAGTTGTGTAAATACATTTCACATTACTGTTTGTTAGGCTATTTATCCAAGAGAGAAAAAGGCACTGTATGTAAATCTGCTTGGAGAAAATGCATGGCAAATTGAAAAATGCAAAGCTGTTACCAGGTATGTAATTGTCTTTATTTTAATGCATGCAGGTAATTACCCAAGGTTTTTTATATTGCAGAATATACAAAGTAATGAAAAAGTCTGTTAAATCTGTGATTCTAGGTATTTAGAGCAAGACGTTTGTATTTTTTCTTTTGAAGAAAATGGTTAAGATAAATTCTTTTCTGAGGAAAAAAGGATGGACAGTATCCAGATGGGAATGCTCCACTGTTCCTCATCCAAAACAACAGGACAGTGTGTCCTGTGGAGTATTTGTTTGCAAGGTAATATTTCAAACACTTGCCTCCTGCCTTAATTAAATAACATAATTAAGGAGAACATTGCTTTTAAACTTGAATTTTATTTTTAGAATACACTTGGAAATAGTCACAAATGGTTTGATACTAAATTGTCTTCCTGGTAGTTCATCCATTAACCTTTTTTTCTAAATGTTATTATTATTATTTATTTCTTAGCAGACGCCCTTATCCAGGGCGACTTACAATTGTTACAAGATATCACATTATTTTGACATACAATTATCCATTTATACAGTTGGGTTTTTACTGGCACAATTTAGGTAAAGTACCTTGCTCAAGGGTACAGCAGCAGTGTCCCCTACCAGGGATTGAACCCACAACCCTCCGGTCAAGAGTGCAGAGCCCTAACCACTACGCCACACTGCTGCCCTAAATGTTTTGGACTTTTTATCCAAAATGTCTTGCACTTCAGTTTGCAGAATGCATTTTGAAAGAGGAGCCAATCTCATTCCAAGAGAGCGGAGCTGCAATTACAAATCTGCGTCTAGAGATTGCTCACACATTAATAAATGAATCTGGTACTTCGAAACATACAGGAACAGAAGTGAAAATACATGGTTTGTATTTATAGTTAATCCAGATGCTTAATTTTCATGTGTATATACAATTTTAATAATTGTACGTGAAAACATTCAGAACAATACTGATTGAATACAAACATGCAAACATTTTCTTTAACTACAAGTTCAAGTTCCATTGTGTTCAAGTTCTATTGTTCTAACTGTTCTCTTTGGTTCCTTAGTAAAAGGTGTTGGATATTCTATATAAGGAGGGGTTCTGATTTCAGAATGTTATGGGTTCTGTTTTTTTTTTTTTTTAATCCTCCTCCTACTTCTCCTATATTCAATTCTGGAACCAGTGACCACTGGTTACCACTCTCGAGATTTGTGTTTTATTTTATTGAACCTGAAATTTGGAATAAAAGCTACTCTATTTACCCTATAAATTAAGTCAGAACCTTGACTAATATGCTGACATTTAATTTCTCATCTTGACTTCACAGACAGTTTAGATGATGTGTGCCGCTATTGTGGTGAAAGGACCAGTTCTTCAGGCATGGAGACAAGAGAGTCCATTGAGAAATGGGTATTTGTTTTTCCTACATTCTGTAATGATGTGCTGTTCAAAAGAAACTGCCACTAAATATTCAATGAAGTCTTATTAATAACATTATAATGATGTATCACACTATGTCAGATACATTTTTGTTAATAATGATATAATGTGTGTTTCACAGCGATGGACTGGCGTTTAAAGTTTATACCATGTATGACACATGCATAATAAGATTACTTGTATATGTATTTAAAACCCAATGGTTTAAACACCAACGATCTGGATTTAGCCAAACTAATTTATAAAAGTAGCACAATAATTTAATAAGTTAATAAACATGCCTGTTGCGTAGTTACCTCTATAACCTGTTTTTGTATTTTTACTGAAACACAAGATAATGCTTTTTATTCTGACAATATTTCTGTTTTATCGTAGTGATGGATGGAAGAGCGTGCACGTTGAAATGCGAGCGCCGAGGTTTTGGGCTGCAATGTGTAATCGTTGGAACAACTAACTGTATTAACATTCATTGGTTAAACCGGTGCATGTGACCATCGTCAGCTCCGAGTAAATCTCATGAACATGTGATGTCGCAACTCAAAACAATCAGGCACCCCCGAGTCAGATCACAACTAAAAACAAAATGTTCAGTCAGGGGATGCAGAATTCAAGGGGGTGCAGGATTCGTCATAACACCGGAATTAATGGCTGCCAGGTCCAGTAGAGATAACAACAGGCTTGTGTGTATTTATATATAATACTGTAGGTTATATTCAAAATAATAAAAACATGTATTGTAAAAGGCAGTCAAAATGACTGCTTTGGCGGTTCTAGGTGAGTGGGATTATAAGTTCCTTATTTTCGTGATCCTGCCTTTCAAACGCCATCAGGGTATTTAATACATGTATTTAGGAAAAGTCATGAACGGACAGCTGCATAACTTTCAGACACGCAGAGTAACTTAATTTGAAAACCTCAAACCGTCAAAATGACTGCTGGGGCGGTTCTAGTGTTAAGATGCGCTTTTTTAATCATTTTTTGATTCTCAAAAATAGCCTGCGTCTTAAATTCGAATACAGTGATGTGTACTAAAATTGCCAACAAAAGACGCGACTACCCGATTACACAAAACTGCAAACGTGACTGACTGCTGAGAAAAGACAACAAAGGCATCTGCCCAAATACACAAACAGCATCGTGACTTACTGCTGAGAAAAAACAAACCAAGCTTCCTGAGGAATTCCAAGAGAAACGTTTACAATTTCAGCATTTCTAACAAACAGTACCAACTTGGACAGATCGGAAATGCTGATCAGACCCCCGTATTTCTCGACATGCCAAGCAATGTTCAGTGCTGTTGTGGTTGCTGGGTTTTATGTTGCCTGATGCCGTGGAGTGTTGTGTCATGCTTGCTGTTGTCAGGATGTGTGATGCCGTGAGTGAGTGGTGGTGTGTGTACGACAGAGAGCCATCTGAAGTATTATACAGTGCACAGCACGATAAATGAGCTCTGAGGTTAATCTACAACAACACTGTTTCGTCTCAGTTTTGTACGATACAACAGCGTAATTAAGGCTGTATCTTTACAAATGCATATTTGACGTCTTACTTTTTCCTCAAATTGAGGGTGGTAAATTTGGGCTGCGTCTTAAATTCGAGGGTATCTTAAATTCGTAGGAATATGGTATTCATTATAAAATGATATTCCATTATTCTATTCATCAAATATATAAATAGACCTACGAACATAATAGAAAATAAATATGAGGCTAAGTTATGTTGTAATGGTTCCGACATTCAAAGCTGTTTTCAAATACACAAATATCAGTTCAGTTCAAGTCTTGTTTCAATTGTTCATTAAAAGTAATTTTTAATCTTTAGCAAAGCAATACGTTCTATTAAATGTTTTTTCTTCTGGTTTCCTGTAGATATTTCTTATTTAAACAAACAGCATTTTACTTGAATCTTAAAATCTTTGAAATGTAATACTTATTCTGGAGATGTGTTCGTTGCTGAAAAACAAAGTTGCCATGAAGCTGGTCTTCTCGTCACACGTAGAGTTGCAGGAGATGAGGAGCCTTCTTGAAGCACAGATTGCAGTTCGATGTAGATACATACAACAGTTGAATGAGTCCTCATTATAAGTGAAGGCTCCGTGATCACTTCATGGTGAGATGTTTTCAAATCCAAGACCACGAGAGTTCATACTTGTTTCACTTTAAATATAGCGCCCAACGGGAGTTCGCATTATTGATTCCATCACTTCCTGGTCAACACAGGAAGTTCATCCTTGACCAAAATCAGTCCTTTCATTGGCTTTCAGAGTTTGGATGATAGTTCCTTGCACACAAGCAATGTGCATCACTAACAGAAGCAAATCACCACTCCCCAAAGACAAACATTTTTATAATAAAACTTCATTTTTATACAACGTTTGTTATATTGATCACAGAAGGATACACAATTTCAGTTTCATTCTCCTCACTAAATTACCGTTACATGTTAAAGATGTTATACAATAATTAAAGTAATTAAATTAAATTTAAGAATGATGTAAGTATTCTAAAACCCATTTAATCACTTAAATTGTTACACATTAGTCACATTACGTTTGGACATCTTATTCATTCATATCATGAGTCATGGCACCTTGTATTCACCAGGTGTCGCCCTTCTAACCCTTTACTGGAAGGAATGTGTTTATTGGTTTTCCCAGACATACTCTCTTAATTAGAAGATAACAATCAGCTTTTATTTATTTCAACGAGACTGGCAGGTCAGCACAGCAAAGTAATGTAAAACATTCCCCAATTTAAATCTTCATGACCCTGTTACCAGTATCAAAAGTGGAATCTTGCAGACGCAATTAAAATCTATTTCATAGATTACTGATGGTGACTTAACAAAATCAGAATAGTCCTCAAGATGATGAATGGTCCAAACAAGATGTAGTACAGTACCCACCACTTACACCGTACAGGGTTATTTCGGGCAGCTGTTTACATCTGACAAATAGCGTTTCCACTGATTTCAATAACAAAGGCATCGTTTATACTACGCTAAGCGTGCCGTATATTTCGGGCAAACTCAGCTGTTTGGATCTCGTTATGTGCCATTCACATAGATATAACTAACAAACGCACTGCTTTATACTGTAGTAATCGCTCTTACTAATCCACCAATCAGCTGTTTTCACCTCGTTACCTTGCCATTCACATAGATTTCAATACAAAAGGCAGCACTTTACTGTAGTAAAAGCTGAACAGATCGATCTATCAGCTGTTTGCACAGCGTTACTGAGTGATTACCCCTCTACTGTACCTTGGCTATTTAATCCCTGTATGCAGTGTTGGGTTTATTTACAGTTTGAAAAAACAGCACTGACTGCAACATAAGCATGACTGGAAAGAGAAAAGCGATGTGAATCAGCATGAAAATTCAGTGTAAATAAAATGTCTGTTAAGTGCTGTGCGCTTGCAACTCTGTCAGTCAGCAAACAATGCAACGTTGCTTCAAAAAAAATAAGCCATTTTCTGTAGTTTTCGGAGTGCTGACGAAAATACAACTGAAACTCTGACACCACTACAGGGGATGCCAGAGGAAGAATTCACTGTTGTGTCACCTTGGCGACCAGGACGCTCTCCCTGAAGCAGACACAGGTGATGCATGCGTGCTGCGCTTGTAACACTGCAGAGTGCTATGGAGCACCATCCGGATACAGAGCCGAACTGGGATTTATTTTTTTTAAAACTGAGTTTGCTGTCCATACTTGTTCATCCAGATGCGTATCACAGAGTTCTTTGCTGGAAACAATTTGCAGTAACGCAGCCTGCCTGTTCTGTACTTTTTTGCACATACTTTATTACATGCATAGGTTTTAATACATATTTTTCATTTGTGTAAATAAAGATTTTTAACCGCATACACACGTTTGTTTTGATTACTGTGATTGGGGGGCATTTTGAATGTCAGGTTATTGTGTGGGAGTTTATACCGTCCATCACTTACTGGGGGTGAATCACGTCAACACAAACGCGCCCGTTCTAAACGGTGGCGACTGTATTTCATATTTTCCATCCATGAGTGTAAGTTTATGATCTGGAGTGAATAGGAGTACCCCATTTATCAAGCAAGTTTATTCTTTTGTTTTTAGTAAATATTTCTGCATTTTAGTCAAATTTACTCCTGTCTGCAATTTTTCTGACTGAACTTCTTCCCACATTCAGTGGAGGGATAGGGCTTCACCCTCTTATGAATTTTATGGTGTCGGAAGTGACGGAATCTCTTCAGACATTCATTACATTGATACGATTTCTCTTTTGAGTCCGCTGGTGGATTTTCAAGGAACATAAATATGTGAAACTTCCCACATTGATCACAGTGCTAAGGTTTCTCTCCTGTGTGAATGCAATGGTGTTTTTGAAGACTTCCTAATCGCGTGAAACTCCTCCCACACTCAGTGGTTTATCTCCTGTGTTACAGCGCTGGTGTCTTTTAAGGTGTGATAAATAATTGAATCCCATCCCACACTTAGCGCAGAAATAAAATTGCTCTCCTGTGTGAATATGCTGGTGTTTTTTAAGATTTTTTAACAGTAAGAAACTCCTCCCACACTCAGTGCAGTCATAAGGTTTCTCTCCTGTGTGAACGCGCTGGTGTCTTTTAAGCTGTGATACATAACTGAAACTCTTCCCACAATCAGCACAGGGAAATTGAGTCCCTCCATTGCGGTTCCTTTTAGCAGCTAGAGGAAAAAAAAAAAAGAGAAGAGAAAGGTTATTGTACAGCATTCTTACACATTCACTCTTCTGCAGGGCTTCCCCTCATAACCATGACCAACTCCTAGAGTGAACTCTGATGAGAATACAGTCAGACCCGCTTAATATCACTCCTGTTAATACCAGCCTCCTTTTATTATCATCACATTGAAATTTGCCAGGTTGAATATAGTGGGTGTCAATAAATACAAATGCTTGAGAATTTCACTTTGATTATTAACACACTCTGGTTAATATCACTCACATGTACCAGTCACTGATTTCCACACCCCACCTAATATACATCTGAGGAACAAAAGCATAAGATCAGGTTTATATGTAAATGCTGTATTGAAATGTTTTTTCTTTTTTGAAGAGAAAGGACATGTAATTACTTTATTCAGCATGTAAGTGCACATTCTTTCTTTAATTTCTTTACTGTTTTCTCTTAAACATATCACAGGGGGGAATTAATGTTGGTGTAATGTACATGTGGAAACGGGTTTGTTTTGTGTGCTTTTTGGAGTTGTGTTTGATCAAATGATTGTTTACAGACAGGCGCTCGATTGAAACTTGCTGTCTGTCTTGTATGTGTCCTCTGTGCGTTACCATCGTTGGTAGCATCACATGACCCATTTGTTTACTTTCTGTTTTGTGTTTAATAAATCCTGCGCGCCTGTGCCAGCGTTTCAACTCCAAGTCCCAAGTCTCTCTGTCTTGCAATGCGGTTACCCACACATGTGACACGAGTACCTTGTCACAATACCGTTTAAATGTTGATCAATGTGAAGGAGTCTTCATAAAAGTACTATATATTGATGTTCAATTCAAATTTGCCGTTTTGTCATTATTCTGATACAGAAAAATGCCAAACCCTATTATAGTGAACACCCTGATATAACGAACATTTCTCCAGGTCCCATAAGCCCCTATTTTGTGCTGCTCCAAAAGTGGGGTTAAGTTCAATCAATCTGCCTGCCGTTTGGGATTTCAGGTCTGATTGGTAGGCTGATTTCTACAAGTTTTGTGTTATTCTGTCCAGTAGTTTTTGAGCTACAGCACTTTTTAAAAACAGGTGGTTTTTGGGGCAAGTTTGGTGCCGTTAGAGCGTTTTTTTTATTATTCACCTGTAGATAAAATAAAAACTATGGGACAGTTACTACTCCCATTTGGCAAGTTACCGCATCCAAGTAGTTTTAGTGCCTTTTGTGGAAGGGGGGGGGGGGGGGTAAAAATGTGTATTTTAATATTTAAAAAAAGTACTTTTAAAAACGAATGTGCAGTTGTACTTCTTATGTTTTTTTTACTGTACAGAGTAAGTAAATAAAAAATAATAATAATAACAATGTCAGTCAGTGATAGAAGGTGAACGAGTATTTAAAACCTGCATGTACACTTAGGCTGAGAGACTGTGCACCAGAGCAGCTATAAATAATAGTGAAACATTTCAAATAGGCCTAAAACGATTATTTACATCAACGTTACATTAGGCTTACAAAAATCAAAAACACTCACCCATATAACCACAAAAGCCAACCATTTTTGTTTATTTCTAATGTAAAACAAATAGCTATGCACTTTGATGCTCTAAAATAACATGGTATGTGGCTGGAACCCCACCAAGGGGAGCTGCCGGCCACGAAGAAGGGGGAGGAGGTCCGGAGACCACAAACCCCAGCAGCAGTTTCGATGCCGGAGATCGTGGGGGAGGTCAGGAGACCTGCTCCCACTGCAGCACTTGCGCTGCCAAAAGTACTGTGGCCGGAGCCCCACAAAAGGGAGCTGCCGGCTACGAAGAAGGGGGGAGGTCAGGAGACCATCCTCCAAGCAGCCTTTCCGCTGCCAGGACTGCCCTGGCTGAAGGAGTCAGCCTTGGAGCTGTCGGCAGTTATGCTGACAGCATTGCCATTAGCAGCCTGGCTACTGGCAACATTGCCTCCCGTGAACCCCTTACAGTCCCTGTTCTTGGCCCAGGACTTTGAGGGAGACTTTTGGGCTTTTAAGGGGGAAGGTGGCCGTTGAGGCCATGTGTGCTGCGCACAAGGGGGGGTATATGTGGCAATGTGTCCCACCCCTGTGTTATATGTTGTGTGTGGTGTGTTAATGTTGGTGTATAGATATGGCTTCACGGGATATAAATGGGTGGGTGCAGCACGAGTTATTTAAAATGTTAATTGTATTTAGACACAGGGATTGCACTTCACTTCACGTGCATTTAAAGTAGTTAATAATATGTGAGCACGGGGTTGCACAGATTTAGTTCACGTGCTGGGATTCAAGTGAATAATTAATTGGTAATTGAATCCCGGCACAACAGTATATATAGATGCACGTTTCACTGACTCGGGGTTGTGTGTTCGGTGAGTGGAGAACGGGAGAGAGAGGAGGAGAAAAAGTAAGGATTAAAGCAAAGCATACCATTGCTATTTCATGCTGGAAGGACCAGCACGATACTTGTGTGTTTATTTTTTACTCCCCGTGTTTGTTTGTCTGTTCGTCCACTGTTTAAGTGTTAGTCCGTTTTGTTTGTCTGTTTATTTTGGCCGCAAGTGCCGTGTCCTGTTTTCTGTTTCAACCTTTTTATTTTACAATAACCATACCGAGCGTCGCAGCGACTCAAGTTTTCAACCCGAGTACTGCCCGTCTCTGTGATTCTTTCTGGCCTGACGTCATCCACTACAGCCTGCTTGTCGCAATACTTATTAATTTCCTCATTAAAAAAAAATACTTCAGACTTTTGCAGAATGCAGAATCACAGTCAAATTGTTCTTGCAGTTTGACAGTAGATTTATAAAATCACTTAAATTTAGTAAATAATACAGCAAACTAGTCTACTCTATGGTTTCATTCACAAGTTGTAAAAAGAAAACAAAACAGACCACGGATGTTTTCTGAGAAAACTGCATTACTCATGGAATACTGAGCTGAACGCTTAGTAACACAAAACTAGTTCTTTATAAAATCAGGATAAAAACTTTTTTATTATTATTTTTTAACAGATCCATATTCTAATAGCGCTCCTTCAGGTTCAAACGCTTAAATAAGTTTAACATTTGCACTCAGTTGTAATATTTATACTATAGGCTACATGGATGTCTCATGTTCATGATACTGTATACGCAGAATGCTGTATGGAGTATTATATATGTTTCACTAATAGATGATAACTAGCATTTTTTTGCAGTTAGAAAATTTTGCATACAAAAACAAAGCTGGTCTCATTATTGGATTGATGTAGTGTATGCTAAAGTCAAGTGTATAGGGACAGATTTTTTTATAAAGACTGTAATAAGCCAGTTGACACATTTCAGTAGCTGATCTCATATTTTTATGTCAAAGGGTGGGTGAAAAACAAATAAAAATGTGTTGGGATGCAGTGTTTTACTCAGATCTCTTAGAACAGTCCTGTTTCACCTGCATTATACCAGGCTGGCTGCCTTTTTTGTGTGCTCTCCACTTCATGGGTTGCTGTAAAACATATTTCCTTCCGAGTGTGTAGGACTTTAGAAATTGATACTGTAGTAGATTCAGGTAAAAAATATATATATATATATGGAAATTCAGTAACAAAAACTGAACCTATGCATCACATCAGACATGATGTCATACATGAAATCAGCAATGACTAATCACAGGACAAATGCTCCACCAAGACTGCCCAGAAGGACATTACCAAAATAATAACCTTTGGAGACTTTCTGTGATGTCATCATGCACTAGGAGGCCTTTAGTTGACAGAGTCCCAGAACCTGTAACTCACTGAAGTACATCTTTTATTTTTTATAATACCTGGATATTAGTATATGTTTAAAAAAGACAATATAAAATGTGTCTTTGCTTAGGTCAGAGGTCAAATCTAATCATCTAGAGCAACATATCTTTTGTTTTTGTAATTAAATTTAACATGAATGTTGGCATAACTAATCACATAACAAATGCTCCACCAAGACTGCCCAGATGGACATTACACTGGAAAATAAAATCCTCTGTGCTGGACTGTAGCTATCATGCTTCTTGGTGTACGTGCCAGCGTAGACACGATCATAGACAAAACAAGAACACTTTCATGACTCGGGTCACTCTTTGCACTATTGTCTGTAGACGTGATGTAGGTGTTGCATAATTACTGCTTCTACTACTTCCAATGCAAAAGATAGCACACTTGCCACTATGCAATATGGCATTGCCACATTTCTATCCAAGACCATTGGTTTACCAAATGCATTTGAATATGTATCTCACTCAGTAAAGGAATGTTTTTTTTTTTAGAACAGTGCCATGGAGAATGAGGACCAAACTGTGCTTCTCTGTCTTGTTATTGTCATACGAGTTCCTAAGAACAGCTGACAGCACAATATTCTGCAGACCAACAAACACACCCAGGTAATGTCCTTCTGGGCAGTCTTGGTGGAGCATTTGTCATGTGATTAGTCACTGCTGATGTCATTACTGATGTCGTGTATGACGTCATATCTGATGCGATGCATTGGCATAAGAGGGGTGAGTTAAGGTGAGTTAACATCCCATTTCCTGACTTTTGTGATTTTGAACTGCAACTATGAAGTTATTTTAACAAAGTTTTTGTTACTGAATATATATATATATATATATATATATATATATATACACCAACTTGCAAGGAAACCAGCAAACACAATAATGTGTTCTAAATGTATATCACTATACACGGCCCATTTCAGCATCATTTTAAATGATGCAATTGAAAAAAAAAAACATTGCAGCCTTCAAAAGGGTTAATTGGCAGCTCAATGTTGCTTGTTTTGTATAATTACCTCTAAATCCCAGTTCACATTCAGGTGGACAATCATCACACAGGCTGGATCCCAGCTGGTTGTTCTCCTCAAGTGTACAGACATTATTTTCAGTAGGAACTTCCTCTGCGATGGGGACACATTCCTGTTCTATGAATTCCTCTTTAACAGGAACACATTCCAGTCGAGGGACCTCTTCATCTTTAACACATGTCAGCTCTGTAACCTGCTTTAGACTTGCACACCACTCCTGGTCAAAGGGCTCTTCTTGTGTGTAAACTGCTTCTATCCTTGGCCCCTCCTGTGCTTCAGATTTAGGCATAGCATGGCTCTCTTTGGGATCTGTGTGAAAGAATTGTACAAAATTATAACTCTTACTTACCAGCCAGGTTCCTCTACAAAGCCAGCCCCTTGTCAGAATTCTTCTGAGAGATGACACTGGGTCATTCCGGTCGAACAACTTATGAGGAGGGATTTCTTTTTTAATTCTACTTACTTATTTTTAAATGGATATAGTGCATCCAGTTACGTTGCCCTGTTTTTAATTAATAAAGATTAATTATTTTAGTAATTTAAAAATAATTTCACCCCATCCACATTTCCATGTTTTATATTTTTGTTATTAAATAAAATATGTAGTGCGACTCCTATCAGCTGTGTTTTGTGCCTTGATTAGGGTTTGTAGCAAAGTAAACCCCTCTAAAACTGTTTCTGTACTAACTAACCCTCATACTTCATTACAAAAAAAATATTAAAATAACGTAAAACAAAACAGTAGGTGGCGTATAACTGGTGTGGTAAAGTATCTGTAGGGCTTGAAGTTTTAGAGTTTTGTTTTTGATCACAGGACGTCCTGTGGCGGAGTTTCCCGCCCCTATGTATTTATTTATTATTATTTATATTATTGTTTGCGGCGCGGATAAAAGCGCCGCGTCTTTTGTTATTGTTTTTTATATTTATATTTAAAAACCCCGTGAGGATGCATGACTGATCAGCTACTGATTATTTAACTAGCTGACAGTCACGCATCCTTACCAAACGCGTGCAGACTGTGGCCGAGGGGTAATAAGATAATTAACAGCTAGTTAACCCCTCGGCCAGAGTATAAGAACCTGCAGCTGTCCGTGCTGCGGGGCGGTGAGTGTACAGAGGAGAGTACGGGAGAACACGGGAGCGCGAGCAAAAACAATTGCTATATTGAAAATATACTTGTTTCTGTTTCTATTTGTTTGGCCATCGCGCCCTTTTGTTTTGTAGTGTTTTGTTGTTTGTTTACATCTTTTGTTTTGTTTTATTTAGTTAATAAAAATCAGCTGAACGCCGTTGCGTTGCGCTTTCACCCGCCCATCCATTGTTTTGGTTCAGTTAGTTCCTGGTCCGTGACGTCACCACACCTCACCACTGCAAGCCATCCTGCCACACGTCCCTTTAAAATTTTGAGCCAATTTCAGTTTGTTATAACGTTTCCAAACGAGAGGAGGCCATTCAGCCCATCTTGCTCGTTTGGTTTTTAGTAGCTTACTGATCCCTGAATCTCATCAAGCAGCTTCTTGAAGGATCCTAGGGTGTCAGCTTCAACAACATTACTGGGGAGTTGGTTCCAGACCCTCACAATTCTCTGTGTAAAAAAGTGCATCCTATTTTCTGATCTGAATGCCCCTTTATCTAATCTCCATTTGTGACCCCTGGTCCTTGTTTCTTTTTTCAGGTCGAAAAAGTCCCCTGGGCTGACATTGTCTATACCTTTTAGGATTTTGAATGCTTGAATCAGACCACCATGTAGTCTTCTTTGTTCAAGACTGAATAGATTCAATTCTTTTAGCCTGTCTGCATACGACATGCCTTTTAAACCCGGGATAATTCTGGTCGCTCTTCTTTGTACTCATCTAGAGCAGCAATATCCTTTTTGTAACAAGGTGACCAGAACTGAACACAATATTCTAGATGAGGTCTTACTAATGCATTGTAAAGTTTTAACATTACTTCCCTTGATTTAAATTTGACCATTTTCACCATATATCTGAGCATCTTGTTGGCTTTTTTTATAGCTTCCCCACATTGTCTAGATGAAGACATTTCTGAGTCAAAATAAACTCCTAGGTCTTTTTCATATATTCCTTCTGCATAGATTCCTTCTGTTGTTCGACTGTTTCATTTTCCAGATCTTGAGCTTGGTTGGAAGTAATTAATATTTAAGAGTGCTAATTAAAACCATTACACATGTCTGCTAGTTACTCTTGATTGGGTATTGTATATTTATTTACTTGTTAATTCTTCCTACACCGCAATAGAGCAATACACCCCGCCATTCACCTCTGCATGCTTTCAATAGAGCAATACACCCCGCCATTCACCTCTGCATGCTTTCAATAGAGCAATACACCCTGCCATTCATCTCTGCATGCTTTCAATAGAGCAATACACCCCGCCATTCATCTCTGCATGCTTTCAATAGAGCAATACACCCTGCCATTCATCTCTGCATGCTTTCAATAGAGCAATACACCCTGCCATTCATCTCTGCATGCTTTCAATAGAGCAATACACCCCGCCATTCATCTCTGCATGCTTTCAATAGAGCAATACACCCCGCCATTCATCTCTGCATGCTTTCAATAGAGCAATACACCCCGCCATTCATCTCTGCATGCTTTCAATAGAGCAATACACCCCGCCATTCATCTCTGCATGCTTTCAATAGAGCAATACACCCCGCCATTCATCTCTGCATGCTTTCAATAGAACAATACACCCTGCCATTCATCTCTGCATGCTTTCAATAGAGCAATACACCCCGCCATTCATCTCTGCATGCTTTCAATAGAGCAATACACCCCGCCATTCATCTCTGCATGCTTTCAATAGAGCAATACACCCCGCCATTCATCTCTGCATGCTTTCAATAGAGCAATACACCCCGCCATTCATCTCTGCATGCTTTCAATAGAGCAATACACCCCGCCATTCATCTCTGCATGCTTTCAATAGAGCAGTACACCCCGCCATTCATCTCTGCATGCTTTCAATAGAACAATACACCCCGCCATTCATCTCTGCATGCTTTCAATAGAGCAATACACCCCGCCATTCATCTCTGCATGCTTTCAATAGAGCAATACACCCCGCCATTCATCTCTGCATGCTTTCAATAGAGCAGTACACCCCGCCATTCATCTCTGCATGCTTTCAATAGAGCAATACACCCTGCCATTCATCTCTGCATGCTTTCAATAGAGCAATACACCCTGCCATTGATCTCTGCATGCTTTCAATAGAACAATACACCCCGCCATTCATCTCTGCATGCTTTCAATAGAGCAATACACCCCGCCATTCATCTTTGCATGCTTTCAATAGAGAAATACACCCCGCCATTCATCTCTATGCTTTCAATAGAGCAATACACCCCGCCATTCATCTCTGCATGCTTTCAATAGAGCAATACACCCTGCCATTCATCTCTGCATGCTTTCAATAGAACAATACACCCCGCCATTCATCTCTGCATGCTTTCAATAGAGCAATACACCCTGCCATTCATCTCTGCATGCTTTCAATAGAGCAATACACCCTGCCATTCATCTCTGCATGCTTTCAATAGAGCAATACACCCTGCCATTCATCTCTGCATGCTTTCAATAGAGCAATACACCCCGCCATTCATCTCTGCATGCTTTCAATAGAGCAATACACCCCGCCATTCATCTCTGCATGCTTTCAATAGAGCAGTACACCCCGCCATTCATCTCTGCATGCTTTCAATAGAACAGTACACCCCGCCATTCATCTCTGCATGCTTTCAATAGAGCAATACACCCCGCCATTCATCTCTGCATGCTTTCAATAGAGCAATACACCCCGCCATTCATCTCTGCATGCTTTCAATAGAGCAATACACCCCGCCATTCATCTCTGCATGCTTTCAATAGAACAATACACCCCGCCATTCATCTCTGCATGCTTTCAATAGAGCAATACACCCCGCCATTCATCTCTGCATGCTTTCAATAGAGCAATACACCCCGCCATTCATCTCTGCATGCTTTCAATAGAGCAGTACACCCCGCCATTCATCTCTGCATGCTTTCAATAGAGCAATACACCCCGCCATTCATCTCTGCATGCTTTCAATAGAGCAATACACCCCGCCATTCATCTCTGCATGCTTTCAATAGAGCAGTACACCCCGCCATTCATCTCTGCATGCTTCAATAGAGCAATACACCCTGCCATTCATCTCTGCATGCTTTCAATAGAGCAATACACCCCGCCATTCATCTCTGCATGCTTTCAATAGAACAATACACCCCGCCATTCATCTCTGCATGCTTTCAATAGAGCAATACACCCCGCCATTCATCTTTGCATGCTTTCAATAGAGAAATACACCCCGCCATTCATCTCTATGCTTTCAATAGAGCAATACACCCCGCCATTCATCTCTGCATGCTTTCAATAGAGCAATACACCCTGCCATTCATCTCTGCATGCTTTCAATAGAACAATACACCCCGCCATTCATCTCTGCATGCTTTCAATAGAGCAATACACCCTGCCATTCATCTCTGCATGCTTTCAATAGAGCAATACATCCTGCCATTCATCTCTGCATGCTTTCAATAGAGCAATACACCCTGCCATTCATCTCTGCATGCTTTCAATAGAGCAATACACCCCGCCATTCATCTTTGCATGCTTTCAATAGAGAAATACACCCCGCCATTCATCTCTATGCTTTCAATAGAGCAATACACCCCGCCATTCATCTCTGCATGCTTTCAATAGAGCAATACACCCTGCCATTCATCTCTGCATGCTTTCAATAGAGCAATACACCCTGCCATTCATCTCTGCATGCTTTCAATAGAGCAATACACCCTGCCATTCATCTCTGCATGCTTTCAATAGAGCAATACACCCTGCCATTCATCTCTGCATGCTTTCAATAGAGCAATACACCCCGCCATTCATCTCTGCATGCTTTCAATAGAGCAATACACCCCGCCCTTCATCTCTGCATGCTTTCAATAGAGCAATACACCCCGCCCTTCATCTCTGCATGCTTTCAATAGAGCAATACACCCTGCCATTCATCTCTGCATGCTTTCAATAGAGCAATACACCCCGCCATTCATCTCTATGCTTTCAATAGAGCAATACACCCCGCCATTCATCTCTGCATGCTTTCAATAGAGCAATACACCCTGCCATTCATCTCTGCATGCTTTCAATAGAGCAATACACCCTGCCATTCATCTCTGCATGCTTTCAATAGAGCAATACACCCTGCCATTCATCTCTGCATGCTTTCAATAGAGCAATACACCCTGCCATTCATCTCTGCATGCTTTCAATAGAGCAATACACCCTGCCATTCATCTCTGCATGCTTTCAATAGAGCAATACACCCTGCCATTCATCTCTGCATGCTTTCAATAGAGCAATACACCCCGCCATTCATCTCTATGCTTTCAATAGAGCAATACACCCCGCCATTCATCTCTGCATGCTTTCAATAGAGCAATACACCCTGCCATTCATCTCTGCATGCTTTCAATAGAGCAATACACCCTGCCATTCATCTCTGCATGCTTTCAACAGAGCAATACACCCCGCCATTCATCTCTGCATGCTTTCAATAGAGCAATACACCCCGCCCTTCATCTCTGCATGCTTTCAATAGAGCAATACACCCCGCCATTCATCTCTGCATGCTTTCAATAGAGCAATACACCCCGCCATTCATCTCTGCATGCTTTCAATAGAGCAATCCACCCTGCCATTCATCTCTGCATGCTTTCAATAGAGCAATACACCCTGCCATTCATCTCTGCATGCTTTCAATAGAGCAATACACCCCGCCATTCATCTCTATGCTTTCAATAGAGCAATACACCCCGCCATTCATCTCTGCATGCTTTCAATAGAGCAATACACCCTGCCATTCATCTCTGCATGCTTTCAACAGAGCAATACACCCCGCCATTCATCTCTGCATGCTTTCAACAGAGCAATACACCCCGCCATTCATCTCTGCATGCTTTCAATAGAGCAATACACCCCGCCCTTCATCTCTGCATGCTTTCAATAGAGCAATACACCCTGCCATTCATCTGTGCATGCTTTCAATAGAGCAATACACCCCGCCATTCATCTCTGCATGCTTTCAATAGAGCAATCCACCCTGCCATTCATCTCTGCATGCTTTCAATAGAGCAATACACCCTGCCATTCATCTCTGCATGCTTTCAATAGAGCAATACACCCCGCCATTCATCTCTATGCTTTCAATAGAGCAATACACCCCGCCATTCATCTCTGCATGCTTTCAATAGAGCAATACACCCTGCCATTCATCTCTGCATGCTTTCAATAGAGCAATACACCCCGCCATTCATCTCTGCATGCTTTCAATAGAGCAATCCACCCTGCCATTCATCTCTGCATGCTTTCAATAGAGCAATACACCCTGCCATTCATCTCTGCATGCTTTCAATAGAGCAATACACCCCGCCATTCATCTCTATGCTTTCAATAGAGCAATACACCCTGCCATTCATCTCTGCATGCTTTCAATAGAGCAATACACCCTGCCATTCATCTCTGCATGCTTTCAATAGAGCGATACACCCTGCCATTCATCTCTGCATGCTTTCAATAGAGCAATACACCCTGCCATTCATCTCTGCATGCTTTCAATAGAGCAATACACCCCGCCATTCATCTCTGCATGCTTTCAATAGAGCAATCCACCCTGCCATTCATCTCTGCATGCTTTCAATAGAGCAATACACCCCGCCATTCATCTCTGCATGCTTTCAATAGAGCAATACACCCCGCCCTTCATCTCTGCATGCTTTCAATCTCTGTTTTTTTTTTTTTTTTTTTTTTTTTTACCTGAAAGGTGTTCACATTCTGCTGATTCTAGCACAGGACTCTCCTCTTTAATGTGGACAGGCTCCAACACTGAGACTTCTTTCTTCATGTAGACTGGTTCTAGCACAGGACTCTCCTCTTTAATGAGGACAGGTTCCAGTTCAGAGGCCTCCACTTTAATGTGAGAAAATGCCATTTCTGATACCAACTGCATGTCAGTACCTGAAAAACAGAATAAAATTAGTCCGGAATGCCTCCGACTGAGCATAAAACCAATTTTTTTCAATTTTGCATTCTAACCTGGTGTGCTCATTGTAACATGACATCTAATGCAAGAGGTGCTGGAGGTTACTATGCACGCCTTAGATCAAAAAGTAAAAACAAAACAATTAGAGAACAAAAGTCTAATAAGTGTCCATGGTCTGGTAGTTTTTAATAGCCTATCATTTAGATTAGAACACGGTGGTAAGGTGGCGTGCAGTCAAGGCTGGCCAGTGGCAGAAATAGCAAACTCAGAACTGCAAGATTAGCGCTCTTGTACACTTATTACTTAAACAAAATCAAAACACTGGAACAAATAAATAGTTGGAACCAAACACTATACACATAAACTCTTCAAAATAAACAAAACAAACGCACCTTCAGCCTCCGCTATCAGTGTATTATTTCTCTTACTGTTTCTCTGCTCCACACTCTCCTCTACAACCCAACACAGACATGCATGCCTTTGTTCCTTGTATAGGTTGTGGCCACCTGGCCACATTCCACACTTTTCTATAAAACAATTATCAATTTACATTGTGTGGCTGTGCAAAGGCAGCCACAAAACACACATGTCCCAGTGTGCAGGGTCACTGCCCTGTCACACATCCTCCCCCTACTGTCACAAACACATGACAGATCTCATTGACTGAAGCAGCGGTAGAATGTTCTCATTCGTTTAAATGACTGTCAATCATCAGATCGACCGTGCACTTTCATTTGCCAGCTACAGCGCCTGTCATTCAAAATGTCTACTTTGAAATTAGCGGGTTAAGGTGTAGGTAGGCTTTTGCTATAGGTGTATACGGTGACAGTTACTAGTTTGATTTGAAAATGGGGCGCAAGAGGAAGACATTTAATGAGTATTGCGCACATTATCCTGATCGACAGCTGAAGTCTCTGCGTCAGGTCGAAGCGGGCCTGTCTGCCTTGCCTTCAGTGACTGCAGCTGTGCTGAAGCAGGAGAGGGGTGGAGCTCAGAATCTGGATAATAAGTGAAAGTTAGTTCTGTTCAGCTATCTACTGTTTTGTTATGTCCATATTTTTTTCTTTTTTTTTTTTTTAATTTAGTCGTTGCCAATTAGTTTTTATTATTTTCTCCCCAATTTGAAATGCCCAATTATTTTTTAGGCTCAGCTCACCGTTACCACCCCTGCCCTGACTCGGGAGGGGCGAAGATGAACACACGCTGTCCTCCGAGCTACAGCGTCGGAGGACAACGCAGCTCTGGGCAGCTTACAGGCAAGCCCGCAGGCGCCCGGCCAGACTAAAGGGGTCACTGGTGCGCGGTGAGCCGAGGACACCCTGGCCGACCTAACCCACCCTCCCCCCGGGCGACGCTCAGCCAATTGAGCGCTGCCCCCTGGGAGCTCCCGTCCACGGTCAGCTGTGGAATAGCCTGGATTCGAACCGGCGACGTCCAGGCTATAGAGAGCATCCTGCACTCTAGCGAGTGCTTTTACTGGATGCGCCACACGGGAGCCCCATTGTCCGTATTATTTTTACTTGTAAATCTATGCTGTAAAAGTCTGTGTAATACACTTTGATATTGCGTTTTCTACGGCTTATTTGAGACAATATTTAAATTTGTGTAGGACCTTTACCTATACAAGAACTCGAATGTTGGTAACCATGGTTTTGTTGCATGTTGAATATGATAAAGGGGTTTCGCTAAATGAGACGTTTCTCAATGGCATAAAAAGTCTGGGGGGGGGGGTAGCATAAAGGTCGATTTCACCCATTCTCTGCTTGAAAAAACCTAGTATATTCTTCCAAAACCTTTTTTCCCCCCACACAGCAGTTAGCACTAAAAAGGCATTTAGAAAATTAATTCTGAAAACTGGTAGACTTTCTTTAGTATACTGTGCAATGTATCATATTCCTACCACCAGTACAAATCTTTGTTAAAGTAATTTGTTATTTAGTAGCTGTATTATTTGTGGAGAATTTTATTCATAATGTTAAATAATACTGCATCTCCAAGACATTTAATTGTTGACAAGTAATAAATATTAATTCTAGAGCATTTTTTGAATTTATTTGATGTTTGGTCTGGTATAATTCTGCAAGGTCAAGAGCTTTGATACAGACTTTAAAGTTATAAATGTAAAAGGTTGTCAGGATGTTAACAATGAAAACAATTACAGGTAGGTTATTTAAACAGTTGTAGCAACACATGGGAATGCAGAACGCAATATAATTCGGAATCGTGCTACTTAGTCTTTAAACCTATGTTAGTCTAATCATAAACAATCCTAAATAGTGTAGACTAATTTAGAGAAAGAAATACTGTGTAAACTAGCTCGACTATAGTGGTGTTGCCAAAAAAAAGGGATAAATTGTTGAGGAATGTAAACGAACTGGAGTGTCAATAGCTTTATGGTGGAGTACAGTGAGAAGCCAAATAAAAATGAATGACTCCCTAATATAGTGCATTCCACAGGCTTTCTGCCCCTCTTTCAATAAAGATCTGTATTTGGTTTCACTCACCTCTCTCAGTGATGCTAGAAGGTGGCGTTTCCTCCTGCAGGATCCGCTCATTGACCTGGTCACACCCCAGCTCAGTCACTTCCTCCTTGATCTCAAGAGTCCTGTCTGCAGAAACAACCCATCGAATAGGAAGCTCTGGGCTGATGTGAGCTGCTTCCATCTCAGAAACTTCCCTTGAGTGAGGCTGATCCGTTCTCACTGAAGAAAAAGAGACAAGACTTTGTTTGTGTGACAGAAAGACAACGATTCTTGGTTGTAAATCTTCCTCCCGACCTGTGAGGGCGCTAAGCATCGAGAACAGAGTTCTTTGGACGGGCTGGTCTGACAGTTCTTTCCCAGGGTCAGGAAGTCGGCCAATCTGGATGAAGGCGAGACTCCGTTGCAAGAACGCATTGACCCGGAAGGGAAACGACGTGGCAGCCGCAGATTGGAGAGGCGGCTGCACTCGTTTACCAAGGGGTCATGTGTGACGGCATAAAAGGGGAATCGCAATCTGTTCCTTCGCTTTGTTTTATGCACATGAACCTAGGAGGATTGCGAAAGACCCCAGTTGTTTACTGTGATTAAAATCGTGAGTGTTTGTTTGTCTTTGTTCATTGTCTTGTTTGTGTTCACTAGATGGCTAACATGTTCCGGAGCTGTCGTCGAGGGCCAGCACCTAAAGCCAGAACAACACTTCACAATTCTCACAAATATAAACGTGTATCACCCACCACGAGCACTACTGCACGCACCCAGGACTGGTGACCGTGTTTGTATTATTGTGGGGCAGATATTGTTTATTATTTGGGACTGCAATCCCCTTGTTATTTACCCCGTGCTCTACACATTGGTGTGGATTGCCAGGGGATTATTGTTTGGTCGCCAGACCTGGAAACTATAAATACAATCCTTTCCAAACCAGATTACAATTATTTCTGTCTGCTTCATCACGCACTGCATCACTCCTGCACCTGTATCCACTATCCACCTGTTCACAGTTTGTCATTTAAGACTGCATATTGGGCGCTTTTAGGGTTAGGGTTAGCAAACTATATTATGCATTAATCAAATATTATTTAAATTCACATATAAAGGCTAATAGATCAGGTAAGTAAGTTGGTCTATGATGTCATAGCCGTGATCACATGACTGTGCCTTCACCCACCCAGGCGTGTGTTATTTCACTTACAAAATGGCTATTTTTATTTTTATTTTTTTTAATAAATTAGACAAACTAGCTTTAAGGAAAAAAATTAGAAATGTATTATGTATCCTTCCACGGAAAAAAAAAATAGTCCCTGAATACATATATTTTGTATTTTTTTGATTTGCCACGAACATTACATTGAACATTCCCATTTATAGTAAACATTTGAGACATAAAATGGCATTTGCGAATTGGAAGCAGACTGATTTCCCACATCTGATGGAGAATTCACGGAACAGCCAAACACTACAGTCTTGTTAAGCCAATCACAGCACTTAACTTATCCAAGCCATTTTACAATTCCCTTTAAATGCTACCGTTTCAGAAAATACTCTCTCAAGCAATTTGAAACTGGTAAAAAATCAAATACAAATATTAAAATCTAGAGTAAAAAACACAAATGTAGCCTAATAATAGCATAGCAATTGAAGACATACCATGTGCAATGTATTTTGATTTTTGCTTGTACAGTAGTGTCTTCTATATTGGTCTCAAAAAAACCACCTAGTCAAAATGCGTCATTGGAAACAGCATGAAATGGGCATTTGCCACAGTTTTTAGTTGCTACACTATTCACATAGTAAAATAAATTGGCAACATACATCTATATAGAATTATATAGTTGCAGGGGTGTGCAATTCACATCAGTCGACGCCCGAGACAGCGAGATTTGCTGCGATAGTTTTTATTTATTTATTTTCCCTGTGTTTGTTCTGTTGCTAGAAAGACACTCCGGGTATATTTCTAGAGCGCCACGCAAGTTTCTGAAAACTGAATTGCGGAAGTCTAGCACCTACACAAACATTTGAAAAAGTGTTTACGTCCCACCCCTATCACTTCTGATTGGCTAGCTGTGAAGAAGCTGATCTTCTATTGGTTACAAATAAACCCAGAAATGGCTGCCTGCGAGCCTCTGTCAAGGCAGCAGTGTAAAGGAATATTTGATAGAAAGTGTCCGGAGGGCATCAGATGATTCGAGGGCATTTGCCAAGCACTCGCACCTTCCACCTCCAGAGCTCGGCAACTCTATGAAATCAACCCACCCTGATCCTAACCCAACCCCAACCCAACCCTAACCTTAAACAACCCCAGCCCTGAAACCCTAACCCTAAACCTAACCATAAAAATTATCTGATGCCCTCAGGACACTTTCTAGTGGATATTCCTTTGTGCTGCATCAAGGCACAGACCAAAGATAGTTTGTCTTTGCAGAATCTGATGGAGCCTACTGTAAACACTACATGCATTTTGGTCGAAAAACAGTAACTTAGTATGACATACCCAGAGTCCAAAATGTGACATATTTACAAATGTGTACCTCAAACATTCATCCTACCATTGATAACTACAATGTATGGAAGTCGGACTTCTGAAAATATAGCTTTTTAACGGGAACTTGAAATGGCTGTTAAGTAAAGACACACATTGAAGTAATACAGCAAGGATAAATATACACCCTTTAGTAAAAACAGAGGAAGCTATGTTTTTGATAAATGCAACTGTTTTTTTTGATGGTCATGGTCACTTGATTATGGAATTGTCCACCTACTATTTTTCGGTGACATGTATTAAATCAATATGCAGACTATATTAATTCTAGTAAAACGTTGCTATTGGAGCTTTTTAACCTCTAGAATATATTATAAAGATTATTGTTGCACAGGAACAATATTTTCTTAACAGACCAGCGGTTGTCAAACTTCGCTGCACTGCGACCCACTTCTATCATTAAAAATGCCTACGCGACCCCACTGCCCTGTGTTACTGCAGAAGAGTTAGTATTGAAAAGTAAAACTTGCACTGCAAGATAAACACAACTGATATGAGACCATTGGTTATGTTTAATTCACAATACCATTTTCTTTACAGTAAAAAAATGACATTATTAACTTAAATGGAGGGGTGAGCTGGCATGGATGAACACGTTTAAGAACATAAGAAAGTTTCCAAACGAGAGGAGCCCCCATTCGGCCCATCTTGCTCGTTTGGTTGTTAGTAGCTTATTGATCCCAGAATCTCATCAAGCAGCTTCTTGAAGGATCCCAGGGTGTCCGCTTCCTGCGTTTGTTTTTGTAGTAGGAGGGGTTGAAGCTGGTGCTTATAACTGTATTATTCTCTAGCGGCTGGCAGTTGAGCATCACTGCGAGCGGACTGGGATCGAAATGCTCTCGTGTAGATCCAATCAAAATCGAATTTTTGTGCAGCTCAGTTTTCAAATTCCGTTTTGTACGGAATTACACATGTAGTGTACTGTACTGTACTACTACTAAAAAAAATAATGTGAATTAAATATATAAATATGTGTTTACCTACCTCTCTCTCTCTCTCGCTGCTCTTGCAGTCGGCGCGTAAGTTGTTGTCTCTTTGGTCGATCTCAAGACTTCTGCTTCATCTCTAAACCGCCATTTTAACTAAAACCATTCAGATTTAAAAAAAAAAAACCAAACAAACAGTCCAATCGTTAAGAAATCAAACAAACTACAATAACCCACCTCACCCCCAAACTCGCAGCAGCTTCTGAATACAACCCACATGGAGCACGTTAAGTACAAAGCACAGGAAAGAAACTGGCGCCATTTCGGATCCTCAACAGGACATTGCATCGGAAAACACAACGCAGTTTGAGCCAACATGGCGGACATCGGTATCCAGTTTCATAACCGCCTCTTCACAACGCGATTCGACAGGGAGGCCAGCCAATCAGGCTCGCAAGATGATCTATTAAGTTGTTTCTGCAGCCAATAATACGCGAGAGTTACAACCAGACACGCCTACTCTAGTGACGCGCTCATTTCGCTTCAGGAAATTGAAACGTTTGCTTTGTTTATGTTGAGGTGAGAGACGAGTGCAGCTGCTGCTGGTCAGTATTAGTTTAGTATTAGGGTTAAAATGTTTCCTAATGATTTATATATTTTTTGTTTGTTTATTACCTACATTGAGTTCTAAAACAGAGTCAATTTTCTGTTTCATTTAAGAACTCAGACAGACTGGACCGGGAAAGTTACTCCTTGCAAAAGTAAAACGAGTCTGTTTGTTTTTTTCTTTATCACACTAGAAGTGATGATTTTATATAAATGTTAATTATCCGGTAAATAAATACTAAAAGCAAAGAGGATTCTGCTACTCGAGTCTCAAGCTAACAGTCAGTGAAGATGGACGTCAGCGTCTCCGTGTCGTTCTTTCAAGACGAGCTCGCCTCTACCATCGAGCACGCAGTGAAAGCGGCTGTAGACACCGTCTTGTGCCAAATCACAAAAGTTGTCGGCGGCAAATTCACTGAATTCCGAATGGAAATGGCTGGAAAGGAGAAAGAGAATGAAAGTCTGAAGCTGAGATTGGAAATATCAGAGAGCGAGTTGAAAGCAGTGCGGGAATGCATGAACGCTGCAGATGCAGACATTAAACAACCTCTCAGAAACATGAACCCCGACTGCAATGAACAAGACTTTCAGAGGAACGAGAACCAGGGATTATTGCAAGGTAAGATGGATGTTTTTGATGATATTACTTGGTCATTCCAATTCTTCAACTTTTAAACTGCTTATTATGATTGGTGCTAAAAGCTTAACTCCACTGTCCTAATAGCACACCAGTCCAATTAAAGTCTGTAGAAAGTACTGGTTATGTTTGTATATCTCACCTAGACTAAGATTTAAATGGGTATTCTACGAACTATAAGAAAGTACTAGTCTATATTGGTAAATCTTAACCAGTCTAATTAGAAGATTTAAATGGCTCTCCTTCTGGTAAAATGATATCTTCTGTAGAGTAAACTGTGGCTAGTAAATTAAACAAACCTATAGTCCCACTGAGACTTTACCAAACCATATTGAAGGTTAGGATACTGATGTGTGAGCTTTGATATCAATCTACAGAAGCAAATTGGGTTTTCATGTTTGACTTAACTGTTTAGACACAACACACTGCAACAATATTTTTGTTTTTTTAAACGGGGCAATACCTGTATGTGTATTTGTCAAACACTGCACTTTGTGTCTTAAGTTTGATACTTTTAAGAAAAAGCAAACCAACAAACCCTAACTCCTCCTGGGAGCGCTAACTAAACAATATAGATTCTCTTTCTAACTGTCGGTTGGATAATGTGCTTACTGACAAAATCCAAAGATTCACAATAATAAAGTTACAGAAACACAGATTCAAGTTCACTGATTCAGTAATACAGTCTCTTTGTCAGGACTCGGCTCTAAACAGGTCCTCACCCTCGCACAGCCACACAGGCTTGTTTACTCAGGACTTTTATACTGACCTTCTCACAGTAAATCACACACACCTGTCTCAGGTTAGCTGATTACTTCAACCAGGGGTTTTCAAACGGGGGGGGGGGGCACACACACACGCGTACCCCTGGGGTACTTCTAAGGGTGATAGGCAAATAACACAGAAGGTCGATAAGAGTTGTAATAAATATTTAATTTGACATCACAAAAATAAACCATGGAAATGTGGGTGGGATGAAATGTTATTTGTTAATTTCAAAAATGAATTTCAGCTTCAATTTGAGGCATTGATCACCCCTCTACCACAGATACTTTAGAAGCAATGTTGGATCCAACCTCATTCCCAGCTCAGGGTAACCGTTTAAAAATAAATACAAAATAAATAAATAAATAAAAAACCCTCCTCATAAATTGTTTCACTGGAGTGACCCAAAGAGATGTCAGTAGAATTCTGACAAGGGGGCTGGCTTTGTAGAAGAACCTGGCTGGTAAGTAAGAGTTATAATTTTGTACAATTTTCTTTCATACAGATCCCAAAGAGAGCCATGCTATGTCTAAATCTGAAGCACAGGAGGGGCCAAGGATAGAAGCAGTTTACACACAAGAGGAGTCCTTTGACCAGGAGTGGTGTGCAAGTCTAAAGCAGGTTACAGAGCTGACATGTGTTAAAGATGAAGAGGTCCCTCGACTGGAATGTGTTCCTATTAAAGAGGAATTCATAGAACAAGAATGTGTCCCCGTCGCAGAGGAAGTTCCTACTGAAAATAATGTCTGTACACTTGAGGAGAACAACAAGCTGGGATCCAGCCTGTGTGATGATTGTCCACCTGAATGTGAACTGGGATTTAGAGGTAATTATACAAAACAAGAAACACTGAGCTACTGTTAATCTTGCAGAAATTACTAAACTCAGTGTGCTAAATTCATATTTCTGGTATTTCCCCTTCAATTTAACCAAGGGGAGCTACTCAACCACTATGTCAATGGCTTGCAACATAACTGTCCTTGCTGCTGTGACCCTGCTAGATGTGCACCCACTATCATGCCTGTTTTGAATGCTGTTAGATCTTTGCCTTTCCCTGTTTCTGGTAGACTGTTTGCAGTTGTGCTGCTCCCACAGCTTTATAGTGGTGCTGGGATCACATGTCTCATCAATGGGTGGTGCCAAATTCAATCTGGTTGCTAAGTGTCACCAGAAGAAACATTTCAATACAGTACTTGAATGTAAATCTTATCTTATAATTTTAGCAAACCTGGTAAATGTGACTGATATTAACCAGAGCATGTTAATAATCAAAGTTATATTTTAAAGCATTTGTCTTTATTGACACCCTTTATATTCTGCCTCACAAATTTAATTGTGGTGATGATAAAAGGAGGCTGGTATTAACAGGAGTGATATTAAGCAGGTTTGACTGTATTCTCATCAGAGTTCACTTTGAGTTGGGTATGGTTATGAGGGGAAGCTAATGTTTAAAAACGCTATACAATAACTTTGTCACTCTTCTCTTTTTTCTCTAGCTGCTAAAGGAAATATCACAGGAGAGACTAATTTATCACAGGATAAAATCCACCAGTGCGTTCAAACAGGAGAGAAACCTCACCACTGCACAGAGTGTGGGAAGAGATTTGGTCGTTTATCACATCTTAAAATCCACCAGCGCATTCACAGAGGAGAGAAGCCTTATCCCTGCACGGAGTGTGGGAAGAGATTCAGTCGTTTAGCAGACCTTAAAAGACACCAGCGGATTCACACAGGAGAGAAACCTTATCACTGTACTGAGTGTGGGAAGAGATTCAGCCGTTCATGGTACCTTAAGAGACACCAGTGCATTCACGCAGGAGAGAAACCCTATCACTGCACTGAGTGGGAAGAGATTCAGTCATTTATCATACCTTAAGACACCAGCGCATTCACGCAGGAGAGAAACCTCATCACTGCAATGAGTGTGGGAGAGTTTCACATATTTAAGTTCCCTGAAAATCCACCAAAAGAGAAATCTGTAGTGAATGTTTGAAGAGTTTCTGTCAGTTATCAAACCTTAAGACACCATAAATTCAAACGTATAGTCAAGTTGGGTCTTGAAGGACACAAGAGAATTCACAGAAGTTCAGCCACTTGAGGACACCTGAACACCAGGAGTAAATTTGACTAAAATACAGAAATGTTTACTGAAAACAAGAGAATAAACTTGCGTGATAAATAGGGTTATTCCTAATAACTTCTGATCATAAATTTACACTCCCGGATGGAAAATATGAACTACTACATCTTGTTTGGACCATTGATCATCTTGTTGACCATACCGATTTTGTTACATCACATTAGTAATCTTATGAGATAGATTGTAATTGCGTCTACAAGATCCTACTTGTGTCTCATGCTTTGCTCAGTCGCTTAGTTTAAACATTAAGATTATTAAATGTAACCAAGTCTCCAGCTCTTTCAAGTCAGTGCTAAGCTTTGGTCAATTCTTAACTTCACACCACAAGCATTGTTTTGTTCTTGATAAGCTGTGACTGCACTATAACTAGGGCTTCTGATTTTTTGTGACGCCCCCCCCCCCCCCCCCCCCGACTTTTCTACTCTCCTTTAAAAATTCATGATTGATTCCTACTCAGTCACAACTGAGAAATGCATTAATAGTAAAATTGATTAAATTTTTTTCTATGGAACAACTAAATGGGCTTTAAATCGTAAGTCTTTTGCATTTAAAAGCAGAAGCGACTCATCTTTAGGAACGTGAATACAGTTACACATAACGATTGTAATAAAGTGTGTCCAGCAAAACGCTTTTATTTTTCATTATATCTTTAATAAAGACTAGTCGCTTATTAACATGCTGTGATCTCGTTTGTGCGTTCTGCTTGTAAATTAAAAATTAAGGCTTGGCTGATTTTAAAATCCAATTTTGTTGCTTCACAGAAAAAGAATAAACAACCTGTAAATTAAATCCATTTTCTCAGTTGTGATTGAGTTACGCAAATGGCTTAACAGGTATCAATTTAATTCTTAAAGGAGAGTATAAAAGTCTGGGTAAAATACCGCAAATCAGAAGCCCTGAATATAATGCCCCCAATATACAATTTCACAATGGGAATGGAAAAACTGATTTTTATCAGTAACTTGAGAATGAATGACAAATGTGTATACCTTGAAAATGTCCCCTCTTGGAATTATTAAATCATGATTTTTTTTGTTTTAAGTGTTTTAGATTGGAATTATTTTTTTTAAATGGGAAAATGTTAACTGTTATAAAAACAGTATTCTTGTGAACTCGGAAATTTACAAGCATTCAAAATGTAGGGTATTAAAGGCCAAACTTAAATCGCTAAAAATTAAGTAATTTATCATTCAGGAAATTGATTAAAATCTAATTAATTAATCAGAATGATAATGATGGGACGTTTGTGACCCCTAGTCCTTGTTTCCCTTTTCAGGTCAAAAGCAACTGAACAACGTAGATAAATAAACTTAGAAAAAAATAATTTACAGAAGCGCACAGCACAAGAAGTTATAAAAAAAGTCTTAATTTATTTTTTCTTTTTTTCGACAAAAGGGTATTCCTTTACCTTGAGTCTAAGGCTGTTTACAATCAACACAGATAATGTGCTTCTCCACGTCACCTTTCATTGGCACCTGGCATTGGCAACTCTTGTGGTTTTCTGCGGGGTTGCCAGCGTCAGCTGTGGGTACACACTTGGCAAATCCCTTTGCTCCAAATGCTTCTTGCAAAGCTCCTGTGCTAACTGTAAAATATATTCTCTCCTTGGTAAATTCTTCTCTATGCATTCTTTGTAAAGTACCCAGGAGTTGATGGCTGCTAGGTCCAATACATTGTAAAACACCTGAACAGACCACCGTCGGGAGCCAGCTTTCACCAAATACTTCCATGTCATCTGATCTAAAACATCAACTCCATATTTTGTTGCGTTGTAAAACTCCGCAGTCTCTGGTATTTATTTTCACTAGTCCCGATGCTAATTGACTGACCAAAGCAGCGCAGCCTTCAAAAGGCTGATTGAAAACAATAGACTGTCAGTCATTCACTCAGGCAGACAGTAGAGACTAATCTAATTACAGCTAAACACATTGCAGACTGGTAAATAAAAATAATAAAGTAGAATACTGTTCTGTATAATACTGTTTTCTGTGTGGCCATCAATGTGACTGCTACCGGGGCTTTTAGGTGTAATCTAATATATCTCCTTTATTTCCTCACTCCCGCATTTCATACTTCATGAGAATATTTAATACATATGGACAGAAAGATACACTAACGCACAGCCCCATATGTGTTACACGACTGGAGAAAATTACATTTAAAACCAAAAACCGCAAAAATGACTGCAGCAGGGCTTCTAGTGTTAATAACATTCATTTAGAGAACGCATTTGCAAAACAAATTATATTGTTAAATTAAGGAATGCTTGCCTGTCTCAGGTAACGCAGAATGTTTTAAATCCTTTGCAAATTTAAATGCCTGTGTCTGCCTTTCAGGTACGTGTTGATTCATTGCATTCTTAAACCAACGCCAGCATAAGCATAAGATCTTTTTCAATTGCCACACACATTTTTTTCATACTCTTATAAGTATGGCTTGAATTTTTTGGTGTTTATTTTCCTTTTAATGGTTTGCCTTTAACCCTTTGCAGTCCATTTATTAACTGCGCGTCAGGCATGCCAGGTCTAATTAACTTTCACACGCGCAGTTAATTTTATACGCACTGTTTAAAAGTATTTTTTTTCACAGTCAAACGGGTTTAAATGGCCCTGCATATCAACAAAGCACTCACTAGGCATCTCCAGCCCCGCCCCACCCTTTCGTTTGCTATAGCAGGGCAGCAGTGTGGAGTAGTGGTTAGGGCTCTGGACTCTTGACCGGAGGGTTGTGGGTTCAATCCCAGCTGGGGGACACTGCTGCTGTACCCTTGAGCAAGGTACTTTACCTAGATTGCTCCAGTAAAAACCCAACTGTATAAATGGGTAATTGTATGTAAAAAATAATGTGATATCTTGTAACAATTGTAAGTCGCCCTGGATAAGGGCGTCTGCTAAGAAATAAATAATAATAATATAGCGTTCAGCTATGTAAGAAATAAATAATAATAATAATAGTCGTACATACCGATCGATCATCTCCTGATCACTCGTTTTATCACCAAACTCCTCAATAATGCGATCCAAGTCATTATTTTATTACTATAACATCTCAAAAAAGCTCTGCAAATGTCCACGATACTCTCTGTGCGCTGACGCACTCAGCCAGCTTGTTTACTATGAACGCCCCGTTATCTGATACCGACAAAGGACCTGTGAGGAATAATTGCAATGTCGGACCCAGTCCGACAATGGACCGCAAAGGGTTAAGGGTACATAAGTGTTTACAGAAGGTGTCTGTATTGTTTTTTTTTTTTTTTTAACATTTTGACCACTTTTATAAACTTTTAAATTGCATTCCCTGCCTCAAGATGGCTTCACATGTACCAGCATGGATCTCTCAGAACTACATTTCCCATCATCCTCCTGCTCACTGGTAAATCTGATAATGATTGTAGGGGGCTCCCAAGTGGCGCACACAATAAAGGCGCTCCGCGTGGAGTGCCGGATGCACTCTATATCCTGGAGGTCGCCGGTTTGAGTCCAGGCTATTCCACTGCAGACCGTAAACGGGAGCTCCCAGGGGGGCAGCGCACAATTGGCCAAGCGTCGCCCGGGGGGTGGGGGGGTTTAGGTCGGCCAGGGTTCTCCTCGGCTCACTGTGCACCAGTGGCCCCTGTGGTCTGGCCGGGTGCCTGCGGGCTTGCCTGCTGCCCAGAGCTGTGTTGTCCTCCGACGCTGTAGCTCTGAGGCGGCTACAGGGGGAGTCCACAGTGTGAAAAAAAGTGGTCGGCTGACGGCACACGCTTCGGAGGACAGCGTGTGTTCATCTTTGCCACTCCTGAGTCAGCGCGGGGGTGGTAGCGGTGAGCTGAGCCTAAAAATAATTGGATATGCCAAATTCAGAGAAAATAATAAAATAATTGGCAACTACAAAATTTTAAAAAAATAATAATAATAATTGTAAATAAAGAAAATATAAAAAATACATAGGAATTTACAAATAAAGATTATATAAGTGGGTTTCGAAAAGACAGCAAAAGACTGAACAGCCCTGAGGATAACCGGTAGCGGGTTCCACCACAGGGGGATGATGGAATTGAAGGAGTGAGCACGGGAGGAAGGAGTGTGAAGGCATAACAAGATGGGCGGAGAGGGCGAGAGGAAATATAAGGAGACACGAGGGATTGGAGATAGGAAGGGGCTGTATGATAAATAGAGTGATAGGCAAGAGTAAGTGTCTTAAATTGGATTTGAGCAGAGATAGGTAGCCAGTGGAGAGTGCAAAGCAGAGCGTTAGTGTGAGAGTAGCAGGCTGGGAAAATCCCAGATGTGCAGCAGAATTTTGAATAAGTTGAAGAGGGAAAATAGAGACCAGCGAGGAGAGAGTTACAGTAATCCAATAGAGAAAGAACAACAGCTGGGAGCTGAGTGGAATAAGATGATAGAAAAAGGGAAAATTCTATAAATTACAAGTATGTGTTGAAATGACAAGTGCATGTTAGTGAAGAGATGTGTTGAGAATAGGAGAGTGAAGGGTCCAAAATAACACTGAAGTTTCTTACAGAAAGAGGAGAAAGATTGCTAGCATCAAGGGACACTGAGATAGAGGTCAGAGGAGAAGTAGAAGGAAAGCAAATGAGGTTGGATTTAGAAAGGTTGAGTTTGAGGTGATGTGAATGTGTACAAGATGAGATTGCTGAGAGACAATCAAATGCGGGAGGACAGATGGGAGTCAAACGAAGGAAGAGAGATCTGAGTAATGTCAGCATATAGGTGATATGAGAAGCCAAAAGAGGAGATAGGAGTACCTAGTGAGTGGGTATAGAGTGAGAATAAAAGGGGTCCTAGGACAGATCCTTGAGGTACACCTGTAGAGAGAGAAGGAGGAGAAGAGAGACAGCCACGGTTAGAAAGATAGGAGGAAAACCAGGCAAAGGCATTACTTGAGATTCCTAGATCAGAGCGAAAAAAGGAGAAAAGCACGACTGACAGTGTCAAAGGCAGAGGAGAGGTCAAGGAGAATTAGAATGGAGGAGAGGGAAGCAGCAAACGTAGAAAGGAGAATTAGTTGCAGAGAGGAGGGCGGTTTCTGTGGAATGCGGAAGACGGAATCCGGATTGAAGCTGATAGAGCAGAGAATGTTTGCTGACAGTGCACAGCTCTCTCAAGGGTTTTAGAGAGGAATGGAGGAGAGACAGGGCGATAGGTTTGGGCAGAAGAAGGGTCAAGGGAAGGGTTCTTAAGAATAGGGATGATATGAGCAATTTTTAAGGCAGAGGAAAAAGAACCAGAGAGCAGAGGTGTGTTAATGTGTGAGGAGATAAAAGCAAGAAGAGCATGGGTAATAGATTGGAAGAAGTGAGAAGGGGATCCAGAGCACAAGTAGTTGGCCTGGAATTCACGGTTAAGGAGCAAAAGGTCAGGATCATATATTGGCATGCAAGTTGAAAGTAAGGGAGGGGGAGGGCAGGAAGGCAGATCAGGTGGGGAGGGGATAGGTGAAGATGGATTGGAGAATAGCTTTTGGATATCAGCTGCCTAAGGAGGTGTGACGGGGTACTGCCCCGTCTTTATGATCAATGTTGGGACTGGCAGGGAGGGGGTTAAAATTCCTCCCTGCCAGGAAAACATGTGAGAATGTGGCTGGAGCCCTAATTGACTAATCAGTAATTATTGAATAATTGGGCTCCAGCCACAGGGAATAAAAGCCAGGGGAGAGGCCCTGGCTAGGGGAGAGTTGTAGGAGAGAGTTGGTAGAGAGTTCTGGAAGGAGAAGAAGAGTGTTTTCTGTTTGTGCTGTGTTTTGATCCAGTGAAGGCAACGCCCAGCCTGGAAACTTTATTTGTAAGTTTCATTTTGTTTGTATTTTGTGTTTTGGACCTTTTTGTTTGGCCCTTGTGCTGATTTATTTTGTGTTTTTGTTTATTAAAAATCTTTATTTTGAACTTTATACTGTCTCTGAGTCTCAAACCTCGGTCCATCCTGTCACATTTGGTGTCAGAAGTGGGATAGCGCCACTTGGAGGCTCAGAGCAGTATTTTTTTTTTTTTTTCTTGAATTTTGGGAGTTTTTTTTTTTTTTTTTTTTTTTTTTTTTTGGAAAATGGGGAAGAGCAGACAGCGGCAAAGGCAGGAGAAGCAGCAGCCGAAGAAATGTAGGCTGCTGCAACAACAGCCACCCCAGCTGGAGGACCCAGCCAGTCTTTTCCCCTGGTGCTCCTGGTGCGGGAAGGAGGATCATCGGTGGAGGTCCTGTCCAGATGGGCTACCAGCTGACTGGTGTGGGTACTGTGAGGTGGATGGCCACAACTGGGCAGGATGCCCCCACAATCGGGACCAGGAGCAGCTGCAAACCCCGTCCTTGGCAGCCACCCCACCACTTCCTACATCACCGCCTTCACCACCATCCCAGGAAATATGGGACTGGTTGATGCACCCTGAGGCGGACCTCTTCCACGACCTCCCCATAGTTATCAACACGCTGTGGCGTCGAGATGGGGGGAGGTGGGAAAAGTGGGAGGAACAGCATCACCCGGCATCCTTCGCAGAGCTGGCCCTGATGGTCGTAAACTACCTGGCGGTAGATATGGGAGAGCCCCCAGTCATTCCAATAAAGAAGGTGGAGCTGTCGTCCCGAGAGCCAGAGAGGGGTGAGCTGTTGTCCCGAGAGCCAGAGAGGGGTGAGCTGCCGTCCCGAGAGCCAGAGAGGGGTGAGCCGTCGTCCCGAGAGCCGGAAGGGGAGGAGCTGCCGTCCCGAGAGCCAAAATGGGGGCCGCTGCCGTCGCCCAGAGAGGGGGAGCCGCTGCCGTCGCCCAGAGAGGGGGAGCCCGAATGTCCACAGCCCGAGAGGGAGGAGCCCGAACGTCCACAGCCCGAGAGGGAGGAGCCCGAACGTCCACAGCCCGAGAGGGAGGAGCCCGAACGTCCACAGCCCGAGAGGGAGGAGCCCGAACGTCCACAGCCCGAGAGGGAGGAGCCCGAACGTCCACAGCCCGAGGGGGAGGAGCCCGAGCGGGAGGAGTCGGTGCGTCCACGGCCCGAGAGGGAGGAGTCGGTGCGTCCACGGCCCGAGAGGGAGGAGTCGGTGCGTCCACGGCCCGAGCGGGAGGAGTTGGTGTGTCCACGGCCCGAGAAGGGGAAGCCCACAGGCCTAGGGCTGAAGGGACCTGTAGGGGAAGAATACAGGCTGTTCCCGCCTCCGCCAGCAGAGGGAGACGAGCTGCTGTTCCCGCCTCCGCCAGCAGAGGGAGACGAGCTGCTGTTCCCGCCTCCGCCAGCAGAGGGAGACGAGCTGCCGTTCCCGCCTCCGCCAGCAGAGGGAGACGAGCTGCCGTTCCCGCCTCCGCCAGCAGAGGGAGACGAGTTGCCGTTCCCGCCTCCGCCAGCAGAGGGAGACGAGTTGCCGTTCCCGCCTCCGCCACCAGAGGGAGACGAGTTGCTGTTCCCGCCTCCGCCAGCAGAGGGAGACGAGTTGCTGTTCCCGCCTCCCCCAGCAGAGAGAGACGAGTTGCTGTTCCCGCCTCCGCCAGCAGAGGGAGACGAGTTGCTGTTCCCGCCTCCGCCAGCAGAGGGAGACGAGTTGCTGTTCCCGCCTCCGCCAGCAGAGGGAGACGAGTTGCTGTTTCCGCCTCCGCCACTAGAGGGAGAGGGGCCGCCGTTCCCGCCTCCGCCAGCAGAGGGAGACGAGCCGCCGTTCCCGCCTCCGCCAGCAGAGGGAGACGAGCCGCCGTTCCCGCCTCCGCCACCAGAGGGAGCCGGGCCGCCGTTCCCGCCTCCGCCACCAGAGGGAGCCGGGCCGCCGTTCCCGCCTCCGCCACCAGAGGGAGCCGGGCCGCCGTTCCCGCCTCCGCCACCAGAGGGAGCCGGGCCGCCGTTCCCGTCTCCGCCTCCCGAGGGTCCGCTGCTGCTGCCGTCGCCTCCCGAGGGTCCGCTGCTGCTGCCGTCGCCTCCCGAGGGTCCGCTGCTGCTGCCGTCACTTGGGGTCGCTACACTGTGGCCGGAGCCCCACGGAGGGGAGTTGCTGACCATGAAGAGGGGGAGGGAGGTCAGGAGACCAGCTCCCCCAGCTGCACTTTCGCGGCAAGATGGTGTGTGGCCGGAGCCCCGGAAGAGGGAGCTGCTGACCACGAAGAATTGGGTGGTGCCGGACGTCCCACCATGGCCACCCCCATGGACACTGTGCTTCCCCCTCTTCTGGGACTGAGACTGAGGGGAGAGGTGGCCATTTAGGCCATGTTGTGCTTGGCACAAGGGGGGGGATATGTGACGGGGTACTGCCCCGTCTTTATGATCAATGTTGGGACTGGCAGGGAGGGGGTTAAAATTCCTCCCTGCCAGGAAAACATGTGAGAATGTGGCTGGAGCCCTAATTGACTAATCAGTAATTATTGAATAATTGGGCTCCAGCCACAGGGAATAAAAGCCAGGGGAGAGGCCCTGGCTAGGGGAGAGTTGTAGGAGAGAGTTGGTAGAGAGTTCTGGAAGGAGAAGAAGAGTGTTTTCTGTTTGTGCTGTGTTTTGATCCAGTGAAGGCAACGCCCAGCCTGGAAACTTTATTTGTAAGTTTCATTTTGTTTGTATTTTGTGTTTTGGACCTTTTTGTTTGGCCCTTGTGCTGATTTATTTTGTGTTTTTGTTAAAAATCTTTATTTTGAACTTTATACTGTCTCTGAGTCTCAAACCTCGGTCCATCCTGTCACAGGAGGATTGGGGAGAGTGTGGGGTTTTAAGGAGGGAAGAAAAGGTGAAGACAAGTCTGCAGGGGTTGTTAGAAGACAGGATGAGAGATAAATATAGTATAAATGTTTGGCTAGCATGAAGGTTGATTAAAAGGAGGAGAGGAGGGAATGGTAATGATCTAGATCAACAGAGGGGAATTTTGGATCTCTTCCATCTCTGCTCAGCAGCATGTAATACAGTATGGGATGTGTGTAGAGGACAGCCAGGACTGGGGAGGGGCAAAGCAAGCAGGGCGGGAGACGACAGGACAGAAGGAATCAAGAGTTGTGATGAGAGAGGAAGAAATAATCTTAGTAGCCGAGGCAGCTGAAAGCAGGGAGAATGATTCAATAGGAGGAAGAAGGGAGAGAGCAGAGCAAGTAAAGATTGTTGAGTAAAGGAAGTTGATTTCAGTGAAAAGAAAGAGAAGGGGTAGAAATAGAGGGTAGGGAGGATAGAAGAAGTGAAAAGGAGATGAAAAAGTGATCAGAGAAGAAGAGGGGGGTAATAGTAGAGGATGGGGGAGAGCAGTCTCTACAGAATATCAGGTCCAGTTGGTGACCAGCAACATGAGTTGGAGGTGAAGGGGAGAGTTGAAAAGAAAGAATTAAGAAGAGGGACAAAACAAGCACAATGAGTTGAGTTAGAGAGATGAAAACAAAAGCCACCTAAAAGAATAACAGAAATAGTGGACAGGGAAAGGAAGAACTCAAATTCATCAAAGAAGTGAGTAGAAGGACCATGGGGGTGATGGATAACTATGAGAAGCAGATCAATCAATCTATCTATCGTTCTTTATTTTATGTAGCGCCTTTCATAGTGGACCACCATCACAAAGCGCTTTACAAGATGCAGTAACAACAAGAAAATCCATAATACTTTAATACAGAGAAATGCATAATACATGATATACAGTAAAAAGACAATGCATAATACATTAAATACAGAGGAAATTGCATAATACATGCTAGTAGCATAATACATGATAGTAGTAGCAGCAACACAGCAGATAATAGCAGAGATCAGGCTTAAAGAGCATGGAAAACAAGAGAGAACAGGTGGGTCTTGAGAGTTGATTTGAAGCGAGCGACGGTGGGAGCATCACGCACCAAAGCTGAGAGAGAGTTCCAAAGAGTCAGAGCCATGAAGCTAAATGAGCGTTCTCCAAGTGTGGTGCACTTTTGCTTGGGTATAATAAGCAGGCCAGAGTTGGAGGACCTCAGCTTGTGGGCAGGGACATAGCGGGTCAGCAGGGTGAGGAGGTACTTGGGACCTGTGTGATGAAGGGCATCGTGGGTGAGCAGGAGAGTTTTGAAAATAATCCTGAACTTTACAGGTAGCCAATGCAGCTGGGCAAGATGGGGGGTGATGTGATTTACATCTGGTAAGGCATGTTTTCTACATCTGGTAAGGCATGTTTTCTACATCTGGTAAGGCAGTGACATTCTGAACTAGTTGCATTCAGTTTATGGTGCGTGCCGGGAGACCACCATATAGAGAGTTGCAGGACATCGGCCCTCCAGGACCAGGACTGGGCACCCCTGATATAGAGAGTTGCAGTAGTCGAGTCGAGAGGAGACAAATGCATGACAAAGTATCTCCGCATCCAGGAGGAAAAGGTAGGGACGGACTCTGGAGATGTTTCGAAGATGGTAGAAGGAGGATTCTTCAGGGGAGATGTGGGCATCAAAGGAGAGGTTGCTGTCAAGAAATACACCAAGGCTTCATACAGTGGGAGAAGGCAGCAGCAGACAGTTTCCAAGGTTCAGGGCAGCTATATTTAGATTCTTAAGTTAAGTTTTAGATCCTACTAGGAGGAGTTCAGATTTGCTAGTGTTCAGCTGAAGGAAATTAGCAGACATCCAGGCCTCGATGTCTTGAATGCAAGCCGAGAGCCTGTTCATGGCAGAGGGGCTTCCAGGGTCGAGCTTTAAGTAGAGCGGATGACAGGGAGAGTGCAATTCAATGGCGTGAAATTCAAAAGTAGTGACTGAGAGGGTGGAGAGAGCAGAGGGAATTGAGGAGTTCCAGGATGGAGAAAGCAGTTCTTCTGTTCCCCTATCTCATCCTGTGGAATGTGAAGAATGAGAATAGGGCCTCAGTGTGGAGTAGTGGTTAGGGCTCCGGACTCTTGACCGGAGGGTTGTGGGTTCAGTCCCCAGTGGGGACACTGCTGCTGTACCCTTGAGCAAGGTACTTTACCAACATTGCTCCAGGAAAAACCCAACTGTAAAAATGGGTAATTGTATGTAAAAATAATGTGAAATATTGTAACAATTGTAAATCGCCCTGGATAAGGGCGTCTGCTAAGAAATAAATAATAATAATAATAATAATAATAATAATAATAATAATAGAGAGAGGAGAGAGCAGCTGGGTCTTCTGTAAGAGCTAGAAAGCCGAGAGAGAGAGAGAGAGATGAGAGGAAATCAGACTTGTTGCAGGCTGACTGGCAGTTCCAGAGGGCACCAGAGAGATAGAGAGAGCAGGAAGGAGCACAGGAGGGGTGCAGGTAGGGAGATCAGAGTGGAAGGGTTAGAATAGTGCTAGTGAGATAATTTGCATAAATGAGAAGAGCAAATGACAGAGATAGTGGAAAAGTCATAAATACAATACATGGGGGTTCCCGAGTGGCGCATCCAGTAAAGGCGCTCCGCGTGGAGTGCAGGATGCGCTCTATAGTCTGGACGTCGCGAGTTCGAGTCCAGGCTATTCCACAGCCGACCGAGGACAGGAGCCCCCAGGGGGCGGCACACAATTGGCTGAGCGCCGCCCGGGTGGGGAGGGAGGGTTAGGTCGGCCAGGATGTCCTCAGCTCACAACGCACCAGCGACCCCTGTAGGCTTGCCTGTAAGCTGCCCGAGAGCTGCGTTGTCCTCCGATGCTGTAGCTCTTGGGTTGCTGCATGGTGAGTCCGCAGTGTGAAAAAAGCGGTTGGCTGACGGCACACACTTCAGCGCAGGGATTGTAGCGGTGAGGTGAGCTTAAAAAATAAATGGCCATTCTAAATTGGGAGAAAATAATAAAAATAATTGGCAACGACTAAATTTATAAAATAAATAAATAAATAAAGATACAAATAAACAATATGAATATAATATTACAATATATAGTTAATATAGCAATATAATAATAGATCATACATTTATAAATAAGATAGTAATTTAAGTTTTTTTAAAATGTTTCTTAAAATAAATAAAATAGAAAAAGAAAAATAAGGATACGGAGAGAAATGGCAGATGAAAAGACATAGCAGGCATAGAAAAGCAAATGAAGAATTAGAAACATTTAAAATCCACAACTAATAAAATAACACAACACATAACAACACAAACACCCCAAAACAGCCAGTGTTCTTTCCCGATGTCCTTACACGATCGCTGCACACGCTGCCGCCCACACCAGCAGGGGAGATGAATCAGTAGCAATCCTGCAGTTCTGATGAGACTGAACTACCCCAATCTGAATCTCTGGGCAACACTGGGCTCGTACTAGCTCCTTTTTCTTCATCCAAGGACATCTGTTAAAAGACTTCTGATGTTTAAATACATTATGCTTCCCAGAACCTACAGTGAACTTGTAAACTTTCACTTCAGCTTCTTCAATTATATGTGCCATTTAAAATGTTGCACTTTTTGTGGACTTGTAGTTTACTTCCTTCTTTTTTCTTTTGTGAGAGAGTGAGAAATGTATACATTTTTGACTCGAGAAACAATGCACAGGATAATCTGAATCGTTACTGAAATACATCCTCGCCTGATCAGCATGGAAACCCACTAAATGGAAATCACCCATACGTACAGGCGGAGGATCATTTTGAAACTATAGTCAGAATTTGTGCTTGTGACAGAAATATAATGAGTTCTGGTTGTAAATCTCCCTCCTGACCTGTGAGGGCGCTAAGTAGTGAAAGGGAAAGACTTTGGACGGGTTGGCCTGACAGTTCATTTCCTGGGTCAGAAAGTCAGTCAGCCTGGAAAAAGGCAAGACTCCGCTGCAGGAACATATTGACCTGGAAGGTAAACGAGGTAGCAGCTGCATGCAATAGAGTCAGCTGCAATCGTTTACCAAGGGGTCATGCATGATCGCATAAAGGGTCCGGAGAATTGTAAATCTTTTCCTTTGATTGTTTTTTATTGAGAGACTGGAAGGACCGTGTGAGACGCAGAGAAAGCGTACTGAAAAATATTTGTGAGTGTTTTGTTTGTTTGTTCGTGTCTGTTTAGTAACTGTCTGTGTTTTTGTTATATAGCACGAGACGGCTAAACACGAATCCGGAGCTGTCGCCAAGGGCCAGCACAAAACCAGATCAAAACTGCACTGCAGTCACGATTAACATTGTTATCAGCACTTGTTTAACCACTATAGCACGTATTATATTGTACTTCACTGCAAGCACTGAGAGCACTCACTTTGGACTTGTAATCATGTGTGTGTGTCATATTGTGTGTGTTAGTACTGTGCTTATTATTTATGAGGCTGCAACCCTTTTTATTACTGTGCAATACACATTGTTGTGTATTGCCAGCCCATTATTATTTGCTGGCTGGTCATCAAACCATTGGATTAATAATCATTAAATGAACCATTCCACCTGTACATTGTTGTCTGTTTGTTCTCGGGATTATTGCATCTGCACCACATCTGCTATACACCTGCTACTAATTACCACATTGCCACAGTGCTGTTAAACAAAAATGAGATATTTATGCACAGGGGTTTAGTATGCAATAAGGCTCAACAGGGTGTCCGTATCTTGGACATATACAGACACCCTGAGGGGTCTTATTGCATTTATAATCCAGGTCAAACAGTGGATTTGAAAAAAAAAAAGCATAAATCATGTTTAGGGCAAAAAATGATGCTTTTATTAAATATCCTTACACACATAAAGTAGCCCCATTTATAACTTTGAACAGCACACTAAATTAAGATGCGTACATTAATTTAATTGAAACATGCAAAAGTAAGTTCATCTTCATTTTTGATGTGTTCTATTTTACATTGCCAGACCTGGATTACAAAATATATTATAATCCAGGAATCACAATGGAACGTGAAACAAGCAGTGTGATTGGTCGATCAAGGTTCCAGCTGTCCGTATATTGGATGGTGTAACGGGAGATCTGTGCTGACTGTTTGGCGCATGCATGGTTCTGCAGGAAGAGGGCAGCAACCCATAAGATCCGCCTGTCAGTCATGGCAATGACACGGAGAGGTGGGACCAGGGTGTGCGGTCTCCCTCTCTCTGAATGGTTGGGAGGTGGGCCTTGGGGGATTGCTGGGCCTATAAAATAACGCTCTGTTGTTCCCTCAGGTCGGCCCCTATAGGAAGACAAACGAGCGAGTGGAAGCTCTATTGCCGGACCGAGAACGGCCAGAGAACGAAAACAAAACAAAACAAAACAAAATAAAATAAATATAGGGGTAGTGGAGAAACCATGGGCAGGCCCAAAAGTAGAGTATAGACCGCAGTCTGAGGGAACGGTGGAGTGTAGGACGGAGACCCGGACCGTGCGGTTTTGTTAGCAGTGTTTTGTTTTCCCTTTTTCTTTGTGTCTTTTGTTTTCATTATTATTTTGTGCACTGGACTGTATATTACGTATAAATGTAATATAAAAAAGCACATTAGTGTACAAAAACAGCCAGGTTAAATGCAGGGAACCATAATAAAGTAATATCTGTACAAACACTGACTGCTTCCTTCTATTAATCTATGAGCTGTGTCGTATTGACACAGAGTAAATACAGATACATTTTGATGTGCTTGTAGGGTACAATATATAGATATAGAAGATGAATGCCATTTAAACAAATCAAGATAGTTTTCCTAGAAAGCTTTGTACTGTATAGAGAGTCACTGCAGCTGCTGTGCCCAGTCTAATTCTAATCTAGCTGGTGTAACTACAGTGAATGTTTATAAATGTACAATTACTGAAACTATGGGAACTGTGGACACTCCCTGGTGGCAGTTTAATTTATTCTCATAAGAGTATCACCTTTTGTTTACGAAAAGGAGAATAGTGACAGATGGCAGGACCAGAATAACTAAATCATGTTTTATCATTTACTGAAATTGAAATTACACTGGAATCCGATTTTCTTGAAAATATTCTGCCTTCCAAATTAAGCTGAGCTCTCCAATTCATATAAGATTTGCATACAATGTTGTAATAACATGTTCATAATACTGTATATATCATGAATTACATATTTTAGTTGGCAGACATACCATTTATATGGATGTACAGTTCTCATTGATATCACCGTGTAACAATTTTTCTGGGTAGTAAGTGTTATTTCCTAATTGCTTATGCCTCAAAAGTATAGAAAATGGCTATTATTACCCACAAACTTTGCTTTTGTGACCAGGACAGTGATATTTTGAAATTTACCTATTTTCCAGAACATTCCAAATAGATTCAGTGCTGAGTAAACTTGGAGTAACTTTTAGAACTTTCTAGAACTTTCCATTAATATACATAGTAGTATAAATACAGGGGCCTTAAGCCCACCAGTTCAGTTTAGTTCCAGCTGCCTAAGTGGATACATATCTGCATTTTTCTGAGATGGCATCAAGAGGCTGCAATGGTGGCATTCCTGATGGGTCTCCAAGGCGGTTTTACCAAGTTTCCCTGCTATCTTTGCCTTTGGGACAGCAGGGACACCAAGGCGCACTACCACAGGCGGGACTGGCCACAGCAGACCAAGTTCTCTGTGGGGAGGAACAACGTCAAGTGGGAGCCACTGGTGGACCCCCGGAAGGTGCTGATGCCACCACTGCACATCAAATTGGGCCTTATGAAACAATTTGTCAGAGCTCTAGATAAGGAGTCGGCAGCCTTCAAGTACCTTCAAGACTTCTTCCCTAAGCTGTCTGAGGCAAAGGTCAAAGCCGGTGTCTTCATCGGACCACAGATAAAGAAGATCCTGGAGTGCAATGAATTCCCCAAGAAGCTCACTAGTAAGGAGAAAGAGGCTTGGAACAGCTTTGTCGCAGTGGTTCGGGGCTTCCTGGGCAATCACAAGGCCAAAAACTATGTGGAGCTGGTTGAGACTCTGGTGAAGAACTACGGCACAATGGGCTGTAGGATGTCCCTCAAAGTCCATATCCTTGATGCTCATCTTGATAAATTCAAGGAGAACATGGGAGCGTACTCGGAGGAGCAAGGCGAGCGCTTCCACCAGGATATACTGGACTTTGAACGCCGCTACCAAGGACAGTATAACGAGAACATGATGGGAGACTACATTTGGGGGCTGATTCGTGAAAGTGATTTACAGTATAATCGTAAATCTCGAAAAACTACTCACTTCTAAATCTTTTGTAGTCATTTTTGTATTACTTTAGTATAAATACATGTTAATTTGGATTCATATGTTGTTTTTTTCTGACTATGTGAACGAAAAGACACAAATTCACCCGTTTTCTCATTGGAAATAGGTAAATTTCAAAATATCAGTGTCGTGGTCACAAAAGCAAAGTTTGTGGGGAATAATAGCCATTTTCTATACTTTTGAGGCATAAGCAATTAGGAAATAACACTTACTACCCAGGAACAAAAATTGTGTTACATAGTGTATTCTACCACACAAACTAAATAGTTTTACAATCATGAGATATTTTAATTCATTTTAATGTGTTTGTCAATTTAAATTACATTTGCATTTTTATTTGTAAAATCTTAACAAAAGGTAAAAACTCACTCCGACAGTAAGACATTTTATTGAGCTGATCTCTCCAGTGACAGGGTTTTTGTCTTGAGAGAATTTCTTGGTTTTTATGGTGTTCCACCAGATAAAACCTCTCAACATTAAGCATTCAGGGTTTCACTGCTGTGTGAATTCGTTGGTGTATTTTAAGACTTCCTAATTGAGTGAAGCCATTCCCACATTCATTACAGCGGTAAGGTTTCTCTCCTGTGTGAATTCGCTGGTGTGTTTTAAGATTTTGTATCCGATTGAAATTCCTTCCACATTCATTACAGTGGTGAAGGTTTCTCTCCTGTGTGAACGCGCTGGTGGTTTTTAAAACTCCCTGATTCAGTGAATCTCTTCCCACACTCAGTGCAGTGATGAGGTTTCTCTCCTGTGTGAATTAGTTGGTGATTTTTAAGACTTCCTGATTCAGTGAATCTCTTCCCACACTCAGTGCAGTGATGAGGTTTCTCTCCTGTGTGAATTAGTTGGTGATTTTTAAGACTTCCTGATTTAGTGAATCTCTTTCCACACTTAGTGCAGTGATGAGGTTTGATAGGTGAACATTTTGAAAGGGGGTGTAGACCTTCTATAGGCACTGTATATACATATAGATAGCCATGTGAGGGCTTATTTTGAGAAGGTGCATCGAAAAGTAAGAGAAAGGAGGTTGAATTAAGTGGCTCTGCGAATGTAAAATGAAGGTTAAACAGACAGGCATTGGTTTTCAATTTTTCTTCTACTGTATTTGTGCAATTGGATGCTGTGACAGAAATATAATTCTGAGTTTTGGTTGTAAATCTAAGCAGCGAAAGGAAAAGGTTTTGGATGGGCTGGCCTGACAGTTATTTCCCCGGGCCGGGAAGTCGGTCAGGCTGGAAGGCGGCGAGACTCTGTTGCAGGAACGTATTGACCCGGAAGGGAAACGATGTAGCAGCTGCAGACAGTAGAGACAGCTGCACTCGTTTACCAAGGGGTCATGCGTGATAGCATAAAAGGGGACGGAGGATCGTAAATCTTTTCCTTCGCTTGGTTTCAGAGATAGCTACGGAACTGGAAGGACCGGGAGAGATTCCCTTTGACTTGTATTGAAAAAGAGTTTGTGAGTGTTTTGTTTGTTTGTATCGCTGTTAGTAATTGTCTTTTGTTTGTAAATTCGCTAGACGGCTAACACGTCTCCGGAGCTGTCGCCTTGGGCCAGCACTACCCGGAACAACACTACACCACAGTCACTGTTTGTTTGTTATTACCCACCTTGAGCACTACTGCACGCACCCGGACTGGTGACTGTGTTAGTAGTATTGTGGGAGCAGATAACGTGTTATTATTTACTGGGTTTTTGTAAACCATGATTATAATTTCCTGCCGAGCTTTACACATTGGTGCATATTGCCAGAGGTTACTGTTTGGTCACCAGACCGGGATTTATATCAAAATAAAGACCCCTTTTCCAAAGCGGATTACAGTTTCCTTTGTGTGATTATTCCTGCACTGCATCACCTCTGCACCTGTTTCTGCAGTTGTTTTTTTTTTGCACCATGCTCGCTTGCTTTGCCGTGTGCATTACTTCATACGAATCAATTAATATTTAATTACTTACTCATTCACAAATGACAATAACAAACTAACAATCTGCACCGTATTGAGTAGCTACATTTTGAAAGACAGGGCATACAGAATCAGACCTTCATTTGCTCTCTGTCATTCGTGTCAGGTGTGCATTTTACTCAGCGCAATGTAAGATCTGGTTCTGTACTCTGCCTTTCAAGAGATGAAAAATGTCACTGGGTATCTATCTAGGATTAATGTGGACTATCTGGGCAACACTATTCTATCACATATGTGTGTGGTTTTGTAGTTCGGCCAGGAAATCACGGTTACCACAGTAAAATGACCAATGATGTTTATATAGAGATCAGTGAATGAGACTGGTGATGATGACGAGGGAAAGCCAGGGAGTGGCTGCAAAGTGACCGTGGGTGGTCATAAGCAAATTTCAATCCTATGGTCGAAATAAGGAGTCCCTAACGAAATGAACCAATCAGATGCAACACTTTCTCTAGTAACTACAGGCAACATCGTAGACGATGAGCGAAATATATATTACGCATTGCGTATATTGCGTATAATCTTTGATGAAACCGTACCCGTGTATTATCAACTGAAAATGTGTTGCAGATACGCAAAATGCGTACAGGTTGGCAGGTCTGCAATTCCATGCTCCTCCCAGCACTATTATCACTGCAAACTAAATATGTCAGCACACAAGACTGATTCAGACACTGGTGTCCCAGGAAAAAAGTTGATCAAGCTCTAGAATTTAAAGGGGAGGTTCCATTGTTTCTAATGTAAACGAGCCTAGGCTAGGAAATAAGTAGATCGAGCCAGGAAATAAGTAGATCGGATATATTAATGAACAATAAATAATTTCAAATTAATGTTGTAAGTATAATTTATATCAATTAGTAGATCGGATTTATTCAGCAGTATGCTGCTAGATACGATGATGTGAATATCGCTTTAGATACGATATATTAGCCTAACAAAAATGCATAATTTAAAATGACTTTTGTACGTATAATTTACATTAATGTAGATTGGATACATTCGACAGTATTACGCTAGATAATATATATCGCTGTAATATATATTAGCAGCAAATAAATCATTTCAAATGAATTGTATGATTTATACATTTCTGATTGTGTATTTCTGTTTGTGTAACAAACGTTAACTAGCAAAATGTGTTACGTCTTAATGTTATTTTGCATTTCTGGAGGTGCTTTTGTTTTGAGAAGCACTACAGTATGGACAGCAGGTATGCGAGCGATTGTCCAAAAGTTAAAGCATGAGTTTCAATCATGGAAAAAATTAAGCGCCATGCTGCGATTACTAACTAGGCCACGGTGCACATCAATCACACGATGTACTTGAAAAACGTTGCTTGGTACAGCATTATTATTTTATATTTGTTCTTTCATTTATTTTTACATACAGTACTTTGTATAATTAGGACAGAAAACGAACAGGAGACTGGTTATCATCATGCATGTATTTCAATTACAAGTGTGGGAAGAAACAGTACATTCATTAATTAAAAACTAAAGAGTTAACGTCTTTGCTAAACCGTGGTAAATACCTGTAGTTCAATACCAACCAAGATTTTGTGTTGTGAGAGAGATCATACAGTATATGTAGGCTACTTTATATCAGCATCATTTTAAAATGGTAAATCCCTGTAGTCCAACAACCAATAAAACATATAATGAGAAAGAGATACAGTATATTGAATTACAGTGAATTATCACAATTTAAAATCATGTAGATATACACATATATACAGTATCTCTCTTCCTCATTATATATGTCTGTTGTGTTGAATTACAATTTTTCAATACCAGCCAAGAGACTTAAATAGTGAGGAAGAGAGATCATACAGTGTACCAGCATGATTTTAATCTGTGGTTCAATACCAACCAATATACATTTATAATAAGAGAGAGATAATACAGTATAAAATCACTTTCAGGTTGGTCACTCTGAAATTGCCCTCTGTGTGTGTGGGGCGCCCTGCAATGGACTGGTGTCCCGTCCAGGGAGTAGTCCTGCCTTGCATTGCCCTGTGTCTGCTAGGTTAGGTTAAGGAATAAGCGGTTATGATAATGGATGGATGGAAAGAATAAGAGACTTTTAAAAACAACAACAACTTTAATTTAAACAATTCAAAAACAGTAAGTGGTGGGAATGGGATGGGGAATCATTTACATATGGTCTTTGATTCCATGCTGGAGGTTTCTTAGGAATATACCATTACCTGTGTCGCTTAAATGGACACCATCCCTCCTAAAAAGCACAACCTGATCATATTTAATTTCGGGGTGCCGAACTGAACCCCCCCCCCCCCAAACCCCTTACAAAATCCGAAATGACATTGTTCACCCAGTTACATGCTTTGTTTATTTTTGGTGATGTCTTAATATTTTTCCAAAGACGTCTCTGGGTGATGCATGAGAAAACAATTTTTGTTTTTGGAAACATCTCATGCAATTTAGTTGTATCTTTCTTCATAACTTGAATTAACTCCACACTTTTAAGTGTCCCTAAATCATTGCCCCCAGCATGGATGACCAGGACATCAGGAAGTGAACCATTTGTAATCAAAGAAATAAAAAACTTAAACAACATGTGCCATTTCAGGCCCTTCCATCCGAACCAGTGGATGGAGGCGCCTTGGAGCTGCAGGTCCAGCCCGAGCCCTCTTCGGGCCTGCTGTTCAGCCCAGTGGACAAAACCGTGTCCGACAATCCACACAGATGCTGTGAAAAAAAATGATGTAGCGTCAAGAAGTTTGATTGCAATCACTACAAACACAGCAATGGTCAATAAGTTAAAGCATGCACCTTTGTAAACAGTATGCGTTTTGCTTAACAGGTATATTTACATTATGTGTTCTCAAAATCAGGTGAATTGTCAAAACTTCAGTTGCAAAATATTACAAAGACATCAGCTATAAGGTAACAAAGTAGCTTAAAGAATGACTTTAAATAATCAAAATAATTAGACATCTTCCACTGTGGTTTAACTCTCACATTACAATGACTGTATTCATAGTAATTTATGTGTTTTTCGCATCATTACATTACACAGTGGCAGAGACACAGCTCTGCCACAATTCATACACAGGTAACATAATACTCTTACTTTCTGAGGCAGTTCTCCTGGCGTCCATAGTTGTTGTTTTGTTTTTTGAATCTGTTAGAAACAGTATGTGTGTGTATAAATACATTGTCATCAGAAGTTTGCTGCATACAAGGTATATCATTGAAAAACATATTTATATGCATTATGTGTGCCTAATATAAGACATCAATGTGTCCTCCTTGTAAGTATTGTAATAATATGAACACTACACAAGTGTAAACTATGCAAAAGACAGAGATTACAAAACAAAACACATGGATGGCTTTTTTCAGTATAATGATATTAAATGGGTATTTTACCTTTTGTTGTTGAAGTTGTTGAATAAACTATAGGACAAATTGCATGAACACCATTAGATGTAGAAAACAAAAATGCCACAGCTAATACATTTGTCCCTACACCTTTAATGTGTATAATTTAACTACAACCTTTCAACTCTGGTAGTTTTATTTTTACATGCTGGCAATTGCATATGCCTGTATGTGGCGGAGTGTCCCGCCCCTATGTATTATTATTTGTATTTTTGTTTGCAGCGCGGATAAAAGCGCCGCGGCTTTTGTTATTGTTTTTATATTTATATTTAAAAACCCCGTGAGGATGCATGACTGATCAGCTACTGATTATTTAACTAGATGACAGTCATGCATCCTTACCAAACGCGTGCAGACTGTGGCCGAGGAGTAATAAGATAATTAACAACTAGTTAACCCCTCGGCCGGAGTATAAGAACCTGCTGCTGTCCGTGCTGGAGGGTGGAGTGTACAGAGGAGAGTACGGGGAGCGGAGAGAACGAGCAAGGAGAAATAATGACATTTAAAAACAATTGCTAAAACGTACTGGATTAGCCAGCACGACACTCACTTGTTTGTCTGTTTAGTCGTTTGGCCCTCGTGCCGTTTGGTTTCTGTTTTGTTTGTTTAAATCTTTTGTTTTGTTTTGTTTGTTAATAAATCCAAGCTGAGTGCCGTTGCATTCTTCTTCACCCGCCCATCCATTGTTTTGATTCAGTTACTTCCTGGTCCGTGACATCACCACACCTCACCACTGTGAGCCAGCCTGCCACATATGGTGTCCTGCGTGGGACAAACAACGCCTCCAAGAGCTGGACCAGGAGAAAAAAAGGATGTTTTTTTTTTTTCAAAAAGTGTTTTTTGTGTTTTTTGGAAAAAAAAAAATATATAAATAAAATGGAAGGCTGGAGCTGGAGAAACGGCTGCGGGGAACTGGAGGACCTCCTTGGTGGTCTGGAGGACCAAGGCTGGTGCCTTGCTTGCGGGGTATACGGGCACACTGTAGCGATCTGCCCCTTCCAGGATGAGGAGGAGGAACCGGCCCAGGAGAGGAAGGCAGGGAGAAGGAGCAGGAAGAGAAGGGGGAGAGGTAGGCTGCAGCAACAGCAACCGCAGCAACAGCAGGAGGAACCTCGTGGCGGAGTGTGCCCTGGCTGTGGGGCATATGGGCACACGTTGGCCATATGTCCCACGCAATATGAAGAGACGGAGCGCGAGCATCCAGCGCCCAGAAGGGGGGAACGCGAGCATCCAGCGCCCAAAAGGGGGAAGCGTGTGCATCCAGCGCCCAGAAGGGGGGAGCCCGTGCATCCCACGCCCAGAAGGGGGGAGCCCGTGCATCCCACGCCCAGAAGGGGGGAGCCCGTGCATCCCACGCCCAGAAGGGGGGAGCCCGTGCATCCAGCGTCCAGGGGGGAAGCCCACAGGTCCAGAACCTAGGCCTCCAGCAGCAGAGGAAGAATACCTGCTGCCTCTGCCTCTGCCACCTCCACCGCTTCCACAGCCAGGAGCAGAGCAGCAGGAGCTGCTTCTGCCTCCGCCACCTCCACCAGTAGAGGGTGAATACCTGCTGGTTCCATCTCCACTTCCACCAGCAGAGGGTGAATATCTGCTGGTTCCGTCTCAAGCGCCGTGGGAGGACTGCTTGCCCCTCCCACCTCCACCAGCAGAGGGTGAATACCTGCTGGTTCCACATCCACTGTCATGGGAAGGACTGCTCCTGCCCTGCCACATACCGCCCAAGGATGCCTGCCTCGCACCGCCCAAGGATGCCTGCCTCGCACCGCCCAAGGATGCCTGCCTCGCACTGCCCAAGGATGCCTGCCTCGCACCGCCCAAGGATGTCTGCCTCGCATCGCCTGGGGCTGCCTGTTGCTCCGCATCGCCTGGGGCTGCCTGTTTCCCTGCATCGCCTGGGGCTGTTTGTTTCCCCGCATCGCCTGGAAAGCCACCAGTTACAGGGAATGAGGGAGAAGTGGAGCTCCCGCTGCCGCCTCCATGGCCAGGGGCTCCCCTCCCGAGTTCGCCTCCGGAGGGTCCGCTGCTGCTGCCGTCGCCCTCCCGAGGGTCCGCTGCTGCTGCTGCCGTCTCCTCCCGAGGGTCCGCTGCTGCTGCCGTCACCTCCCGAGGGTCCGCTGCTGCTGCTGCCGTCGCCTCCCGAGGGTCCGCTGCTGCTGCCGTCGCCTCCCGAGGGTCCGCTGCTGCTGCTGCCGTCGCCTCCCGAGGGTCCGCTGCTGCTGCCGTCGCCTCCCGAGGGTCCGCTGCTGCTGCCGTCGCCCTCCCGAGGGTCCGCTGCTGCTGCCGTCGCCTCCCGAGGGTCTGCTGCTGCTGCCGTCGCCCCCCGAGGGTCCGCTGCTGCTGCCGCCGTCGCCTCCCGAGGGTCCGCTGCTGCTGCCGTCGCCCTCCGAGGGTCCGCTGCTGCTGCCGTTGCCCTCCGGAGGGTCCGCTGCTGCTGCCGTCTCCTCCCGAGGGTCCTGTTTTGCCTGGGGTCGCTACCAGTCCAGCCATGAAGAAGGGGGGGGAGGTCAGGAGACCAGCTCCCCCAGCCGCACTTTCGCGGCAGGAAATACTGTGGCTGGAGACCACCCCCAAAATTTTTCGGGCCAGAGGAGCTGGCCTGTGCGTGGTCCACTGGGACCCTACAGTTGTTGGGGTGGGAGGAGGACATTCCGCCGTGGCCGCCCCCGGAGACACCTTGCTTCCCCTGTTCCTGGGCTGGGACTGCTAACCAGGACTTTGGGGACTAAGGGGGGAGGTGGCTGAAAAGGCCGTGTGTGCTGCGCACAAGGGGGGGGCATGTGTGGCGGAGTGTCCCGCCCCTATGTATTATTATTTGTATTTTTGTTTGCGGCGCGGATAAAAGCGCAGCGGCTTTTGTTATTGTTTTTATATTTATATTTAAAAACCCCGTGAGGATGCATGACTGATCAGCTACTGATTATTTAACTAGCTGACAGTCATGCATCCTTACCAAACGCGTGCAGACTGTGGCCGAGGGGTAATAAGATAATTAACAACTAGTTAACCCCTCGGCCAGAGTATAAGAACCTGCCGCTGTCCGTGCTGGAGGGTGGAGTGTACAGAGGAGAGTACGGGGAGCGGAGAGAACGAGCAAGGAGAAATAACGACATTTAAAAACAATTCCTAAAACGTGCTGGATTAGCCAGCACGACACTCACTTGTTTGTCTGTTTAGTCGTTTGGCCCTCGTGCCGTTTGGTTTCTGTTTTGTTTGTTTAAATCTTTTGTTTTGTTTTGTTTGTTAATAAATCCACGCTTAGTGCCGTTGCATTCTTCTTCACCCGCCCATCCATTGTTTTGATTCAGTTACTTCCTGGTCCGTGACGTCACCACACCTCATCACTGCGAGCCAGCCTGCCACACTGTAATGTAGGAAATAGCGTTAAAAGTTAATCATGGTGATGTTAAAATATGTATTATCTTAACTTGTTAACTCAAGAAGAACATAAAGTACTCTAAGTAAACATATAAACACATCTCTTCATAATCATACGTGAAGCACGATTTCAAAAAAAAAGAAATAAACCTAGACACTATAGTAGTGCGAAATCTTTCTTTTTAATAAGGTTGTTATCCATACATTAATAATAGCAATTTACTTTTTTTAATGAGTAGAATTAACTCTTATATATCTGTCGGCATAGGGCTACTACATAATCAACCTAAAATGTTTTTCAAAGAAATCCTTACAGATTGATTGTGCTGTAACGCTGGCGGAGTAGCAAGTTCTTACAAATTGCACCTTTTTTAGGTGGGTATACACGAATATGAATGTGTTTTAAAATGAACTGTACAGTGTAATGTGAAGCAGATGTGGAGTCAAATGTAAATGCATTTGTATTTAAATGTAAACTTCTGAACTATTTGCATTTGACTATTCTAAATACATATTTCCATTTGTATTTAAAGCTTCAAATTATTTCTAATGCATTTAAATACTTTTCAATAATATTAATGTTAATAGTTTTTCAGTATAGCTGGTAAAGTTTATTAACTTTTCCATGCAAATTGAAGTACTTTTGAGAACTTAATCTTTATTAAATGCAACAATCACCCTAATGTAGATAGACACATATATACAGTGTCTCTCTTCCTCATTATATGTCTTTTTTTATATATCCTTATCTCATTATAAATTCCTGTAGTGCAACAACCATGTAAAATCATATCACACTGGGCAGCAGTTAGGGGCTCTGGACTCTTGACCGGAGGGTCGTGGGTTCAATCCCAGGTGGGGACACTGCTGCTGTACCCTTGAGCAAGGTACTTTACCTAGATTGCTCCAGTAAAAACCCAACTGTATAAATGGGTAATTGTATGTAAAAATAATGTGATATCTTGTAACAATTGTAAGTCACCCTGGATAAGGGCGTCTACTAAGAAATAAATAATAATAATTATTATTATTATTATTATTATTATTATTATAATAATATCTACCATGGCATACGTTTTTCATTTCTGTATTTGTCCAATCAAGAGGATTTGACAGGGTCCTTTTTAACATGGTACAAATCTTATCCCTTAGTAATACTATATATTACTCCAAGGAATACAATTCATTTATGAAGAATATGGCATTTATGTTAATGTATTGTGTGCAAACAACATGAGATATTTTTTTTTAATTCCCAACCTGAGAACACGACACAATTCCTTTCTAAAAAAAAAAACTTTCGTCTGGCTATTTGTGTTTAATTTTCTTCACCCTATCCCAATTTAAAAACCACAATCCTAAACCTAGAACCTTTTTTAAATAAACATAAGACATGCAGACAAATCAAGGTCCTGTATATACTATTCATTTTTTTTAACTGGCGGTTTTGCCACCTCTAAACTGTAGTAAAGTTACAGATATACTAATATTAAAATGTAAAAATACGACCTTGTCATACTAATATGATGGATGCAGCATGTCATCAGATTATATTACTGAAACATTTTAATTTTGATTAAAGACAGACAACATTTTGATGTGTAAAATAATTTAATATACAGATGTGCTCAAATTTGTTGGTACCCTTACAGCTCATTGAAATAATGCTTCATTCCTCCTGAAAAGTGATGAAATTAAAAGCTATTTTATCATGTATACTTGCATGCCTTTGGTATGTCATAGAATAAAGCAAAGAAGCTGTGAAAGGAGATGAATTATTGCTTATTCTACAAAGATATTCTAAAATGGCCTGGACACATTTGTTGGTACCCCTTAGAAAAGATAATAAATAATTGGATTATAGTGATATTTCAAACTAATTAGTTTCTTTAATTAGTAACGCACATGTCTCCAATCTTGTAATCAGTCATTCAGCCTATTTAAATGGAGAAAAGTAGTCACTGTGCTGTTTGGTATTATTGTGTGCACCACACTGAACATGGACCAGAGAAAGCAAAGGAGAGAGTTGTCTGAGGAGATCAGAAAGAAAATAATAGACAAGCATGGTAAAGGCTACAAGACCATCTCCAAGCAGCTTGATGTTCCTGTGACAACAGTTGCAAATATTATTAAGAAGTTTAAGGTCCATGGAACTGTAGCCAACCTCACTGGGCGCGGCCGCAAGAGGAAAATCGACCCCAGATTGAACAGAAGGATAGTGCGAATGGTAGAAAAAGAACCAAGGATAACTGCCAAAGAGATACAAGCTGAACTCCAAGGTGAAGGTATGTCAGTTTCTGATCGCATCATCCGTCGCTTTTTGAGCGAAAGTGGGCTCCATGGAAGAAGACCCTGGAGGACTCCACTTTTGACAGAAAAACATAAAAAAGCCAGACTGGAATTTGCTAAAATGCATATTGACAAGCCACAATCCTTCTGGGAGAATGCCCTTTGGACAGATGAGTCAAAACTGGAGCTTTTTGGCAAGTCACATCAGCTCTATGTTCACAGACGAAAAAATGAAGCTTTCAAAGAAAAGAACACCATACCTACAGTGAAACATGGAGGAGGCTTGGTTATGTTTTGGGGCTGCTTTGCTGCGCCTGGCACAGGGTGCCTTGAATCTGTGCAGGGCACAATGAAATCTCAAGACTATCAAGGCATTCTGGAGCGAAACGTACTGCCCAGTGTCAAAAAGCTCTGTCTCAGTCGCAGGTCATGGGTCCTCCAACAGGATAATGACCCAAAACATGACCTAAAAGCACCCAAGAATGGATAAGAACAAAACATTGGACTATTCTGAAGTGGCCTTCTATGAGTCCTGATCTGAATCCTATCGAACATCTATGGAAAGAGCTGAAACTTGCAGTCTGGAGAAGGCACCCATCAAACCTGAGACAGCTGGAGCAGTTTGCTCAGGAAGAGTGGGCCAAACTACCTGTTAACAGGTGCAGAAGTCTCATTGAGAGCTACAGAAAACGTTTGATTGCAGTGATTGCTTCTAAAGGTTGTGCAACAAAATATTAGGTTAGCGGTCCCATCATTTTTGTCCATGCCATTGTCATTTGTTTTCTTATTTACAATATTATGTTGAATAAAAAATCAAAAGCAAAGTCTGATTTCTATTAAATATGGAATAAACAATGGCGGATGCCAATTACTTTTGTCACTTTCAATCTCTGTTTTGTTTTTGTTTTTTATACCTGAAAGATGTTCACATTCTGCTGATTCTAGCACAGGACTCTCCTCTTTAATGTGGACAGGTTCCAGTGCTGAGACTTCTTTCTTCATGTAGACAGGTTCTAGTGCTGGGGTCTCCTCTTTCATGGGCTCTGGCTCCAGTTCAGAGGCCTCCTTTTTAATGTGGGAAGTACCTGAAAAGCAGAACAAAATGAATCCTGAATGTCTCTGATTGAGCATAAACCCATTTTATTCAATTTTGCATTCTAACCTGGTGTGCTCATTGTAACATGACATCTAATGCAAGAGGTGCTGGAGGTTACTATGCACTCCTTAAACCAAAAAGTAAAAACTAAATAAATTAGAGAACACAAGCTTAATAAATCTGCAACACAGCTGAAGTGCCCATGGTCTGGTAGTTTTTGATAGCCTATCATTAGGGCATCTTATTTTCGGGTGACATTTTTTTCCAAATTCGGTGAATGCTTTTTAAAAAATTGGGTAGAATTATTTAATGGAACAATCTGGTGAAAATCAGGTGGATTTTTTTTTATTTATTTAGAAAGAAAAAGTTGTCGTCAACAGTTTAAATCCCCAACGTATGTATATTTCCACACATTGCAAACTTTTGACTACATCTCTCTCTCCTTCCTCTCTCTCTCTCTCTCTCTCACACACACACATACATACTGTATATGGAGGCATTTCTCTGTTCCAGTCAAGTTTTATTTTGTAGTGAGTTGTAAGTATAATTGCACACAAAACATACAGGCAAACTTTACAACGTGCTGTTTTACAAAGAGAAACGACTGACTGTTACATCTAAATGCTCTTGGCTTAAACACACACTCATAAAACAAATAACTGGGAAGAAACGTGTGCAAAAACAATTGAAAAAAATATATCTATTACACTAAGAAGCCACATTTTTCTAATCGGTAAATCAGCTTACTGTCATCGGCGCCATTTCTGCTCTGTTGCATTTGAATCACAGACAACTGCGCATGCGTTTATTCATACGCGCCTATTCGGGTTTAACCAGAATGCAGAAAAAAAAGCATTCGGGGGGGGAGAAAGCAGGTAAAACCTAGCTATAATTTAGATTAAAACACTGAGGTAAAGTGGTGTGCGGTCAAGGCTGGCCAGTGGTAGACTCGGAACTGCAGGTTTAGAGAGCGCGCATTGCCGAGCAGACGAAGTGGAAACCGGCGCCATTTCGGATCCAGCACAGTGTGAGCAGTGTGAGGTCCCGCCCCTTTGCTTGAGACAGGGAGGACAGCCAACCAGTCTCGCAAGCTGGGTTTCTGCAGCCAATAATACGCGACGGTTCCAACAGGGCACGCCTACTCCTAGTGACGCTATCATTTCGTTAGGGAAATTGAAGCGTTTGCTTTGTTTATGTTGTGGAGCGCGAAAGTTACTCCTCGCACAAATAAAAAGGACTCTGTAGTTTGTTTTCTTTCTTTATCACTTATATATTATTATATATTAATGTTACGCGAGTCTCAAGCTATAACAGTCAGTGAAGATGGACGTCAGCGTCTCCGTGTCGTTCTTTCAAGACGAGCTCGCCTCTACCATCGAGCACGCAGTGAAAGCGGCTGTAGACACCGTCTTGTGCCAAATCACAAAAGTTGTCGGCGGCAAATTCACTGAATTCCGAATGGAAATGGCTGGAAAGGAGAAAGAGAATGAAAGTCTGAAGCTGAGATTGGAAATATCAGAGAGCGAGTTGAAAGCAGTGCGGGAATGCATGAACGCTGCAGATGCAGACATTAAACAACCTCTCAGAAACATGAACCCCGACTGCAATGAACAAGACTTTCAGAGGAATGAGAACCAGGGGTTATTGCAAGGTTAGATTGATCTGTTTTGTTGACGGTATTGCTTGGTCATTCCGAGTCTTTACATAGCTTCTTAGTCGATTTTATTGGTGAGGCCTTAGTTAGAATTTATCTTGAGCCACTTTTAAATTGCTTTTTTTATGACTCCTGTTAATAACTCAGCTGTACTGTTCTAATAGTACACCAGTTTTCATAGAACATAGTGGTTTATGTTTGTAAAAACCCACCTAGGCTGGGACCAAATCAAAACTTTGACAACCCGCTAATCGCACTTAACAAAACTGTATGTAATAGCGTTTTCTTTTTATGAGTAGCAGAAATAAGATACTTACAAAAAATAAATAAATAAAACGCTATTACATACAGTTTTGTTAAGTGGGATTAGCGGGTTGTCAAGGTTTTGATTTGGTCCGGGTCTCAGTCTTATTAAAATATGGGTATTCTGCTAACTATCAGAAAGGACTACCGTATTCTTTCGAATTTAAGACGCAGCCCAAATGTACCACTCAATTTTAGAAAAAAATAAAACCTCAAGTAAATATGCATTTACAAAGATACAAACTGTTGTATCGTACAAAACTGACACAAAACAGTGTTGTTGTAGAGTAACCACAGAGCTCATTTATTGTGCTGCACACTGTATAATACTTCAGATGGCGTCTCCGTCGTACACACATAAGAACATAAGAAAGTTTACAAACGAGAGGAGGCCATTCAGCCCATCTTGCTTGTTTTGTTGTTAGTAGCTAATTGATCCCAGAATCTCATCAAGCAGCTTCTTGAAGGATCCCAGGGTGTCAGCTTCAACAACATTACTGGGGAGTTGGTTCCAGACCCTCACAATTCTCTGTGTAAAAAAGTGCCTCCTATTTTCTGTTCTGAATGCGCCTTTATCTAATCTCCATTTGTGACCCAAATTAGGTGGTGTGAAATTAGATTTTTTTTATTTAAAATATATATTTCAGTTTAATTTGATGCACCCCTCTGCCATAAATACTTCAGAAGCAATGTTGGATCCAACCTCATTCCCAGCTCACCCATCCTGTAGGATCTGGAAAAAAAGGGTACTGTAACTCGGTGCACTATATCCATTTAAAAATAAATAAATACAATAAAAAAAACTCATGATTGTTCCACCAGAATGGCCCAATGACATCACTCAGTGGAATTCTGACAAGGGGCTGGCTTTGTAGTGGAACCTGGCTGATAAGTAAGTTTATAATTTTGTACAATTTTCTTTCATACAGATCCCAAAGAGAGCCATGCTATGCCTAAATCTGAAGCAGAGGAGGGGCCAAGGATAGAAGCAGTTTATACACTAGAGGAGTCCTTTCACCAGGAGTGGTGTGCAAGTCTAAAGCAGGTTACAGAGCTGACATGTGTTAAAGATGAAGAGGTCCCTCAACTGGAATGTGTTACTATTAAAAAGGAATTCATAGAACAGGAATGTGTCCCCATCGCAGAGGAAGTTCCTACTGAAAATAATGTCTGTACACTTGAGGAGAACAACCAGCTGGGATCCAACCTGCGTGATGATTGTCCACCTCAATTTGAACTTGGATTTAGAGGTAATTATACAAAACAAGCAACATTGAGCAAACTCAATCTTGCAGAAACTGGTTACTAAGAACTGAAGTATGCTGAAGATTCATATTTTTGGTAATTCAACCTCAATTTAAGCGAGGGAGGCTGACCAACCACTATGGCAATGGCTTGCAACATAACTATCCTTGGCATCTGGTAGATGTGCACCCACTATCATGCCTCTTTCAAATGCTGTTAGATCTTTGCCTTTCCCTGTTTCTGGTAGACTGTTTGCAGTTGTGCTGCTCCCACAGCTTTATAGTGGTGCTGGGATCACATGTCTCATCACTGGGTGATGCCAAACAGTCAGGTTGCTAAGTGTACCCAGAAGAAACATTTCAATACAGCACTTATAAAACTGATCTTATACTTTTATTCCTCAAAGCGATATTAAGTGGAGTGGAAATCAGTGACTTGTAAATGTGAGTGATATTAACTGGAGTGTGTTAATAATCAAAGTGATATTCTCAAGCATTTGTCCTTATTGACACCCATTATATTATGCATGGCAAATTTCAATGTGATGATATGGCAATGTGCCCCGCCCCTGTGTGCATTTCTGTGTTTGTATGTTGCGTGTGGTGTGTAGATATGGCTGCACGGGATATAAATGGGTGTGTGCAGCACGAGTGTTTAAAATGTATAATTGTATTTAAGCACGGGGATTGCACTTCACATGCATTTAAAGTACTTTAATATGCAAACACGGGGTTTTCACAGATTAGTTCACGTGCTGGGATTCAAGTGAATAATTAATTGGTAATTGAATCCCAGCCCAATTGTATATATAGATGTACATTTCATTCACTCAGGGTTGTGTGTTCAGGGCGAAGGAACGGGAGAGAGTGAGGAGATAATTAAAGTATAAAAAGCAATTGCTACGTGGTACGTGTTTGTTTAGTATTCGTCCCAGTTTGTTAGTGTCTGTTTATTTTGGCTAAAGTGCCGTGTCCTGAGTTTTCTTCAAACCTTTTTATTTATAATAAACCGCGCAACAGCGCTTTCATTCATTATTTTCACTCGCAGTGCTGTGTGTTCATTTCTGGTCTGAGGTCATCACTAAAGCCAGCCTGTCACAAATGATAATAAAAGGAGGCTGGAATTAACAGGAGTGATATTAACCCTTTGCGGTCCATTTATTAATCGCGCGTCAGGCACGCCAGGAATAATTAATTTTCACACGCGCAGTTAATTTTATACGCGCTGTTTAAAAGTATTTTTTTTCACAGTCAAACGGGTTTAAATGGCCCTGCATATCAACAAAGCACACACTAGGCATCTCCAGCCCCTCCCCAGCCTTTTGTTTGCTATAGCGTTCAGCTGTGTAAGAAATAAATAATAATAATAATAATAGTCGTACATACCGATCGATCATCTCCGGATCACTCGTTTTATCACCAAACTCCTCAATAATGCGATCAAAGTCATTATTTTATTACTATAACATCTGAAAAAAGCTCTGCAAATATCCATGATAGTCTCAGTGCGCTGACGCACTTAGCCAGCTTGTTTATTATGGACGCCCATTATCTGATACCTGATACCATGTATGACTATTCATGAAATACGCCTTTTTTTTTTTTTTTTTTTTTTTTTCCGACTTGTCTCGGCTCCTGTCGCTACCACTCGGCAATTGAATGGTTTTCTCGGCTTTTTCCGGAGAAAAAACGACTAAACACCCGTTTATTGCGTTGCTATAATGATGTCGGACCCAGTCCGACAAAGGACCTGTGAGGAATAATTGCAATGTCGGACCCAGTCCGACAATGGACCGCAAAGGGTTAAACAGGTTTGACTGTATTCTCATCAGAGTTCACTCTGCAGAAGAGCCAGTGTGTAAGAATGTTGTACAATAACCTTTGTCTCTTCTCTTTTTTTTTTCTCTAGCTGCTAAAGGAAATCTCACAAGAGGGGCTACATTTCCCTGTGCTGACTGTGGGAAGAATTTCAGTTGTTTATCACAGCTTCAAATCCACCAGCGCGTTCACACAGGAGAGAAACCTTATCACTGCACTGAGTGCGGGAGGAGTTTCAGTCGTTTAACAGACCTGAAAATCCACCAGCGCATTCACACAGGAGAAAAACCTTATCACTGCACTGAGTGTGGGAGGAGTTTCACACAGTTAGGAAATCTTCAATCACACCAGCGCATTCACACAGGAGAGAAACCTTATCACTGCACTGAGTGCGGGAAGAGATTCAGTCGTTTAGCAGACCTGAAAAGACACCACCGCATTCACACAGGAGAAAAAGTGTGGGAGGAGTTTCACACTGTTACAAAATCTTAAAAAACACCAGCGCATTCACACAGGAGAGAAACCTCATCACTGCACAGAGTGTGGGAAGAGATTCGCACAGTTAGGACATCTTCAATCACAGCAGCGCATTCACACAGGAGAGAAACCTTATCACTGTTCTGAGTGTGGGAATAGTTTCAGCTATTCGTTCCTTGAAAATCCACCAGCGGACTCAAAACAAAGAGAAATCGGATCAATGCAGTGAATGTTTAAAGAGTTTCCATCAGTTATCAAACTTTAATTGACACCATAAAATTCACACAAGATTGAAGCCCTATCACTGTGGGAAGACGTTCAGTCAGTTCCTGGGTCTTAAAGGACACAAGAGAATTCACAGAATTTTAGGCACTTGAGGACACATTGACACCAGGAGTAAATCTGACTAAAATACAGAGATATTTACTGAAAACAAAGTAATAAAGTTACTAAATAAATAGGTTTATTCCTAATCGCTTCAGATCAAAAACTTACACTCATGGATGGAAAATATGAACTACTACATCTTGTTTGGACCATTCATCATCTTGAATCATTCTGATTTTGTTACGTCACATTAGTAATCTATGATGGAGATTGTAAATGTGTCTGCAAGATTCCACTTTCGTCTCATGCATTGCTGAGTCTCTAAATTTTAGGATTATTATATGTAACTCCTCACTAGTGACCAAGTCTCCCAAGTATACAGTTTCATAATGAAAATCAATAACAGATTTTTATCAGTAACCTGAAAATGAATGCCAAAGGTGCATACAAGGAGCTGAATTGAGTGTGGTGGTGTTGTTGAAAATGTATATTTTTGATTAAATAAATGAGCGAGCAGGGATAGCGCAGGTCTGGGGCAGAGATTAGAGGGCTAACGCAGGTCTGGGGCAAGCGTAGCGGGGTAGAGCTGGGGACTTTATACTTTAAAAAAAAAAAAAAGATATTATTTGAATTTCCCGCTGCATGCTCCGATTGGCTATTTTGTAGCGAATGGGCTTGAAACCTTGATTGATTGCTCCCCCCTTCCTCTGTCTGATTAGTTCATTATCATAATCTGGAAAGGGGAAACTTTTAAAACATGCATAACTTTTGCTAAATAATTCAGATTTTATTCCCGTTATTTTTACCCTAAGAAATTACATTTTTTTAGACACCAAACATGTCGGGTTGCGACTTTGGTTAGACATTGCAAACAGTTTAATTCTCTTAGGGATTTATTACCTGGGTTATCCTATACTTGTTAGGCAATTTAAGAATAAAAATGCTTGCATCTTGTACTCATACTGGTATTAAATCAATATGATGTGACATTTGTCTTAAATCTCTAAATCTTTAAGCTACTTTTCTCTCTTTCAGACTCCTCTGCTAAACCACCTCTCTCTCACTAGACAGGTTAATTAAATCACGGAGACGGGTTTGATTAGCCTTTTGTTTCCTGAGTGCCTGGTGCATTCAAGGTGTTACGTTGATCGTTATCTCTAGGCAAAGCTAGACAAATTAGATTAAAGTTCATTCAATGTAGATTCCTGATAATATATAATATCATAACATATAAGAAAGTCCATGACATTTGCAATATATTTGAGATGACAATGTCTATAGAACCTACAATGTTGCATCCTCAAAAAAATCAAGCAGGTTAGTTAGACACGATCTCCCTTTCCTAAAAGCATGCTGACTGTCTCCCAGGATACTGTTACCATATAGGTAATTTTCCATTTTGGATCTTATTATAGTTTCCATAAGTTTACATATAATAGAAGTCAGGCTTATTGGTCTGTAGTTACCTTGTTCGGTTAAGTCTCCCTTTTTGTGGATCGGTATTACGTTTGCTATTTTCCAGTCTGTCGGTACACCCCCTGTGTCAAGAGACTGTTGCATGATCTTGGTTAGCGGTTTGTAAATAACTTCTTTCATTTCTTTGAGTACTATTGGGAGGATCTCATCCGTCCCAGGGGATTTGTTTATTTTAAGAGCTCCTAGTCCCTTTAACACTTCTGACTCTGTTATGCTAAAGTTATTTAAAATTGGATAGGAACAGGTCGACACGTGGGGCATGTTGTCCGTATGTTATTAAGAAAAAATACATTTTCAAAAGTTTGTTAAAATACAGTACTAATACGAATTATATACAGTACTAATATGAATTAAATACAGTACTAATACGAATTATATACAGTACTAATATGAATTAAATACAGTACTAATATGAATTAAATACAGTACTAATATGAATTATATACAGTACTAATATGAATTAAATACAGTACTAATATGAATTAAATACAGTACTAATATGAATTAAATACAGTACTAATACGAATTATATACAGTACTAATATGAATTAAATACAGTACTAATACGAATTATATACAGTACTAATATGAATTAAATACAGTACTAATACGAATTATATACAGTACTAATATGAATTATATACAGTACTAATATGAATTAAATACAGTACTAATATGAATTAAATACAGTACTAATATGAATTATATACAGTACTAATACGAATTAAATACAGTACTAATACGAATTATATACAGTACTAATATGAATTAAATACAGTACTAATATGAATTATATACAGTACTAATATGAATTAAATACAGTACTAATATGAATTAAATACAGTAGTAATATGAATTATATACAGTACTAATATGAATTAAATACAGTACTAATATGAATTAAATACAGTACTAATACGAATTAAATACAGTACTAATACGAATTAAATACAGTACTAATACGAATTAAATACAGTACTAATACGAATTATATACAGTACTAATATGAATTAAATACAGTACTAATATGAATTATATACAGTACTAATATGAATTATATACAGTACTAATATGAATTATATACAGTACTAATATGAATTAAATACAGTACTAATATGAATTATATACAGTACTAATATGAATTATATACAGTACTAATATGAATTAAATACAGTACTAATATGAATTATATACAGTACTAATATGAATTATATACAGTACTAATATGAATTAAATACAGTACTAATATGAATTAAATACAGTACTAATATGAATTATATACAGTACTAATATGAATTAAATACAGTACTAATATGAATTAAATACAGTACTAATATGAATTATATACAGTACTAATATGAATTATATACAGTACTAATATGAATTAAATACAGTACTAATATGAATTAAATACAGTACTAATATGAATTATATACAGTACTAATATGAATTATATACAGTACTAATATGAATTATATACAGTACTAATATGAATTAAATACAGTACTAATATGAATTATATACAGTACTAATATGAATTATATACAGTACTAATATGAATTATATACAGTACTAATATGAATTAAATACAGTACTAATATGAATTATATACAGTACTAATATGAATTATATACAGTACTAATATGAATTAAATACAGTACTAATACGAATTATATACAGTACTAATACGAATTATATACAGTACTAATACGAATTAAATACAGTACTAATATGAATTATATACAGTACTAATATGAATTAAATACAGTACTAATACGAATTATATACAGTACTAATATGAATTAAATACAGTACTAATACGAATTATATACAGTACTAATACGAATTAAATACAGTACTAATATGAATTATATACAGTACTAATATGAATTATATACAGTACTAATATGAATTAAATACAGTACTAATATGAATTATATACAGTACTAATATGAATTAAATACAGTACTAATATGAATTATATACAGTACTAATACGAATTAAATACAGTACTAATATGAATTATATACAGTACTAATATGAATTAAATACAGTACTAATATGAATTATATACAGTATTTCTGTGTTGTTCGTATATAGACGTGTAACATATTTTGTTAAATACTCACAAAACAATGTATATGACATTTGTATCATAACTTTGTACAGGGATAAAAAAAATAAACCTTTGTTCTACAAAGTGTCAGTATCTAGAATCTATTTCCTGTAAATATGTTATAAATGATGTTTCTATGATTTCATATTAGTTCAGTAAAATAATACATGTAGTATAATGCACTCTGTTAATGGTAAAGGCATATTTTATGTAAGGACAGGGAATCACCAACCTGCTTAATTGTGTTAAACTGTATTACAGTATACTGCAGGTTTGATAGACCAAGGCTGACTGAGAAATATGTCTGGGTTTGGTCTGTGGAAAAAATGGCAGCCTTGTCCTGAATACTACTTCCTAAACATGAACACGTTACAATATACTACATTAACAGATCAAGCTTATTATAATTGTTTGCAAAATTAGATGAAAGCGTTCAATACAATCGGGGTAATATATAATCAGTATTTATAAAATCTTGTCCATCTTGTTACTTGTTATAAAAACTGTAACATTGGTTCGATTCCACTATGTAACACAATTTTTGTTCCTGGGTAGTAAGTGTTATTTCCTAAGAGTCCTGCCGACTCCTTATCTAGAGCTCTGACAAATTGTTTCATAAGGCCCAATTTGATGTGCAGTGGTGGCATCAGCACCTTCCAGGGGTCCACCAGTGGCTCCCACTTGACGTTGTTCCTCCCCACAGAGAAATCGGTCCGCTTGGAAGGGTCCACCATGCAGAAGTAGCAGTTGCTTGAGTGGTCAGTGGGTTCCCGCCAAATTCTTGGGATAGCGAACTTCATGGCTCTCTTTTCCCCTCTGTACCATCCTACAAAAATACATTTTTCACCCATGACAAATGTGCAAGAGATTCTCGCAACATTTTTCATATATGATATATTTTTTCAATAACATTGAAAATTGTAAAACATTTTCAAATTAAAAACTTTTACAATTTTACAAATTTTAACAAATTTTATAACATAAAATTCTGAGCAACAATTGTCCATCTTACCTTCCAGAGTTTTTTTTGCAGTGCTCGCAGGTGAAATGAGGTGCCCACGGTTTGTCTTGATCCCCGACAGGCATGCTGAAATATGCCTTGTAGGCCTCACACATCTTAGCAGATGCTTCCACGGAGTAATTTTTCGCTCTTGTCGTGATAAATTGGCCGCAGACATAGCAAAATGCTTCTGCCAGATGCTTGCAGCCTCTTGATGCCATCTCAGAAAAATGCAGATATATATCCACTTAGGCAGCTGGAACTAAACTGAACTGGTGGGCTTAAGGCCCCTGTATTTATACTACTATTTATATTACTGGAAAGTTCTAGAAGTTACTCCAAGTTTACTCAGCACTGAATCTATCTGGAATGTTCTGGAAAATAGGTAAATTTCAAAATATCACTGTCCTGGTCACAAAAGCAAAGTTTGTGGGGAATAATAGCCATTTTCTATACTTTTGAGGCATAAGCAATTAGGAAATAACACTACCCAGGAACCAAAAAAAAAAAAAAGAAATATGAAATGTATTTTATATATGTGTAAAAAAAAAATGTAATGTGAAAAAATGTAGTTAATATGAATGCCACTTTCATTGAACATCCATACTTTTGCACACATAACTTTAACATGCATATATATTGTTGACAGTTTCTATTGTATATTGTTGATGAAATAATATGAAATCATGATCGAAGTTGGATATGTCAATTGCATTATGCTGAATAAATTATTATATTTATTTTAAAAACAAAATCACTTTAATTTATGTGGCAGATTGCTGAATGTATGTAGCACCCGGGAGGGGCACTCGTTCTTTCTGATCAGGGTGGGATCAGCCAGGCAGAATACCAGAAGGAAAATATAAACTAGACAGCACTACTACGTCGGGCAATGAACATCGTTTTATTAAATACAGGTGGTAAACTATACTTAACAAACAGGGCAGATCTAGAATACACAGTCAGGGCAAGCGGTTTGCACTGCCCGTTAATTAAAACAATAACTAAACACAGAATTATAATTTAAAACTAAAGGGCAGTGCAGCTCAATACCTGCATGGAGACGGGGCTCACAAATAAAAAACGGCAATAAAACCAATACAGCACTCCTCTAAAACCCCAATGCCTTTTAGAATACTAGCTTAAAAACACATAGATGACAAAATGGAGACCAAAAGCGCAGGCAGGGAGCTACGCCTTTAAATTCGACAGCTCTTGCTTTCCTATTTGTCTTTCTACCATGTGCTGAAGCAGAGAGCCCCGCACCGGACGAGTGGGAGAGAGCACAGCTGGGGGTGTGATGCCAGGAGAAGCCACGGCGCTCAGAGAGAATCCTGCGCCGCAGCTGCCGCCAGAGAGCTCCACTTCACACCTGCCCCCTGAGTGTCCCGTGCCGCCCAAGAGAAAGTGCCCCACACTGCAGTGAGAGCAGGCCACGCCACCACCAGTGAGAGACTGCACAGCGACACCAGCGAAACAACACCTCCGGAAGAGACTGTCCTGCGCTACCAGAGAGAGTACCTCGTACCGCTAGAGCCCCAGAGAGCCCCGCATCACCATAGCCCCAGAGGGAGCCCTGCGTCGCCATAGCCCCAGATAGAGAGCCCCGCACCGCCGTGCGGGAGTGCTAGTGTTAGTGTATTGCTGCGAGTAGAAGCGCGTTTCGTGTCTCGGCAGTGCTGGCGCGCTGTCTGGGGTGTCAGGTGCACAGTGCAGCTGTATGTAGATGGGGTCTGTGTTGGCTGCACTGTGATTTGTGGTTTTCACTGCTTTAAACTGCATCCTGTGCCGTCTCCATTTCTTCCTGCTGCGGATCAGATACGCTGCCACTACAATATATAGCAGATTGTTAAGTATCTGGAATGTGAATTGAATGCATTGATTGCTAGATTACTATTACTATCTAATCGGATAATGCTTTTAAATGACAATGAGTACCGGGTGCATTTAATATATCTAATGAGTCCTGCTTTCAATACACTCTGATGAAGACAACACGTCGAAACACATCAGCGTACCTGTTTTTACCTTCTTTTAATGAATAAAGTATGAATAATTGACACACTTTTCGGTTGTAGACTTTTATTTAGTATCCATATTTTCTACTAATATATATATATAGAGATATATATAGATATATTTAGAGATATATAGATGCACAAAAAAACCGCATCACTCAAGTCTAATGGATTTAATCAAATATTTTAAATTTAGATCAAACAAAATCACAGATCAAAGAATCATGAAAAGTTTTCAGTATGAAACGTGACACACTGTCAAAATGAACACATTACAAAGTTAGCATTGGGTATGACCTCCCTGAGCATTAACTCAATCCTGCAGCGTTGACGCACAGACCTGATCAGCCTCTGGATAGTCTGCTGTGGGATGTTCTGACGCTCTTCCTGTGCAGCTGCAGCCAGCTGGTGAAGGTTGGCTGGTCGCGGTTGCCCCACTGTTGGCTTGAACAACGCATTAGTCAGCATAACGGTCCTGAGCCGGTGTGGTGACCCTCTGCCTTCCAGGACGTGGCCTGTCCCTCACAGAGCCGGTTTCCTGGTTTCTCTGGACTAGTCTGCTAATTGTTGAGTCCGGGCAACTTCTCTCACAGACAGGCCGCCTTCAATCATGCCGATAGAAGCCGGGCGATCTTCACTGTTCTTGCGTTTAATTAAATCTTTTCAAATGGCTATTTATACAGATTCTTAATCAACTCATTTTGGCAATTTTAACTCAACTCAAATAACAAACACTGAGCACCTGGTGTTTTTATGAAATCACATGACTTGAGCTCAGTATATTGTTATCCCAAGGAACAAATCAACAAACCTATCTGCTCACTATTTAAAATGCAAATAACATTATGTATGTGCCTTATATTGTAAAACTTAGACTGCTGCGTTTTCATTGTGCATCAGTATATATTGTTTCTTCTAACTTGTATCAAAAAAACAATTTGGGCAAAACACACATCATAGCAGATTTCAGTCTCTATTATTAATTTAATATTAATTAGTGTTAATATTTTTTTATTTCACATTTCAACCCTAGGGTGTCATAGTGTGTTGGGTGTCTCTTTCATTAGAGGTGTTCCCTCGTGCAGTTTGAGGGGCAACAGTCATAGGAAACATTGTATTGGTGTATTTTAATATCTTATTTAGTTAAATCAATTACTATACTTTTTAGGGGGGTCCGACTTGAGCCTTGCAGTCTGTGCTAGTTAAGATATTATTTAGTTAAAATCCATTACTACACTTTTTTGGGGTGGGGTGGGGTGGGGTGGGGTGGGGTGGGGGGGGGGGCAGTGTGTGCTAGTTAATGTTTTATTTAAAACACTTGAATTTGAATTGTTTGTATCTAACACAATAATTCCATAAATCTCACCGGTTGTGTATTTCCAATCATTATATAGGTATCAGATGTGCAGTTTTAAAAGAAAAACATGTTATTTTAAATCATTACATCTGTTTCTATTCTCAGTTAAAAGAAATCTGTTTGCAAGCCAGGCTTTCAGAGAGTGTTGCACTTCAACGGCTAATTTCCTGTCCTGAATTAACCAGCTGCTTCCCTTATTGACTGTTACACGCTCTGACCCAGAAGACACTGCTGAGCAGAAATGACTTTGGAAGTGTAACACATTTCAAAGTAAGGGATACAAACTGAGAACTTTCTTTAACTTAGTGTACTGCCAATGAAAATACCTGTTTACTGCAGCATTGATGTGTGTTTGCTCAGATTACAAGGTCAACAGGGAGGGACTTAGCTGCCAAAAGGGTTCAGGAGCTTGAAGATGGGGGCTCTATAGCAGCCTGTCTGAGAACAAGGTGACCAAGGAGGGGAGGATGGAAATACTGCAGACACGTGAAGAAACAGGCTTTTAGCACACTCTACTGGGGAGAAAGAGGAACTACAACTGTAACATAATTACGGCTTCTAGTTTTCAGGTTTTATTTTTGATCACATGATGTCCCTTTAAACATATTTTGAGCCGATTCACTTTCTTAATCACACACTAATTCCCAAAGGAAGTGGTTTCTTTTTACCCTTGTATCTTGATGGAGTTCACAAACGACGTGCATTGATCTCTCCTGATTGTGTTTGAACCTGCGTTTCAATCTGCCTCTAATCGCTGCATTCAGCTTATTAGTTTCCACTGCGTTAGTTTCTAGTAGTGAGTCGCTAATTTAAACAATCTGGTCTTCAGTTAAGGCTTAACAACTATTAATTAAGGTTTAAAGGGAGGGAGAGAGATGGAAAATAAAACCCAAAAACTAGAAGCCCTAATTATAATGGAATAACACATGGACCTCTTAAGAGGTGGTATCTGAGTGCTGTCTAGTGGAGAGGTAGAAGTACTGCAACAAATTATAAAGAGTGTGTGATTGTGTGATTGCTAACTGTTTTGTTCATTTCATTATAAAAATGTGATCACAAAAAAAGCACAAAGGCCAATTAAAAAAAAAAAAAAACTTGCACAAAAAAGATCTGTCTGTATATTCCCATATTGTCTTATTGGTAATCATCCTGTGCCTAACGCTTTTAGAAGAATCTAAGAATGTTCACCTACAATCCAGAATTTTCCAGACTTCTAGAATTAGGTTCTGCATCATCATATTGAAATTTCAAGCACCTTGTAGACAATACTATAATAGCATCAAAGGGTTTGAATACTTTTGAAATAGCATTCTTGGAGTTTTGCAAAAGAAAATTGCTGGAATAAATAATTGTGACTGGGTTTTTGCCTTGTGAGAATGTCCCACCAAGTTAAACCTCTCAACATTCAGCATTCAAGATTTCTCTCCTGTGTGATTTAGTTGGTGTGTTTTAAGTTTATCTGTTCGAGTGAAGCTCCTCCCACATTCATTACAGTGGTATGGTTTCTCTCCTGTGTGAATTCGTTGGTGTCTTTTAAGGTCTGATAAACGAGTGAATCTCTTCCCACACTCAGTGCAGTGATGAGGTTTCTCTCCTGTGTGAATGCGCTGGTGGATTTTAAGCCGTGATAAACGACTGAAACCCTTCCCACAATCAGCACAGGAAAATGGAGCCTTTCCTGTGAAATTTCCTTTATCGGCTAGAGGAAAAAAAAGAGAAGAGAGACAAAGGTTATTGTACAGCATTCTTACACATTCACTCTTCTGCAGGGCTTCCCCTCATAACCATGACCAACTCCTAGAGTGAACTCTGATGAGAATACAGTCAGACCCGCTTAATATCACTCCTGTTAATACCAGCCTCCTTTTATTATCATCACATTGAAATTTGCCAGGCAGAATAATTGGTGTCAAATAAGACAATGCTTGAGAATATCACTTTGATTATTGAAGCACTCCGGTTAATATCACTCGCATTTGCAAAGCCACCGATTTCCACCCCACTTAATATTGCTTTGAGGAAAAAAAGCATAAGATCAGGTTTATATTCAAGTACTGTATTGAACTGTTTCTTCTGATGACATTTAGCAACCTGACTGGATTGATGAGTAGACATGTGATCTCAGCACCACTATAAAGCTGTTGGAGCAGCACAACTGCAAACAGTCTACCAGAAACAGGAAAGGCAAAGATCTAACAGGCAAAGTGGCATGATAGTGGATGCACTCCCAGCGATGGCGCAGTAGCAAGGAAAGTTATGTTGCAAGCCATTGACAATGTAGAATGACCATAAATATGAATCTTCAGTACCCTTCTACAGTTTAGTAACTAGTTTCTGTAAGAGCAATATACAGCTCAATGTTTATTGTTTTGTATAATTACCTCTAAATCCCAGTTCACATTCAGGTGGACAGTCATCACACAGGCTGGATCCCAGCTGGTTGTTCTCCTCAAGTGTACAGACATTATTTTCAGTAGGAACTTCCTCTGCAATGGGGACACATTCCTGTTCTATGAATTCCTCTTTAATAGTAACACATTCAATTTGAAGGACCTCTTCATCTTTAACAAATCTCAGCTCTGTAACCTGCTTTAGACTTGCACACCACTCCTGGTCAAATGATTCCTCTTGTGTGTAAACTGCTTCTATCCTTGGCCCCTCCTGTGCTTCAGATTTAGGCATAGCATGGCTCTCCTTGGGATCTGTGTGAAAGAAAATTGTACAAAATTATAGCTATTACTTACCAGCCAGGCTCCTCTACAAAGCCAGCCCCTTGTCAATTCTATTGAGAGAGGTCATTGGGTCATTCCAGTGGAACCATTTATGAGGAGGTGTTTTTTTTAAATTTTAATCAATTTATTTTTAAATAGATATGCATCCAACATTGCTTCTAAAGTATTTGTGGTTGAGGGATGATTAATGCCCAACTGAAGCTGAAATATACACTACCGGTCAAAAGTTTTAGAACACCCCCATTTTTCCAGTTTTTATTGAAATTTAAGCAGTTCAAGTCCAGTGAATAACCTGAAATGGTATAAAGGTAAGCGGTAAACTGCCAGAGGTTAAAAAAAAAAGTTTAGGTTACCAAAAACTGAAAAATAATGTACATTTCAGAGTTATACAAAAATGCCTTTTTCAGGGAACAAGTAATGGGTTAACAACTTACAGCTGTTCTGCAGCAATGGAAGTAAATTAAGCCTTGAAAGTTGATGCTAACAATTCCTACAGGTGTCCCAACTTTTGTTGATTACTTACAAACCCTCTGTCTGTATAAAAGCAGTGTTGGAACAGACTGTGTTACTACACTCTCTTAAGCATTATTTGGACAGTATTGTACTGCAGGAAGTAGTATATTGCTCTCATAATGGTGAGAAAAAGGCAATTAACAAAGGAAGACAGACAGACCATTATAACCCTTAAAAGTGTAGGTCTTTCCTTTAGAGAAATTGCAAAGAAAGCCAAGGTGTCAGTGAGTACAGTTTCCTACACCATCAAAAGGCACTTGGAAACTGGAGGAAACTGACAGGAAGAGGTCTGGCAGACCCAAAGCCACAACAGAATCAGAAGACAAGTTTCTGAGAGTCAACAGCTTGCGTGATAGGCGGCTCACAGGACAACAGCTTCAAGCACAGCTTAACACTGGTCGAAGTAAGCAAGTCTCAGTTTCAACTGTGAAGAGAAAACTTCGAGCTGCAGGTTTAACAGGTCGAGTGGCAGTAAGAAAGCCATTGCTAAGATGGCAAAATAAGAAAAAGAGGCTTGCCTGGGCCATGAAGCACCGCCAGTGGACTACTGAAGACTGGAAGAAGGTCTTATGGACTGATGAATCAAAATTTGAAATCTTCGGTTCATCGCACAGGGTTTTTGTACGCCGTCGAGTAGGCGAAAGGATGGTTCCTCGGTGTGTGACACCAACTGTCAAACATGGAGGAGGAAGCGTGACGGTCTGGGGCTCTTTTGCTGGATCCAGAGTCGGCGACTTGCACAGAGTGAGTGGCACGCTGAACCAAAACTGCTACCACAGCATTTTGCAGCGCCATGCAATACCCTCTGGTATATGCCTAGTTGGTCAGGGGTTCATCCTACAGCAAGATAATGACCCAAAACATACCTCCAGGCTATGTCAGAACTACCTTAGAAGAAAAGAACAAGACGGTAGGCTTCAAATCATGGAATGGCCAGCACAGTCTCCAGACTTAAACCCCATCGAGCTGGTTTGGGATGAACTGGACAGAAGAGTGAAAGCAAAGCAACTTGCAAGTGCAACATTTGTGTGAACTTCTTTAACAGTGTTGGGAAGAACTTTCCGAACAATATTTGATTTCCATTGTAGAAAGAATGCCACGAGTGTGTTCGGCTGTTATATCTGCGAAAGGTGGCTACTTTGATGAGTCAAAAATTTAGATTAAATTTTGTTAAACAAAACGATTTCATGATTTCTTTTTTTATCTCCAATTGTTTATTTGTTCTATGCTTTAATTTCAGAGATTGCGACATTAAACTGCGTAAATTTCAATAAAAACTGGAAAAATTGAGTTGTTCTAAAACTTTATTTTAAATAAAGAACATACACATTTTCATGTATTTACATTTTTGTTTTATCAAATAAAATATGTATTACAGTCAACCATCTTTAAACTGCCTGGTAAGGGCCATGGGCAAAAACGGGTAATAAATGAGGGTGGCGTTATAGTGAGGGTCAAAAAAACACACACCCCCACACCCTTCCATGTTTGCAATAAAATCAAACGTTTTATTTTTTTAGTTGTACAATTACAGTATCTCCAGGCCATTTTAATAAAACATTAATCTTTTTTTAAAACTACAGTACTAGTTCTTAACATAACAGTAAGTATACTAGTGACGTTTTATCATCTTTTCCCATCTGTTACTTTTGAGGAACAGTTTAAGTCAGCCTTCATTTGTGCAAAACTTGCACGTAAACAACAAGCCTCTTACCGTAGTTTTTTATTTTTTTAACTGTGGTTTATAAAAGTCACTTATTTTAGACTGCGTCAAGCCTTTTATAGGTTAAACAAATCAACCCGTTCCATCAAGGTAAGCCATGGCTCAAGTTCCATGATAAAAGTGTAAGGAGAGCTTTGCTCGGGGCTCAGATTCACCTCAGTGTAGCCCAGAGCATGAGAATCTGTCCATTGAAAATGATTATTTTCTGAGCCACACAAACACATATATTTGACACTGGCATCTGCACTGCCTTCAACTGTTTATGTTTTATTTCTCCATACATGTATGTATTGGGATGGGTCAGTAGTCAAATACACGAAAATACCAAAACAACTATTTGAATAGCAGATTACATATTCGAGAACACAAATAAAAAGCCTTCTATAGTAGCTACTAATTAGAAGCAAACGCGTCTTTTTAAAATGCTGGCGCTTGACAAGTCAGTCTCAAGTCAGAAGCTGTTATTTGCATTTTAACGTAACGACCCTAATTAATCATGCAATACCTGTAACAGCAAAATCCTACAGTAAATGTATTCTGTTTGACAAAGAGACTGTACTCAATAACTGAACTTGAATCTGTGTTTTTGTAGCTTTATTACTGGGAATGTGTGGATTTTGTCAGTAAGCAGATTAGTCAACTGACAGAATGGAAACCTGTATAGTTTAGTTAGCTCTTCCAGAAGGAGTTAGGTTTCGTTTGCTTTTCCTTAAAAGTATCAAACCTACAAAACAAAGCGCAGTGTTTGACAAATAAACATACAGGTATCGCCCTGTTTAAAAATACAGGAGTATTGTTGCAGTGTGTTGTGTCCACCACCATCGGCATCAGGAACCAAAACTTAAAAAAAATCAAAAACGTATCTGAAATATATTTGCAGGCAAACTGTTTAATCAAACATGAAACCTCAATTTGCTGCTGTAGATTGATATCAAAGGTCACAGATCATTATCCTAACCAGCGCTCCTTCTAAGCTTTTTAGATACTGAGAAACTTGCCGTTTTGGCTGAGAAACAGTAAATTATCAGTGAGAAACCTTCGGCCACGCATTAACCCTTTTAATATATTTTTGTTGCATTTATACAATTTTGAAACAATATTCCAACACAAGTAACTCAACAATTTTACAATTCGTTTTAAATTTAAACCAGACATTTACTGTGGTTCTGCCTCTGATTTTGAATCATCCTCTGATATATGGATAGATAGAGACATTTATTTATTGATAGAGACAGTGCCGTGAAAAAGTATTTGCCCCCTGTCTGATTTTCTGCATTTTTGCACATTTTTCACATTGTATCTGGTCAGATTTTTTTGTGGGTTGTAGTATTATACAGAGGGAGTCAGAGAAAAAATGATACCAAAGTTTGGTGTTTCTTTCATTTGTTTGGTGTGCAAGGTAATCAAACATGCAATCTTCAGGTGTGAAAAAGTTATTGCCCCCCCTAGTTAACTCAACCCAATTAAAGGGATAATTAGGGCCAGCTGTTTGAGTACTTTGGTTAACAACCAGGCCTGATTTGGGCCAGCCCTGCCCAATATAAATCTGACTAACTTTGGTCCTTACCATCAGAGTGAAGTTGTCAGCACACAGGTTCTAGACTGAGGCACATCATGCCACGAACAAAAGAAATTCCTGAAGACCTCCGGAAAAAAGTTGTTGATGACTATCAGTCTGGAAAGGGTTACAAAGCCATTTCTAAGGCTCTGGGGCTCCACTGAACCACAGTCAGAGCCATATTCTCCAAATGGAGAAAGTTTGGGACAGTAGTGAATCTTCCCAGGAGTGGCGACTCTGCCTCGGCTAAATGAGTCAAAAGTGGAACTTTTTGGCCAACATGTGCCCCGTTATGTCTGGCGAAAACCAAACACTGCATTCCACAGTAAGAACCTCATACCAACGGTCAAGCATGGTGGTGGTAGTGTCATGGTTTGGGGATGCCTTGCCATCACTGAAGTTTTGGAATGGCCAATGGACTCAAAGTCCAGACCTAAACCCCATTGAGATGTTGTTGCAGCACCTGAAATGAGCAGTTCATGCTTGAAAACCCACAAATGTCACTGAGTTGAAGCAGTTCTGCATGGAGGAGTGGGACAAAATTCCTCAGCGGCGCTGTGAGAGACTAATCAATAACTACAGGAAGCGTTTGGTTGCAGTTATTGCTGCTAAAGGTGACATAACTAATTGAGTCTAAGGGGACGATTACTTTTTCACACGGGGGCATTGGGTGTTGCATAACTTTCTTTAATAAATAAATGAAATATGTATCAAATGTTTGTGTTATTTGTTCACTCAGGGTCCCTTTTATCTAATATTAGGTTTTGGTTGAAGATCTGATAACATTCAGTGTCAAAAATATGCAAAAATGCAGAAAATCAGACAGGGGGCAAATACTTTTTCACGGCACTGTAGATAGATAGATAGATAGATAGATGACAATAAGTGTATGATTTTTATGAAGCGTATATGTACCTTTATGAAGCCTGTCTGAGATCTTATCATGAATGCAGCCCTGTCAGTAGACTGCATGCTTAACTGGCAGCCTGCATATAATTGCTTTATAAAACACTGGCGTCTGCACTGCCTTCAATTGAAACCACGGATAGGGCTAATGATTTTCCATTTTTGGGAATAGCAAATTCTGTTTTTTCCCCACATTTATCAATGTATTAATAATTAAACATGACATTTGAACATAAATATAATTTTGATAGTTAAAATAAGTAAATTAATAAATATTACCACAATTATTTATTTTTTATTAAAGCCAAGAGTTTTTTTTTTTTTTTTAATAAGACTCTTGCTGCTGTAATAGTAAGTAATGTACCTGAAGACACCTGTCTTAATGTTCACAGACATCACTGGCTCATTGCTGGCATTAAAATAAGCATTATTTATTAGCAGACACCCTTATCCAGGGCGACTTACAACTGTTACAAAATATCACAGTACAAAGTACCGCATTATAAAATATCACATTACAAGTTATCACATTACAGAATATAATACAGGATAAGCAGTTATATGAAAGTACAATACGATCACATTCAAGTAAGAGCGAAATAAAGAATACAGTAACTTATAAGAGCGAGTTTGACTAAGAGCAGTTAAAACTTACAGTAAATATTTTCTTACATGAGTAAAGTCCAGTAAGAACACGTATGTATGATACATGGATGAGAATGGTTTCAAATAAGAGCAATTACAAAAACGTGAGTACGGTTACATAAGAGTAAAATCAAATACAAGATACAGCAAGTAGTTACAGTTTGGAGCAGTGGGTGAATACGGCAAGATCATCCGATTGTAATGTAGACGCTTTATTGCTTCTTTGCTAATTCTGCCTTGTTATTTGCTAAATTTAACTAGAGGTGTCTCCGGACAGAGAACTCTTTATGAAACGAACGGTGTGTAGTGTCGTGGCTACACTTTACACAGCAAAGCCATCAATGTGCTTTAGGAATGTATAGCTAGAAAAATAGCTTTGATCTCGTTTCTTCATCGTTAGATAATATAATTTAAGAAACGGCCAGAGTTTAAAATTCCTAATAGTAGCTTTATTAAAGGCAGGTAACATGGAAGGAAATAAGATAAACCATAACGAAAACACAACAGAAAGATTGCGCTTCACTTATTAGTATTCAATTATACGACGAGTTCAAAACTGTAAAACACCGAGCAGCACTCTCTATAGAGGCAGGATCGCCAGACGCCTGCTTCCCGACCTGAACCAGTAGATCCGCTGGCGCCCGAGCGGGCTCTGCACAGATATGACGTGCTTTAACAATCAGTGAATCAGCTACAAGACAATCTCAAATTCTTATCAAGACCTCACCAACAAAAGTGACTAAAAGTTATTCAAACAGTTGGAATGATCAATCTTACCTTGAAATAACCCCTGGTTCTCGTTCCTCTGAAAGTCTTGTTCATTGCAGTCGGGGTTCATGTTTCTGAGAGGTTGTTTAATGTCTGCATCTGCAGCGTTCATGCATTCCCGCACTGCTTTCAACTCGCTCTCTGATATTTCCAATCTCAGCTTCAGACTTTCATTCTCTTTCTCCTTTCCAGCCATTTCCATTCGGAATTCAGTGAATTTGCCGCCGACAACTTTTGTGATTTGGCACAAGACGGTGTCTACAGCCGCTTTCACTGCGTGCTCGATGGTAGAGGCGAGCTCGTCTTGAAAGAACGACACGGAGACACTGAAGTCCATCTTCACTGGTTTTTAGTCCAGCGGAATCCAGTTGCTGCAGAAACACGCGTTCTGGTTTTATGTGGTATTTGTTACTGGGGAATTCCCATTAAAATAGTCCACACTTCTTCTGGAGTGATATCTATAGACAAACAGACTCGTCTTACTTAACAAGGAGTAAACTTTCGTCTTTCAGAATCCTGCAGAGTTTTGCTAATACTTAAACGCGTTTGTTTTCTCAGTAAATAATCACATTAAAATGTTCCAGCTACGACAACACGCGCCATTCTGTTCTCAAATTAAGAACTGTATCGGAACTCCAGGCAGGTAATAAACACATGAATATATTAGAAAAACATTTCAATCCAACCTAAATATTTTAAACAAGTGATCAAATGCTATAATATCACCAGTAACTGCAACCATGTCTCTCCTGCATAAACAAAGCGAACTGTTCCTGTATTAAAATAAAAACATCACTGCTAGTGGGCGTGCCTGGTTGTAACCGTCGCCTATTGGCTGGAGAAACCGACTAGTTTGCCAAGAGTGTGGGTGCGTTCACGGAGATCATTGTGCGCAGAATCCGACCAGTTTAGCCAATGATCTTCTAAGAATGATCTCCGTGAACGCACCCATTGGCTGCGCAGAATGATCTCTGTGAACGCACCTGTATAACTGCAGGCCGGAGGCGTGCTCTGTGGGAAGCTTTGCGCACACATCTTTAAAAGGCGTTACACCCCTATCACGTGACAATTGAAAAAAACACAAGCAGCAGCTCGCTGTTGCAAATTATTCTCTTAACGATCGGGTCCGTGTAACGCTTATGATCACTTCAGTTTTGCTTTATGGTTCTGTTTGTCTGTATGCAGTCACAGTAGCCTGTCTGCACCCTTTCTAACCCATGCAGTGTGAACGGTTCTGTTTGTCTGTATGCAGCGTCACAGTAGCCTGTCTGCACCCTTTCTAACCCATGCTGTGTGAACGGTTCTGTTTGTCTGTATGCAGCGTCACAGTAGCCCGTCTGCACCCTTTCTAACCCATGCAGTGTGAACGGTTCTGTTTGTCTGTATGCAGCGTCACAGTAGCCCGTCTGCACCCTTTCTAACCCATGCAGTGTGAACGGTTCTGTTTGTCTGTATGCAGCGTCACAGTAGCCTGTCTGCACCCTTTCTAACCCATGCTGTATGAACGGTTCTGTTTGTCCTCACAGGAAAAAAGCTGATTATGAGGGTTGGGATAAACATTTTAGAAAACCCAAAGATCAGAGATGCCATTTTAGCTCAGGTGGTGTACACTGGTGCTTCCACACTGCTGTTGTGTGTCTCTTCACTTTGACCGTTTCACACGCTCGCTTCAGAGGCAGGCTGCCTGCCGTCTCTGTCTCGTGTGGTTCAATGGGATTTTCTATCTCAACACATTTTGTGTAAGTGGTCATCAGTCACAAACGCAGCGCAGGCTTTGTGTCTGTGTATGCATGTCAAAGGAAATGTATATTCCAATTAAAGCTCTTTATCATCCATCAGTAAGTAGTTTGCTTACTTATGTTTATCAGTTGTAATGCTAGTCTGTCTATTTTACAGCAATTTAGTGTGGGCAGGTGCTCCATAAAAGGGGTTATTATCTTGAGAACGAATTGAAATATGAGATGGGACATACTTTACCAGTTTTCTCCAGCAGACAGATCAATGGCCTTTTTATTGTAATTCTCTTTATACATAGGAGACCAACATGACATGAGCATTAGTCAACCAATATCACCTAACATATTAGGAAAGATATACATGCTTTTGTTAAATATCTTACAATGTCAAATTCCCCTAAAAAATACCTTTGATCACCATTAAGCAGTTTTATTTTTAATTAGCAACATGCCATGTGTCATTCAGCATCATTACATAGAACAGACATGGGTTTCCCAGCTCTGAAATGTGTGTAGATGATTTACTGGGTTTGCTATGAAGGGCTGAGAGCCTGGCTGCTCTGAACAGCCTCTTGTGGTTCCCAGCTCTCCTCCTGTTCCTGTGTTCTTGTAACATGGAGTCTGGTGCTTGTTTCAGCTTCCAGAGCACTTCTCCAAGGACACCCCGATGGAAGGCATGAAGCTGTGCTGGAGAAAGGAGGATGGGAAGATTTTCCAGAAGCAGGAGGAGGAGGAGGAGGAGACATGCTCTAAACCCTGAGGCAGCAGAACCTGACCAGTACACCAAATTCATTGGCTTAGACTAGACCTGCTTTTAGATGATTAAGCTTGCCTAAAGCGATACTTTACATCTACATTATCTGAATGGTTAATTTCGTACCTGTTTAAAATGCCATTAGGTGTGTTCTGAATCATTCTCAATTGCTGTTTCTGCTCAGATTCCCTCAGAATCTGGGATTTTGTATTGAGATTTTGCATTGACTAGCTCAGAGTTTCATAAGCAAAAACACCATTAATGGTCATTTCTAACAGAGCTCTTAAAATAAACAAATCCCCTGGACCAGATGAGATCCTCCCAATAGTACTCAAGGAAATGAAAGACGTTATTTACAAACCGCTAACCAAGATCATGCAATAGTACCGACAGACTGGAGAATTGCAAACGTAATTACAAATCCCAAATATTGTGTCTGTTTTGGCAAACACACATTTTCTCAAGTTAGCTGTCAACCGGGCTACCCTTAGAGACTGAAGGACGGACGTTATCCTGGCCAAATGCTCTCACCAGGTGGAGCTGTAAATCACCACATCGTCAATATACGCTGCCGCATATTCATGATGTGGATGTAAAACCTGGTCCATCACTCTCTGAAATTCAGCGGGCGCACCATGTAGCCCAAACGGCATGGTTGTGAACTGGAACAACCTTTCAGGAGTTGAAAATGCGGTTTTCTCTCTAGAACTGCAGGTCAAAGGGATCTGCCAGTATCCCTTCGTCAGGTCCAGAGTGGAGATAAACCCAGCAGTCCCCAGTCTATCGAGAACGTTTGGGCAGTCAGATCTGTGAAAATAAAGTCCCGGGCAATATATATAGGCTCTACATTTTAAATGAACTTTTTAATCATGTACCTTTGATACCGTTTTCAGTTTAACGGGGTGTGACTAAAACCTGTCCGGTACGGTCCGATACACTTTTAGTCACGCGCTATACTGTCTGAAGCCCCGTTAGTCCCGCCCGGTACTATCCGATACACATACTAATACATATTAATAATAGATCGCTTCTTACAGATACAGATGTATATTTACAGATTATTTGATATATTTTACATGGCCTAGTTTTTGCAGTGGCAGAACTCCAAGTAGGAACGTTGCGAACACTAGCTGTTCATGGTTCTGAATGAGAGGGAGATGAACCCACTTATCTGTTTACATAATTAATTAATTTGTATACATCTGTTATTTATTATTCATATTTATTCATATATATATATATATATATATATATATATATATATATATATATATATATATATATATATTACTAACTTTTCAGTAGGCTACAATACATAACATCTGCACAGTAAAAAAAATGTATGTGACGGGGTTGCTCACGTCAATTTAATTAGGCACGTTCTATTGTCGTTTTATTTATTGATAACGATGGTTTGTAAATCTAGTGGGTGATGCTAAACTTTTGGCAGTAGCTGCAGGTTAGTCCCCATTATTATTATTTATTTCTTAGCAGACGCCCTTATCCAGGGCGACTTACAATTGTTACAAGATATCACATTATACATTATTATACAGATATCACATTATTTTTACATACAATTCCCCATTTATACAGTTGGGTTTTTACTGGAGCAATCTAGGTAAAGTACCTTGCACAAGGGTACAGCAGCAGTATCTCCCACCTGGGATTGAACCCACGACCCTCCGGTCAAGAGTCCAGAGCCCTAACCACTACTCCACACTGCTGCCACACCATTATCGCGGTCTAACTTTTTCTGATCAGTTAAACCAATTACAGAGACCCTCTGCAACAAGATCACCTTGGTACAGATTTGCAGGATTTGTAGTCCGCATTTTACTGGTAATGCTGCAATTGACCCCTGCAGAAAACAAAACAGTCCAATCCGTTAATAAAACAAACAAAATAAAATGACCCGCACATTCGCAGCGCGACCCGCAGTTTTGGAATACAAAGCAGGGAGACGAAACTGGCGCCATTTCGGATCCACTGTACGGATATTGTGGAAAACACAACGCAGCAGTGACCAGCATGGCGAACCCTGGTGTCCAGTTTCATTACAGCCTCTTCTCGCCATCCCGCCCTGCCTAGACAGGGGGGTCAGCCAATCAGTTTCGCAAGGTGGGCTAAGACTGTTGCTGCAGCCAATAGTACGCGACAATTTCAACCAGGCACGCCCACTACCAACGCTTTCCTTGCCTTAGGAAATGGAAATGTTTGCTTCGCGTAGGCTATAGAGAGAGGGGAGTGCAGCTGCAGCTGATTGTACAGCATTTTATCACTTGCTGTTTAAAGTAATAGGTTGGGTTAAAATGTTTTCTAATTATTTATAAGTACATGCATTTTTTTGTTCGTTTATTACCTGCATTGAGTTCTGAAACTGAGTCCCTTTTTCTGAGTGGAGCGCGAAAGTCAGTGGAGCACCAGAAGTGCGGATTATATATGAATTGAAATTATTCATTAAAAAAAGACTACATTAAAATCAAACAGGATTCCGCTACTCGAGTCTCAAGCTAACAGTCAGTGAAGATGGACGTCAGCGTCTCCGTGTCGTTCTTTCAAGACGAGCTCGCCTCTACCATCGAGCACGCAGTGAAAGCGGCTGTAGACACCGTCTTGTGCCAAATCACAAAAGTTGTCGGCGGCAAATTCACTGAATTCCGAATGGAAATGGCTGGAAAGGAGAAAGAGAATGAAAGTCTGAAGCTGAGATTGGAAATATCAGAGAGCGAGTTGAAAGCAGTGCGGGAATGCATGAACGCTGCAGATGCAGACATTAAACAACCTCTCAGAAACATGAACCCCGACTGCAATGAACAAGACTTTCAGAGGAACGAGAACCAGGGGTTATTTCAAGGTAAATATATTATTATTGATTTTTATGTCTGGGTGACTGTTGGGTTCCTGATGCCAATAGACACAACACACTGCAACGATACTCCTGTATTTATAAACAGGGCAATACCCGTATGTTTATTTGTCAAACACTGCAATTTGTGCCTTAGGTTTGATACCTTTAAGTTAAATAAAATAAAACAAAACATAACTCATTCTGTGACAGCTAATTAAGATCTATAGATTAGAGGTCTGATCGGGCCAACATTTAAAACCCGATCCGAACCCTGACTCGACCAAACTAATCCCAACCTGACCCGAGCCCGAGCATTTTCAAATATTTGCATACCTGACCCGACCATCTCCACAAATATAATTCCAAATATATACGGTATTTAAACCTAGTACCTTCCGTGTAGTCTATTCCCAATTTCCCTTTAAAACGTAAATAAAGAAACAAATCCTTCTCAATTAATCATGTATTATGTACTTCCTTTCCTAATAAGGGAACACTGCATGATTTAAAAGAGTGATTGAAAACGAGACGTGTGTTTCAATTGAAAGCGATGGTCTCGAGGAGTCGAATGGGTCAAAGTGCACGTATGTTTTCCTCTAGAGGAATTCTCACTTTTTTGACTTCACTACTGTGTTGTGTCTTTTTTTCGAATAGCTCAGGATGCTCATATAGCCTTCATCCATGTATTATTCATATGGGGACGGCGATGCGTACCCCTGGGGGTACATCAAAGGGTCATAGGGGTTATGCAGGATGACTTGGAATGCAAAATTAAAATAAAAAATGAACTTGAATTGACTTTCTCTAAACCGCTGTGCATAATTATTTAAGTTTGTTCAGCAACTCAAAGGTTACAGCCCGAGTATTTCAAATTTACCATCCACCTCTACACCTGTGATTTAGATTGGGAGAATTTCCTCTCTGATTAGGTGTGGCTGTATTTTAGTGACAGAAATAGTGGCTGGTTGAATTTGTTTTTGGAGTACATACAGATATATAAAAATATATCTATCTTGCTAGAAAAAGAAATTAAGGAAGAAAACAGTCTGCAGAAAGTGCAAAGCGACACAGAGTCCCTTTGGATCATTTTTATATTGTCTTTAATAAAAAGTTTATCATTGCTAGCTCTTATAGTTTAATCTTATTGATGCTGTAAACACACAATTATGCGGAGATGGGAAGCAAATGGTAACAAGATAAACATCTACAGTGGATTATTTATAATAACTTTGCTCAGTAGAAAGCAAATCTGTGTTTCTGATGATACTGTCTTTTTATTCTGTGCATCCAAAGACTTCTTATTAAAAGTTAAGGATTACTGTTTTGATATTCTGTACTCAACCAGCAGTTGTCAGTCCCAAACTGTTGTGTCATAGATTATATGTTAAATAAACAGGAACAAGTTCTAATTAATCGGATTATTCTGCCGTTTTACTGCAGATGTGGTACCATTCAGTAGTGCGAAAATTGTAAAGGGTACATGAGCTGAAACCTACAGACAGAAGGGGTACAGTTTAAAAAAAATAAAAAAGAAAGATTGAAACAATATACTTCCCCTCTATAGCTTTTCCATCTACTTCACCACACCGGTTATACACCACCTAGTGGAGGCATTGATCACCCCTCTACCACAAATACACCCAGCTCAGGGTAATGTAACTGGGCACACTAAATAAAACTAAATAAAATAAAAAATAATAAAAAAATTGTTCCACTGGAATGACCCAATTACACCTCCCAGTAGAATTCTGACAAGGGGGCTGCCTTTGTAGAGGAACCTGACTAGTAAGTAAGAGTTATAATTTTGTACAATTTTCTTTCACACAGATCCCAAAGAGAGCCATGCTTTGCCTAAATCTGAAGCACAGGAGGGGCCAAGGATAGAAGCAGTTTACACCCTAGAGGAGTCATTTGATCAGGAGTGGTGTGCAAGTCTAAAGCAGGTTACAGAGCTGACATGTGTTAAAGATGAAGAGGTCCCTCGACTGGAATGTGTTCCTATTAAAGAGGAATTCATAGAACAGGAATGTGTCCTCATCGCAGAGGAAGTTCCTGCTGAAAATAATGTCTGTACACTTGAGGAGAACAACCAGCTGGGATCCAGCCTGTGTGATGGTTGGCCACCTGAATGTGAACTGGGATTTAGAGGTAATTATACTTTGGTCATTCTAGCTAAATCTACCCTAACCACTATGTCAGTGGCTTGCAAGTTGCAACATACCTGTCTTTGCTACTGTTGCATTTACAAGATGTGCACCCACTATCATGCCTCTTGCAAATGCTGTTAGATCTTTGCCTTTCCCTGTTTCTGGTAGACTGTTTGCAGTTGTGCTGCTCCCACAGCTTTACAGTGGTGCTGGGATCACATGTCTCATCACTGGGTGATGCCAAATCCAGTTGGGTTGCTAAGTGTCACCACTTCTCAGACTTTGTCATAGTGAGCCTCCCAACGCTAAGAACAAAAACAATTGCGCCTCCCCGTTGAACTGACAATGCTATATGTTGCAAGAAATTGAGTAATAAAGTAGAAGGGTTGTGATCAATATAGTTATAATGAGTATGCGTTTCAAAGTTTCATAGTTATGAGTATTTCATAAAGCACCTTTTCATGTTATCTTACGGTTCAAAAACAGTACAAATCGCAGCAACTAAAACAAAACTGCACAAACATTTCAGGAAATCATAACATCAAACAATATTAGATTATGTCAGTATAATATCCATCAGTCCTACCTAATCAGTGGGAATGGGTGTGTTTGTTTCCTTGCTGTACAAAGTAGTAGAATTCGGGGTTGCAGTGCAGAAAGGTGGAGCTGCAAGTCATCTTCCACTGAAAGATGGGAGCGATACTTTTGTTTTCATTGCGGTAGAACAATTGCATGCTGGATACTGTCAACTGACAGATCACCACACTGTTGCACAACGTCTTCCAGTGTTGAAAACATGCAAACAGATCACTGCTGCATACATGAAGACCACAGTTGAAGTTTGTTAATGAATGCTTCTATCCGATCATCGGCAATGAAAACATTTGCATCTCGTCCCTGAAGTGACACATTGAGAGAATTCAATCGCTAGAATATGTCGGCCAGATACGCCAACAAGGCAAGCCAACGAGTGTCACTGAAATGTTGTACAGGTGGAGTGTTACTATTGGCAAGAAAAATGTGGACTTCCTCGCGCAGTTCAGAGTTTTGTCAGTGCTTTCCCCCTGGATAGCCAGTGAAATTCTGCATGCAACAACTCTGTGCAGTTTGCCCTCATCTCTTCACATAAAATGGCAAAACCCCTTGAATTAACTGATCGTGTCGTTTATAAAGTTTCTCTGCAATGGTAAGGACATCAGCTCCTCCGGCATCATCTTGGCAGCCAGTGCCTGTCTGTGGATCATATAATGAATCCACACTGTCACGGGACCCACATCTCCCGTGTCACAAGCCCGCTGTGCCGTCCTGTCATAGAATGGGCACCATCGCTGCAAATTCCAAAACAACGTATATACGCCAATAGCTGCGCAGCATTCGATACATCGGTAGAGTGTATCTGAATGGGATAATATGAGCTCTGACTAACACACTGTAAGAGCTGCTCTTTTCCATCAGTGGCCATCTCTGCAATACAGCGTGCAACTATGTCATTAGAGAGCAGGATCACGTCTAGCTGTGCCGCTGCTTTCTCTCCTATCATCATCGCACCTATGTTGTGCAGTTTACCATCTTTAGCAAAGAAACAAGGTAAGAAGCCTCAGTAGCTTTCATGTTAACAGTGCTGTACACTTCAATGATATTTTTCTGCCGTTAACTCACTCAGCTTCCTCTGAAAAAAGTTAACAGTTTTAGATGCCTTGTTTCCAGATGCCGTCGTAGTTTACATGGCCTCTTACTGTCAATTGCCAGAACCTCTCCACATACAAATAAACTTTATCATATTTTTGGCTTCTGCATTTTGCTGGAACGTCTGCAGCTGCCGTCTGTTTATCTTGTGTTGTACGTTTTCCTCCCTTTGTCACAAAACAATCCATTTCTGCTTCTCACTGTGTGGAAGCCCTTCATATGAATTCATGTGTAAGAATGCTTTACAATAACGTGTGTCTCTCTTCTTTAGTTTCTACAGCAGGAAAACACGACTCCACTCCATCACCCCACTGCAAAAACTTTTCCAGCGGCAAACTGCAGAGCAAGAAACACAGAGAGATGACACCCCAAGAAGAACATCTTAAAACATTGAGAGTTAAAATTCCTTCTGTACAAGCACTATTTGTTCTGGAGAGTATAGAGACTTCAAATTCTGTGTGTGTGAACAATTCTGAAACCCGGTGCAACTTGAAGACCTTGCCTTGTTCTACTCAAGGGGAGAAGAGTTCCCATCAATTAGGCTCTCCTAAAACTCACAAGGGAAATCACACAGGAGGGACTCAGTTTCACTGTGCTGATTGTGGGAAGAGATTCAATTGTTTATCACTTTTGAAAACACACCAGCGTGTTCACACAGGAGAGAAACCTCATCACTGCACTCAGTGTGGGAAGAGATTCACACAGTTAGGACATCTTCAGACACACCAACGAATTCACACAGGAGAGAAACCATACCACTGTAATGACTGTGAGAAGAGTTTCAATCAGTTACAAAATTTAAAAACACACCAACGAATTCACACAGGAGAGAAACCATACCACTGTAATGAATGTGAGAAGAGTTTCAGTCAGTTACAAAGTCTCAAAAAACACCTACGAGTTCACACAGCAGGGAAATGCTGAATGTTGGGAAAAATTTCAGCTGGTGGGACACCTTAAAAACCAGAACATTTCATTAAACCCTGGCACTGAAGAGATTAATGTGAAAAAAAAAAATATGTATAGTGCACTTAAGTTAAAAATCTGCCAGGACTTTTTTGTCTTTGTTTCAATCTAGGGGAAGTTCTCGGGAAAAAAAAAAATCCGACCTGTATTTGAAAAATAAATCCTAATCGAACATTTATTCCATCTGCTGGTAATAAAAGCCATGCATCTTCCACAGAGAAGGGTGAATCTTAAAGATAAATACGGGTCACTGAAAGTTCACCATTTCCTGTCTGCTGAACACAGTAACTAATGCCTATACTTGACACAACTGCTGAACCAAGGTGTAAATGCTGGGCTTCTCTTTACATCCCTTCAGGCTGGACCACAGAGCAACGACCATCACAGGATTGTTAATCTTCTTCATAAGAGTGCTTTATTATTTCAAAAGAGACTTTTGCACATCCCTCGAAGTCATAAAGGAAGGTAACTGTGATTTTGTGCTGCATAGCTTAGAATTAGGATGCTGTTTATTATTTATTTCTTAGCAGACTATAATTGTCTGTTTAAATGCTTGTAATGATAGTTGTGTTCTAAATATGTGTAGGTGATATTTGATGTAGGTGTTTCTGAATTAGGGGTGTTAATTGATTAATCACACCTGTGGGCTTTGATGGATCAATCTGGTCTACATAAGTGCAGTATCCAAAAATGGGTTGCGAAAATGAAATTTTGAAATCTGGTGAAGGGTACTTCTAAAGCCCTTGGCAAAACTGCAACTGGAAGGTATCCTCAGTACTTCGCTATCTCAGAATGAAGGTAGTGCTTTTCTTTCATGGCAGTACTACAAGTGTATTGTATCATCTTAGCCACAAGTAAGTTGATTTTCCATTTTATTCAACGTATTTCTTTCAAATGGTATCAGACAATTAACAGCTCTATCGTACTGATTTAACTACAGTGTATATCTACGGTCCAAAAATGCAATTAATCAGTCATGTAAACAAGAGTGAGTCAAGTGAACAAATACATCTTGACATTCCAAACAATCAGACCTACCTTCTCCTCCTTTTTTGCTTTTAAAAACACTATACACCTTTTAAACCATCCATTTGCAGTTATCCCTCCTTCCTCTTCCAATGAAACATTGAAATTAAAGAGCCAGGTGTGAGCCTCTCAACCCATGAACCAACACAAAAATTGTTAGATTCGGCCATTCTAATATTAGAATATCTTATGTGTTTAAGTACAAATATATGTTCCCAACTGGGCAAGAACCTGATCCTGCGAAAATAAGAAATGGATTTTTACTTGCAATACCTGCATATGTGGTGGACCAACTAAACCCCAGACTAACAACTTAATTAATACATTTCCATCACATTAATATATTATAATCAAGTGAAAAATTGTGAATGCAATATTTTAAAATGTGGAGATTGAAACATACAGAATGTTTTTACAGTAATTTGGTTTGGATTGCAAACTGGTAAGCTGTATGTATCCCAAGTTCTTACGCATCCTGTATTTTGGACCATTTTATTAAAAGGTTGAAAAATTGTTTGACTTAATAAATGTGAAAAATGTTGGAATGGCTCCAAAGAGACCTATTGGATTTCACAATTACAGTTTTAAATGAGTTGTTACCTTCCTTTTCTTATGATTTTACAAATGAAAATTGAAATTAAACACATTGCATTTAAATATCTCAGCTAGTTTAGGTGGTCAAATAAATGAGAAAACAGTAAATCAATATAAATTGATGTCTGCCAACAAAAATATGCAAGTCATTATATATAAGAACATAAGAACATAAGAAAGTTTACAAACGAGAGGAGGCCATTCAGCCCATCTTGCTCGTTTGGTTGTTAGTAGCTGATTGATCCCAGAATCTCTTCAAGCAGCTTCTTGAAGGATCCCAGGGTGTCAGCTTCAACAACATTACTGGGGAGTTGGTTCCAGACCCTCACAATTCTCTGTGTAAAAAAGTGCCTCCTATTTTCTGTTCTGAATGTCCCATGATTAAGCCTGCTTCTGAGGGCACAAATGCTATTGGAATGTGGATACGTTACAAATTAAATAAATAAAAAAAAATGATAGTATTTTTCGTGATTTTGTCAAGAACTAGGTTTTGTTGCGGCTGATTACATTTTGTTATGCAGTCTGTTTAGAATTACGCCAGCCTGCTGCATTCTGCTTAATGTGACTGGAGTTTGCAAAACAATGCGCTACCGGTAATATAAACCATAATGTACAAACTGACTTGATCAGAAGAGTTAAAAAATGAGCTCTTTGTAAAATGTTATTAAATGTTTCTTTGTCCTTGAAAACGATGTCTCCTTGCTGTAGATAAGTCTCCCACATCACCTTGCCTTTAACGCCTGCTTTTCAGAGTTCTTAAAATAATCACACAAATAGGAGGCCCGCAATTACCGGCACCTTTAATAAATTAGATGGAATATTTAATAGACCTCATTTGCAAAATCCCATCCCAATTTTAGCGGTTTCGTTCAGAAACGCCCCAGAATTACATATGCATCAAGGGCTCAAGCGCACAGAGACATTGCCCCTGCAAATCATGTATTAATTGTGTGTTTATGCCATTGCATGTGTTTTATAAATCCCATCCAAGAATTCAGAACCCCCAGCGCCTGTTTTACGGTCGTAAAACATGCGCAATCCTTTTATAAATCTGGGCCTCAGTGTTTCAGGTCCCAAAACACGGTTCTCCAGATAAAGGAATGTCCCACGAGAGATACAGGAGTAATCTGTCTCCATATGAAGACCTTTATTCCCCCCCAGTAACTATTTACATGATCTGGAACACGCTGAAATATAAAAAAAGGCACATAAATTACAAAGTAAAATCCCAAACATTTTTCAAAAACTATTTATGTATTAACTTTGCCATGAAGTGTATACCTATGACTTTAAATAACTATTGACCTTGTGGTGTGGTGTTAATGTAAAAGTCCAAATTTGAGGAGAAATAAATACAGTTCTCCAATAATAGACCATAAACAGAATGAGCATTTGCCTCTTGAGGTCAAATAAATAAATCAAATAGTGAATAAATAAATACATAACATATTACATAAATACACACACAATGGTAAAAGTGAGTAAATAAAACAGTAAAGAAATAAGACCAATAAATAGATTTCCTTCCTTCCTTCCATCCACCCACCCACCCACCCAACCACCCATCCATCCATCCACCCACCCATCCATCCATCCATCCAACCATCCATCCACCCACCCACCCATCCATCCATCCACCCACCCAACCACCCAACCATCCATCCATCCACCCACCCACCCACCCACCCATCCATCCATCCACCCACCCATCCATCCATCCATCCAACCATCCATCCACCCACCCATCCATCCATCCACCCACCCAACCACCCAACCATCCATCCACCCACCCACCCACCCACCCATCCATCCATCCATCCACCCACCCATCCATCCATCCATCCAACCATCCATCCACCCACCCACCCATCCATCCATCCACCCACCCAACCACCCATCCATCCATCCACCCACCCATCCATCCATCCATCCATCCACCCACCCATCCATCCATCCATCCATCCAACCACCCATCCATCCATCCATCCATCCATCCATTAATTAAAATTGGAGTTTTAAAGAATGGTTCTAGTTTACTTTTCATTAACATGAATTTATAGAGAGGGAAAAAACATTTTTAAATAGATAATTACAGTAGAAATTGATTTCTGTGAAGTTACACCCATGAGGTGCCAGCACAGTCAGAGCCATTTAATCTCCAGTTGAAATCTCTATTTATAAAACAGAATGTTGGGATGGTGCACGCTGATTGGCTGTTGAGGGTTTCTTACCATACAATTCTATAGTACTGTACGATGCACGCCGGATCTTAGATTTAACTAGTCAACAACTTAATGACATCGAAGAAAATAAAAGTTCTTGGGCAGCTGGTATTTTTATTGATTGGATGAAACATAAAGAAATGATAATCGACTTCAACAGTAAGTCTTAAAAATGTAAACGGTCTGGTATGATAATTCTATGCTTCAGTGAGTAATTTGGCTGGTCAAGAGTATTCAATTTTGTTATAGCCTCCGTGCTGCTCGTCTCAATCGCTCCTAAACAATGCTGACATAAACCGCAATGACAGCCTGTTAGCGACCAAGTATTTAAAAATGGCCATAAGCTTCTTCAGGTCAGTGGTAGTAATGCGTGGATCGGGAACTTTGTCTTTGCCGCCTTTTCTGTATCTCTTCATTATCAATAAAAATACATGATTGGCATTTTTAAATGCTTGGTCACTAACACTAACATTGCGGGTTATGTCAGCTCTGTTTACAGAGTGATTGAGACCAGCACTTAGAAACTTTGAAAACCTCCAGTTTAATGTTTACAATAAATAAAACCGTTTGAAGCACTATTTTGTCTCCAAAGAGGAAGGAATATATTAAAAACATTTTGAAAAATAAAAGCACTTTTTTATTGTATCCATTTTTAGAAGCGGGATAACACTCCAGGGCTTGCGTGTTGTGTTGCTTCACTTCGTGCCTCCAACCAAACTACAGCAGTATGTTAATGCAACACAACACACGCCCTGTCTGTGGTGTATTATGCCACAAGGGTTAATAAATGTTGTTGTATTCTTTAAGAATACGTAAGCCGCTGTTTGGCTTCGTGTGATTGGCTCATGGACTCATCTAAAGGTATGTTCCCGTGCTTAGCGGTAGTCTGAGCTTGACTATTGAAATAGTGAGGTCTGTAATGGAGTAAATAAAGTAATTACATTTTGGTGAAACACATCTCTGGACTTTGTTGTTGTTTTTTTGTGCACATAGATGAACCCAAGATACTAGACTGTCATGTTTCATCCCTTAACTTTACAAGTTGCTGTGTTGAGTGCATGTGAGCACAATACACGAAACCTTCAGTAAAGAATACACTGTAGACACTCCAGATATATGACAGAGTTTTTTTTTTTAACTTGGAGATATTCTCCATGTATGCATTTTCTTTCTGCTCTTGTGCTGAGTTTTTAAGGTCTCAAATTTTGGGTTTGCAATGGGATCTATAAACTATGTTGCACTTCCTTTCCCTAATTATGTAACCTTTCCACGGACCACTTGAAGGGAGTCGGTGGAATACTAGTGATCCGCGGACCACAGATTGAAAACCACTGATCAAGATCAGTTTCTATAAGGGTAACGTTATTTGCTTCTTTGTAAAACAAAACATACTACAAATAAGCTGCAAATAAAATGTCTCTTGCTCAAACATTCTAACTTGACTATAAACACCTGAGCGTACTCCACAATGTTTTCAAATTATTATTATTTATTTATTAGCAGACGCCCTTATCCAGGGCAACTTACAATTGTTACAAGATATCACATTATTTTTGCATACAAATACCCATTTATACAGTTGAGTTTTTACTGGAGCAATCTAGGTAAAGTACCTTGTTCAAGGGTACAGCAGCAGTGTCCCCCACCTGAGATTGAACCCACGACCCTCTGGTCAAGAGTCCAGAGCCCTGACCACTACTCCAGTAGAATCATGTAGAATCTACACAAGCTACTCCATATTGATAAATTACAAAATTTCATATATAATATAAGTAAGATTTACAGGGAAAAGCAGATTAATCTCAGTTGCATAAGTATTCAAACCCTACTGCAGCCCTAAATCAGCTCATGTGCAAATGATTTGTTTGGAAGGTCACAAAATTAGTGAAATGGTTTCAACCTGTGTGTACTCAAAGGGGTTTAACTTGCAGATAATTTCCCTCAAGTATATAAAGATTTTCAAGCTGCAACTCACATAGTGATCCAACAAAGCAACCATGAAGACCAAGGAGCTTTCAATATAAGTCAGATACAAAGTGGTAGAAGGGTACAAGAAAATTTCAAAGGCGCTGATTATCCCTCTCAGCACAGTCCATCAATTAAGAAGTGTAAGATGCATCATACCACCCAGACACAACCCAGATCAGGCCGCCCTCCCAAACTGAGCAGTCGGGCAAGCAGGAAACTGGTTCGGGATGTCACTCTGAAGCCAACAATGACCGTGAGAGATCTGCAAAGTTCTGTGTCTGAGATGGGAGTCAGTGTTCACACATCAACAATAAGCTGGTCCCTACACAAAGCTGGCCTGTATGGATGGGTGGCAAGAAAAAAGCCATTACTCAAAAAGCCTCATCTTAAAGAACATATGGCGTTTGTGAAAAAGCATGTAGATGATACAGCAGACATGTGGAAAAAGGTTTTGTGGTCAGACGAGACAAAAATTGAACTTTTCAGTCTAAATTCCAAGCGTTACGTCTGGCGCAATCCCAACCCTGCATCACCCAGTCAACACCATCCCAGCTGTCAAGCATGGTGGTGGCAGCATCATGTTATGGGGATGCTTCTCTTCAGCAGGGACTGGGAAGCTTGTCAGGATAGAGGGGAGAATGGATGGTGCAAAGTACAGGCGAATCCTTAAGGAAAACTTGTTTGAGTCAGCCAAGACACTGAAACTGGGGAGGAAATTCACATTTCAGCAGGACAATGACCTGAAGCACAAAGCCAAAGCCACAGTGGAGTGGTTGAACAAGATGAGAATTAATGTTCTTGAGCGGCCCTGTCAAAGTCCTCACTTGAATCCAATCGAAAATTTATGGCGAGACTTGAAGATTGCAGTCCATCGACAATCCCCAACAAACTTATCAGAACTGGAGCAATTTTCCTGTGAAGAATGGGCAAACATGTCACCATCCTACTGTACAAAGCTAGTAGAGACCTATCGACTCATAGCAGTAATTGCTGCAAAAGGTGCTTCTACCAAGTACTGACTTAAGGGGCTGAATACTTATGCAACCAGTAAATTTCATTTTGTACATTTTCTTTACAAGTTTTGCTGACATTTAACCTCCTCCTCATATGACAGTGTTCAGTTTAACCACTACAGCTTTGAATAAAAAAGGTTGTTTGAAAAACTGTGCATAAATTATTTGTAATTCAACAAAATGTGATATTATTGGTAGGGGGTGAATACTTCTGCAAACCACTGTATAGAAACACAGTAAATAAACCAACTTGCACGAAAACTGGCAAACACAATAGTGCATCCTAAATATATTACCAATGTAATATGTCATGGCGTAAGGGATATGTGAGCAAGAACATGAATAAAAGAACACATACAAAATAAAATCATGAATCATCTTACCTTCCGTGCCTAGAGCAAAAACAGGATCCAAAAGCTCTTCATCCTCTAAATCGGGATCCTCGCCCCGCTGGCGTAATCACAATCACTCCCATTCTCCAAAACTGAAACAAAGCGAGATCGTTTGCCGAATTCCATTTTACAAAATTAGCTCTCTCTGTTTTTACTCCTAACGACAAATACATCCAGGTTCAAAGTTCATCGAGCATTGCCTTCAGTCCAAAGTATGCAATTGAAAAACAAACGAGACAGCACTGTGAAACGACGTGGCCCGAAATATTCAGGCCGGTCTTGAAAGTGTTAAAGATCGATTAAAGGTTGAGGGGTCCAAAATCAACCAAGTTTTGACCATATAGCCTTTAAGAACATAAGAACATAAGAAATTTTACAAACGAGAGGAGGCCCCATTCAGCCCATCTTGCTCGTTTGGTTGTTAGTAGCTTATTGATCCCAGAATCTCATCAAGCAGCTTCTTGAAGGATCCCAGGGTGTCAGCTTCAACAACATTACTGGGGAGTTGGTTCCATACCCTCACAATTCTCTGTGTAAAAAGTGCCTCCTATTTTCTGTTCTGAATGCCCCTTTATCTAATCTCCATTTGTGACCCCTGGTCCTTGTTTCTTTTTTCAGGTCAAAAAAGTCCCCTGGGTCGACATTGTCAATACCTTTTAGGATTTTGAATGCTTGAATCAGATCGCCGTGTAGTCTTCTTTTTTCAAGAGTGAATAGATTCAGTTCTTTTAGTCTGTCTGCATACGACATGCCTTTTAAACCCGGGATAATTCTGGTCGCTCTTCTTTGCACTCTTTCTAAAGCAGCAATATCCTTTTTGTAACGAGGTGACCAGAACTGAACACAATATTCTAGGTGAGGTCTTACTAATGCATTGTAAAGTTTTAACATTACTTCCCTTGATTTAAATTCAACACGTCTCACAATATATCCGAGCATCTTGTTGGCCTTTTTTTATAGCTTCCCCACATTGTCTAGATGAAGACATTTCTGAGTCAACATAAAATCCTAGGTCTTTTTCATAGATTCCTTCTTCAATTTCAGTATCTCGCATATGATATTTATAATGCACATTTTTATTGCCTGCGTGCAGTGCCTTACACTTTTCTCTATTAAATGTCATTTGCCATGTGTCTGCCCAATTCTGAATGCTGTCTAGATCATTTTGAATGACCTTTGCTGCTGCAACAGTGTTTGCCACTCCTCCTATTTTTGTGTCGTCTGCAAATTTAATAAGTTTGCTTACTATGCCAGAATCTAAATTATTAATGTAGATTACGAATAGAGAGGACCTAATACTGATCCCTGTGGTACACCACTGGTTACCTCACTCCATTTCGAGGTTTCTCCTCTAATCAGTACTTTCTGTTTTCTACATGTTAACCACTCCCTAATCCATGTGCATGCATTTCCTTGAATCCCTAGTGCGTTCAGTTAGAGAATTAATCTTTTATGCGGGACTTTGTCAAAAGCTTTCTGGAAATCTAAATAAACCATGTTGTATGCTTGGCAATTATCCAGTGTCGATGTTGCATCCTCGAAAAAATCAAGCAGGTTAGTTAGACATGATCTCCCTTTCCTAAAACCATGCTGACTGTCTCCCAGGATATTGTTCCCATATAGATAATTTTCCATTTCTTATCTTACTATTTATGATCTTATTATAGTTTCCATAAGTTTACATATAATAGGTCAGGCTTATTGGTCTGTAGTTACCTGGTTCGGTTTTGTCTCCCTTTTTGTGGATCGGTATTACGTTTGCTATTTTCCAGTCTGTCGGTACAACCCCTGTGTTAAGAGACTGTGACATGATCTTGGTTAGTGGTCTGTAAATAACATCTTTCAATTCTTTTAGTACTATTGGGAGGATCTCATCTGGCCCAGGGGATTTGATTATTTTAAGAGCTCCTAGTCCCTTTAACACTTCTGCCTCTGTTATGCTAAAGTTATTTAAAACTGGATAGGAACAGGTCAACATGTGGGGCATGTTGTCCGCGTCCTTCTTTGTAAAAACCTGTGAAAAGTAATCATTTAATATATTTGCTATTTTTTTTTCTTCATCTATGATTTTTCCATTTGTGACTCTTTGACATTTAACCTCCTCTTTGAATGTTCTCTTGCTGTTATAATATTGGGAAAACATTTTGGAATTGGTTTTAGCCCCCTTAGCAATATTGATTTCTATCTCTCTCTCTTGGCCTTTCTAACTTCCTTTTTGACTTGTGTTTGCAGTTCCAAGTACTCTTTCTGTGTGCTTTGTTTTTGGTCCCTTTTAAACGCTCTATAAAGTGCCTTTTTTTACTGAATATTTTTTTTAAATGTTAACCTTTAGGTGTAATTCGGTGGACGCTGTAGAGGGCGCTCTCTCACTGAGCTTCCAAGTATTATGTTTGTATTTGGCTTCTCTAGCTTCCCTGGCAGCTCTCAGTGGGGGCGGGATTAGCCACACAAATTACTTCCAGGTGAGGGGGGGGGGGGGGGTGCAGTTCAGTTTCAATCAAGTCCCAGTCTCTCTGCCAATAGCTCGCACCGCTCTAATTGGTCAGGTAAATAGAAAGGGCGTGACCAGAGCAGTATGGGCAATCCCATTAGGTAGCTTGCATGTCAATCTCTCTTTCTTTTCTTATTTATACACCCAGCACTGCTTCCACCCTTTGTCTGTGTTTGTTTTTTGTCCTCCTCCACTTTCTCTTATTTCTAATACCGCTCCGTCCGCACAGGGATCCCTCTGGGGGGGGACGTGATTTTCACTGCCCCGACCGACCGGGTCGGCCTCCTGCCGTCACTGCCGTCCCTGCGGTTCCTCGTCGGCTAGAGGGGACCCCCGGCCACAACTGTTCTGTCGCAGCTCATGCGCTAGCCTCACCAAGGCCACAGCCTTGCTATCCCATCTACCTCGTTTCTTTTCAGGTCCGAGCACCTTTCTGCCCCTTCTGGTTGGCCGAGTCCCCACCTGCCGAGCCGGGCCCTGCCAAGGGAGGGGGTGGGGGGGGTTCTCTATTTTCGTCTTTCTAACGCGGACCCGAGACTCTTTATCCTAACTGTCCACGCCGCCCAGCTGCCAGCCACGCTGCCTGGGGATGCTGCACTGAGTAGTGACGGATCTATCCCTTTGTCTTTTATGTCTCTCATCGAGAGTGTCTTTTATGTTTGTCCTCTTATTCTCCTTGTTCGTCCAGCAGCTAAGAGACTCCGCCTGGTTCCGACCTGGACTGAGAGCTTTGTCCTTATTTTGTTCTGTCTCTCATTCTCAATAGCCGGCCAGCAGCCAGAGGGCGCTGCCTGACCCGGTGAGACGTGAGAGGTCAGAGTGTTATATGTCGTTGTCTTGTCCAGCTCTTCTCACCTCAAGCTATCCAGCTTTATGTCTCTAATTCCGTGTTACAAAAGCACCCCTGTTCCTCAAATTTAAACCCCCCTTATTCTGCACTAATCAAGCCCTTGTAAGTGACCAGTGAATTGATCTATTAAACCATTTTGGCCATTTTGTTTTAGATTTAGATTTGTCTACTTTTGGGATGTAATTGTTTTGCACCTCTAGTACTACACTTTTAAAAAACAGCCATCCTTTTTCTGCAGATGTTTTCTCTATTTTACTCCAAGCTACTTCTGTTAGTCTCTGTTTCATACCTTCGTAGTTTGCTTTTCTAAAACTGTAAACCTTAGCTTTAGTCATAACTTTGGGGGTTTTAAAAATCACTTCAAATGAGACCATGTTGTGGTCTGAGTTTGCCAATGGTTCTCTGACCTCTGTTTTAGTTATTCTGTCTTCATTATTTGAAGAGACTAAATCAAGGCATGCCTCCCCTCTAGTCGGTGCCTTGACAAATTGCGTTAGGAAGCAGTCATTTGTCATTTCCACCATTTCAATTTCGTCTGTCGTGCTCCACACCAGGTTCTCCCATTTCATACGGGGGAAGTTGAAATCCCCCATTAGTATGGCTTCTCCTTTTCTACATGCATTTCTATTGTCATTGTATAACAGATTATTTTGCTCAGCGTCTGAATTTGGCGGTCTATAGCATGATCCTATTATTATGCCCTTTGAATTTTTGTCCATTATTCTGACCCATATTGATTTGGCGTTGTTTTCTTTGTCCTGATTTAACACCTGGGCTTCAAGACAATTTCTTATGTATAGCGCTACCCCTCTGCCTCTTCTGTCCTGCCTGTCTTTCCTATACAGTGTGTACCCACTAATATTATATTCGTCTCCATCACTCTCAGACAACCAATTTTCTGTAACACCTATCACATCGTAGTTACTTGTTAGATCAGCCTGAAAATTTTAATTTGTCATGAACCCTAAGCTGAGTTTGGTGTGAATTGTAAATGATAGGGTGTTGATGCAAATATTTTTCAGGTTGATTTGTCATGGAATGCCCTATTTACCATGTCAACACGTAATCGTAATATTTACATAATTTATTTTGTAAATAATTGTATACTGTCATTTGTATTTGTTTTGTGTTATGAATAATTCTACCTCATCTGAGGAAGGTTACACAGAACCCATCCAGTGTTCCTTCAAACTGAAAAAGGCAAGGGTGGTACAGTAGAATGCAGCAGGCAAGAAATGGAAAGGGGGTTTTAAATGAGCAATTAAAGTGCTGTAGCCCAGAGTAGTAATGACTTGAGTCCCTGCAAGAAAAGTCTTGACTTAAGTCCCGGCTGAAAAGACTGGACTCAACTCGAGTCATACATGGGGTTTCCATGCGGTTCAATTTACACGTGAAATGGAGATGCGTGTGCACGTTTGGGAGAATTACTCGGGTAAATCAGGTTTTTGGCTGAAAAAAATGGCCAGACGGATAGGGTAAATCTCATTTACTCGTGTAAATGACAAAACACACGGGAAAACCACGCCCAGTTTCGCATGGAAACCCTCATTTCACGTGTAAATGTTTATGAGCATGTTTAACCTTAACTGTAAATACTCCAAGGGAGCAGGTCAGTTGTTACTGTGAATTCCAAGACGGCAGAAAGTAGTGGGTGATGGGTGATTTTATGGTTAGCAGGGGTGTCGTTCACATTAATGAATGTGGCGGTCTTTTTTTATTATTGTTTTTTGCTGTGTCTGGTATAGGGCTCTGGACTCTTGACCAGAGGGTTGTGGGTTCAATCCCCAGTGGGGGACACTGCTGTTGTACCCTTGAGCAAGGTACTTTACCTAGATTGCTCCAGTAAAAACCCAACTGTATAAATGGGTAATTGTATGTAAAAATAATGTGATATCTGTATAATGTGAAATAACGTATAATGTGATATGTTGTAACAACTGTAAGTCGCCCTGGATAAGGGCGTCTGCTAAGAAATAAATAATAATAATAATAATAATATATCTTGTGGGTTTACAGTTCTGTATAAAACCACTTGCCACGAACTGCGTTATGCATTTGTTACAGTATTAAAGCAGCTGTTAGAGAATACCCTTGCTGTAAAAACTACGGTAAAGTTAAACACGAAGAGCAAGTGAGCTGCATAACTGAATTAATTCCTGTCCTTTTTTGATCCCAGCTATGTCCAAAGACAACGTGTGTCTGCCCTACACGTTAATAAATCTAGTTTGTGAACTGGATCTTATAAGCCAGCTCGATCGCCCAAAACAGCGCAACATACAAGTTGTCCTCACAGAACTGACCAAATAAAATTGCAAATAAACGTATTGATTGTGTTTTATTTGTTTGCATCATTAATATTTAACAAAGCAGTAAATCCAACATGACTTAAAAGAAAGAGCATCTCTGACAGCACGAGCCTCCTCAATTTGAAAAACAATTTGGTTAAGAGCAGTAAAGGAGGCTGTGTGGTCCAGTGGTTACAGAAAAGAGCTTGTAACCATGAGGTCCCCGGATCAAATCCCACCTCAGACACTGACTCATTGTGTGACTCTGAGCAAGTCACTTAACCTCCTTGTGCTCCGTCTTTCGCGTGAGACGTAGTTGTAAGTGACTGTGCAGCTGATGCATAGTTCACACACCCTAGTCTCTGTAAGTCGCCTTGAATAAAGGCGTCTGCTAAATAAACTAATAATAATAATAATAAAGCACATTATTAACCAAGCAGGCACAGGGTATTTTGCTTCATTACAGCAGCTTAGATTCACTCGTGTACCAGTTCTCTGCACATGGAAACCACATTTTCACAAAATGTCACTAGTAATCTTCAAAAACAGCACGAGTTCTTTACGCATGGTTAATTTACATATCAACCCCCACCTTTCCCATTGATTTGCATGACATCGGGTGAAAAGCCCGGTTTACGCGAGTAAAATAAACTGAGCGAATGCAAACCCAGAAAAGCATTTCACACGGGACGTTTTTCTATGGAGTAGACAGAGAGAAGAACGGCAGCAGAACTATGGAGTAGACAGGGAAAGAAATAAGCAGTCTGCATCCTGCCAGCACTGAGAAATGCCAATCAATAATTATTTGGTATTTCTTATCAATCAATAATTGTTTTTTGGGTCAATCAACAGATTTTTATTTACGTAAGCTTAAAACTTCAATGCCATAGAACAGGGGGTTAGTGTTTGCTGTCTGGTTTAATGTACATTGATCTATAGATATACTATGTTTTTAAAAATAAATAAATAATTGAAAACAAAAACAATTTGCGAATCCAAACTCATGTACAAGCTTATAAACTTAAATGCTTTGCACACAAAATTAAACGTAATAATGCACTGTACAAGAAATGAACACAACCCTCTGGAGCTTTAATAATTGTATTTATTTTTTTACATTCCGTATCCTTCTACAACCACTAGCATGGCAGCACATGTACAGATGATCATGAAGCTGTGCACAATCATCTTTGTTTTCCAGAATTCCCAAATTGAGTTAATCAGCTCTAGACATGTTTGATTAATTTAAGGATTCAGGACAGATGGTTTAGAGTTAGTTTGGTTAAAACACTTTGCTTTTTTTAAAGAATAAATTCATAAAAACAAAAATGGGCAGACCAAACCACAGCAGCATGATTTTGGGAATAGGCACAATAAACATTGCCAGACAAATGGAGGTTGAGGACGGAACTGCATTGTTTTCAAAGATTTTTTTTTAAGAAGTGGTCTGTGGATTTTGACATAGTGGGTGAACAGATCAATTATTACATCAGCAATGTGTTAGTTTGTGCTGCTGGGTTATGTTGCATGTGTTTATGAAACAGCAGCTACAATACCAGTCTTTTACGTTAGCAAATTGTACGTTGATGATTTTATTTGGACAAACAACTGGGATTTTATTGTGCTAAGTATAGGTGGTTAAAGGGCTTATGGTGTGATGTGTTTTGTGTGAAATATTTTAGCTATTTTTTTTTTTTTTAAATGTATTTGTGAAAAACCCTTTATCTGAAAATAATGAAAAATACTTCTTTTCTAACACACATTACAATGCTAAACTCTTAGCCTTTCAAAATATATTTCTTTCTGTCATATTAATCAAGTTAGGTTGAGTTTATTGATTTTGAACTGGAGCATAGATGTGCGAGGATGCAATGATTTTAAACTCTGATTTGACCTCAGTTGCATTACTTGGACTGTTTTCCTTTGTAACTGATGTGTTTTAAGGCCAAGAAGGAAGATCTCTATATGAATTATAAAATTTAATGACACAATTTCCTTTCACATGGTAAAGGTGTCTGAAAAAAAAAAAAACTATCAGGGAGTTTCACTATTGAGAAAGTGAAAAATTGTAAAATTGTAAATACAGGGTTAAATGCATTCTTTTGTTTTGTGGTATCCATTACTGTACATTCAACCCAATTAAGCAGAGGTAACAGGGCCTCTGTACGGTCACTAACAAAATCTGCTTATAAATAGGCCAAGGAATCGTGAATTCACTGAAATTGAGACAAAACACAAGGACCTTTAACAGTGAACATCAGTCAGGCAAGTATGACCACATTACTGTGCATCTCAATTTTGTATTTTTAATTGAAATGTTCTTTTCTTTTTACTTGTAGATTGCTGATCTCCTGTAAAATGAATCTGATTAAATCAAACTGTCTTGAACTGTCAGAACTAATGACTTGAATTGATTTGAGCCAGATAGGTGACTCGACTCGAGCAAACTCTCTGACTCGATTCAAGCTTGGCATGTCAAAGACTTGACTCTACCCCGTGACTCGACTCCCAATTTTTATGACTCGATTACAACACTGCTGTAGCCTAACGTATCATAAAGGTATTAATTGGCTGTCCCAGTTAAACGAGAGGCAGTTGAGACGACCTTAGTCACACTTTCTTGATTCTTATTGAAAAGAAAAAGAATGAAATCGCATCACATTGTGATGAAATGTTAAATACATAATTTGAAATACAAGTCGCTGTTTTTTTTTTATTCTTAAACAAAATTAAATAGCACCTGTGATGTTGACACGCAACTTTCTTTGCAACAGCAGCCTGAGAAACCACAGGAGACTCCTCCTTCTTCAAGAGTTCAATGTGGTTAACGCAATTTACACAAATCACAGCGTAATCACGTACTCACTGCACTGTGCTATGCGACCTGTCTTGCTCTGAAAAGCGATCTCCATTCATCATTTGAAAATACTGTATCCCAATTAAATGACAGAAATAGCATTGGGATCTAATTTAAGCAGCAATCCTGACTATCGGTATCCCGATTGGGTGGCGCAGACTGTACACAACAATTTAAGATGGTGTCCCTTTCTGTGTCCCCTAGATGTTTTTTGATTTCCATTGAGAAAATACATATGGGGGGAGGGGGGTTATATTGCAGTCAGGGTCTGGCAACAACAAAACTGTTTGAGGTGTGAAGTTCAGAATTGACCAAAGCTTAGCACTGACTTGAAAGAGCTGGAGACTTGGTCACAAGTAGGGAGTTACATAAAATAATCCTAATGTTCAAACTAGGAAACTCAGCATCTTGCAGACACAATTGCAATCTATTCCATAGATTACTAATGGGACGTAACAAAATCAGAATGGTCTACAAGATGATGAATGTTCCAAACAAGATGTAGTAGTTCATATTTTCCATCTTTGAGTTTTTGACCTCAAGTGATTAGGAGTAACATCATTTATCAAGCATGTTTATTCTTTTGTTTTCAATCAATATTTCTGTATTAGTCAAATTTCGACCTGGTGTTTAGGTCCTCAAGTGGTTGAAATGCTGGTGAACTCTCTTGTGTCCTTCAAGACCCAGTAACTGGCTGAAATTCTTCCCTCATTCAGTGGAGGGATAGGGCTTCACTCTCGTGTGAATTGTACAGTGTCTTTTAAGGTCTGATAAGTGACAACCTCTTCAGACATTCATTACATCGATAAGACTAATTTTTGTGAGACTGCTGGTTGATTTTCAAAGAACTTAAATATGTGAGATCACATTGAGATCAGTCATAAGGTTTCTCTCCTGTGAGAATGCACTGATGTGATTGAAGACTCCCAAATCGTGTGAAACTCTTCCCACACTCACTGCAGTGATAAGGTTTCTCTCCTGTGTGAGTGCGCTGATGTGACTGAAGACTCCCTAATCGCGTGAAACTCTTCCCACACTGAGTGCAGTAATAAGGTTTCTCTCCTGTGTGACTGCGCACATGTCTTTTAAGGTTTGATAAACGACTGAATCTCGTCCCACACTCAATGCAGTGATAAGGTTTCTCTCCTGTGTGAACATGCTGGTGTCTTTTAAGATTTTGTAACTTTGTGAAACTCTTCCCACACTCAGTGCAGCGATAAGGTTTCTCTCCTTTGTCAGCGCGCTGGTCGATTTTAAGGTGTGATGAATGACAATCAGCATAGGGAAATGGAGTCTCTCCTATGAGAATAAGAGGAAAAAAGAGAATAGGCAAAGGTTACTGTATAGCATTCTTACACATTCACTCTTCTGCAGGGCTTCCCTCATAACCATGACCAACTCCTAGAGTGAACTGTGATGAGAATACAGTCAAACCTGTTTAACCCTTTGCAGTCCATTTATTAAGTGCATGTCAGACACGTCAGGTCCAATTTATTTTCATACGCACAGTTAATTTTAGACGCGCTGTTTAAAAGTGTTTTTTCCACAGTCAAATGGGTTTAAGAGGCCCTGCATATCAACAAAGCACTCACTAGGCATCTCCAGCCCCGCCCCACCCTTTCGTTCGCTATAGCTTTCACCTATGTAAGAAATAAATAATAATAATAATAATAATAATAATAATAATAATAATAATAGTCGTACATACCGATCAATCATCTCCTGATCACTCGTTTTATCACCAAACTCCTCAAAAAAGCTCTGCAAATGTCCGTGTTCACTGTGCGCTGACGCACTATCAGCCAGCTTGTTTACTTATGACTGCCCCGTTATCTGATACCAGGGCCATGTATGACTATTCATGAGATACGCCTTTATTTTTTTTAATTTTTTTTCGGCTTGTCTCGGCTCCTGTCGTTCCCACTAGGCCATTGAATGGTTCTCTTGGCTTTTTCCGGAGAAAAAACGACTAGAAACCCGTTTTTTGCGTTTCTATAATGATGTCGGACAGTCTGACAATGGACCTGATAGGAATAATTGCAATGTCGGACCAGGTCCGACAATAGACCGCAAAGGGTTAATATCACTCCTGTTAATACCAGATGCCAGGCTGAATATAGTGGGTGTCATTAAGGACTAATGCTTGAGACTATCACTTTGATCATTAACACACTCCAGTAAATACCACTCACATGTACCAGTCACTGATTTCCACCCCACTTAATATAGCTTTGAGGCATAAAAGTATAAGATCAGGTTTATATGCAAGTGCTGTATTGAAATGTTTCTTCTGGTGACACTTAGGAACCCGACTGGATTTGGCAACACCCAGTGATGAGACATGTGATCCCAGCACCACTATAAAGCTGTGGGAGCAGCACAACTGCAAACACTCTACCAGAAACAGGGAAAGGCAAAGATCTAACAGCATTCAAAACAGACATGATAATGGGTGCACATCAAGCAGATGCCACAGTAGCAAGGAAAGTTATGTTGCAACTTGCAAGCCATTGACATTCAGTTTAGTAACTCATTTCTGCACGGTTAACAGGCAGCTCAATGTTTCTTGTTTTGTATGATTACCTCTAAATCCCAGTTCACATTCAGGTGGACAATCATCACACAGGCTGGATCCCAGCTGGTTGTTCTCCTCAAGTGTACAGACATTATTTTCAGTAGGAACTTCCTCTGCAATGGAGACACATTCATGTTCTATGAATTCCTCTTTAATAGGAACACATTCCAGTCGAGGGACCTCTTCATCTTTAACAAATGTCAGCTTTGCAACCTGCTTTAGACTTGCACACCACTCCTGGTCAAAGGACTCCTCTTGTGTGTGAACTGATTCTATCCTTGGCCCCTCCTGTGCTTCAGGTTTAGAAATAGCACGGCTCTCTTTGGGATCTGTGTGAAAGAAAATTGCACAAAATTATAGCTATTACTTACTAGCCAGGTTCCTCTACAAAGCCAGCCCCTTGTCAGAATTCTACTGAGAGACGTCACTGGGTCATTCTGCTGGAACAATCTATGAGGTGTTTTTTTATTGTATTTTTTTTTTTTAATGTACAGTATATAGTGTGCCCAGTTACATTGCACTGCTTTAAATTCCCCAATAAAAATAATGTACCCTCACTAGAGCAAACCTCACAACAGCTAACGAATACAGTGAGTGTCCTCTAATAACAGAACCAAGTCAATAAACTGTTTACACGCAAGAGCTTGACAGTGGAAGTGAACAGCGAGCTACCAGGAAGACAAAGGCCAGACCTGCAGGTGTCTGCTTGAGCTCACTTGGCACCTGGCCAATAGATACAAATCATGAATGATGGCCTCTAGACTTCTACCTTTCTAGACACTACAGGATGGGGAGCTGGGAATGAGGTTTGATCACTGTGTCTAAAGTATGTGTGGTAGAGAGGTGATCAATGCCTCAAATTGAAGCTAAAATTATTTTATGTAATTTAGAAAAATAAATATCATCCACATTTCCATGTTTTATATTTTTGTGTTATCAAATAAAATACGTATTACAACTCCTAATGACCTTCTGTGTTATTTGCCTTGACTCACGGATTGTATCAAAGTAAACCTCTCAATTATTTGTATGTGTTAGACTGGAATTAGAAGTGCATTTTCTGTACAACTGACCCTTAAACTTATCATTAAAAACAGTATTCTAAATACCTATGGCTAAAGGGATGATGTATTTTCAGGGTATGTATCAAGTTAAAAATAAATTATTTATTAAAATACTGTAACAAAATCTAATACAGTAAGTGGTGTATAACCGGTGTGATAAAGTACATGGAAAAGTGAGAGGGGAAGTATATTGGACCCTGCATAACCCAGTCTATACTTCAATGCCTTAATAGTTACAGAGCTTATAGTTTAAGTCTTCAGCGAACCAAAGACAGCTTTGCGTAATTTACTGGGAGAAGGTCAATATAAAAGGCCTGTGTGGCTGTCCTGACAGGGAGACTGTATTACTGAATCACTGAACTTGAATCTGTGCTTTTGTAACTTTATTATTTGTGAATGTTTGAATTTTGTCAGTAAGCAGATTAGTCAACTGGGTCATTTTCCATGACAAATCACCCCAGAAAAGTTGGATTTTAAACCCTACGTCTCCAATTTACACCAAACTTGGTTCTTAGGGATGTTTCAGGCAAACAAGCTCAAATTTACATTTCTAGACTGATCAGGACAAGGGGTCAACAGTTATAGAGGGGTGAGAATGTGGTTGATGGGAACCCCCCTTAACGTTGACCAACCTTTTACTCAAAAACAGTTAGTGCTACCGACTTGTGGGAAGTGTCATTTTATTGGAACTTGCATGGTAAATTCAGGTATAAAAATACATTTAAAAGAAAAGAAAATGAAGTTACACCTTGTAACAGGGGATGTGTTACGTGTGTGGGTAGTCACTGGAAAACACTGACACAGACAGAGCATTGGTGTTGATACGCCATGAATTTCAACACAGTGCTGACACTAGGGTACCAGCAACGGCAGCCCTAATGTCACATTTAATAAAAAAAAATAAAGAAGCCAAAACAAAGTTGAAAATAAAAGTTTGCCACACAAAATGATGAACGCTAGTCCCAGGAACCTACTACTCTACAGTAACCCTCTCTATACCGTTTTGGGTTCCACATTCCCTAAACTGACCTAGTTCTGTTCTGTTGCTTCCGAAGTACCGGCCTCCCCGTGTCTCCGGGCTGTTCCGACGGTCCTGGCTGGGCAGCGCCTCCACAGGCACCGTCTTGCAGTTAAAGAGTTCTGTGGTATTTCCTGCGAGCGGACGCTCCCCTCCTTGATGTAAATAAACACACTTCTTTCCGCGCCCGTCTGTGTATCAGATGGCATTGCAAGTGCCCCGAGCTGTGGCACAGCCGCTTTTTGAGCTCTGTGCAGCATCCCTGGGCACACCTCTCAGCAAATTCGGACCTCCCGATCAGCACAGGTCTGGGTGAGCCAACTGCTCAGCTGGCCACTTCGCAGCTGATTTCTCCATGGCACACACACTTGCGCAGGAGCCAGCGACGCAGATCCCTATCAATCACCTTAACAAACTTTTTGACCTTTGACCTTGGGGTGAAACCCCAAAAATAAATATTACCAAGAAAAGGTCAAGGTCTCAGCTTCACCTGTGCAAAATTTCACAACGGTAATATTTTTGGTTTGCTTTGAAAAAATTAAAACCTAACCTGCCCCCACTCCCCCATTTCTAAGAAACCTGAGGGCCAGATTGTAACCCCTGAGGACATGTAATCATTCTGGAAGACAGCCTTCGACAGCATAACCTCCATCTTTGTATCCAGAAAAGGCATCCGGAAAAAATGACAAATTGAAAAAAGTGACATTTTGAAATCTTACTGCATGACTGTCATGGCTTCGGGTAGACTTTTCCGATATAATTTTGTTGTTTCTTTTATCACATGATGTTAAATACAAACTCTAAATTGTGTTCATATATGTTTTTTTATCCTAAAATTCTAGGTGATGCAAAACTTTTGGTCACAGTTGTAGGCTGCTGGTTGACAATAAAAAAATAGAAATTATGAATAAATTAATAGTTATTATTAGGTTAAACTGTGCTGTTTCTTCTGTGGCCAGTAATTAGCATTATATATGAATCCTAAGCAAACTTACACAGCATCCTACACTTTGGCCTTGACTTAAGTTTTGTGGCCTTAGTGCCCTCTACACATGTAGTTAACTGAAGGCCATTTTGGCCTTGCCGTTTTTGTTGCCAATTTAGAGTCTTGCAATAGGACTATAGGTTTGTTTAATTTACTAGCCACATTGTACTCTTTACAATGCATCACTGTACCAGAAGGAGAGGCATTTAAGGCTGCATTCATACTGGTATCAATGTGTTTGCTGTTCACACGCATCTGTGAGCAAAGGGACCAAGTTAATTTGGTTGCAAGCTGAAGTTTGTGTTTTTGGTACTTTTCCATTTTTTTCAGGACTGAGTTCGTTTGTGTTCACAATGTAGTTTGCAAGTGCACTCGGCTCGTTTATATGGTCTGTGAACCAGATGTTTACAACATCCTGCAAGGTATCTTTAAAGATAGCAGCTATTGAAGTATTGATTCATTTTTAATACCATGTTTTAGATTCTTACCTATTGCTGTGGAAGAAAGCAGGGGAAAAGGGGGAGTACTTCACTAATTTAATTAATACATTTGTTGAATGACGTGCAGTAGGAGAATAGTGCAGTATTCAGTTTCGCAGCACTGCACTGTTCTCCAACTGTAGGAATTCACTTGAGAAAAGACTGAATATATTGTACTATTTTTACTGAGTTTTGTCCAGTTGTTTGGCTTAGATTTTGGCATCTGACAATTTATAAATTGGTGCTTTAGTTTCTCACACTGTGCATGTATTATATGGAGAATAATTTGTGACAAAATTCAAAAATAAACAAAATAGACAAACTAAATAAATACATCCATAAATAAAAAATGAAATAAATAAATCTAAATACATTACATAGAAAAATACATTAAATAAAGAAATATTTATTTAGTTTATGTATTTATTTAGTTTATGTCTATTTGTTTATTTTTGAATTTTGTTCAAACCTTTCATAATGGACCACCATCACAAAGCGCTTTAAAAGATGCAGTAACAAGAAAATCCATAATACTTTGAAATAGAGAAATGCATAATACATGCTATACAGTAAAAAACAATGCATAATACATTAAATACAGTGGAATTTATGCATGCTAGTAGCATAATACATGAAATAGTAGCAGCAACACAGCAGCTAATAGCAGATATCAGGCTTAAAGAGCATGGAAAGCAAGAGAGAACAGGTGGGTCTTGAGAGCGGATTTAAAGCGAGCGACGGTGGGAGCATCACCCACCAAAGCTGAGAGAGAGCTCCAAAGAGTCAGAGCTATGAACCTAAATGAGCGTTCTCCAAGTGTGGTGCACTTTTGCTTGGGGGCCAGAGTCGGAGGACCTCAGCTTGCGGGCAGGGACATAGAGGGGTCAGCAGGTTGAGGAGGTACTCCGGACTTGTGTGATGAAGGGCATTGTGGGGGAGTATGACCAGTTTTCAAAGTAATCCTGAACTTTACAGGTAGCCAGTGCAGCTGGGCAAGATGGGGGGTGATGTGTTCACATTTTTTGCATCTGTCAAGGATCCTGGCAGCGGTACTCTGAACTAAATGCATGACAAAGTATCTCCACATCCGTGAGGGAAAGGTAGGGACGGACTTTGGATATGTTTCGAAGATGGTAGAAGGAAGATAGGTCAAGAAGTAGGACACCACAAGTGACTGGGTTTGCGACACCACTGCATCCAGCATAGAAAACAGACTGCATGCATCCGGATAGGCAAGAGGACATCCAGGAGAGACAGGTTCGAGATGCCAGCATACCTGCGAGATGCCAGCGTAACTCGGGCAAGCTTAAGGGCAGCAGGGACCAAGCCTGAGTCCAGGAACAGGTTGAGAGTGTGCATAATGGAGGGAGCAAGATCAGAAGATCAGAAGCACAGAAACTGACAAGGTTAGTTGGCCAGGGGTCCAGGGGGCATGTGGCAGTAGTTGATTTCAATAGTAAGCCGAAGACATCAGCAATGGAGAGAGGAGAGAAAAAGAGGAGAGGGCAGGAGGGGCAACCAAAGGAGAGTCAAGGTGGTCAAGTAGTAAACTGGGTTTGAGGTGGGCGAGCGTAGAATAGATGCTGTCAATTTTGTTCCGAAAGAGTAGAAATCATAACAGATAAGACAGGAGGATGAACGGGAGATGGATCTGTTGGTGGCTGGATGTAGGATTTGGTTAATGATCTTAAAAAGAGAACATTGGGTTTACCGCGTCCCATAGTTATGATTTCAGAGAAGTACTTCACCCTGGGCGCGGCAAGCGCATGCCTGTAGCTCGCGAGATGGTCGGTCCAGATCTCTGTGAACTGTTAGTACAGACACCCTCCACTTGCGCTCAAGCTTGTGGCAGGCAGACTTAAGCAATCGAAGTTCGAGGGTGTACCATGGGCAGTTTCAATCTTTCTTGACTGTTTTGGTTGTAAGCGGGGCAACAGTGTCGATGATCTGAGTAAGGGTGCATTGTAGAGGGTCACCGCATCGTCAACTGAGGATGGGAGAGTACCAGTTAGAGGGAATGCAGAGACACATTCTGAGAATTTCAGAGGATTCAGCAGATTCTTTGGGACGGAAGGTGAGAACAGTATCAGTAGCGGAGGAAGGAGCAGGGAGATTAATATTAGCAGTGATTAAGAAATGGTCAGAGAGAGAGAGAGAGATTTGAGGAGTCAAGGCCCTTGGTGATGAGCATACCCAAGGTGTGTCCTCGGGTGTGAGTGGGGACGTTGACAGATTGAGAGAGCCCAAGACAGTCCAGAAGACTGTTGGTCGGTTACTAGGGGGGAGGAAGGCAAGTCAACATGGATGTTGACGTCACCTAGGAGTAGGATTGTCAGTAAAAGTGCAGAGGAGGAAGAGGAATTCTGAAAACTCTGCAATAAAAGGCAGAGTTACTCTTAGGTGGACGGTAGACAACAGCAAGGGTGAGGGACATGGGAGAGGGGAGCTTGATGCTCAAATGAAGAAAAGGCAGGCAAAGATAGAACTGAGGAAGCGAGCACATAATTATCAATAAAAGCAATGCCCCCGCCTCGGCCAGTGAGGCGAGGTTTGTCAAAGAGGGAATAGCCCTTTGAGGTGGCTAGATGCACGGAGTGCATGTCGTTTACAGAGTGCCAGGTTTCAGCAAGACAGAGAAGATCAAGACTGGTATCAGTTATAAGTTCGCTGAGCAGAGATTTGTTACTCAGGGAATGAAAATTGAATGCAACGTCTGTGTTCTACTTATATTCTATTCATGTCTAGTGTTTTATTTTTTTTTTAGTATTACTGTGCAGGACCCGTTTTAAGACTGTTACCTTTATTTTAAAATGTGCACTGATTAATCAACTAATGCCCATAAATTAACCAATCAAATATTTTAATCGAGTGACAGCCCATATATATATATATTATATATATATATGGGCTGTCACTCGATTTCCAAGCAGGTAACATTTATGTTTTATCTATGCCAGAATGTGGTATGGATGGCTTGTGGGTGATGCACAGGTTTAATAATTAAAATAAAAGGTTTGAACAAAACACTACACACAAACAAACAAAACGGCACGTTGGCCAAAACAAAACAGATAAACAATAAATGAACACAAAACACCAACCCCAAACAAGTACTGTGCAGGTCCTTCCAGCACGAGTAGCAATTATTATCTTTATTTATTTCTCCTTCTCTTTCTCCAGTTCTCCACTCTGAACACACCCCACCCCAAGTGCGAGAACGATGACTGTTATGCAGCTGTGCCCCCGGCACAGTCTGCACGTGAACTACTTTGTGACACACCCGTGCCCAACTACAAATATACTCTTCAAATCACCCGTACTAGGTAACCCAAACAATACAAAATACACACAGGGGAGGAGGGTACCCCACCACACAAAAACAAACAGTCTAAACATCAGCTCAACGCAAGTAAAATATTCCAAAAATGGGGCAGACAGCAGGCAAAACAAACAGCACGGTTTTGTCTTTGTTGCGTTTAGCCTGGGCAAAAAAGGATTGTGATCTCTCCCGTTAACCTGTAACAACCCCTAAGACACATTTGACCCTAGAATCACTGTAGTGCTGTGTATGTTTACCGAAGCATGATTACTGTTAGCAGACACAGTATCCTGCTTTCAAGAGAGAACAGTAAAGCTTGTATGTATTTATCTACAAAAACATTTTTCTAAATTTAGTCGTTGCCAATTATTAGTTTTTTTTTATTATTTTCTCCCCAATTTGGAATGGCCTAACCGCCACCACTCCTGCGCTGACTTGGGAGGGCGAAGACGAACACATGCGGTGCTCCGAAGCGTGTGCCGTCAGCCGACCACTTTTTTTTCACACTGCGGACTCACCATGCAGCCACCCAAGAGCTACAGCGTCAGAGGACAATGCTGATCTCGGGCAGCTTACAGGCAAGCCCGCAGGCGCCGGGCAGGCTACAGGGGTCGCTGGTGCGTGATGAGCTGAGGACACCCTGGCTGACCTAACCCTCCCATCCCGCGGGCGGTGCTCGGCCAATTGAGCGCCGCCCCCTGGAAACTCCCGTCCTCAACTCGCAACGTCCAGACTATAGGGCACATCCTGCACTCCACGCGGAGCGCCTTTACTGGATGCGCCACTCGGGAGCCCTTGCATGTTTTATCTACAAGAAAGAGAAACAGCTTCTATAAAAGTCGTACATTATCATTTAAAAAAAAAAAAAAAAGTAATGTGAAACTCTACCTGTAGAGTGCTGTTCCTTCGTGAGGTTCTCCACACAGGAACTATTCAAAAGACCCTGCAGCTCACTCATGGGCCGGCACCCTAAAACACTGTGCATTTGTTCATAAAACAATTTTTTTTTGTCTGTTCCCGCTCCGATTGTTGCCATCTTTACTTTTTCTGTGGTCAACCCACAGTTTTTTTTTTGTCCCAGCACAGTTGTGTGTTCATGTGAATCTGTTTATCTGCAAGGGCTTTTTCTACTTTTTCATAGACTCGAATATTCCGCACAGCGCCCATTAATTGATTTTGTATTTCTGAGTCCACTCGCGGCCAGCCATGGCTGTTAAAACAGTGTTTCCACTGCTGGCCGCAACAGCCCTGGCCGGCCTCGGCAGGTTTTTCTGGCACGCTTTGCTTTATCGTACCTGATGTGGCCAGGCTGATGACAAAGGAACTAGGTATGTCATCATGTAGCAGGAAGGCGTGTCCTTATATGAACCAGAAACTTATAGAACAGAACATGTGGTGGCATGTGGGAAAATGAGGAGACAACATTTTTGTAATCCGTATGGGCTGACTCGGAAATCAAAAATAATTAATGGGCGCTGTGTGGAACATTTGAGTCCATGAAAAAATAGCAAAAGTCCTTGCAGATAACAGATTCACACGAACACCACAACAGTGCCGGGACAAACAAAACTATGGGTTGACTACAGACAAATTAAAGACAGCAACAAATGGAGCGGGAACAGCCGAAAAACATTTTTTTGTTTTATGAACAAATACACAGTGTTTTAGGGTTTCCCTGCCTTGAATAGTTCCTCTGTGGAGAACCTCACGAAGGAACAGCACTCTACAGGTAGGGCTTCACATATTATCATTTAAAAAAAAATGTCATTTATATAAAGCTTTTAGTAAACCAGAAGCTTATAGAAGCTATTTTTCCTTTCTTAGATAAAACATGCATGTGACATTTTTGTAGATAAATATGTAAGCTTTAATGTTCTCTCTTGAAAGCAGGAAACGGTGTCTGCTAACAGTAATCATGCTTCGGTAAATATTCAGAGCTCTACAGTGATTCTAGAGTAAAATGTGTCTTGGGGGTTGTTACAGATTAACAGAAAAGATCACAATATTTTTTTGCCCAGGCTAAATACAACGACAAAACCGTGCTGTTTATTTTGGCTGCTGACTGCCCCCTTCTGGAATATTTTATTTGCATTGATCCGATGTTAAACATGTTTGTTTCTGGCATCGATAAAAACACTAATGCTACCTGCTTGGAAATCCTGCATGCTTAAGATGCGTTCCTTGCTAGTGGTGCTTGATTTATGTATTGTTTTTAATGGGATGTTTTTAACATGGGAGTGTCACAGGATGTCTTTAGTGGTGATGTCAGACCCGGAAGAACACAGCACACAGACAGGACTGGCGAGTGATGAAATCGCGCCGATGTGTCGGTTTATTGTAAAATAAACAGATTTAACAAGACAAAAACACTTTGTAAAACAAAACGGCGCGGTGGCCACAACAAACAAAAACAAGTAATATGCTGGTGGCAAAACCAGCATACGTAGCAATTGTTATTTTAATTACTTCTAGTTTTTACCCTCCTCTCCTGACCACACAACCCTGAGTGAGTGAAACTGATCCTTTTTATACAGCTGCACCGAGACTCGATTGCTAATCAATCATTCAATTGGAATCTTGGTACATCTGCACATGAACTAATTGTGCTCCCTGTGCTAACATCCTAATACCGACTTTAATCTGCACGTGGAGTGATTGTACATTTCCCCATGCCTAAATACAAATATACACTTTACATTACCTGTGCTCCATAACCCACACTCTGTGCACCACTTCAATAATACATATAACAGACAACATTAACACGCCACATACAACATATAACACAAACTAACACACAGGGGTGGGGCACCCTGCCACAGGGAGCTCTCAGATTCACTTTCAATCCGTCTTCTTTTTGGTTTGGAAAATTGGGTCTTGAGAATGCTGTATGCAACAGTGTATAGCTCGGGCAGTTTTTATTTTCCTAAACTTCTACTACTACGGGTTTCTTTAAAATGCTGCACAATTAATTCCCATAATCCCCCAGTGACCTGATGATGCAGGACAATAACTTCTAGGTAAGATTTACAAACATAACTAGTAATTTCTTATAGTCTGGAAAATTAATTACACTGGTGCAATATTAGGACAGTGAATCGAGTTATTAACAGCACTCATAATAAGCACTTTAAAAGTGTCTTAAGGGAAATTCTAACTAAGACCTCACCAATACCGACTAAAAGTTATTTAAAGAGTTGGAATTATCAAGCAATACCATAAAAAAAAAAATCTTACCTTGAAATAATCCCTGGTTCTCGTTCCTCTGAAAGTCTTGTTCATTGCAGTCGGGGTTCATGTTTCTGAGAGGTTGTTTAATGTCTGCATCTGCAGCGTTCATGCATTCCCGCACTGCTTTCAACTCGCTCTCTGATATTTCCAATCTCAGCTTCAGACTTTCATTCTCTTTCTCCTTTCCAGCCATTTCCATTCGGAATTCAGTGAATTTGCCGCCGACAACTTTTGTGATTTGGCACAAGACGGTGTCTACAGCCGCTTTCACTGCGTGCTCGATGGTAGAGGCGAGCTCGTCTTGAAAGAACGACACGGAGACGCTGACGTCCATCTTCACTGACTGTTAGCTTGAGACTCGAGTAGCGGAATTCTCTTTGACTTTATTGTATTTGTATTTACTTTTTTACTAGAGAATTAACATTCATATAAAATCATGAATTATTCTGGTGTGATAAATAAGGAGTAACTTTCGTCTTTACGAACCCAGCAGATGTCTGCTTGAACTTAACGCGTTTGTTTTCTCAGTAAAAAGTCATATCGACCAGGTATTAAACATCTCTGTAAATATGACTCACACGCTCCTCTCTGTCTGAGTTCTTAAATAAAACAGAAAATGACCGTCTCGGAACACCGTAAAGATTATACATTAACAAAAAAATAATAATAAATCAGCAGAAAACATTTAAACCCAACCCAATACTTTAAACACCAGAAGCTACAGCCACCTCTCTCTCCCACAACAGCATATAAACAACGCAAACGTTTCAATTTCCTGCACCAAATGAAAGCGTCACTAGCAGCGTGCGTGAACGTCGCGTATTATTGGCTACAGAATAAACCCAAAACCCAGCTTGCGAGTCTGATTGGCTGACCTCCCTGTCGAAGCACGGGCGGGATCGCGGTGAGGAGGTATGAAGCAGGATACTAGAGGTCGCCATGGTGGCTCTTACTACGGTGTGTTTTATTATACAATATCCTGTGTCGATTCACAACGGCGCCAGTTTCGTCACTCTGCTTTGTTGTACTGCGCTTGTTCAATGTGCTTTGTATTCCAAAGCGGCTGCGAGTGTGGGGTTATTGTATTGTATCTGACTTATTAACACATTGGACTTTGTTTTCTTTTTTAAAATCGGAATGTTTTACAAAGTGACGGTTTGTATGTGAAACGGAAGTCTTGAGATAGACTGAACAAAAGAGGCAACAGCAACTTACACCGATGCAGAGCGATATACAGCGAGAGAGGTAAGCAACACTTTTTCAGTCATGCTACAGCACCGTGTACCAGTGCTTCCCAACCCCGGTCCTGGGGACCACCTGTGTCTGCTGGTTTTCATTTCAACTGAGCTCTATTACTTAACTAGAACCTTAATTGAAATGATAATTAGCTTAATCAGACCGTTTTAATTGTTTTCAGCTCTTAACAGTTCAAGCATAGTTCAAGATACTTATAAAATGTTACAGCTAACTTGAAATCTGGAACTGTTCAAGAGCTGAAAACAAGTAGAAAGGTCCAATTAAGCACATTATCATTTCAATTAAGGGTCTAGTTTAGTAATTGAGAGCTCAGTTGGAATGCAAACCAGCAGAGACAGGGGGTCCCCAGGACCGGTGTAGGGTTATTTTCAGGTACCTTGTAAAACGTGGCTAAATAACTTCCACTAAGAAAGCAGGGGAGTGCCCATTCAAATCGGGTACGTTTTGCTGTTTTCTGTCTTTTACATCTTTTTAAATTGAATGATGTATCATATTTTCCAGTCTTTTGCATCATTGTTAATTATTATTATTATTATTATTATTATTATTATTATTATTATTATTATTATTATTATTAGTTTATTTAGCAGACGCCTTTATCCAAGGCGACTTACAGAGACAAGGGTGTGTGAACTATGCATCAGTTGCAGAGTCACTTACAACTACGTCTCACCCGAAAGACGGAGCACAAGGAGGTTAAGTGACTTGCTCAGGGTCACACAATGAGTCAGTGGCTGAGGTGGGATTTGAACCGGGTACCTCCTGGTTACAAGCCCTGTTCTTTAACCACTGGACCACACAGCCTCCTATAATAATGTAATTTATCATATTTTTCCACCATTAAGAAAACAGTATGTAAATATTTATCATGTACAATACATTGGATCTTGTACATTTTTTTAGTTGTGCAATGCGATGGACTCATTTTGTCTTGCTCATTGTGAATATTTTTTTCTTTTTATAGAAATTGATTGTCTGTTTCCAGTGTAAGTTTGCAAAAAATAAAGTATAATTAATGGTAAATGTACCACTGTTTGACAATAGGAAAACACCCATCAGATCGCAATTGATTGCACCTGTACCAAAATCTGACAGCGTATCACTTTCAATGTGACAACTTATTGCTTTCTGACATTACATGGGTCGAGTTTTGGTATGCATAACACATTCTTCCGATGTACCACGTTCTTACACTACACCAGGGTTGAAAACCACAGCAGTATACTTAGTGTTCCACATTAAGTTTTTATCTTTAAAAACATTTCCCAGGAATTTGTCAGTTTATTTTACATATATTAAAATAGGGATACAATAATTAAAATAATTGTTTTTAATTGAAACATCAGTACAAATTGGGGACACAAATCTCAGTATACACACTTTACATGTGGAATATGATGCGTAGCAGTTCTGGTTTCTGATTTAAGTTTAATGTCCCTCTACCTGGCATGTATGATGAAGCAAAATCTGTGCAAATTGAAGCCACATTGTCCCAAGTTGGTGCTTTGTGAACATTTAGGCAATCGCTGTGCTGAAAGAACTAGTACCTGCAGAAGGTATGAACATGACATCAGCACAAAACAAGCCAGGTTTATTCGCTTTGAAATCATAAAAAGAAAAGGAACTGGACGGTGGCAGCCATCGGGAGACACGTCAAAAATCACACTAGACATTTTGTCAATGCGTTCCATAAGTTTACCAACTAAAGCATCACCATTTTCTGTCAAATATTTACAATTAAGATTGTCACCGTTAGGTAGTGTTTTAGCGGATGGACAGTACTGTCGCTCGAAGACACCAATATACCTCTCTGCAATAAACAGTGGCTGTCCAGCAAAGCACAGCACTCTAACTCATTAACAGTCATTCTGCGCTCTCTTTTATTAAAGCGCATGTAAAAGCAGCAGAAATGGATTTCTTGTCTCTCAGTTCACTTTCTTTTTTTAGTTTAATGTGTTGCTTATATTTCAGTATGTTCTTTCATTGTCAGCACGAACATGCACCTCACTGAAGCAGTATTTTGTGTCCTCTGCCTCATCTGACCCACTTCTGCTATTTTTGCTTCTTGTATACTTCAGAACATTTGTTTTCTTTTGTATATTCATAAACTGATTTACATTTTCACCCAATTCCTCAGCCACTAAAAACGATAGGTTACGAATGTAACCACGGTTCCCTGAAAGAAAAGATGACCACCAAAACAATACTTTTGGGATATGCCTGCTTGTCAGGTATTTACTGAGCATTTTATATCAAAGCTGCTGATAGGCCCCTCCGTGGAGTGACGTCCTTGGTCCCGCCTCCTGGGGTAATAAATAGTCACTGCACGGAGACTTCAGTCTCTTTTGCATTGAACCCACGAATGCGAGTGATGCGACTTCGCAAGATGGCGGTCATCTTCTCTTTCAGGGAACTGTGGTTACATCCGTAACCTATCATTCCCTTTTAATTCGAAGATGACCGCCAAAACAATACTTTTGGGAAAGTATACCAAAGCCATTGCGAGGGAGAATGAGCGGACAGCACATGAGGGACGTCTTGCTACCACCATCTAGTGTTGGTGGTGTGAGTGTGCAACCTCAAGGACCCTTGTGCCTAATGAAGGCATAGAGGGATCTACCACATTAAGTTGGTAGAATCTGGTGGATGTACGTGGAGTAGCCCAGCTAGCCGCAGTACATATATCGGTCAATGAGGCACCTCTAAAGTGGGCCCATGACGTAGCCACACCTCTGGTAGAGTGAGCGGCCACCCTCCCAGGTGGGGGTAGGCTGGCATTAGTATACGCAGTCGAAACCGTGTCTACAATCCAGTGAGACAGTCGCTGCTTAGAGAGGGCTTGACCTCGGGTCCTTTCACCGTGACAGACCAAGAGCTGGTCAGACTGACGCAGCGCTCTCGTTCTATCCATATAGCATCTCAATGCCCGAACCGGGCAAAGGGAATTCAATCTCTGATCCGTCTCCTCAGCAAAGGGAGGGGGGTGGAAAGCCTGTAGTTCCACTGACTGATTCAAGTGAAAAGCTGTAATCGCGTTAGGGAAGACAGCAGGGTTTGTGCGCAACGATACTCTGTTTCTATTGTCCGAAATACGCATACAGGAACTGTGCATTCACAATGCCTGTAGCTCATTGACCGGCTTAGCGGAGGTGATTGCTAATAGAAAGGCTGTCTTCACAGAGAGATATTTCAGCTCTATGGAATGTATAGGCTCAAACGGGGCCTTAGTGAGAGCCTCCAATACCACGTCTAGACTCCATTCTGGGAGGGCGTCCTTCCTAGAGGGATGTAACCGCCGAGCACCCTTTAGAAAATGGGTCGCTAGTATATGGGCACCCGGGGATACTGAGTCAATGGGGACATGGCATGCTGATATGGCTGCTAGGTACACTTTCAATGTAGAGGGGGATTTACCTGCCTCTAACAGATCTTGCAGAAAGTGTAAAATAATTGCTATAAGGCAATAGATGGGATCATGACCTCATTCTAAATTGGTCATGCACCAATTTAGAAAATACATCCACTTGTAGGCAGAACCTGAGAACCTGAATCTCCTGGGCCATCTAGGGGCCACCAGGAGAACTGTCGACTTGTGCTCCGGAATAGGTATAGACGGGAAAGCGTACAAAAGCGCTTTGGGCCATTCGTGCGCTAGGACATCGACGCCTAGTGGATCTCCACAGCTGCGGAGGGAGAACCACAGGGGGAAATGGGTCGTCTCTGCCGTGGCAAAGAAATCGACCTGGGCTTCCCCAAAGCATTCCCAAATGCGCTGCACCACCTGAGGATGCAGTCGCCATTCTGATGGGTGAGGACCCTCCCTCGTGAGGAGGTCAGCTGCCCAGTTCACCACTCTTGAGAGATGGACTGCCCGGAGGGACAGGAAGTGCTTCTGTGCCCAGATCAAGAGCCGAGAGACTATGCGAAGCCTTCCCTGGTGGTTCACGTACGCAACTACCGACATGTTGTCCATGTAGACAAGGACATGTTTGTCCTGGAGCAAAGGGAGGAAATGTTGCAGCGTGAGGTGAACCCCTTTCAGCTCTCGCGCATTCATGTGCAGGGATGTCCAGTGACCCGACCAGGGTCCACGGACTCTGCCTTCCCAGACCACCCCCCAACCGAAGTTGAATGCGTCTGTTGTCACCATTGACGGTTGTGTAACACTCCCATCCTTACGCCTTCGCTCAGGTGAGAGGCTTGCCTCCACCAGCGTAGTGCTTCCCAGCATTGGCGAGACATGGTCAGACAACGTTGTCTGTCGCGCTTGGGGTGTAGCCGAAAGGCATTGAGCCATGCTTGGAGTGGGCGCATGTGAAGTAACCCCATCAGACCCATCAGACCCAGTAGTTTTTGGCACAACACCAACTGTACTGTGGACCCTTGTTGAAACAGGGCCAGACAATTGCAAATGGCAGCTACTCTGTCGCCTGACAGGTAGGCTTGCATCGTAAGGGAATCTAGCCAGAGACCCAAGTTGGCATCGTTGAGGGTGAGACCCAGCCTCGACAGATGCTGTGTCACAATCGCTGTGTGGGCAACTGCTCCTTCCTGGGACTGGGAACAGATCAACCAGTCATTCAGGTAATTCATCACCCTGATTCCTTGCAGCCGCAAGGAAGCTAGGATGGCATACATGCACTTTGAAAATGTGTGGGGGGCTAAGAAGAGGCCGAATGGCAGCACAGAAAACTCGAAGATGCTCCCCTGAAAGGCGAAGTGGAGATATTTCCTGTGCGCTGGATGGATAGGAACATGAAAATACACGTCCTTCAGGTCCACTGTTGTAAATCAGTCGCCTGGCCGGACAAACTGGAGGATGTGGAGATGTGTGACCTTCTGGAACCTCCTCTCCCTCAAGAACCTGCTGAGGTGTCTCAGGTCTAGGATGGGGCGAAGGCCGTCGTCCTCTTTTGGCACCAAGAAGTATCTCAAGTAGAACCTCTCTCTTTGAGAGGTGTGTTCTACGAGACGGATGGCTTGTTTTAGAAGTAGTGTTTCTACTTTTCTCTTTAATTTAAATTACTCCCCTCTCCACATCTGTTCTCCAGTCAACGAGCACACAACCAGAGGGAGTGCTTCATGCTTCTATATATACAGTTATGCTAGGATTCAATTACTTATTAATTATTCACTTGAATCCCAGCACATGAACCAATTTGTGTAATCCCCGTGCTCACATACTATTACATACTTTATCTGCACAGACCCATTTATATCCTGGGCACCAATATACACCAACATTAACACACCACACACACACGGGCAGGGCACACTGCCACACACACACAGACACTCAACAGCATGCTGGAGTGTAAGGGTCTTTTTCTATTTAATTTTTTACTGTAAGCAGTAATGAAGAAACAACAGTAACTAACAACCTGTAGGGACATGAGGGCCGCGCGCAGCGAGAGGGTGTGCCGAGGTCGCCCAGAGTCCTCGAGTTAAGAGCGGTGCTCAGCCGGGCTGGGTCTCACTGGAGGATCCCAAGCACTTCTGTGTTTTCTGCTTTCACTGTGCTTCTTCAGAGACTCTCTTAAAATCAGTTTTCCCTGCAACAACTGGCCGTGCTTTAGTGCAAAACTCACAATACATGTTTTAACGTAACCAGGGAATTTCATGAAGCACACTTGCTTTTTCTGCTGTGAAGGTGCACTTTCCGTCGGTTCATTGTCTGAATCGTCTATAAGCTGCCGGGCAATAGAATCATCATCAACAAATTCTCGTCTCTCACTCATGCACGGCACTTTAAAAGACGTTGGTGTGTTTACGTGTTACGTATGAGTGTAATGAGTGTAATGAATGAAAAAAAAAACAAAAAACACACGGCTCTGCTTGTTGGTGTTTTCAAGTTTTTTTTTTAAAGGTCAATGTTGGTTTAGGAGCCAGCGGCGCCTAACATAGAAAATACTGTCGCCGAAAATATTTTTAAGTGGCGTTGCTGCAGTCTGGAGCCCTGTTGGGATTACCTTTTGAAACATTAAAATAAAAACCACACAAAGGAAAACAGGCTTTATATTGCACAGAATAAATTATGATTTATTTATAAACTATGATTTCCCAGTGTTATGTCCGTATGACCAGTCTTCGGGGAGAATTTGTCATGTGCTTAGTGATGTCATTGATGTCATAACAAGTAACGGGAAACATGCACATAAGGGTGCAGAGTTAAGGTTGCGTGGCTACCTTAACATGCAATTTCCTTTTGGACTTTTGCAATCAAACCTTAACGTTACTTTTAACTCAATTTTTGCCATTGAATATGTATATAATCTTTTAATTATAATTATTTTAAGTAACAGATATGATAACAGTTATAACAATAACATTTTGAGAAACTAAAAGCAATTATGAATCATCAAGCTTGTAGCAACATAAGTAGGCTAGCAGACTTCGCCCCTCCAAATAAACTCGCCCATGATTGACATGAAACAAAGAGCATATCAAAACCATTACAATATTAGTATCGGGCAACAAAAACGTTATTATTATTATTAGTTTACCTGATGCCTTCATCCAAGGCGACTTATCAGTATTACAATAGAAAATACAATATTCAGAAATATTCAAAAGTTTTTAGTGGTGGTAGTGGTAGTGGTAATGCTACCAACCATCCCAATTTTCCCGGGACAGGCCTCATTTTAGTGAGTATGGCCCGGTGTCCCCACAAGTTTAGTAAAATCGTAGCCCCACATGCATGTCTTTTGCAAGTTTCTTCAGTCTGTTGCAGCACACAGAGGAATTCATATTACAAAGGTGCAGCAGATATCAAGAACATTTCAAATAAGGCTTTATATTGATTTTAAATATGATTGGATTAAAATATAATATTGATTTCTAAAGTGCGAGTTCTGTGGAAATTCAAATAATAATGCTTAATATGCAGTCTGAAATACAAACAAAGTCTTGTCTCCTTTTCTTCAGTGAGAACGGATTAGCCTTGCTCAAAGGAAGTTTCTGAGATGGAAGCAGCTCACATCAGCCCAGAGCTTCCTATTCGATGGGTTGTTTCTGCAGACAGGACTGTTGAGATCAAGGAGGAAGTGACTGAGCTGGGGTGTGACCAGGCCAATGAATGGATCCTGCAAGAGGAAACACCACCTTCTAGTATCACTGAGAGAGGTGAGGGAAACTGGAATGCTAGAAATACAGGAAACCAGTACATTATTTCTGTTTTTGCTTCATTTTATAGAAGAACTACATTCCTCTATAGTTTAACCTTCTGTGCATTTTACTTTAAGAAAGCAGTTGCCATTCCAGTTTGTTTACATTTGCATTCAGATTAATATAGGGTTTAATGTTTAGGCCTACATGACCAAATGAATGTAAACACCCTCGAACATACTCTCTTGCTTATTTTAATCAGTTTAAATGAAGTCTTATCTCAGCATGATAAAACCATGTTTTGCTTCTCAAAAATAGCCTGCGTCTTAAATTCAAGTAAAGTATAGTGATGCATGTATTACAATCGGCAACAAAAGATGTGACTACCCGAGTACACAAGCAGCAACGTGACTTACTGACAAGAAAAGATGAACCAAAACATTAATGCCTGATCTTGAATCGTCCATGACATACAGGTAGCCATTTTCAAAGAAGAGTCATTAGCTTCATGAGGAATTCAAAAGATAATAGTTTACAACTTCAGCGTTTCTAACAAACACTAGCAACTTGGACAGATCGGACATGCTGATCAGACCCCTGTATTTTTCGACATGCCAAGCCATACCACAGTTCACAAATTGGGAGAAAAACAGGTCTCCATATGCGTATGTTATGTTGTGTTAGTTGGTATAGTTCTGACTGTTGTGTTTGCGATCAGTGCTGCTGTGGTTGCTGTGTTACATGCCGTCTGATGTTGTTGTGGAGTGTTGTGTTGTGCTTGCTGTTGCCAGGATGCGTGATGCTGTAAGTGAGTGAGGGGTGGGTGTACGACAGAGACACCATCATAAGTACTATAGTACACAGCACAATAAACAAGCTCCATGGTTAATCTAAAACAACACCGTTTTGTACGATACAACAGCATAACTGAGGTTGTAGCTTTGTAAATGCATATTTTATTTGATGTTTTATTTTTTCTTCAAATTGAGGGTAGTAAATTTGGGCTGCGTCCTTAAATTCGAAAGAATACAGTATGTTTAGACTGATTGCAGGTGTCGGCAACTTGTCCATACATGGACATGCATGTCCCTGGCAGTGAATACGTCTAACACACACACACGCATGTAATTGTATATAACTTCCATTATGTTTGTCCGTGGACAATATATATATATATATATATATATATATACAAAATAATAGTTACTAAATAATAGTAATTATTTTAATAGTTTAAAATAATTTTGCACAGGACAATTTTTCAAAGGTAGATATCAATGTTAGACAGCTCAGTCAGTTTCCAGCCATTAATTTCCAATTTCCAACCATTAATATCTCGACAATGGTAGGGGGTAGACTGATGTCATTTGGAACATAAATACTTTGTGACATTTTGAATTTACTTGTGCTAATGAATGCCCATACCAATTTTCAAGACATCCGAATGAGCAATTCTCAGGATATACTGCAGTCAATACAAACATACAGGCATCTCTTCTGTATCCCTGTAACCGGAGAGAAGTGTAAATGGAAATTTTACAGAAGCTAATGAGGTAGTAAAATAAATTTTAAAACCACTGTTAATAAAACATATTAACAACATTCAACAGCAGATGATGAGGGGAGCAGTGAAAATGTAATTGAAAATTGATTTCACACCTCTCTATTATCATTGCTTAGTGGAAATTGTCCTTGTTAAGATGTTGTTGCTAAGGTTTTAAATGAATTTTCTTACTTATCTTGCCATTTTCACTGCTCCCCTTATCCCTTCATTCTACCCTGCCCATCACATCGCAGTATCTCTGCTAAAAGCCTGACCTGGATGCAGCTGAGTTATGGGTGGTTTGGCATTTCCTGATTTTCACTGCTCCTCTTTCATTGTTCACTTTTCCTTGGTAAAGGTGTTACAAGGCTCACCTTTGACCTCATGGTAGTTGAAATAGGAGTAGACTGTTGTGGATATGGCTGCAATGAGGGAGCATAATTCTAAAAATGTGGGTAAAATAAATGGGCACACTCAATATTAAAAATGTAAAATAAATAAATACACAGGCCATCTCCCTGTGAATTGTTCCATCAGAATGACCCAATGACAAAGGGCAGGCTTTGTAGAGGAGCCTGGCTAGTACGCTTAGAGTTAAAAACGTGTAAAATTCTTTCACACAGATGCCAAAGAGAGCCATGCTATACTTAAATGTGAAGCACAGGAGGGGCCAAGGATAGAAGCAGTTTACACACTACAGGAGTCATTTGATCAGGAGTGGTGTGCAAGTCTAAAGCAGGTTACAGAGCTGACATGTGTTAAAGATGAAGAGGTCCCTCGACTGGAATGTGTTCCTATTAAAGAGGAATTCATAGAACAGGAATGTGTCCCCATCGCAGAGGAAGTTCCTACTGAAAATAATGTCTGTACTCTTGAGGAGAACAATAAGCCTGGATCCAGCCTGTGTGATGATTGTCCACCTGAATGTGAACTGGGATTTAGAGGTAATTATACAAAACAAGAAACATTGAGCTGCCTGTTAACCTTGCAGAAATGAGTTACTAAACTGTAGAAGTGTGCTGAAGATTGACATTTTTGGTCATTCCAGCTCAATTTAACCTGACCACTATGCCTATGGCTTGCATCTGCTAGATGTGTACACACTAACATACCACTTTTGAATGCTGTTAGATTTTTGTCTTTCCCTGTTTCTAGTAGACTGTTTGCAGTTGTGCTGCTCCCACAGCTTTATAGTGTTGCTGGGATCACATCTCTCATCACTGGGTGATGCCTATCCAGTCGGGTTGCTAAGTGTCACCAGAAGAAACATTTCAATAAAGCACTTGCATATAAACCTGATCTTATACTTTTATTCCTCAAAGTGATATTAAGTGGGGTGGAAATCAGTGACTGGTAAATGTGAGTGATATTAACTGGAGTGTGTTAATAATCAAAGTGATATTCTCAGGAATTTCTGCCTATATGACACCCATTATATTCTGCCTGGGGAAATTCAATGTGATGATAGAAAGGAGGCTGGTATGAACAGGAGTGATATTAAGCGGGTTTGACTGGATTCTCATCAGAGTTCACTCTCGGAGTTGGTCATGGTTATGAGGGGAAGCTCTGCAGAAGAGCGAATGTGTAAGAATGTTGTACAATAACCTTGGTCTCTTCTGTTGTTTTTTTTTTCCTCTAGCTGCTAAAGGAAATCTCACAGGAGGGACCCCATTTCCCTGTGCTGATTGTGGGAAGAGTTTCAGTCATTTATCACAGCTTAAAATCCACCAGCGGGTTCACACAGGAGAAAAACCTTATCCCTGCATTGAGTGTGGGAAAAGATTCAGTCGTTTTTCAGACCTTAAAAGACACCAACGGGTTCACACAGGAGATAAACCACATCCCTGCACTGAGTGTGAGAAGAGATTCAGTCGTTTATCAGACCTTAAAAGACACCAACGAATTCACACAGGAGAGAAACCTCAACACTGCACTGAGTGTGGGAAGAGATTAGGTTCTTTATCACAGTTTACAATCCACCAGCGCATTCACACAGGAGAGAAACCTCATCACTGTACTAAGTGTGGGAAGAGTTTCAGTCATTTATCACAGCTTAAAATCCACCGGCGTGTTCACACAGGAGAGAAACCTTATAACTGCACAGAGTGTGGGAAGTGTTTCACTCGTTTGTCAGACCTTAAAAGACACCAGCGGGTTCACACAGGAGAGAAACCTTATCACTGCACTGAGTGTGGGAAGAGTTTCACACGATTAGCAAGTCTTCAATCACACCAGCACATTCACACAGGAGAGAAACCTTATCACTGTACCGAGTGTGGCAAGAGTTTCACGCGATTGGCAAGTCTTCAATCACACCAGCGCATTCACACAGGATAGAAACCTTATCACTGTGCTGAATGTGGCAAGAGTTTCACATATTTAAATTCCTTGAAAATACACCAGCTGACTCACCAAAATGCGAAATCTTATCAATGTAGTGAATGTCTGAAGAGTTTCAGTCACTTACCAAACCTTAAAAAACACCATGAAATTTACACAAGAGTGGAGCCCTATCCCTGCATTTAATGTGGGAAGAAGTTCAGTCAGTTACTGGGTCTTGAAGGACACAAGAGAATCCACAGAATTTTAGACACTTGAGGACACATTGAAACCAGGAGTAAATCTGACTAAAATACAGAGATATTTACTGAAAAGAAAATAATAAAGTTGCTTGATAAATAGGGTAATTCCTAATCACTTCAGATCAAAAATGTACACTCACGGATTGAAAATATGAACTACTACATCTTGTTTGGACCATTGATCATCTTCTTGACCATACTGTTTTTGTTACGACACATTAGTAGTCTATGAAATAGATTGTAATTGTGTGAGCAAGATTCCACTTTTGTCACTTGCATTGCTGAGTCTCTTCAAGAACATTAAGAACATAAGAAAGTTTACAAACGAGAGGAGGCTATTTGACCCATTTTGCTAATTTGGTTGTTAGTAGCTTATTGATCCTCACCAAACAGCTTCTTGAAGGATCCCAGGGTGTCAGCTTCAACAACATTACTGGGGAGTTGGTTCCAGACCCTCACAATTCTCTGTGTAAAAAAGTGCCTCCTATTTTCTGTTCTGAATGCCCCTTTATCTAATCTCCATTTGTGACCCCTGGTCCTTGTTTCTTTTTTCAGGTTGACATTGTCCATACCTTTTAGGAATTTGAATGCTTGAATCAGATCACCGTGTAATCTTCTTTGTTCAAGACTGAATAGATTCAATTATTTTAGCCTGTCTGCATACGACATGCCTTTTAAGCCTGGGATAATTCTGGTTGCTCTTCTTTGCACTCTTTCTAGAGCAGCAATATCCTTTTTGTAACGAGGTGACCAGAACTGAACACAATATTTTAGGTGAGGTCTTACTAATTCATTGTAAAGTTTTAACATTACTTCCCTTGATTTCAATTCAACACTTCTCACAATATATCCGAGCATCTTGTTGGCCTTTTTTATAGCTTCCCCACATTGTCTAGATGAAGACATTTCTGAGTCAACATAAACTCCTAGGTCTTTTTCATAGTTCCCTTCTTCAATTTCAGCATCTCCCATATGATATTTATAATGCACATTTTTATTGCCTACATGCAATACTTTACATTGTTCTCTATTAAATTTTATTTGCCATGTGTCTGCCCAGTTCTGAATGCTGTCTAGATCATTTTGAATGACCTTTGCTGCTGCAACAGTGTTTGCCACTCCTCCTATTTTTGTGTCGTCTGCAAATTTAAGGAGTTTGCTTACTATACCAGAATCTAAATCGTTAATGTAGATTAGGAATAGCAGAGGACCTAATACTGATCCCTGTGGTACACCACTGGTTATCTCGCTCCATTTTGAGGTTTCTCCTCTAATCAGTACTTTCTGTTTTCTACATGTTAACCACTCCCTAATCCATGTGCATGCATTTCCTTGAATCCCTACTGCGTTCAGTTTGAGAATTAATCTTTTATGCGGGACTTTGTCAAAAGCTTTCTGGAAATCTAAATAAACCATGTTGTATGCTTTGCAATTATCCATTTTCAATGTTGCATCCGCAAAAAAGTTAAGTAGTTTAGTTAGACACAATCTCCCTTTCCTAAAACCATGCTGACTGTCTCCCAGGATATTGTTACCATATAGGTAATTTTCCATTTTGGATCTTATTATAGTTTCCATAAGTTTACATATAATAGAAGTCAGGCTTATTGGTCTGTAGTTACCTGGTTCGGTTTTGTCTCCATTTTTGTGGATCGGAATTACGTTTGCTATTTTCCATTCTGTCGGTACAACCCCTGTGTCAATAGACTGTTGCATGACCTTGGTTAGCGGTTTGTAAATAACTTCTTTCATTTCTTTGAATACTAGTGGGAGGATCTTATCCGACCCAGGGGATTTGTTTATTTTAAGAGCTCCTAGTCCCTTTAACACTTCTGCCTCTGTTATGCTAAAGTTATTTAAAATTGGATTGGAACAGGTCGACATGTGGGGCAGGTTGTCCGTGACCTCCTTTGTAAAAACCTGTGAAAAGTAATCATTTAATATATTTGCTATTTTTTTTCTTTATCTGTGATTTTGCCATTTGTGTCTCTTAGACATTTAACCTCCTCTTTGAATGTTCTCTTGCTGTTATAATATTGGAAAAACATTTTGGAATTGGTTTTAGCCCCCTTAGCAATATTGATTTCTCTCTTGGCCTTTCTAACTTCCTTTTTGACTTGTGTTTGCAGTTCCAAGTACTCTTTCTGTGTACTTTGTTTTTGGTCCCTTTTAAACGCTCTGTAAAGTGCCTTTTTTCGCTGAATATTTTTCTTAATTGATCTATTAAACCATTTTGGCCATTTTGTTTTAGATTGAGATTTGTCTACTTTTTTGATGTAATTGTTTTGTGCCTCTAGTACTACATTTTTAAAAAACAGCCATCCTTTTTCTGTGGATGTTTACTCTATTTTACTCTAATCTACTTCTGTTAGTTTCTGTTTCATACCTTCATAGTTTGCTTTTCTAAAACTGTAAACCTTAGCTTTAGTCATTACTTTTGGGGGTTTAAAAAATATTTCAAATGAGACCATGTTGTGGTCTGAGTTTGCCAATCGCACTCTGACTTCTGTTTTAGTTATTCTGTCTTCGCTATTTGAAAAGACTAAATCAAGGCATGCCTCCCCTCTAGTCGGTGCCTTGACAAATTGCATTAGAAAACAGTCATTTGTCATTTCCACCATTTCAGTTTTGTCCGTCGTGCCCCCCATCGGGTTTTCCCATTTTATATGGGGGAAGTTGAAATCCCCCATTAGTATGGCTTCTCCTTTTCTACACGCATTATGAATGCCATTGTATAACAGATTATTTTGCTCAGCGTCTGAATTTGGCGGTCTATAGCATGCTCCTATTATTATGCCCTTTAAATTTGTGTCCATTATTCTGACCCATATTTGTTTTCTTTGTCCTGATTTAACACCTGGGCTTCAAGACTATTTCTTATGATAGTGCTACCCCTCCGCCTCTTTTGTCCTGCCTGTCTTTCCTATACATTGTGTACCCACTAATATTATATTCGTCTCCATCACTCTCAGACAACCAAGTTTCTGTAACACCTATTACATCGTAGTTACTTGTTAGTGCAGTGGCTTCAAGTTTTAACATTTTGTTTCTGAGACTTCTAGCATTTAGATAAATACATGTAATAGTTGTCTTACCTGAGTTGTTGCCCTTGTTTTGATGTGGTCTCCCTTCTGTTTTTTTGTTTTCTCCCCCCTTTCTAGCTTAAATGCTTCTGTACCGCCTGAAGGATCCTTTCTCCGAGTAGATTGGTTCCCTTTCTGTTTAAGTGCAGTCCGTCCCACCTATATAAATAGTCCTTGTTGTAGAATATGCTCCAATGTTTAAGAAAGGTGAAACCTTCCTGTGTGCACCACGATTTCAGCCATGCATTTTGATTTTGTATTTCCAGCTGTCCATATGGTCCTTTGCAAGGTGTCGGCAGTATCCCAGAAAATACCATCTTGTCTTTTAATTTCCTTCCTCGCTCTCTGAATTTGTTTTGCAGGGTTCTTGGTCTGTCTTTTACAATGTTGTTTGTACCGATGTGGACGACTACTACCGGGTCGTCTCCTGTTCATTCTAGGAGCCTGTCCACATTCTCAGTGATGTGCTTGACAGAGGCTCCTGGAAGGCAGCACACTGTTGTAGTAAGGGGGTCCAAACTGCGAACTGAACTTGCTGTGTTTCTCAGTATGGAGTCTCCAACGATCATGACCTCCCCTTTTGCTGCCTGGCCAGCACTGTTTATAGGGTCCTGGATGTTGTTTTTTTCATTCTCTTGATGTTGGTTTTGGTCATCTGAATGTTGAAGTGGCTCAAAATTGTTGGATGTCTGGATTTCTCGTGGTTGTGTTTGACGACGTTTGTCTTTTTCCCTGCTTCTGCCTATCTGAACCCAGCTGTTTCGACTTTCTTCCACCTCCGTGGTGGCTTTCAGTCTGCTAGGGGTGCAGACTTCCATGAATTGTGGGTGTGTCAGCTCCTCAAGCTCCTGTTGCTGTCTCATTTCCTCCAGCTCCTTTTCTAGCAGGCTTAATCGCTGAAGCAAGTCCTGGATGGTGCGGCACTTTACACAAACTTGGTTTTCTCGGATTTCCCACATCATGCAGTTGTCACAGATTACTGGCTTGAAGACCTTTTTTTTTTTTTTTTTTTTTGGAAGTTTAGTTTAGCTTCTACAGCTGTCAACCTGCTTTCAACTGCTCCTAACTGCGTTGTACTTGTCCACGACTGTACTTCTCCCACGCTGTCGCTGGGAACACTGCCTGCCTTTTGTTTGTTTGTGTTTGTGCTGCGGGCTCCGCCCCTCCCCCGTGTCTCAGAACAACACATAATTTGAATAAGCTGCTCCGAGTTTCAGAAAAATACATTCAGAAAAATACATGCAGCTGTAAGGCTTTAAGCTGCAATGTTTTCTGATTAAAGCAACTCCAGATTTAATTTAAAGATGCAATTCCTCCTTTCTGCTTCTAACTGCGTTGTACTTGTCCACGACTGTACTTCTCCCTGATATAAGTTACAAATAGAAACAGTCCCAATGGTGTATATACAGTTATGGGTAATGGGGATTCTCCAGGTGTAAATGTTTGCCAGTCCATGTTGAAGCCTGGCAGGTTCCATATGCGTGCTTCTGTTTGTCTTGTTGCTCTACAGTAATACATTATTGATAAGTTAGGCTACAGCACTTTAATTGCTCATTTTAAAACTTATTTCCATTTCACATCTGCTACATTCTGCTGTACCACTCTTTATTTCGTCTGTTTGCTCGTGTTCTGTATTTGTGCTGTTGATTGAGTTGGACAAGAGGCGTCTTTGTGTTTGAAGGAACAATGGATGGGTTCTGTGTAACCTTCCTCAGATGAGGTAGAATCATTCCCAACACAAAACACAAAGACAACAGTATACAATTATTTATAAAATAAATTATGTCAATATTATTAAGTGTTGACATGATAAATGACAGATAACTCAAAAAATACTGGCTTTAACACCCTACCATCTCTGATTTACGCCAAACTCAGTGCTCAGGGTTCATGGCAAAACAAAAAAAGCACATTCACGTTTTCAGCCTGATCAGGTCAAGGGGTCATAGTTGGTTGATTTTGAACCCTCCAACTTTAAATCGATCTTAAACTCAAAAACTGTTTGAGCTGTGTTAGGTGTCCTTTTTATTGGAAATTGCATGAGCAATCCAGAAACTCATTTAAAATCGATCATATGTGATTGATGACCTTTCATGTCATATCTCGGCCATCAATCACCGATCTTTTTTTTTTTTTTTTGCGTGGGTCATAGCCATGACTACGGGCCATGTCTCCATATAATTGGTTTAGGGCTCGGATGGGTGGGGCGTGCAATATTATAATTACGAGGACGCATCGCAGGCGCCACCATTTCAGGTGAGTTCACTGCAGATTAATTTTGTTATTATTAGTTTACTTTTTCCATGTTCTCGTTGTTTCTGTGTGTATATGTGTGTAAAAGGATGCAGAGACATTATTTAGCTGTAGTCATTTATTATTATTATTATTATTATTATTATTATTATTATTACGCTATTTGTTTTTTTATTATTAGTTTACTTTTTCTTTGTTTCTGTGTGTGATTTATTTATTCTAGTTTTGAAAATAAAATGTCGACCCAGGGGACTTTTTCAACCTGAAAAAATAAACAAGGACCAGGGGTCACAAATGGAGATTAGATGTGGCATTCAGAACAGAAAATAGGAGGCACTTTTCTACACAGAGAATTGAGGGTCTGGAACCTGCTCCCCAGTAATGTTGTTGAAGCTGACACCCTGGGATCCTTCAAGAAGCTGCTTGATGAGATTCTGGGATCAATAAGCTACTAACAACCAAACGAGCAAGATGGGCTGAATGCCCTCCTCTCGTTTGTAAACTTTCTTATGTTCTTATATTGAAAGTTTTCATCTGATTTTGCTAACTATCATAATAAGCTTGATCTGTTCATTTAGTATAGTGTAATGTTTTCATGTTTAGGAAGTAGTACTCAGGGTCGGGTTGCCACCTTTTCCACAGACCAAACCCGGACATACCGTATTACTTTGAATTAATGCCTCACTCAGATATCAGCTTTTTAATAGAGGCCGTCCTCAAATAAATGCCGCTCTCAATAAAGAAATGTAAAGGTATTTTTTTCTACTCCTGCTCAAAAAATGAAAAGAAACTCTGTCTATGTACATGACACCCCCGAAGAGACTGCAACCTCAATCCAGCATGTAATACAAACTAATGTACACCTGCCTTAGTAAGCAAATGTTATTTTATAGTACAGTCCCGACAGACAACCCAAGATGAACTACTTACAGCACAGCAGTCCTTCACATCCCTTTTTTTCCAGCAGAGTTCAGTGCCAACACAGCAGGGGATAAAACAAGGGCTGTCTGTTTACCTCATCGTCAGCTTGGATGGTGAAAACTTAAACTCAGAGGAACTTAGAGCTTTGCTGTCTATCTATTACTCATGTAACAGATAGACTTAACATTGTGTCAATGTGTTGATAGTAGAAATAGCCAGAGTAGAAGGGTCTTATGGAACAGACAATGTAAGGCACATGGCTGTGCTTGTGACCTAACTCCACCTGAAAGAAATCCAGCAGTGTAATTTTCACAACCATTTAGTCCTGCCTTAATAATATCATAGTCCGAGAAGTTGCTCCTCTCGGTGTCGTTATCTACTGTGTTCAATGCCATTTAAAGCATCCCGACTCTGTCTAAACACAGAATATTGTATTTATATTTATCTAGGTTAGGTTGAGTGGAAAATCCTAGGGATGAAGAATCCAGTCACTTATTTAGCAGTTACAAACACGCATTGCAAATGAGTGAGTGGATTCAACTGTATTCCGTATGTATTTTATTTTGTATTGAAAAAATCAGAGTGGGGCCAGAACGTGGCACATCGTCAGAATGTGGAATGCGTACCAAAACGCGACCCGTGTAAGGTCAGAAAATTGTATGCCGTCAAAGTGGTATGTTTGTATTTCAAGTACTTAATGCGTGTGCCAGTTTACGCACCAGTACCGTTTTTCAATATATACCCTGTGCACTAGCTTTTCTGTTCCGTACCACACCATGGATAGTTATTGCTGTGTTACCTGTTTGACAATGTGGGCAATAAATAATCCTTACACTATCGGTGCCAGTGACGTAGCCAGTGGGTGGTTTTAGGAGTTTGATCTCCACATACATACAGCGCTTGTTAATTTATTTTATTTTATTTTTGTGTGAAAAAGTGGCCTTGCATCTTCAAAAAATATTAATACTTACATTTCTGTAAACTTTTTTTCATACAATGTAGTATGTTGAAAAGAAACTCACTTTCTCTAAAACTAAACATTTCTAAACAAAATACTTCAGACTGACGTGAACATCTTTTTTAAAAAAAAATACAATGTCATTTTGAACACGGTAATAAAAACAATTATTTGACATGCTGATGTTTATATATTGTTGTTCACACACACACTCTGCTTTGCTACGCGGCCGGTGTGAAAGCATGCATAGTACAGTATTAACTAAGTTTTGTACTCTAAAGTAACATTTAAATGTGTCAGTTGTCAATAGTCTTTATATTACTGGTTTTTGTGTGCTATTTGCTCTTGTGTATGTTGATGTTGCTAAAACTACATTATTTGGTGACCTTTCCTTGAATTTTTTTTCTGCAACTCGCCCGTGAAATGTGCTGTAGCCTACTGAAAATAACCGTGCCAAAATCATAGCCTTACCTAGAAGTACTCGACAAGTTTGCAATGAAAAACAGGAGATGATTTGGGGATCTAAACATCAGACAAGGTAGGTTATTCTTTATGTTATTTCATTTGTATGTTTGATAACTGCAGAGTAGTGATGAAAGTGATTGTGAGGTGAAATATCACGGTTCTTAATAGGGCGATTATGAGAAACAAAATCCTGGCTACACCAGTGATCCGTGCACTAGAGCGGATATTTTGAAAAGAGCTTTGAAATAGACTTTAAAGTTAAAGTCATTTAGCAGACGCGTTTATCCAAAGCGACTTAGAGACTAGCGGGTGAACTATGCATCATGTGGTCATTTACAACAGGACTGAGTACAAGGAAGTTAAATGACTTGCTCAGGGTCACGCAGTGTGTCAGTGGCTGAACTGGGATTTGAACCCAGAACCTCCTGGCATCAAGCCCTTTTCTTTAACCACTGGACCACCAGCCTACCTTTTTGAAATTGATTTAAAATGTTGTTATTTATGAAAATGTGCTAATGTTTGTATATTTGGGCTTGCTTGAGTTAACATGGACATTTCTGAATCTATTAGTTTTTGGCAGGGGCTACCTGAGCAGGTATAAAGGCCAGAGCATTGAGTATGGAGAGAGGGAGAGAGGGTTATGCTATTGAAACCTGACAGTGAAAAGCTTGGTTGCTTTTAGGCAAGACTGTTTCTTCAGTCCTGCATTACGAGGTTTATTTTTCATTTGTAAATAGTTATAATGTTTGTGTTTACTGATTTATTTGCTTAATAATAAAATCATTTTGGATTGCAATCTACAGCTTCTGTTCCTGTGTACTTCCTGCTAACACCTAAGATCAGACCCTGGGCATCGCCACATTGTGCGTGTGAAATGCTGTCAGGATGTTAGCAATGAAAATAAAAACTTCAGGTGCATTATTTAAATAGTTGCACCAACACGTGGGGACGTGCAACGTTATAATTTTTGGAACCTCACTACTTACTCTTGTGATGTAGAAAGTACAATTTATATTTGCTTAAATTAATATATAACTATTGAATCTTTATTTCTAAGACATCTCTGACAAGAGATCTGGATAAACTCGTTTAGGAAAAATAATGCCATTTGGTAAGCGAAATCGCCTTAACTTTGTTAAGATGATTTAGATTGTCAACATAATTAAGTATCGACAATAAAATCCTAGATATGAAGCATCGTGTCTCCGCATACGTCAAAAATAATAGAGTAATACTGCCATCTAGTGGATGATGGAGATGGTTGTATTCAATGGTGAATTATGTTGACTGTTATAAGAACGATATTCTTGTTAACTCTTAAATTTAGAAACCTAGAAAATAGTGTATTACAATCCTTACTTAATCACTAAAAATAGTTTATCTTTCTGGAAATTAATTAAAATTTAATTAAAACATTATGTGACTTGTAGGATATACAGTATTTTACTGTGTGAAAATACGTAAGGGAAATAGAAATGTAATTATTAAGTAAACATGAATAACTTAAAGTTATTTCACAAAATAGTATTTTTAACTGAATGTATTTTCTGTGATTTTACAATCTTTTGTTCAAATGAAGAGGGGGAAGGTATTTGTTTGATGAAGTTATGATGTCATTTGCTTGCATTACCTGATGGAGAGTTTACCAATGGAATGACTAGCAGAGTCAGCCAATTGACTGAAAATAATCCGAGATACACCTATTCTCAAATGTTATAAAAATGCTTGCAGTGTAGGATCTCTATCAAGAACTCTCAATGAAAAACAACATCAACTTCACAGACTCTCTTCCATCCAGACGTGACCTCTTCCTTCTTGAATGTTCTCTCTTATCCATCCAAGTCTTGGAGACCCTTGTAGGTCAGGAGGATTTTAAAATCCACTTGAAGCCTAACAGACAGCCAATGCAAGGCTTCCAACACAGGTGTAACGTGATCCCTAGAGCGGGAGTGCATCTTCCTAGATCCATCAGAATTGGGTACTCGTGGTCTTGTATCTGCAAATGAATGCACATCAACTGTATCCTGTTCTTGCTCACAAGATTTTGCTTCTGTTTGAACATCCCCTACTGATGTCACCTCAAGACATCCAGCTGCAACTACCTACTGAGACCAGATCCCTTCTGCCTGCAACATGGGAACCTTGTTGCATAAACATTAAATATAAACTCTACTTTTCATATTACTTCAATAGGTGCACAGATTAAGCATATGATTCCTCATCTAAATAATGTTTGTTGAAATGTATATTAATCCAAGTTATTTGGAATTCAAAAGGCTATATGAAAGCATTTCTGACTTCTGTAACGTATGGTACGAATTGAGGAGTGATGCAATATTGACCGTTAAATATAATTTCTTCTCACATAAAGCTATTTTGACCAGCTCTTTAAAATTCATTTCTTCTCACATACAGCTATTTAGAATTCTATTTTGTGTTGTTTGTCTGTGCTATAATTGAATTGATGTAGTTACACTTTTAAACCAGTGTCTGCGTTTGTTTCTGATCTGTTACTACACACTGTACTAATTAATAATCCAGTCTAATATTTTATCGATGTTCCATTTTCTCTAGGATTGACAGATCTTAACTCAATGGACATTTCAAAAGCAGCGTTCTACGGGCCAAAACCTTTATTTAAACGACTATCAGCTGCAGTGCTGCCAACTGGGCGGTTTTTCTGCAAGACGTGGCTGTTTTTAATGACGTTTTGGGGGAAAATAACTTTAATTTATGGGGTTTAAATGTGAAACAACTAAATAGGCTTTTAAATTGTACAAGTCTTTACTTTATCATTAAACGCAGAATGAAGATCGCTAAAATGAGCGCACAACATTTTAATAAATGACTAGTCTGTATTAATGTTAATACAATTACGAATATTGATTATATTGCATTTATTCTTTTTTAAATTAATCGCTTATTAAAATGTTGCAGCCTCATTTGCATGCAGTTTCTGCGTTCTGCATACAAAACATTATTTGAGAAGTAAAAAATAAATAAAAAGTAATTAACTAAATGCAATCTTACCGCTATTACTACTTCTTCTTCTTCACTTTCTGCAGTGCTTTCTGGATCACTGTCAGAAAATTCTGATTTAGCAGAATCGGACTCCAGTGTTTCTATCAACAATCCATCTAATCGTCTTGCCATCTCGAAATGAAATTCTGTAGAGTGGAAACTATCATTATTGTGTGCACATCAATTTCAGTACATAAACAGGAAACATACACAGCATATTCTATTATCAAAGCAGTATTTTACAAACAGTAAGAACAGATTAAACAGTGTTAAATAAAACTACAAAATGCTAACTATAAGCAAACATAGTAAAATTGCAATGCCATAATAAAAGTTTATTCTCAGGATCTGTATAAGCAATAATGGACACGATTCTCAATTATTTTCTTAAAATAAATAAAATAGTTCACTTCATTATTATCAGTAATCATAAAAAAACATAAATGATATAAATGAATCAATTAAAACATTACCTGCTTATCCACTCATTCCGTGTATTTATAAATGCTGTAAAAACATTTATAATACAACACAAGACAGAATCAATGTTCTATATAAATTATAAGTCAAATACATCAGATTCATAGTGTTTTTCCACTTTTCTAACAAGTTCCTCTGATGTCTTCTCTCTGCGCGCTGCTGAAAATGTTCTACGGTCTTCACAATTTAAATGCCCCCCTCAGGGAATGCAATTCAACCCCTCCCCCTATCCAATGATATATGTTTCCAACCTGTACAGCAAAGTATGGTGGCCCATTAAGCCAATAGAATGAAGCACTTTTTTTTTTTTTTTTTACTGTGTTTACCCAACCACGGGCCCAGAAAGGCACTGCAGTATGACTGTGTATACACAATCACAGGCCTTAAAGAGGACGTTTTAACCAGAACTATGTTTTAAAAAGTTTTTTGTAATGAATTATCGCAACATAGAAATCCTCAGGTCAGAATATGATGGGTGTCAATAATAGGGACAAGTGCCCAGGTATAGCACTTTGATTATTAACATGTGGATTAATATCATTAACTGATTTCCACCCCACTTAATATAGCTTTGAGGCATAAAAGTATAAGATCAGGTTTACATGCAAGTGCTGTATTGAAATGTTTCTTCTGGTGACACTTAGCAACCCGACTGGATTTGGCATCACCCATTGATGAGTCATGTGATCCCAGCACCACTATAAAGCTGTGGGAGCAGCACAACTGCAAACAGTCTACCAGAAACAGGGAAAGGCAAAGACCTAACAGCATTCAAAACAGACATGATAGTGGGTGCACATCTAGTAGATGCCACAGTAGCAAGGACAGTTACATTGCAACTTCCAGGCCATTGACAGTGGCTGGGCAGCCTCCCTTGGTTAAATTGAGGTGGAATTACCAAAAATACCAAGTGAACTTAGCGCTTTTCAGGGGAAACGTCCTCCAATTGTTTCTCTTTCACACTGGATGTGTGCGGAGTACACTTGGAAATGTACCGAGTACACTCCCATCTTTTCAAGTGTACCGAGAACACTTGCCTTTCACATTACACATCTGCAATAGTACTGAGAACACAAGAAAATCACATGATCTCCTTGAAGTGAATGCTGGGAAGTTCTACAGCCATGGAGATAGTCCTGATTTTGTGTGCTGCCCTTCTGTGGTGTTTTGTAATAATATCAAGTTGGTCATAATAAGGACATTTTGAATTAATTTCTGGTGACTCCCCACTCCTTCGCAGTATGTCCCTGGTTTTAATGTAGGAACAGCGTGGTTTTTAAAATTTTGCTCTGCATTGTTCAGCAGTGTGGTTAAAGCCCCGTTCTTTCAGTCGACTGGAAAACTCTTTGAACACTTAGGTGTTTTTATGGGTATTGTCAAGCAGCATTTGTATATGGGTATCTACCCAAATTTTAAGAGCTTCGACTCTTCGGAACTCCACAACATCCCCCTGTAGGTTTTCAAACTGGGGTACGCGTATTAAAAAGGATTTATAAAAAATTAAATAAATAAATAAAATAAATAAATATCAATCCCTAACTCCTGGGATTGGATTCCCTACTCCTCCAGACCTATTGAGTGTGTTCATATCATACAGCGAGTGCCCATCAACAAGCTGTCTGGCAGCTGATTCGCATGCACTAAACACTAACATGGAAGCATTTTGCTAAAAGTCATTTTTGACTGCATGATATAAATGTGACCTTTCTACTTTCATCAAATTTAGCTTTTGGAAATATTCACTTCAAAACAATGTGCTTATTCTGGCTGGATTCGATACTGCACAAGACACACACAGCATTTTAAATGCCCAGCTCAAGTGTTAAACGATAACACTCGAGTTACATAAATAAATTTAAAAAAAAAACACACCACACACATTTTCGATATTCACAGCTCCGCATGCTACCTGATTTAAAACAAAAAAAAAAGCCTGCATTTGTAAATTTTAAATTGTTTTTATGCAAAATGCCCCGTCTGTTTTCTCTCTACACTTCTGCATTTGTTGGAAGAAATGCACGACTTTTGTTCAGAATTGTTTTCTGATTTTGTTTTAAATTAGAACTCTAGGTTTTGTTTTTCAAAAGCATACCCTGTTTTTGGACTCGTGTTGCCGTACTTACTTACTGGTCTGGATTTTGAAATCATTTTACATGCATTTTTAGTTTTAATTTCATTTTATTAGTTTAACAGTTTTCCCTGAACAGTAATTGGCTGAACTCCAGCCCCTCCCCCTGCCCCGTGTGCCTTCTGAGACAGCAAATCGAGGCTTGTTTATTTTATTTTTTAATGATCCTCTTAGATTTTCTTGTAACTTGAAGTCCTATTCGTTCATTTTAAAATACAGAATAACATACCCTTGTGTGTGGGCTGCATTGTTTACTAATCAGGATGTAGTTTTACTGAAATCTGATAAAAAGCAGGCACGTCCATCATATTGGTAGGTAAGCATTTAAAAAAAATATATTTTCAGTTAATATCAACAAGTACTTAAGCCTAGTAATTTCAGAAAATATAATTTTCTGTTTTCATAGGTATATTATGACCCTATCTCAGATGGGGGCACGTGGTAGACTAGATTTTTTGGAAAGGGGTACGGGGCCGAAAAAGTTTGAAAACCACTGCAATAGGCTATACAGCATGGTAGCTTTCTCTGGTGGTCTGCATATATTTTACTCTACTTATTTTACCATAAAATACCTGTCTATTCCTTTCGTGCCACCAGTCTAAATGGAGCTACACCTGTGCTTTTGCAGAGATGTACCGTTCTAAGATGTAACATTCCCAGGAACGTTTAGAGCGTTCACACTGAAGGGCAAACGCTCCGAACTCAAAACATCCTGTACCGGGAAACGGAATATCAGCCCAGTGTTAATGCGCCTTTAACACTAGAACCACCATGACAGTGTTTTGAAGCGTTTTAACAATGAATTAAAATTTCTCTACGTTTGTGAATTTCTCGCACATGTCCGTTCTTAAGTGTTCTAAATATTAAACACACATGGTTTGCTGCAGAATCATAAACATGAATAAATTATAAAACACCAGAGCAGCTTTAACTGCACATTGAAATCAAAATATAGCCGACAATTTAGTCTGGCCTTTGTAATACAAAGTCATTATGAAAGAACATATTATAATCCGGTTGAGTGCTTGAAACACTGATGAAAGTCATTCTACACATCAATCATATATTATTATTCTAAGCTCACTGCACAGATCAATTGGGACTGATGCTAAACGAAAGCCAGAGACTGTTGCATTTTACAACGCAATGAAGTACGGTGTGGATATACTGGATCAAATGACACGGCAGTATTCTGTCAAAGGTGGTACTCGCAGGTGGCCTGTGGCTGTTTTTTTTTATAATGTTTTGGACCTGGCTTTTGTTTTGTATAAGGAGTGCACCGGGAACACAATCTCCCAGATGGACTTCATTCTGCAGCTAGCCCTGGAACTACGACAGAAACATTCTGATCAGAGAAATGCAAACGCCCCTCAACCTTCAGCCACAGCTGCACCCACTGGCACATGGAAGAAAAGACAAGGCCAGGCTGCTAAATGCAACAGAAACAAAACACTGGAAGCCTGCGCCCGTTGAGAACAGGCAGTCTGTGGCACATGCACTGGTAAAGTTGAAAAGCGTGTTTTCTATGTGGATTGTACTAATCAGCTGTAATAGGTGTGCCTTTGAACTGCGTTCCCCTCAAAGCGCACTCATGTCGCTTGTTATTTTTATTTTACAGTACTTTTTATTTTACGCTATTTTTATAACTAGTATATTTGTAATAATTTTGTATATACAGTTTTACACCTGTTTACACAGTAGTTTATTTTGTAATGTTTATTTTATATGTAATGTAACATTTTTAATGTTTTTTATATTTATGTATATGTGCTCTTTGTGAAAAAAAAGTTTAATTTTCAATGTATATACAGTGTTTTTGCTGTGCAAATGTTATATAGGATGTTCATAAATAAAAATATTAAGTTGTATCTGATTGTTTGTTTTTTATATCGAAGCTGTTTTAAAATAGACGCCAAATGAACCGCTGCGGCGGTTGTAACTAGTCAAAAATGTTGGCGATTCTAGTGTTAAGCAAACTTCTAGAGTTTAATAACCAGTTTCTAAAAGATTAATAGTCAGCTCAATAGTTTTTGTTTTGTATAATTACCTCCAAATCCCAGTTCATATTCAGGTGGACAATCATCACACAGGCTGGATCCCAACTTGTTGTTCTCCTCAAGTGTACAGACATTATTTTCAGTAGGAACTTCCTCTGCAATGGGGACACATTCCTGTTCTGTGAATTCCTCTTTAATAGGGACACATTCCAGTCGAGGGACCTCTTCATCTTTAATAACTGTCAGCTCTGTAACCTGCTTTAGACTTCCACACCACTCCTGGTCAAAGGACTCCTCTTGCTTGTAAACTGCTTCTATTTTTGCCCCGTCCTGTGCCTCAGATTCAGAGATACAATGGCTCTCTTTGGGATCTATGTGAAACAAAATTGTACAAGATTTAAACTATGACTTTACTAACCAAATTCCTCAAAAAAGCCAGCCCCTTGTCATTGGGTCATTCCGGTGAGAAAAAAAATGAGGGGGAGGTGGTCTTTGTATTTATTTAGTTAATGCAAATTTTAAATATAGTGTGTCTGTTTATTTTACCAGCGTTTTTAGAATTGTATTCCCTTCTCACAGCAATACCAACAACAGTCTACTACTATTTCAACTACAGGAGGTCAAAGATCAGCCATGCTGGTGTCCACTTGAGCTTATCGGGCACCTGGCCAATAGATACAAATTAAGCAACAGAGAACAATGGAGTGTACATTACGTGTGCTTTGAGGATTGCGAAAAGGATTGTGGGACGAGACTGGAGTCCTTCAATTTACTTTTGCTGTCCTCAAATCACACCTGGGATCCTTCAAGAAGCTGCTTGATGAGATTCTGGGATCAATAAGCTACTAACAACCAAACAAGCAAGATGGGCTGAATGGCCTCCTCTTGTTTGTAAGCTTTCTTATGTTCTACACCCCAGTGATATTTATTGATATTCAATCATTTGAACCTAAGCTACACAAAATTACCTTTAAAAAAATAACAAAACCCACCCATCTAATTTTTGTTGTGGAATTTTGACTCTACTGAAAGAGCTAGCAGTTAAATTCAAAAGCACCTGAGGCACCAGTTCCAAAGAACAATCAAAACATAATGTCTGTCTGCTATGCGGATTTTCATGACAAGTATAGAATGTAGTGGTACACTGTTTAATGAGAGGGGATTGAGGCTACTTAAATATAAACATGGACACCTGTAAGGGTTAGTGTAACAGGGAGAGATCTGGACTGGCCGTCTGACGCATGCACGATGCTGCAGGAAGGGGGGCGGCAGTCCCGTGGGATCTGCCTGCCAGTCATGGCGGTGACACGGAGAGGTGGGGAAGAGGGTGTGTGCGCTTTCCCCCTCTCTGAGTGGCTGGGAGGTGGGCTTTAGTGGGATTGCTGATCTTATAAATTAATACTCTGCTGTTTCCTCAGATCTGCCCCTTTAGACCGGAACGACGAGCAAGCGGTCTCGTTTGATCAAAGAAGGACGGGAGGGAAAAAACCTTCCGGACAGAAAATTAAAGACAATAATTTAAAGCCAGAGAGAGAAAGTGGGGAATCCTTGGGCAGCCCCTGACACTGTTAAAGAGTGAGCTGAGGAATGGCCGAGAGTAGGACGGAGACCCGGGTCGTACGAATAGCGGCGACTGGGGGAAAATCACGCTGCGAAGTGCAGTACATTTATTTTGTAGTTTTCATTACTGTGTTTTATTTTCCCTGTTTCTTTTTTTCATTATTTTTGAGCACCTGCGAGTGCCCTGAACTGTACTGATTACCCTGCCGTGGTATTCCCGTTGGTTCTGGATACCATAGTTGGTAGCCAGACCACGGACAACAGCGCCCTCTACGGGCTCAAGTCAATTAGTGCAACTCACAGGAGTGAAAATAAATCTGAGCACCTGTGTGGTGTTTCCACTATAGTTTCTGTCTCCCGTGTCATTGAATACCGACCCCTTCCACAGTTAGCTAGACATATTTCTAGTGGAGTGTCTGAGTATTTAAAAACTCCTTAGAAAAAAAAAACTGTTAAATTGTTATGGTTTAGAACATTCATTACAAATAAGTACACTAAAATTAACTTTAATGGTGCAGCTTGAAGCAACAAATCCAATCCTCATTTTTGCACTGTGCAGCTGGTACAGTACATCTGTGTGCGATGGAAACACAGGCGGGCTCAATGGTGGTTTGAAAACCTACATGTGTGTTTTGTGAAGTTAAAATGGGGTATAAAACAAAATCAGTTAGCCTGAATGGGCGCGTTCACCGTTTGCTCACCTGGCGACACTGTGGTCACTGAACTGTTAAAATCAACAGGTGACACTCAACAAACTGTTGTTAAACTCAACAAGGAGCCACCACTCACCAGGCTAGAAAGCTGGGGAGATTCACCAAAAACAACATGGAGACTGTCAATTCCAATTAAACATTTTAGTCGACTGACGGCAAATCATCAAGAAATGGTAAATAACAGAAGTCCTCCATTAACTTATGAACTTTTTTTTATTTCAATTTAAGTAGTCAAATCCAAAGCAAAGAAATCTGAGTTTAAGTTCATGGAGTTTGTAAATCACACTATTTTTTATTATCTAACCCTTTGCATTTAATGTCATAGCAATTAAAAAACATAAAAAAAAATCATCACAATATTTGTATGAAATGTACTATTAAGTTTCATTTAGCATTTTACGGACGGACTGCACTTAAACAGAAAGGGAACCAATCTACTCGGAGAAAGGATCCTTGAGGAGGTACAGAAGCATTTAAACTAGAAAGGGGGGAGAAAACAAAAAAACAGAAGGTAGACCACATCAAAACAAGGACAACAATTCAGGTAAGACAACTATTAAATGTATTTATCTTAATGCTAGAAGTCTCAGAAACAAAATGTAGCTACTGCACTAACAAGTAACTATGATGTGATAGGTGTTACAGAAACTTGGTTGTCTGAGAGTGATGGAGACGAATATAATTTTAGTGGGTACACACTGTATAGGAAAGACAGGCAGGGCAGAAGAGGCGGAGGGGTAGCGCTATACATAAGAAATAGTCTTGAAGCCCAGGTGTTAAATCTGGACAAAGAAAACAACGCCGAATCAATATGGGTCAGAATAATGGACAAAAATTCAAAGGGCATAATAATAGGAGCATGCTATAGACCGCCAAATTCAGACGCTGAGAAAAATAATCTGTTATACAATGACATACGAAATGTGTGTAGAAAAGGAGAAGCCATACTAATGGGGGATTTCAACTTCCCCCATATAAAATGGGAAAACCCGATGGGGGGCACGACGGACGAAATTGAAATGGTGGAAATGACAAATGACTGCTTCCTAACGCAATTTGTCAAGGCACCGACTAGAGGGGAGGCATGCCTTGATTTAGTCTTTTCAAATAATGATGAAGACAGAAAAACTAAAACAGAGGTCAGAGCGCCATTGGCAAACTCAGACCACAACATGGTCTAATTTGAAGTATTTTTGAAAACCCCAAAAGTAATGAATAAAGCTAAGGTTTACAATTTTAGAAAAGCAAACTACGAAGGTATGAAACAGAGACTAACAGAAGTAGATTGGAGTAAAATAGAGAAAACATCCACAGAAAAAGGATGGCTGTTTTTTTAAAAATGTAGTACTAGAGGCGCAAAACAATTACATCCCAAAAGTAGACAAATCTAAATCTGAAACAAAATGGCCAAAATGGTTTAATAGATCAATTAAAAAATATTCAGCGAAAAAAGGCACTTTACAGAGAGTTTAAAAAGGACCAAAAACAAAGCACACAGAAAGAGTACTTGGAACTGCAAACACAAGTCAAAAAGGAAGTTAGAAAGGCCAAGAGAGAGAGAGAAATCAATATTGCTAAGGGGGCTAAAACCAATTCCAAAATGTTTTTCCAATATTATAACAGCAAGAGAACATTCAAAGAGCAGGTTAAATGTCTAAGAGACACAAATGGCAAAATCATAGATGAAGAAAAGAAAATAGCAAATATATTAAATGATTACTTTCACAGGTTTTTACAAAGGAGGACACGGACAACATGCCCCACATGTCGACCTGTTCCTATCCAGTTTTAAATAACTTTAGCATAACAGAGGCATAAGTGTTAAAGGGACAAGGAGCTCTTAAAATAAACAAATCCCCTGGGCCGGATGAGATCCTCCCAATAGTACTTAAAGAAATGAGAAGTTATTTACAAACTGTTAACTAAGATCATGTAACAGTCTCTTGACACAGGGGTTGTACCGACAGACTGGAAAATTGCAAACGTAATACCGATCCACAGAAAGGGAGACAAAACCGAACCAGGTAACTACAGACCAATAATCCTGACTTCTATTATATGTAAACTTATGGAAACTATAATAAGATCTAAAATGGAAAATTACCTATATGGTAACAATATCCTGGGAGATAGCATGGTTTTAGAAAAGGGAGATCGTGTGAATGGATAATTGCAAAGCATACGACATGGTTTATTTAGATTTCCAGAAAGCTTTTGACAAAGTCCCGCATAAAAGATTAATTCTCAAACTGAACGCAGTAGGGATTCAAGGAAATGCATGCACATGGATTAGGGAGTGGTTAACAGGTAGAAAACAGAAAGTACTGATTAGAGGAGAAACCTCAAAATGGAGCAAGGTAACCAGTGGTGTACCACAGGGATCAGTATTAGGTCCTCTGCTATTCCTAATCTACATTAATGATTTAGATTCTGGTATAGTAAGCAAACTTGTTAAATTTGCAGATGACATAAAAATAGGAGGAGTGGCAAACACTGTTGAAGCAGCAAAGGTCATTCAAAATGATCTAGACAACATTCAGAACTGGGCAGACACATGGTATTACATGCAGGCAATAAAAATGTGCATCATAAATATCATATGGGAGATAGTGAAATTGAAGAAGGGAACTATGAAAAAGACCTAGGAGTTTATGTTGACTCAGAAATGTCTTCATCTAGACAATGTGGGGAAGCTATAAAAAGGCCAACAAGATGCTTGGATATATTGTGAGAAGTGTTGAATTTAAATCAAGGGAAGTAATGTTAAAACTTTACAATGCATTTGTAAGACCTCACCTAGAATATTGTGTTCAGTTCTGGTCACCTCGTTACAAAAAGGATATTGCTGCTCTAGAAAGAGTGCAAAGAAGAGCAACCAGAACTATCCCGGGTTTAAAAGGCCTGTCATATGCAGACAGGCTAAAAGAATTGAATCTATTCATTCTTGAACAAAGAAGACTACGTGGCGATCTGAACAGAAAAGCCAGAGCACATTTTATATGTTTCCTTTAAAATCACTCTTCCTCCAGCGAGTTAGAGGACAGATATCAAACTCCAGTGCACTAGAGTGGCCATTTTGCAAATAGCTTTGAAACAGATTTTAAAATTGAAGTGTAAAAAGTTGTTAACAATGAAAAGAGAAATTACAGGCAGATTATTTAAACAGTTGTAGCAACACATGGGGAAGTATAATGCTATATTTTTCGGAACCCCGCTACTTACTCTAATGTACTGTATTCCCATATTTTCAGCATTCCAGTTTCACTCACCTCTCCCAGCGATACTAGAAGGTGGGGTTTCCTCCTGCAGGATCCGCTCATTGGCCTGGTCACACCCCAGCTCAGTCACTTCCTCCTTGATCTCAACAGTTCTGTCTGCAGAAACAACCCATCGAATTGAAAGCTCTGGGCGGATGTGAGCTGCTTCCATCTCAGAATCTTCCTTTGAGTGTGGCTGATCCGTTCTCACTGAAGAAAAGACGACAAGACTTTTAGCCAGAAAGTTTGTAACTTCACACTGCAGATAACGTGCTGCCGAACTCACACTTTAGAAAATTGTATTATGTATGAATCCCATTTTATTAAACTTCACATATCAAGCATCATTTTTAATTATCCTGATATTTACTGCACCTTTGTAATATAGATTCACTGCAACAGGCTGACCTAACTCACACCATAGTAATCTACTATGAAAATGTTTGTTACATTGGGTAAACCTTTAATATCAGACAAATGGTTAAAATGTATGAGGAGTTATGTTAAATATTCCGGGTGAAATAGTCCTCCTAACTCTACACTGCCTGCCTCTGTTTCTATAGCACCACAGCGCTGTGCTGTGGATATTACTGTAAAGAGCTATTCACACCATAGCATTAATTTACTGCAGTTTTTTACATTTGACGTTTCGCTACTATTCTTGTATTCAGACTTGTGAGTCAAATATCACAGGCAAGGGGAACGTCTTGTTTTGGAGGACACCAAAACATGTCCTGCCAAGCCATCTTTTGTGTCTGCCGCCATTTCCCGAGTCGGAGTTGCAGCGGTGATCTGGGATAAAAATAATAATTAGGCATTCCAAATTGGGGCAGAAACAGGGGTAAAAATCATTGGCGATGACCAAATAAAAAAAATAAAATAATAATTATGGGAAAATATGAGAATTGTAAAGTAAGCACTATTGGTATGTTAAAATAAACACACCGTTTTGACTACAAGTTTTTGTTAAATGTCCGGGTGTGGCTTCTATAAAGTGCATGCCATAAGATGTACGCTACGGTTGTGAAGGACTCGCTGGTGACAAGGTATCTGTGACAAATTAAAAACAAAAATCAGAATGCATGGAAATGAATGCGTTCGGTAGTCCTATCAGTGCTTCTAATTTTGTTGCCAATAACATTGTTGAGATCATTTTTTACCAATACAGCAGCCGATCTGACACACAGTCTCCCAGTCGCTCTCACATGCTCCATTATGCTCCCTTTTTTATTGGCAACCCGGGCTCAGGGTGCCCATTCACGCCACACACACCCAACCTCTGCCTGTGAGAAGCACCTGCTTGCAGGAACCGAGGTTCACCACAATACGTTGTGTAGGCCTTACTTTACCCCAGTGAATTAACTACAAACAAACAGATGCTAAACAGCAGTTCAAGTTAAACGTTGTTTTGTTTATTCCCGAAATAAATAGTACATGAAGTTGACACCACATTATTTTCTTTGTACTTTTTTCCCTACACCACTACTTGCCATTACCATTTCTCCACAGTAAACAGTGGCTATAGACATGTTTTCATAAAGTAATAACATGAGGTTTACTTATGCCTTTTTGTAGTTGAACAAGCAAACGAAAAGTGAAACTTTATACACTTTAAATAGAACAAATGTGGAAATGCCGTTGTAGATAGTGAACAATCCTTGACGCATTCCATGTGAAAAAATAAAAGGATTTTTGATAACAGTACCAGTGTTTACAGAAGCTGTAGGACTGTTGAAAAAGTGGAAATGCAATTTATAAAATTGTTTTTTAAATCCATGAGACGTAACACTACAGATAAGAAAGACCACTCCACCCTATCAAAATCTTTGTCTACATCCACGTATATTACTAAAGCTTGCTGCCCTTTACCTCTAAAAGCATCTAAAACTGTGGTCTGGTCTGGATAAATGATCCCTTCCATTACACTGGACAAACGATCAGCTAGAATGCAGACTAATAGTTTCCAATCTGTTTGGATAAGTGCTATTGGACAATAATTACAACAGCACAGGGGGTCCTTTCCTTCCTTATGAATTGAAGTGATGCGATGCGAGAGAAGTTCAAAGTCTGGTAATTGTTGGTTATCAAAAGCATATTGAAAAACACTGACTAAATGGGGAGCCAATATTTCCTTGTTAAGTTTATAATATTATGCTGAAATTCCATCTGCTTTAGGAGTTTTATGGCACAGGAGTTTATCAATAGCCTTCAACCCTTCTGACAAAGAAACAGACTTTCAAGACAACTTGCTTGGACTTCTGTAATCTGGCTTTATTTAAAAATAAATCAATCCGCATTTTACTCTTCAGATAACCTTCATGGTAGAGTTTCTTGTAAAAGCATTTAAATTCTTTATTAAAGAAGAGAAAGAACTATATCCATTAAGGGTTTCCAATACATAAACACCCAGCCAGAAATACCCAACACACTGCAAGTCTTGCAGTCAGACAAAAACCAATTCCTACTCAGGAAGTAAATATGAAGCTAACTAGTGTGTGTGTGTGTGTGTGTGTGTGTGTGTGTGTGTGTGTGTGTGTGTGTGTGTGTGTGTGTGTACATATACACACACACATATATATATATATATATATATATATATATATATATATATATACACACACACACACACACATATATATATATATATATATATATATATATATATATATATATATACACACACACACACACACATATATATATATATATATATATATATATATATATATATATATATATATATATATTATACACACACACACACACACACATATATACATATATATACTAGTGACAATATTAAATTAATTTTAAAAAAAATAACAGTCCTTGCTATTATTTTTGTTTGTCTAGATTGCCTATTATTTTAAACGATTAACTAACAGAGTTATCTTTTATACTTTTGAAGATACCTTTCTCACAACTTATGAAGTATACACCCTGAACATTTTCAGTTTTAGAGCTACACATTGAGGCTGTTTGACCCCAGCTTCATTTTCAGCTCACAGAATTAACTTGTAATAATTTGGACACACTTCAAATCTGGAATATTATTATTTATTTCTTAGCAGACACCCTTATCCAGGGCAACTTACAATTGTTACAAGATATCACATCAGCAGCAGTGTCCCCCACCTGGGATTGACCACACGACCCTCCGGTCAAGAGTCCAGAGCCCTAACCACTACTCCACACTGCTGCCCATATAATATAAAAGTCAGTCTCTAGCTGTGGTTTTCAGCTTGTTTTTAAACTGTACACCACCTATGGAGGTTCCAGTCAGGTACCCCTTTAAAATGTGTGTATCACAGTTGCAATAAAAGGCAGAATAATGTATTTAATTAATATAATTGTTTCTGTGTATTAAATGTATTTATATATAACGTATGCCACAACAGTTTGGGACTGACAAACTGTTGGTTAAGGATAGGATATCAAACAGTAATTCTTAAAGCCTTTCGTTACAAGTCTTTGGATAAGCAGTAAGACAGTATTTGGGAATTTCTTCGGAAACACGTGTATTCGCTTTCTATTCAGCAAAGATAAATACCGGCGTTGTAACCAATTCTGAATCCTGTATCCGCTGACACACAATGCACATGCGTAAAATGAGAGCGGCCTCCACTCCTGTCTGAGGTGACTCACGGGCGGTGGACACCGCAGCAGTTGTCTGCTGCATTTTGCAATCTGAAACAAAAACGCAACAAATGTGAAAAAACGCCAAGTTATCAAAAGTGCCCAGCTATTTAAAGTGGAGATATCAAAAACACAAGCCAAGTTTCAAGAAACCATTGGGGCAACCTTGCCCAGCACAAAGCAAATAGGCACAACTGTCCAAGCGGTGGGTGTCAAGGTTTCCCCAGTTGTTTCTACTAACTTGGTTTGAGTTTTCCATGCAAGTTCGATCCACTTTTATTGTTTGGGTGAAAAGAAACCAAGCATGTCATTTAGCAATCTTTAATTCACATTGACCAGAATCTTCAAAAACTTGTGATCACAACAACTCAAAGTAAACTATACATGAGCAGCTAATATGAAGTGTTTTAGTAGCAAATCCATCACATATACCCAGTGGTTCCCAAAATGGGAGGTGTGAAGCAATCCAAGGGGAGGAGGCACGAGAAACATCCAAAAAAACACTTTCTTTTATTTAAAATGTATACGTGACATGACGTTCTGTAGATGGCACGGGTTGATTCTATGGTAGTATAACGCTCCCAAAATTTCGAGGACCTTTGCACAGCCTCAGTAAAAATGCCTATTGGCTCACACACACAAGGGTACATTTAAATAACACACTGTCCAATCACTCAGACCCTCAGTCCCGCGCAAGCAGCTGACTGGCGAAACCGAACACAAATCACAGAGTAGCCACGTGACACCCTAGGCAGCACGCCAGCACTGCCTAGGCACAAAACGTTAGGTTACTTACCATAACCCTGGTTCCATGAAAGAGAAGACGACCACCAAAGACATTACGTATGGAATATGCCTGCCCATTGGGAAGGTATCGCTGAGCTCTCTATACCAGATAGGCCCCTTCCTGGGATGATGCGCTCGGTCCCGTCCACCGAGGGTATAAAACTACTATCCAAAGGAAGCCATTTCTCTTTTTCCTTCTCAAGACGGTACATTAAGACCTCTGTGTTTAGCTGAGCGTATTGAAAGAAAAGAGCTTCTCGAGTCGAATCGGGTCGATTGTATTTCCCTTGCATTCGTGCTGAAAGCTGGCTCGCCGCTTTACCAGACTCAATGACTTTGAAAAGACAGATTATTTTTGCCTTTCTGTCTTTCAGTGTGATCTCACCTATACTATCTTTCCAGGTGTTGCTGTCTGCTTCAACTCGCCCACCACGGCTTCGGCTTTGTGTCCTGCTGGTATGGGCAGGCATATCCCATACGTAATGTCTTTGGTAGTCCTCTTTGAATTGAAAGGGAACGCGCTTTCACTCACAGTCTCACGCAGAGTGACACGCACAAACGGCAGGGGAAGACAGGCCAGCGCACAAACACACACACACACACACACACACACAATACCTATACTAACACTCCCACTCCCCTCCCAGCGTCCAGTCCCAAGCAGTCCAAACTGACCCGCCGTTACAATACGTTTTCATAAATCGGTGTTTTTCTTGCGCAATGGCAATGGCAACACCTTTCCGAACCCCCGATGTAACGATTCATAGCTGCAGTACTTTTCATGTATTTGATGTCATGGGCTAGAAGAATTGGAGATACTTCTGTTTATACATTCACTGTTTGGCAACAGCAAAGTTATTTTCCTAATGTTTTCGTTAGAGAAAAAAATCCAATGTAGTACTGTTTTAATGCCAGTACCATATTTATCCAATAAGTTTGATCCTATAAGCCACCCGTAGATGGCAACATTTAGCAAAATAAGAACATAAGAAAGTTTACAAACGAGGGGAGACCATTCAGCCCATCTTGCTCATTTGGTTGTTAGTAGCTTATTGATCCCAGAATCTCATCAAGAAGCTTCCTGAAGGATCCCAGGGTGTCAGCTTCAACAACATCACTGGGGAGTTGGTTCCAGACCCTCACAATTCTCTGTGTAAAAAAGTGCCTCCTATTTTCTGTTCTGAATGCCCCTTTATCTAATCTCCATTTGTGACCCCTGGTCCTTGTTTCTTTTTTTAGGTCAAAGAAGTGGGTTGACATTGTCTATACCTTTTAAGATTTTGAATGTTTGAATCAGATCACCGCGTAGTCTTCTTTGTTCAAGACTGAATAGATTCAATTCTTTTAGCCTGTCTGCATACGACATGCCTTTTAAACCCGGGATAATTCTGGTTGCTCTTCTTTGCACTCGTTCTACAGCAGCAATATCCTTTATTTAACAAGGTGACCAGAACTGAACACAGTATTCTAGATGAGGTCTTCCTAATGCATTGCAAAGTTTTAACATTACTTCCCTTGATTTAAATTCAACACTTCTCACAATATATCTGAGCATCTTGTTGGCCTTTTGTATAGCTTCCTAGGTCTTTTTCATAGTTCCCTTCTTCAATTTCAGTATCTCCCATATGATATTTATAATGCACATTTTTATTGCCTGCAGTACCTTACACTTTTCTCTATTAAATGTCATTTGCCATGTGTCTGCCCAGTTCTGAATGCTGTCTAGATCATTTTGAATGACCTTTGCTGCTGCAACAGTGTTTGCCAGTCCTCCTATTTTTGTGTCGTCTGCAAATTTAACAAGTTTGCTTACTATATTATTATTATTATTATTTATTTCTTAGCTGACGCCCTTATCCAGGGCGACTTACAATTGTTACAAGATATCACATTATTTTTACATACAATTACCCATTTGTACAGTTGGTTTTTTTTTACTGGAGCAATCTAGGTAAAGTACCTTGCTCAAGGGTACCGCAGCAGTGTCCCCACCAGGGATTGAACCCACGACCCTCCAGTCAAGAGTCCAGAGCCCTAACCACTACTCCACACTGCTGCACTATACCAGAATCTAAATCATTAATGTAGATTAGGAATAGCAGAGGACCTAATACTGATCACTGTGGTACACCACTGGTACCTCGCTCCATTTTGAGGTCTCTCCTCTAATCAATACTTTCTGTTTTCTACATGTTAACCACTCCCTAACCCATGTGCATTCATTTCCTTGAATCCCTACTGCATTCAGTTTGAGAATTAATCTTTTACACGGGACTTTGTCAAAAGCTTTCTGGAAATCTAAATAAACCATGTAGTATGCTTTGCAATTATCTATTGTCGATGTTGCATCCTGAAAAAAATCAAGCAGGTTAGTTAGACAAGATCTCCCTTTCCTAAAACCTTGTTTTGTGTATGATTGTGCCTACGTTGGCACGTATGCCAAGAAGCATGATAGCTACATATTTGCTGTTTTCAACTTGTCGTTTTAGTGAATACTAAATCAGTGAAGCCCAATATTTCAGCATTTTTGAGAAGTAAAAATGCTCTGGTAAACATAACAATCACACTATGATGGTCGTTGCCTGTTGAGTTGGGGGGGGAGACGTCTATTATATATACGGGCAGCAGTGTGGAGTAGTGGTTGGGGCTCTGGACTCCTGACTGGAGGGTCGTGGGTTCAATCTCCAGTGGGGGACACTGCTGCGGTACCCTTGAGCAAGGTACTTTACCTAGATTGCTCCAGTAAAAACCCAGCTGTATAAATGGGTAATTGTATGTAACAATTGTAAGTCGCCCTGGATAAGGGTGTCTGCTAAGAAATGTAGTAATAATAATAATAATAATAATAATAATAATAATAATAATAATAATATGACGATGAGTGGTTTTTGTGTATGATGCGTATGACTCCTCCCATGTGTATGATGCGATGACTCCACCCAAGTGTATGATGCATAAGACTCCTCCCATGTGTATGATGCATATGACTCCTCCCATGTGTATGATGCGATGACTCCTCCCATGTGTATGATGCATATGACTCCACCCATGTGTATGATGCGATGACTCCTCCCATGTGTATGATGCGATGACTCCACCCAAGTGTATGATGCATAAGACTCCTCCCATGTGTATGATGCATATGACTCCTCCCATGTGTATGATGCGATGACTCCTCCCATGTGTATGATGCATATGACTCCACCCATGTGTATGATGCGATGACTCCTCCCATGTGTATGATGCGATGACTCCTCCCATGTGTATGATGCGATGACTCCACCCATGTGTATGATGCATAAGACTCCTCCCATGTGTATGATGCGATGACTCCTCCCATGTGTATGATGCATATGACTCCTCCCATGTGTATGATGCGATGACTCCTCCCATGTGTATGATGCATATGACTCCTCCCATGTGTATGATGTGTATGACCCTCTCTCTTTGGAAACACTCTATTCCAGGGGTGCCCAATCCTGGTCTTGGAGGGCTGATGTCCCTCCTGGCTTTTGTTGCAACTGTGCCCTAAATTACTCAATTGGACCAATCAAGCCCTTATTAGAAGCTTAATTGGTCCAATTAATCAATTTAGTATACAGTTTGAACAAAAACCAGGAGGGCATCGGCCCTCCAGTACCAGGATTGGGCACCCCTGCTCTATTCACTTTCTATTCAGCAAAGTTATTATAAATAATACAAAACAGTCTGCACTGTAAATGTTTATCACATTTACTTACCATCTCAGCATAATTATGTGTCATTTCATATATTTAAAATATCAACAAAATTAACCAAGATACAACTATAATAATAACATTGATAAACTCCTTTATTTGTATTTATTTATTTATTTATTTATTATTAAATTCAACATAAAAATGATCCAAACAGATTTGGTATAACTTTCTGTCGCTTTGCACTTTCTGTGCTCTTGTGCTTTCTTCCTTCGTTTTTCTTTTGCAAGTAAGAAATGTATCCATTTCAACCAGCCGCTATTGCTGTTACTAAAAATGCAGGCACGCCTAATAATAAAACAAAAAATGTTAAAGTATGAATATTGTGATTGTTATTTATGTTTACCAGAGCATTTATACTTCTAAAAAATGCTGAAATATTGGGCTTCACAGATTTAGTATTCACTAAAACGACAAGTTGAAAACGGCAAATCTGTGCTGGACTGTAGCTATCATGCTTCTTGGCGTATGTGCCAACATAGACACAATCATCGACAAAACAAGAACACTTTCACTACTGAAAATACTTTTCGCTGTACTTTCTAATCATATATTTAAATCGTGATCATAGATTAAAAAAGATTCATTTTATAAGCTAAGCGGCTCAATACAGCATACATTTCTCAAATAATTTGCTTGTTAATAACTTAACAATATCTACAATTTCCAAGCTTACTACATTTATATTACATTCAGGGCAGCAGTGTGGAGTAGTGGTTAGGGCTCTGGACTCTTGACTGGAGGGTCGTGGGTTCAATCACAGCTGGGGGACACTGCTGCTGCACCCGTGAGCAAGGTACTTTACCTAGATTGCTCCAGTAAAAACCCAACTGTATAAATGGATAAATGAATAATGTGATGTCTTGTAACAATTGTAAGTCGCCCTGGATAAGGGCGTTTGCTAAGAAATTAATAATAATTTATGTACAGCCTCATCTGCCATATTTGAACATTCTTCCCACTTTTTGTTCCGCCTTTAACGTAGAGAGTTCTGGGACTTCAGCACAAAAACACTTCCGCAGAAGTCAGCTGTTTTGTACACTCAGTCGAAGGGTGCAGTGAAGGGTGCATAAAGCTCCCTTCACTCGTTCCCTAAGGAATTGGGCCACCCCTTAAGATGGTGAACATAGTACTTCCCTCAAGGGAAGGTAATGAGTGAGCAAGGGTGCGGTTTGGGACAGCGCCGCTGTGTCCCAAATCGCATCCTGTGCAAAGTTTAGTGCACTACTTTGTCCATTGGCCATCTTGTAGAGTGTCCCAATGCTTAGGGAGCACGCAAAGTGGACTTTGATGCAGCCTAAAATGTCCATCTCGGCACATGTACAAGTGATGTGTACTCGAGGTGCAGATTAAACCAGAATGCATTGTTTTTATTTTCATTACCATTAGAAAAATGGTGGACAGACGTGTACAAAGGAAGTAGATTTATTTTATATGAAGCATTATATTTTTCGAAATTATAAACAATTATAAACAATGTCTTCTGTAAGAGCGTCAGCCCAAATAAATAAATTATTTTAAAGGTGAACTATTAGGTACTTAAAATGTTATTATTAATATTATTAATATTATTATTATTATTATTATTATTATTATTATTATTATTATTATTATTATTATTATTATTATTTATTTCTTAGCAGACGCCCTTACCCAGGGCGACTTACAATCGTAAGCAAATACATTTCAAGTGTTACAATACAAGTAATACAATAAGAGCAAGAAATACAATAACTTTTGTTCAAGTGTGACAAACCAAAATTCATTATTATTATTATTATTATTATTATTATTATTATTATTATTATTATTAATAGTCCGTACTTCTATTCATCCAGCGGGAGAAAAAAAAGTTTTGAAAGGTTACGCTGTTGTTTAATATGGGGACAATGATAAAGGGACCGGCGATGACTTTGAAAGGCTCATAAAAATGAAGATCTTAAATGGGCATATGTTCTCGGGGGGAAAGAAATGCGGCAAAACACGGATAGAAGGAAGAAAAACGTTTTGTTTTGATTTATGCATTTATCATTTTTATAGTAGAACCTACTGCTTAACAATACAGTAATAATGTAGAAACTGTTAATTCAATGTAATTCATGTTAGGCTATAAAGCTACGTTTTTAACAGATGTATGTTATTTTTTTATTATTATTTTCCCCCTTGTGATTGATGGAACTCTCAATTACCCCTCCTGTTCTATTTGGTTCATTCATTATGGAGGAATCTCCTCAAGCTCAAATTCAGGTATTCAGACCAGCTCAACAGAAACCCTAAATCCACCTCCTAAAAGGAGAAGGACAGATGTTTGGGATTTTTTTAATGGCAGAGGCAGAAAAGGAGGAAAAAGAGTGGCCAGCTGAGGAGAGGAGTGAGATTTTTAAATTTGTTTGCTCAATTAAGTGTGATTTTTTTAAAATTAAAAAATGTAAAGAAAATACATTTCTTTGTATTTTTTTTAGTTACATTTATGAAATCTTGCATCTTTAATTCCATTTTTATGTTATGGTAAAGGTAAAGATTATAAGATATTAGGGTACAGAGTCAAATTGATTTTATTTGACCAAAATTAATATTTTGATGAACAGGTTTTCATCAGAAAAAAGATGAAATAACTGCCTTTAATCAAACACAATTAAAAACAAATAAACAACAGGGAGCAGTGAGCACCAGGGAACAGCACAGGGATCTTTTTAATATAGAATGAACACTGATACCAGGATCTGTTCCATGTCAAACTTATTTTTTATACAAATACTTTCATTACTTAAGTTTTTTTTAACACATTTATATTATAATAAGAACATAAGAAAGTTTACAAACGAGAGGAGGCCATTCAGCCCATCTTTCTCGTTTGGTTGTTAGTAGCTTATTGATCTATTTTTTTAGCCTATTTTCTGTTCTGAATGCCCCTTTATCTAATCTCCATTTGTGACCCCTGGTCCTTGTTTCTTTTTTCAGGTCAAAGAAGTCCCCAGGGTCGACATTGTCTATACCTTTTAGGATTTTGAATGTTTGAATCAGATCGCCGCATAGTCTTCTCTGTTCAAGACTGAATAGATTCAGTTCTTTTAGCCTGTCTGCATACGACATGCCTTTTAAACCCGGGATAATTCTGGTTGCTCTTCTTTGCACTCTTTCTAGAGCAGCAATATCCTTTTTGTAACGAGGTGACCAGAACTGAACACAATATTCTAGGTGAGGTCTTACTAATGCGTTGTAAAGTTTTAACATTACTTCCCTTGATTTAAATGCAACACTTCTCACAATATATCCGAGCATCTTGTTGGCCTTTTTTATAGCGACCCCACATTGTCTAGATGAAGACATTTCTGAGTCAACATAAACTCCTAGGTCTATCTCCCATATGATATTTATAATGCACATTTTTATTGCCTGCATGCAATACTTTACACTTTTCTCTATTAAATTTCATTTGCCATGTGTCTGCCCAATTCTGAATGCTGTCTAGATCATTTTGAATGACCTTTGCTGCTTCAACAGTGTTTGCCACTCCTCCTATTTTTGTGTTGTCTGCAAATTTAACGAGTTTGCTTACTATACCTGAATCTAAATCATTAATGTAGATTAGGAATAGCAGAGGACCTAATACTGATCCCTGTGGTACACCACTGGTTACCTCGCTCCATTTTGAGGTTCCTCCTCTAATCAGTACTTTCTGTTTCCTACATGTTAACCACTCCCTAATCCATGTGCATGCATTTCCTTGAATAAATGTCAGTTTTCAGACAACAATCCATTATTTTAAAAAAGTGACTCCTGTAAATGACACAAAGTGTAACTGCAAATAAAGCATCTTGATAAAAAGTAGAATTTGAGTATACAGTGTCTCTTTACAATGTATTTTATTTTCTTATCCATCCACATGAGGGCACAATGCCTTAAATATTTAGAAAGACAGGCTGTGCAGATATACGTATGTATTACATACACAAATATATATGACTTATTTTATTTTACTATATTTTCATAATAGAGACTATTTGGTTTACTGTCTAAGCTAAGTACATTATCCGACATTAACGATACCTACGTGGCACACTTTACAACCCGGTTTCTCAGAGACGTTGGATTCAGTGGCCAAGAGTTGAGTCGCACAGTGAAGAACTTATCTGAAGCAGCAGAGAGGAGCAGCAACTGGCTGTGGTTGAGACAGAAAGATATACGGGTAAGTAAGCTGGGCTGAGTTGAGTGGAGGATGGTGGGGGGTGATGCTGGGACGCCAGAATCTCCGTCGAGCCCTCTTGAGGTGTCGTGGGCTAGTCAACGAAACACCGAGGATGGAAGGTGCTCACTTGAAGACCCCAGAGATGTACCCTACTTAGCTCAATCCAGACGGTTGTCATGCTGATGCTCTGGGGTGACCGCACTGTGGTTGATCCCCGGAGCCAGCATTGCAGCCGTTGTGTGTGCTGATGCGCTAGGGAGGCAATAAGCTCATCCTTGGAGCCAGCATTACACTTCAGCCATCAACACCAGGCAGAAGGATATCTATTATTATTATTTGTTTATTTAGTAGACGCCTTTATCCAAGGCGACTTACAGAGACTAGGGTGTGTGAACTATGCATCAGCTGCAGAGTCACTTAAAATTACGTCTCACCCGAAAGACAGAGCACAAGGAGGTTAAGTGACTTGCTCAGGATCACAATGAGTCAGTGGCTGAAGTGGGATTTGAACCGGGGATCTCCTGGTTACAAGCCCTTTTCTTTAATCACTGGACCACACAGCCTATACATATCTACATCATCATATGGAAGAAAATGCACATGGATGGAGACACAGATGGATCACAGTTTACTGTAAAGCTAAGTCTTAGTTGGTGCTTATCTTGGCGAGAGCCAAGTTCAAACCAGTTTTAACATCTACTCTCATGTAATGGAAATCAGCGTTAGTCCATTTTGTTTGTCTTTTTATTTTGGCTCAAAGTGGTGTGTGCTGTTTTGTTCAATTGTTTTATTTTATGTGTGTTATTAAAACACGCAAGCAAGCACATTCACATTTCACTCGCAGTGCTGTGTGTGTTTCTTCTGGGTCTGACATCACCCCTACAGCCAGCCTTTTCACACAGGTTGTGGAAGGGTGGTGGGCAATTCACTGACAGAGAGACAGAACTTTATTTGTAACGCCGCTCAGGTGCACTGATTTATTTTTTACCCGCAGAGGGTGCTGTTGTCCGTGGCCTGAATACTGGTAAACAGGACCACAGGGTTCCCAATAGTAATATACAGTCCAGTGCACATACAAATGCTCAAAAATAATAATGAAAACCAAAGGCGAAAGAAAAAGGGAAAAATAAAACACAGTAATAAAATGACATAATAAAGGTGATGCACTCGACAGCATTACCCCGACCATCGCTATCCGCACGGTCCACGGTCCTATGCTCACCTGTTCCCTCAACCTGTGGATACTGTTCAGGTTCTACCAAATTTTCCCCGCTCCTAAAAATTCATTTTCTTTTCTTTTCAATTAATTTACTGTTGTGCTCGTTCTTCTTCGGCCGTGCTCGCGCTCACGCATGCGCCAGACAGTCAGCACAGATCTCCCCTGTTACACAGGCATTGAGCCAATACCCTGTTTGGGGAAGCAGATTCTGAACTTTAGAAGCCCCAGTGCCTGAGGTTGCAGATGCTGCTATTGCACCGCAGGTCAGACAAAGCCTTATAGATGTTTTTATTTCCTTAGTATTCACTCTCCACCAGGCTGCTAAAAAGCCTGAGGGGTTTGGTCATCCTCCTCACTTGGGCTGCTGGACATTTTACATTTTTGTGTGCTTTTGTCTCGTTCTTTTTTTGTGTTTCAAAATGCCATGCGTTCACTATCACAGATGCACAGGTCCTCTTTAAGGGAATGTTGAATCTTTATTGGTTGTAACCTTACTACCCCACTGTGCTTTGATTGTCTGGGCACACGATTCATTATTTGATATGCGTTAGCCCACTCTAAATCATGTTTTCTTGTGCTATCACAGCGGTTTTTGCCCTTGCGAAAGTGGCTGCGAACATATTTGCTAAATAAGGACCATAGTTTGTTGTGTAATGTCATGTCATGAAGATTTGGAAAGCCAGCACCTGTTTGACTGTTGGGAGGTGAAACTGCATGCAAAGAGGAAAACAAAATAAACTTTAGTTTTGATATTAAAGTAATATAAAAATAACTGTCAGGTTATTTTTATATTACTTTAATATCAAAACTAAACAATAAGAGGGCTACACAATAATAAAATAACACAGCGCAGATCCACTGTGCAAATGAAGGCTTGAATACTATTCTAAAAGGAAAGGATTAGACCTGTTCCTAGTTTAATTTCTGTTAATAACTGTCAATGTCTTCACTGACGCGGAGAGGCAGAGTTAAAGTGCCTCTTGTTTTAGTAAGGCTACCTAGCCCGGTCTTACATTTACGTATGCAGAGCAGCATGTTAAACACAGATAATGAGCTGCCATAAATTCAGGAGCTATTCACGAACGAAGGACAAGGATTTTGCCTATGCAAAAATGACCCAAAAATTCTGCCGACTGAATGCTGCCGCAAAGCGGAGAGCACAGGCAACAGAAGCTGTGTACCGATTTACACTGGCAGATATTTAAGGTCCTGTATATCCAGAACGTGTTAATGCAACGCTATGATTTATTTTGGGCATAATTGTAAGTAGACTAAGATAAAAAATAAAATATGCTGAAATAATTTAGTTTCAATTTAAAATAATAGTTTATACGTGTCCTACAACAAATGTAAAGCCTACAACAGCATGGTTTGTTTTGCATTACATCTAGGATAGGCTAAAAAAGATTGCTAGGGATTCATTTGATTTTACTGCTGTACTGTTTAAGACTATTGAACATATCTATATTTTTACATAATGTGTACAGAGAACACAATGTTATTTTAATATGCCCTCGTATTTATTAGGCTATTAATGTTTTTACTAAACAAACATACATCAATTGAAAACATACACATTCATATATAGTACTTTAATTAATTAATGTCAAAATAAATATACATCGAAATATATTAATAACGAACTAACAAATAAATAAATAAATACAGAAATAAAACCTCTTTAGACAAAGAAACACCTTCCCAAAACATGAATAAAAAATTGTGAAAAATGTAAATATATTCTTAACCTCAAACAAAAAAACAAATTGAACAATTGAACTCGGATCTGGAGTTGTAGTCCTGAGAGCTATGAGTTATTCAGGTACGCTGGAGTAGTGGTTCGGGCCCTGGACTGTTGACCAGAGGGTCCTGGGTTCATACAGTAAAAACTCAGCTGTATAAATGGGTACCAGAATTTGTATGTAAAATAACTCATTGTAACTCGCTTTGGAAAACAGCGTCAGCCAAATAAATGCATGTTACAGAGAGCGAATGAATCCTAGTCAACAATCTCACTCCCAAACTGTGAGGGCGCTGTATAACAGGAACAGTGTGCCCCGGACTGGATGGTTTGGCAGTTCATTCCAGGGTCAGTCGGAAGCCGGCCATCCAGGAAGGGGGAGGAGTCCTAATACCAGAAGTCATTGCCTTAATACGGTAAGCGATGTGTCAGTCATGGTTTGGAGGATACGTGATTGCACTAGCTATCGAAGGGGGCGTGACTACGGGTATTTCAGGGGATGTGACGAAGCAATCTGTTCCTTTGTTATGGTTACTGCAAGGACCTGTTAAGGAGACCAAGTGTAAACGTACCGTGAGTGTTTCGTGTTTTGTTTGTTTGTTCTAACTGTTGTTATTTGTCATTGTTAGACGGCTAACACTAACCGGGAGCTGTCGCTACGAGCCAGCACCAAACCCGGACTGCACTGTGTCACGATCGTTGTCTTGCACCACACCTGCACAAAGAACACTCACTGTCTGGAGAAGTGACCGTGTCTGTGTTGTGCGTTATTATTAAAAGTGTCCTATTATTTCGGGACTGAAACTCTTGTTTTGCACAGAGCGATCCACATGGCTGTGTAGAGCCTGTGCGTATTATTTAAGTGTTGACATGCAACCCAGCCAAATAAAGAGCTGTTTGATTGTGAACTATCTGTGATTTCCGGAGCACTGCATCACTACTGCAAACCAGCCGTTCACAATGCATTATTATTTTTATTATAAATAAGCAAGATCACCATAGTGCTGATAAAAAACCCACCCGAACTGACCTTTATATCACATACCTTACGATAAATACATACCTTTATTCATAAAACTGCCCATTTGGGATGAAAAGGATGCCTGGAATAAAACTACGTATAACAATACTACTGAAAAGCCAACCCAAACGACCTTCAAATACCTTTATTGATCAAACAGTGTTAGAAGCAAATTTTAACTGTTTGACACAATGTTACAAGATTCATCACCACTGTAATTAAACATAGTTACTCAAATTGTAACTAAACCTAAACAGTAGAGTTAATATTACAACGTATTGGAATCTGTGCATTTGATAGATTATGTAACATATGTAAGCTGTGTTTTTTAGCACATCTCTTCCTCGGATTCTGAGGTTTTGGAAGGTAACTTCTTGTCTGTATCAGAACATTCTCTGACAGCTTCAACTCAGCTTCTCTCTATCAGGCATCTCTGTAAGATCCAAACAGGTGCTTCCCGAGCAAGACAGCATTATATGGGGCAGTGTGGAGTAGTGGTTAGGGCTCTGGACTCTTGACCAGAGGGTTGTGGGTTCAATCCCAGGTGGGAGACACTGCTGTTGTACCCTTGAGCAAGGTACGTTACCTAGATTGCTCCAGTAAAAACCCAACTGTATAAATGGGTAACTGTATGTAAAAAAATAATGTGATATCTATCTATCTGCGTCTGCTAAGAAATAAATAATAATAATATAATGTGAAATAATGTGATATCTTGTAACAATTGTAAGTCGTCCGTGGATAAGGGCTTCTGCTAATAAATAATAATAATAATAATAATACCACTACCCACCATCCTGTTGATCTAAGCAGCCAGAAGATACCTCTCTTGAGCAACCGTATTTTAAGGACTGCACTCTCAACAAGCTGATAAAGACCATCCTTAAAAACGTCAGTGAGATAAGAACATAAGAAAGTTTACAAACGAGAGGAGGCCATTCAGCCCATCTTGCTCGTTTGGTTGTTAGTAGCTTATTGATCCCAGAATCTCATCAAGCAGCTTCTTGAAGGATCCCAAGGGGAGTTGGTTCCAGACCCTCACAATTCTCTGTGTAAAAAAGTGCCTCCTATTTTCTGTTCTAAATGCCCCTACAGCCTTTAGGTAGGAGCATTCAGAGCCTTTCAAAATGTCAAAAAGGACTTTTACAACTGGAAATTTTCAGCTAAGAGATCACCAGTCACCGCTGACTGAAACAAACAAAGCCTTTCTGAAACAGTTAATCAAGCCTTACTTAAAGATGTATTAGTTGTAAATTACTATAAACAATGCAACTAAATACTATGTGTATTTTTGTTAACCCTTTGAGGACTGTAAGAATTCTAACATTCTGAGGGCCGACTGAGAAGACTTTACTGTAGAGCATGTATCAGACCAAGCATCTACTTAAAGTGTACAGTGTGATACATTTCTAAAAAGCTGCTGCTCTGCAGATTACTATATAAATAATTTGCATTTTTACCTTTTTGAGATGTCATTGGCAGGGTTTTAGCTTATTATGCAAGTTAATGTATATATCTATTTAAAACAGAGTGTGAGATACATTTTTGAAAAGCTGAGTGTTTGTGTTACCCAACTAGAAAGCAAAACAAAAAGTAGAAAAAACATGCACATCTTTGTCTTTTTTTAATTGCTTTAAAAATATTGAATTCCTAACACATTTTCTGTATACTTATGTACATCCATAATAATACCTGAGCAACAGCAAACATAAAACAAATATTCTGATTAACAACTTTTGTTTCAGAAAAATACTTAAAAGTGCACTTTGTAAAATATTTTAAAAAACACACACACCACATTTTCAATATAAATAAATAAATACTAAATTATAATAACTTATAGCTATACAAGTAATATACTACATTGTACCAAATTCATAAATGGCAAAATGAAAAAGGAACCAATAAGGTTAAATAAATAAAATAAATGGTAACACCGACAACAGCAAAGTCTGATGCAATAGTGTAAGCGTAACACATTAGCCTACACTAAACAATTGGACAATGTACTATCCTTATACATATTAGTCTATTTATAACCAGGGCTTATTTCACATAACTAACATCTACTGAAAACTAAGCAAGCAAAAGAGGAGCGTTCACGGGCTCATCTACTTCAGAATCTTCATATCAGTGTGTGACAGGATGAGTGGTGCTGTGCGGAAGATATATAATGTCCAGACTGTTTCTCCCAAAGAAATACTCTTATTTTTACAAACAAAAATAAGAGTAACAAACAAACCCAGTCTCCAAAAACTAAACAATAAGTCACTCCACAACCACAATCCTCCGTGCACGAAAATGTGCTCTTCTTCTCTGGGGATCGTGGTGCGTGCGCTGTGCTGTGTTGTGTTGTTCTGTGCGATGAGGGGCGTGCTCTGGGGTTAGTGCTGGCTGGTTTAGTGGCCACAGCCTCCCGTCCTCCTGCTCCTCTGCGAAAACACAAACAAACACGTAACAAAACAAAGACATATACCAGCTCCGGCTGGTCGCTTTAGTTTCTCAGCGCAAGGGGAGGTACTGAGGTAGCTGCTTCCCCTTTGTACCCAGAAAACTCCTCCCTGCAATTAACGTGATGCCATGGTTTCTCCAATAGAGGGCTGCCCCGCAGCTGACTGCAATGGAATCGTCCTGAGTACTCGCAGCTACGCGCCCCTCCTAATATGGTTACCTTCCGGTTTCCACCTACCACCGAGGTGGCAGATCTAGGAGGCAGCTTACCTTCCCCCTTACACAGCGCCCTTTCTAGTTGGGAGGGAGATTTACAGCATTGACCCTTTCTCTCTGAAGAAGTTAGTAATTCTGGAGATATTCTTCTCCTTCTGGCATTCATTCCATCGATATCTTCTATACAAATGTCTCCTACTGTATTTCTTTTGGATCAGTAAGTGCTCTGGGTCTTGCAAAATGATTTAGAAACCTCTCCAGTAAAGCATTGCACTTTGATGCCATGGTCTACGGTAATCGCGAGTAAACACTGCAACTGTAGATACTGAAATGCTGCACTGCATCCAAAAACTCTATTGGTTAGGAGCTTTAGTGAAATACATTGTGGTTGGTTTGTCATGCCTGAAGTTTGTCAAACAGATATTTCATGACAGTAAATGTTTTGTTTGTTTTATAAACATTTTAGGCGATCTAGTATGCTGTCAGGTAATTCCTTGTACTCGTAGAACGCATTGTGGTCGCTGAATTGCTCGGCAGAAAAAAAAAGTTGCTAAAAAATGAAATAAAAAAATTGATCTTGAACTACAGACCGGACTAACTTTTGTTTGTTTGATTGTCTGAAGTCTGACGAAGGTTTTTATGCTAATTTGAAAAAGAAAATAACACAATTGTCACCGCGTAGAAAGTAATTATGTCATTGATCGAATTCGATCAAAATTATAATGGGCCATCTTCAAAGGGTTAAGGGATGTGCTGAAAACTAAAGGCTTGTAATTTATGTTATGAAGATTCTTAGTTTATGTACTTTTCACGCCAAAGGATAAAAGAGTGAGTTGTGATTTTATGTACAATGGCTTAGTGATACACTGTAACAGAAAGCTGTGATTTGCCAATTCTTTAAAACAATCAGATAAACATTATTCCTATGGCAGTTCTAGTGTTGAATGTGAGTTACTGAATGGTTTGTAAAACCCAACTCTCTTGGTAAGCTCGCTCCCTATAGTTCGGTGTACTGGCAAAAGCAAAGCGCTACCGTTATATTCAGGTGACACCACTCACACTCAGGGTGTGGCAGGTAGTGCCACGGGTTCACGCATATTCCTGCAATGCAGGGTCCATCACAAATTCTGGTGGCAGCAGTGGGATAGTTAAAAAAAACTATAAAGTATAAGTTACAGTATAAAAAGAATACATAAATAAATAAAGGGTGTGCTAATCTTGCATAAGTGTAAGCATTGTACAGGCTTTTGGCACTGTTGAAGGTGATCACTCTCCTGTTCAAGAGTGTAGGGGAGGTGGAGGTCTCTCGGGTCCTGTCATCATGCCTGATGCGTTCACCGAAGTTGATCAGGAATGTGGGGAGACTGGGTAGAACATTTTGAAATGGTTGCTGAGATTAGTGGGTGGGACAACCCTAAAAAATTAAATTCAAGTCATTACTACTAAAGGAAAGGTCTGTGAAATGAATAGCAGACTACCAGCTGGTGTTAAAGATTTTGAATCACTCACAGAAACCATGAAAGAAGTGCTGGAGCCGCTTGCATGTGCTGACTGGAGCAGTAAAGTGCTAGAGATTATGATATGCTCTTCAACGTCTTGTTTTAAAAGCTTTTCCAATGCAGATTCTCAGATGCAGGACACCCTGGCGAGGGAGCAGTTCATCACTAATATCGGAGGAGGAGAGCTGAGGATCCAACTCAGGACTGCCAAACCGAAGGACCTAGTGGAGGCAATAACCCAGGCAACAGCTTGGCGTGCATAGGGGTAGAAGCCCAAAGGTCCAAACCGGACCTGTCAGTCAGTCTTCTGGACAGAAACTGAGCTCCAGGTTTGCTGGCTATGTGGTAGCTATGAACACCTTAAAAGGGAGTGTCCTCAATGTGAACACCAAATGAAGCAGGGAAACTAGCACTGGCAGACACTGCGGGCCAGGAGCGTGCCAGCAATTGTAAGGCCCAGCCTAAAGAAGTTATACTTGCTGAGGTATTATCTGAGCGGGTAAATTGAAGACATACCCTGTATGTTTTTATCGATTCTGGTGCTCGAGTGTCCGTTGTCCACCCTCATCTGTGGAAGAACACCACCAAAGATAATGAATGCTCTTTGATGCCATTCAGTGGGACAATCAAAGTTGCAAATGGTGAAAAGCTGAATGTGCTAGGGACCGGGAAGGCTTTCATTAACATTGACAATCTGCAGTTTTAAGCACTGTTGCCCGCTTTTATTTACAAATAAACACAAAACAAGACAGACAAAATACACATTAACAAAATAAAAAGGCACAAGGACCAAATCAAAAGGTCTATACAAAAACCCTCACAAACGTAAACACACAGGACACAGACACAGCCACACGAACATCCACCAACACCGACATTAACTCCAACACTAACCAAGCTAACACCCGTGATCACCCTATTTATATAACTGTGGCTGGAGCCGTAAATAATTAATTAATTAATTAATTAATTAATTAATTAAACAATTCACGGCTCTAGCCACATTCGCACATGATTTTAACTCCCTCCCTGCCCCCCAATATCCTCCCCCCCCCTCAACACACACACACCCATGCACACTGCCACCAGGCGTTACTAGGAACTGGTATTTTAATGCAGTAGGGCACTGTATTGAATTTTAAAGACTGCACTTGTACTCTTGTTGGCAAGAAATTCCCTCTCCTGAAAAAGAGAAAGATGTATGTAAAGTGTTTGCAGGTCAGGATGTAACCATACCGCCCCGTGAAATAATTGCCTGGAATAAAAGATGACTCCAGTGTCTTGGTTTCATGGACCATTGGGAAAAGCCAACATGGATGTGTACCAGTGAGGTTTATGAATCTGACTTCCGAGCCTCAGGAAATATTTGCGCTTCACTTTTCAAGGCACCACGTACGAGTTCTGGGTTGAGACCGTTGCGACTGGGTGTGCAGTGGGTAGCACACTTTGGGTGGCTTCTTGGAGTGTGTCTCTATTTCAGAGTTGTGCCACTTTCCCTGCTATGTCGGCTTTCTGTTTCTTTTCGGCTCTCAGCCTCAGGATTGTTCATGATTGGATTGGTTGTTTCACCTCTTGGTGGCTGTCTTTGCGCTGATGTTTGATTCAGCATTCTCTGGATTATTTGTAGGTATTCTAGTGGAAAGTCTGAGTTGAAATCTGCCGTGTTAATATCTGCTGCCTTGTCTTTTGGAGGTTGTGAGGCTCTGTGTTTCACTTTCTCAAGAGCCTCTGTTCTTTGTTCTAATTTTGCATGGAGCCTGTTCATTGTAATGTTAAAACTTTACAATGCATTAGTAAGACCTCATCTAGAATATTGTGTTCTGTTCTGGTCACCTCGTTACAACAAGGATATTGCTGCTCTAGAAAGAGTGCAAAGAAGAGCAACCAGAATTATCTCAGGTTTAAAAGGCATGTCGTATGCAGACAGGCTAAAATAATTTAATTTATTCAGTCTTGAACAAAGAAGACTACACGGCGATCTGATTTAAGCATTCAAAATTCTAAAAGGTATAGACAATGTCGACCCAGGAGACTTTTTCGACCTGAAAAAAGAAACAAGGACCAGGGGTCACAAATGGAGATAAAGGGGCATTCAGAACAGAAAATAGGAGGCACCTTTTTATACAGAGAATTGTGAGGGTCTGGAACCAATTCCCCAGTAATGTTGTTGAAGCTGACACCCTAGGATCCTTCAAGAAGGTGCTTGATGAGATTCTGGGATCAATAAGCTACTAACAACCAAACGAGCAAGATGGGCTGAATGGCCTCCTCTCGTTTGTAAACTTTCTTATGTTCTTATGTTCTTATTTCCTTGGCTTGTTGTTGCAACAATGCGATTAGTCTATGTATTTTTAGACCAGGAGACAGCCCTAGTTATAGCTTAATTCTCACGTCGATTTAGCACTGTGACCATGCCAAGCTGTTTCATAGAATTCATTATATTTTTCTATTTAAGTTTTATTTATTATCTTGGTTTGTTTGTACACTCCACAGTAATTGAGGCAGGCAACCTATTTTACATGCCTTGGCACTCTGTCCTGCAGTTCAGTTAAGAATATGTTTGGATTGCTGTACGGGTGCCAACCTAACTCAAGCCAATTTAAGTCTGGGCTATGAGACAAGAGCCATGAAGTTTCCACCCACAGGTGTTAAAACATTTAATCAAATTTTATTTCATGGTACTTAGAGGAGTAATATTGGAATAAATAGAAGGTGTCAATGCTTATTGTCAACAATCTATGCAATGTTGCAGCTTTTTAGATTAAGCATTATTATTATTATTATTATTATTATTATTATTATTATTATTATTATTATTATTATTATTATTATTATTATCATAGCTGCAAGAAAACAGAGCTGCTATCTCACAGCTGAGGGTCAATGGTATTGATCGGGCTAATTTACCATTTCAAGTGAAACAAGTGAAGAAACACTGCTTTATTTTTCTGAAATGTATTTTGCAGTAGCACTGTGATCGCAGAATCTGCCTGCAAGACTCTCCTTACTTGTGTACCACTTGACATTCTTGTAATAAAAACTCCTGAAACTGAATTCTGCTTGTGACTGAATTCTGCTTGTAACTGTATTCTGTACACATAATGTTTCCTGTGTTGTGTGCTGATGTGAGTAGGTGTGTTATGTGAGTCTGCTTCGCCGGCTAACCTCTCTCCATAGCAGCCTGCCTGCATGTCCGTTTTGCGTGTGTGTGTGTGTGTATGAATGTGAGTAGATATCGATGGGCCAATGGGCGATGAGTAGGCAGAGAAAGAGAATTTTTTTTTATAAAAATCAAAAAAGCAGTTTTACTGCTTTCGCTGCACCCTGTTGTCTGTCTCTTCATTGACCGCCAGAACCCCCCGCACATAGCCGGCCACTACAATATATTTCTTGCCACTAAGCACAAAATGAAGTGTTTTGCAATATTGATTCCAAAGTGCTTGTATATCAGGTTTTGCATGCAATGACATGTTGTGTTGCATTTCAGGGTTGAGGGTGGGGGTGTAAGTGGCCCGCAGGTCATTTGGCTCACCATGAAATTGAATTGCCGACCCCTGGCCTAGATTGTTCTGCAATTCATTCATGGGTACCTAAAAAGCCACGCTTGTATTAAAATATGTATTAAATTAGCGTCACTCTATTATTGCTGCCATCTATTATTATTATTTATTTCTTAGCAGACGTCCTTATCCAGGGTGACTTACAATTGTTACAAGTTATCACATTATTTTTTATATTCAATTCCCCATTTATACAGTTGGGTTTTTACTGGAGCAATCTAGGTAAAGTACCTTGCTCAAGGGTACAGCAGGAGCAGTGTCCCCCACCAGGGATTGAACCCACGACCCTCGGGTCAAGAGTCCAGAGCCCTAACCGCTACTCCACACTGCTGCATCTACTGACAACCCTAGGCTTGAGCAAATTCACTGACAGGATTTGTTTTAAAGTATGAAAACATGAAAAAGAAAAATAAATTGGTTCCATGAATTTGTTAAAAAAAGACAAATACAATTCTTAAAAGCAGTTTACTGCAAGACTAATATAATAGATCAGGGGTGGCCAACCCTGGTCCAGGAGAGCAGGTTTTATAGGTAACCCTTAAATCATCAATTTCTGAAGAATGTAAGTTGTTGATCAATTTAGCAAGTTAATTTGTTCAATTCAACCAAGAGTTGTCAACTCTGTCCATGAGAGCTGCAGGGTGCTCAGGTTTTTGTTCCAAATTATCTCTAAATTACTTAATTGAACAAATTACTACTTAAATTGAAACAAATACTACTTAACTAGTCAAAATGCAATTGTTCCAAGTCTTTAGAAATTGATGATTAAGGTTTACCTATAAAACCTGCTGGATTGAGTCTCTCCACGACCAGGGTTGACCATCCCTGTACTAGATAACGATGTTCCAGACGTCCCAGTGGACAGCACTGAGAAATGTGTTCAACTCATGGACTTCCGATAGACTGGTTCATCAATAACAACAAGAACATTATAACCACATTCTACTGGTGAGAGCCTTGCACTGTCACTGCAGGATTTGGATTCAGGTATTAATTATAATAATTATTATTATTATTATTATTATTATTATTATTATAACAACAATAATATGTATTGAGAAAAGTAGCCTGATTTGCTACCAATATTTAAAACATGTATGTACAAAACATTTTGAAGGAATCATTTTTATATTTAAAACATGTATGTACAGAACATTTTGAAGGAATCATTTTTATATCATTAACCTAAAGTGCTGGTATTTTAGCTCCTTTAGTAGACTATAAGGATCAGATTTGCTGAAGCTATGGTTCTGTAGGAAAACCTGTACATGTATGTATATACGTGTGTATATATCCTTCAGATGAGACGTGTGACTCTGCAGCTGCAGTTGCAAGATGGTCTGCTAAATGACTAATTATTATTAATAATAATAATAATAATAATAATAATAATAATAATAATAATAATAATAAGTTTATAGTATATATACAGTCAAAAATGTTTAATGAATAATACATTCCGTTCGAAAGTGCTGTGTATTATCCTTGTATAATACAGTGCTGATGCAGTGCAGGTGCTCCAGTGCAGGGACAGGTTGTGGGCGTGTGCAGGGGTAGGTGCTCCAGGGGTAGTGCTGTCTCCATAGCTTCATCTCCCAGGATAGTACTCATCTGCAACACAGAAATCAAAACAAAAACACAGCAGCGTTCCTGCTACTTTAACGATTCAGCGTAAGGGTTAGGGTAACAGCGTCCCCTTTGTGCTGCTAAACTCCTTCCTGTGATCAGTGTGGCGCTACACTCTGTCCAAATGGCACCCACACCACAGCTGATCACAATAGAGTCATGTAGCAGTCTTACAGCTACACCCTTTTCCCAAGATGTCCGACTTCCGGTTCTGTCCTACCATCGAGTCGGCCCAGCCCTGAGAAGGCGTACCACCAACCTTACTTGGTGCCCTTCCTGGTTGGGAGGTAGAGTTGCAGCTCAGATTCCTTCTCTCCCGTTCACACCCCCCATGATTTTTTGGTAACATTTCTTTGGTGGCCATATAAAGCAGGCTGCACTTTCAGTGTTTTAACCTAAGAACTTTGGGACCAAGGGATTAGTTAGTCTTTAGACCCCCAAATCTCTTATCTGAGAGAGAGCATTCACTTTTAAATAAAAAGGCTTTTTAGTTAAGCCGTACCTTGCTCACTAATTGCTATTTCTCATATATATTTATCCATCTTGGGTGTAATTGAGTGTAATCTTAAAATACATCCCTGTAGGAAATATGTTAAGTGTCCAATGCAGGGCAGTATATTAAGGAGAAACCTATATCCTATTACAGAATATTAAGCCCTTGACGCCAGATAGTAAGTAATATTAATAATATCGGTTTACTTAGCCTGGAGTCACCTCTCAAAAGTCCAGCATCATCACATTGCAGTGGCCTGGAAGAAACCCAATTTGAAGTATTGCAACTACATGGAAACATTCAAACCCTTGAAGGCAAGATTTGCTTAACTGCAACAAGGGCTGTGCTTCTCTCTGAGGTTTACAAGCTAACTGTACACAGCAGAAGGGAGAATGTTTCCCAAGAGGAGTTCCAGCAGACCAGCAGCCCATGAGAGGAGACCTTTGCTCAGTGAGTAGTGACTTCACAGCGTCTTTGTGTTTTGTTTTACTGTATTTTGGTCTTTGTTTCTGCTGAAATTGATTTATACTTTTAGAAAAGATCATATTTAATTGATACATTTTTTATTAATTGTACATATTTGTTCTTCCAAAGAGTCTGATCTTGCTGGGATAGTGTGGTTTTGAACAATGCATCTTGGGTAGGGACACAATCAAATCAAATCAAAGTTTATTTATATAGCACCCTTCATACAGGTGTGTCTCAAAGCACCTTACAGGACATAAATAGTCAAATTTATAAAAACAAAACAACAAACAAACATGTCAGATGAAAAAATTTTAAGAAATATATAATGTAAACATCAGTATATATATATATAAACAGTACTGTGCAAAAGTTTTAGGCAGGTGTGAAAAAATGCTGTAAAGTAAGAATGCTTTCAAAAATAGACATGTTAATAGAATATATTTATCAATTAACTAAATGCAAAGTGAGTGAACAGAAGAAAAATCTAAATCAAATCCATATTTGGTGCGACCACGCTTTGCCTTCAAAACAGCATCAATTCTTCTAGGTACACTTGCACAAAGTCAGGGATTTTGTAGGTATATAGTCAGGTGTATGATTAAACAATTATACCAAACAGGTTCTAATGATCATCAATTCAATATGTAGGTTGAAACACAATCATTAACTGAAACAGAAACAGCTGTGTAGGAGGAATAAAACTGGGTGAGGAACAGCCAAACTCATCTAACAAGGTGAGGTGGCTGAAGACAGTTTACTGTCAAAAGCCATACACCATGGCAAGACTGAGCACAGCAACAAGACACAAGGTAGTTATACTGCATCAGCAAGGTCTCTCCCAGGCAGAAATTTCAAGGCAGACAGGGGTTTCCAGATGTGCTGTCCAAGCTCTTTTGAAGAAGCACAAAGAAATTAAAAATAGCGCGTTAGCGCATAAAAATCCATTCCTGTGTGTGTTGGGTCAGTTTTTAAAGGGGCAACGAACACGAGTGAGTTGCAGCTCGGTTACAATATATATATATATATATATATATATATATATAAATAAATAAATAATACAGATAAACAAACAGATACGACAATAAAAACTAAAACAGATATATACATACATACACACACATACATATATACATATACATATACCTACAAATACATATTATAAAAATGCCAGCTCAAACAAATATGTTTTTAGTCTTGTTTTATAAACAGATGAAGTCTCAGCCTCCTTTACATGCGCTGGTAGCTCATTCAAAGTTTGGGGTCTCTAACAAAAAGCCCTTCCTCCTCATTTAACGCACTTTATTTTAGGGATTACCAGCAATCCCATATTCAGGGATTGATGTTATGATCTTTTCAACTCTTTCAGCAGTTTAACATCCAACTGGTTTTCGATAAAACACAAAATGAAAGTTTAAAACTGGCAAACCGAATTGCATTTGTGCAGTCAAGAGAATGGGACTGTGACAGGATTGACCGAGGTTTGAGACTCAGAGACAGTATAAAATTTCAAAAATAAAGTTTTTAATAAACAAAAATACAAAATAAACCAGCACGAGGGCCAAACAAAAAGATTTCAAACACAAAATACCAACACAAATCAAAAACTTACAAAATAAAGTTTCCAGGCTGGGCGTTGCCTTCACTGGAACAGAAAAACAGCACATACAAACACACTCTTGCTTCTAGAACTCTCCTTCAACTCTCTCTCCTAGCCAGGGCCTCTCCCCTGGCTTTTATCCCCTGTGGCTGGAGCCCAATTAATCAATAATTGCTAATTAGTCAATTAGGGCTCCAGCCACATTCTCACATGTTTTCCTGGCAGGGAGGAATTTTAACCCCCTCCCTGCCAGTCCCAACCATGATCATGAAGACGGGGCAGTACCCCGTCACATATCCCCCCCTTGTGCCAAGCACAACATGGCCTAAATGGCCACCTCCCCCCTCAGTCCCGGAAGAGGGGGAAGCACAGTGTCCATGGGGGTGGCCATGGTGGGACGCCCGGCACCACCCAATTCTTCGTGGCCAGCAGCTCCCTCTTCCGGGGCTCCGGCCACACACTATCTTGCCGCGAAAGTGCAGCTGGGGGAGCTGGTCTCCTGACCTCCCTCCCCCTCTTCATGGTCAGCAACTCCCCTCCGTGAGACTCCGGCCACAGTGTAGCGACCCCAGGCGAAGCAGGATCCCCGAAGACCCCAAGCGACGGCAGCAGCAGCGGACCCTCGGGAGGCGATGGCAGCAGCAGCGGACCCTCGGGAGGCGACGGCAGCAGCAGCGGACCCTCGGGAGGCGACGGCAGCAGCAGCGGACCCTCGGGAGGCGACGGCAGCAGCAGCGGACCCTCGGGAGGCGACGGCAGCAGCAGCGGACCCTCGGGAGGCGACGGCAGCAGCAGCGGACCCTCGGGAGGCGACGGCAGCAGCAGCGGACCCTCGGGAGGCGGAGACGGGAACGGCGGCCCGGCTCCCTCTGGTGGCGGAGACGGGAACGGCGGCCCGGCTCCCTCTGGTGGCGGAGACAGGAACGGCGGCCCGGCTCCCTCTGCTGGCGGAGACGGGAACGGCGGCCCGGCTCCCTCTGCTGGCGGAGACGGGAACGGCAGCCCGGCTCCCTCTGCTGGCGGAGGCGGGAACAGCAACTTGTCTCCCTCTGCTGGCGGAGGCGGGAACAGCAGCTCATCTCCCTCTGCTGGCGGTGGAGGGAGAAACAGCTCTGGTTGTTCCCCATCTGCTGGCGGTGGAGGGATAGACAGCTCCGACTGTTTCCCCTCTGCTGGCGGTGGAGGGATAGACAGCTCCGACTGTTGCCCCTCTGCTGGCGGTGGAGGTGGAAACAGCCTGTATTCTTCCCCTGCGGGTCCCTTCAGCCCTGGGCCTGTGGGCTTCCCCTTCTCGGGCCGTGGACGCACCGACTCCTCCCGCTCGGGCCGTGGACGCACCGACTCCTCCCGCTCGGGCCGTGGACGCACCGACTCCTCCCGCTCGGGCTCCTCCCCCTCGGGCTGTGGACGTTCGGGCTCCTTCCTCTCGGGCTGTGGACGTTCGGGCTCCTCCCTCTCGGGCTGTGGACGTTCGGGCTCCTCCCTCTCGGGCTCTGGACGTTCGGGCTCCCCCTCTCTGGGCGACGGCAGCTTCTCCCCTCTCTGGCTCTCGGGACGGCAGCTCCTCCCCTTCTGGCTCTCGGGACGGCAGCTCCTCCCCTTCTGGCTCTCGGGACGGCAGCTCCTCCCCTTCTGGCTCTCGGGACGGCAGCTCACCCCTCTCTGGCTCTCGGGACGACAACTCACCCCTCTCTGGCTCTCGGGACGGCGGCTCCTCCCCTTCTGGCTCTCGGGACGGCGGCTCCTCCCCTTCTGGCTCTCGGGACGGCGACTCACCCCTCTCTGGCTCTCGGGGCGACAGCTCACCCCTCTCTGGCTCTCGGGGCGACAGCTCACCCCTCTCTGGCTCTCGGGAAGACAGCTCCACCTTCTTTATTGGAATGACTGGGGCATCTCCCATATCTACCGCCAGGTAGTTAACAACCATCAGGGCAAGCTCTGCGAAGGACGCCGGGTGATGCTGTTCCTCCCACTTTTCCCACCTCCCCCCATCTCGACGCCACAGCGTGTTGATAACTATGGGGAGGTCGTGGAAGAGGTCCGCTTCAGGGTGCATCAACCAGTCCCATATTTCTGGCTCTCAGGACAGCGGCTCCTCCCCTTCTGGCTCACGGGACGGCGGCTCCTCCCCTTCTGGCTCTCGGGACGGCGGCTCCTCCCCTTCAGGCTCCTCCCCTTCTGGCTCTCGGGACGGCGGCTCCTCCCCTTCTGGCTCTCGGGACGGCGGCTCCTCCCCTTCTGGCTCTCGGGACGGCAGCTCCTCCCCTTCTGGCTCTCGGGACGGCGGCTCCTCCCCTTCTGGCTCTCGGGACGGCAGCTCCTCCCCTTCTGGCTCTCGGGACGGCAGCTCCTCCCCTTCTGGCTCTCGGGACGGCAGCTCACCCCTCTCTGGCTCTCGGGACGACAACTCACCCCTTCTGGCTCTCGGGACGGCGACTCACCCCTCTCTGGCTCTCGGGGCGACAGCTCACCCCTCTCTGGCTCTCGGGAAGACAGCTCCACCTTTATTGGAATGACTGGGGCATCTCCCATATCTACCGCCAGGTAGTTAACAACCATCAGGGCAAGCTCTGCGAAGGACGCCGGGTGATGCTGTTCCTCCCACTTTTCCCACCTCCCCCCCATCTCGACGCCACAGCGTGTTGATAACTATGGGGAGGTCGTGGAAGAGGTCCGCCTCAGGGTGCATCAACCAGTCCCATATTTCCTGGGATGGTGGTGAAGGCGGTGATGTAGGAAGTGGTGGGGTGGCTGCCGAGGACGGGGTTTGCAGCTGCTCCTGGTCCAGATTGTGGGGGCATCCTGCCCAGCTGTGGCCATCCGCCTCACAGCGCCCACACCAGTCAGCTGGTGGCCCATCTGGACAGGACCTCCACCTTCCCGCACCAAGAGCACCAGGGAAAAAGGCTGGCTGGGTCCTCCAGCTGGGGTGGCTGTTGTTGCAGCAGCCTACATTTCTTCGGCAGGTGCATCTCCTGCCTTTGCCGCTGTCTGCTCTTCTTGCCCATTTAAAATAAAGGTTTCCAAAAAAAACTCCCAAAATTCAAGAGAAAAAAAAAAAAAAAATTACTGCTCTGAGCCTCCAGGTGGCGCTATCCCACTCTGACACCAACTGTGACAGGATTGACCGAGGTTTGAGACTCAGAGACAGTATCAATTTCAAAAATAAAGTTTTTAATAAACAAAAATACAAAATAAACCAGCACGAGGGCCAAACAAAAAGATTTCAAACACAAAATACCAACACAAATCAAAAACTTACAAAATAAAGTTTCCAGGCTGGGCGTTGCCTTCACTGGAACAGAAAAACAGCACATACAAACACACTCTTGCTTCTAGAACTCTCCTTCAACTCTCTCTCCTAGCCAGGGCCTCTCCCCTGGCTTTTATTCCCTGTGGCTGGAGCCCAATTAATCAATAATTGCTAATTAGTCAATTAGGGCTCCAGCCACATTCTCACATGTTTCCCTGGCAGGGAGGAATTTTAACCCCCTCCCTGCCAGTCCCAACCATGATCATGAAGACGGGGCAGTACCCCGTCACAGGGACACACCTTTATTACACTACTGTTTGTTTTTAAACTGATAAATAAGCTCAATACAGTGTTATTGCATCACCCACACCAAAGCATTATACAATTAGATACAGTGTAGAATGAATCAAATAATGTTCTTCCTTAACATTATTAGTGTGGCAGGATTTAAAAATAGTTTCTGATGAAAAAACACTGCTAATTTAAAATGTCTCTTAGATTTATATCAGCAAAACAATTGAGGTTGGCATTCAGGCCAGCCACCAGCCCTCCAAAAAACAAACACAAAGTTCTCGTGTAGCAGTATGCTGGTTTATTATAGCCCATTACTATAACGCCTATGACTCTGTGGTAAAGCCATCACACTTAAATTCAATCAATATGCTTACAGAATCAGGGTGCGATTTGATTTGGGGGGGGGGTCCTGTCTCTGTTATTCCAGGCTGCACTTTCAATTTTCATCCCCTGCAGGGAAAACAGATTTTGCACTTACAATGTCTTTCTGCAGATAATATTTGTACCCAGATACGTACAATGTATGACATTTATGTATGTGATACAGGAAGTGTGAGCGAGAGAGAAATGTGGGTTGGACTTGTACACAAGATTAAACAGCTGCACTCCATCCTCATATCGTGTGCTCTCCCAATAAAGCCTTTAGAACCCACTTGTCAACCTTTGAAATGGTAAATCTATAAACTAATGTTATAATTTATTGACCTTTGTATTTTATTGTTTTTTGTTTTACACAGGTAATTTTGGATTCCAGGGTACCACAAATGATCACACACAAAGGTAGGCAGACCAGATAATGCAATAATACAAGTTTTATATTCACACAGGAGCAGTGTGGAGTAGCGGTTAGGGCTCTGGACTCTGGACTCTTGACCAGAGGGTTGTGGGTTCAATCCCAGGTGGGGGACACTGCTGCTGTACCCTTGAGCAAGGTGCTTTACCTAGATTGCTCCAGTAAAAACCCAACTGTATAAAGGGGTAATTGTATGTAAAAATGAAGTGATATCTTGTAACAATTGTAAGTCGCCCTGGATAAGGGCGTCTGCTAAGAAATAAATAAATAATAATAACACAGGAACGTATTGTATACAGTTAACATTTCCCATTGCAACCAAGGTTTCAACTGTGCAAATACTATTTATAAAAGCCATAACACCACAAGCCAATCAATAAAACGTGATGTCTTAAACAGTAACAACAATAAAGATATCCCATTTTAAGGATAGTTGTCTTTTTTCTAGAGTTGTTTTTTGTTTAGGTGCTTAAAAAAAAGAAGCTGGGCGAGAGCATCGAGAGGCGTAGTTGTGTGTCTGGTACAGCTGTGTTTTGTATGTACGGTACAGCTGTGTTTTGTTTTACTATATTTTTGTAAATAAATTTATATATTTTTTTTATTTTCCACATTTCTTTTTTCTTTATATTAATATATAAAGGTCAAGGATGAGAAATTTAGTAGAATTTTGTATTTTTGTGTGAGTTAAGTGTACCTTACCTACGGTTTATGCCCATTTGCTTCAAATCGTCGCAAATTTGGGCATAAACGTTCTCATTTCTGACGCACGACTGCAGATTTTCCTGAACACTTCTATCTGCCCACAGAGATATTAGAGCCTCCCTTCCTCAGTGTCCCTGTTATATACTCTGCAGCAGTGAAACTGCAGAGCTGAAACGAAAGTTAGTTCATTGTTGAGTTAGCATATTGGAATCTGCGCACCCTGTTCATGGGGAGAGTTTTACTTGCAGCGAGTTTTGATAAGAACAGCATATTAATCAGCACACTAATCTCTGTCTCCGTCTTTAAAAATAATGCCCTCAGAATGTCCACACAGCCATCACCGATAGAGTACAGTAAGGTATCAATCCCCCCAAAAGAACATCTAGTATAACTGTCAGAACCACAAGCAGCCCATGAAATAATGGCTGTAACAGGTCACAGAAACGAGTCCTCTATAAAACATTATAGACTCCATCTCTATCCAACAAACGAGAATGGTCTTCACATCTTTCTAATGTCTTAACTCCTGCAATTATTGACATTCACCAGCCGTCAATAGTTGAAAATCAGCAGCAAACCTGCAAAAGCACATTCAACATTGAACCATTGAGGGTTTCACAGGAAACCTGCAATTCAACTTGAAATAAGTAAACTTAAAAAACAAACCAAAAAAAAAAACTATGAATTTTACAAAATAAATAATTAAAATATTTCAATTACTAATTGAATTCCTTTCTTTTAAGAATAAATTCATTTGTTTAATGATATTGTTAGTTATAGAATCAGTTTGTTATATTTACCTATTTTAAACTAACTTTTCTTTTTGAAAAAAACAGATGAAACAGAACGGTCGTAAATATTTTCCGTCTTAAATAAATTAAAAACGAAACTGTATTTTGATTTAATTTTTGGTTTGTTTGTTAAGAAAAAATAGTTCCCATCGCTGTTCACAGGTGGAATTATACTGTCGAAGAACCGCTGCAGCAGCACAGGACGAGCACCGCAGGACATACAGAAACAAATAAATAAAAGTTATAAATCTTAATGTTATTGCTGTTAAAACCATTAAGATGGTTATAACAGTAAAATATGGCGGGCCTTTTCCTGACCGTTAATGCCACAGCTTGTACCTCATCGATGTGTCTTACTGGGCCTGGTGCAGGCAACAGGGCCGCAGCTTGATTGGTGCCGTGTCCCCTGTGTCAATGTCATGCTGCACCAGGTAAGTCCAGCCCACTCCCTCTGGCTTTGTTGTGAAGCAGTGTTAAAACTCCAGCAACAGCTCCCGCAGCTGACCCTGTTGTTCCCTGCTAACCCCCTCACAAATGCGGCGCTTACTGCTGCTGGACTGATGGTCTGCTGGGTCGCTGGTCTGCGACAGGCTGGCGGTGGAGCTCACAGGCCTCTGCGAGGGGTTGGCTGGTCCGCCTAACTTCTGCAGATTTAGAATCCTACTGCTTGTTGCTATGTGAAGTATGCAGACAGATGTAGGGTTAAGAACCAATACTGGAATCTAAAACAGTGCACGTCATCCATAAGAGCGTGTAATACAACAAACTAATTATAGGAATGACAAAAAGTGCGTGGAATGCATCAGAGTGCGTTTTACACCGGTACGCAGTTATATCCAAATATTACGGTATTCAGTGGTGAATATGCTTCCAAAGCTATTGATAAGAGTGATTTATTCTTTAGAGGTTATGTGTCCTCCCGGATCCTTACCCGTGGTGTGCTGGGATAACACCGTCATACAAACAGAACTGTAATCAGTGATACAGTTTTTACAGACACTGTAAAGAATGCCAACATCATTATTTGGCTTGGTTAAAGCAGGCTCAGCACCTGATAAAATCATATTAAGTTCTGGCAGCAGACATCAGCTGACACGCATTACCCAGTGTCATCGCAAACAAAGAATCCTGTCGGCCTCCACAAACAGAATTGTTTTCATATTTTTATTTGAATAGCATTGCTCAGTACTTTAACTATTCCCTCAATGATCTGTCTGTTTCCTGTTTATTCCAGCTCAGTTAGTAAAGCTAAGGACCAAGGAGACATTTCTAGAGCCGTTTGTATTACTAATATGCTTAGCTTTTTACCAATGTTGATAATATAAAACACAAAAGAGGTTGTCTGTTTTAATGCAATGTTACACATTGAAATACCGCCATAAAACTCTGTTTATTCAGCTTGTTCATGTAACGGTCTTTGGGGGTAAAATGTATTTTAAAATGCTCTAGATTATCTTAAAGGAAAGGAATTTCACTATCACATTTCTTGGCTTGCATTACTGAAATAAAATGGATCAAATAACCCCTGTAGTTCTGTTTAGATTTTTACAGTTTTCTTGTGTCACACGGCAATCGTAAAGAGTGAAGCGCTCCGCCATCCCCTGGCGCGAGTTGATTTCCAAGGGAGGTTGAGCAGAATACCGTCAGCCAATGAGCAGTGAAGAAAGAAATACCGTCAGCCAGTGAGCAATGAAGAAAGAAATACCGTCAGCCAATGAGCAGTGAAGAAAGAGTGGGAGGCAAAAGAGGCTTGCAAATCAGCAGCAATTGGTATTACCTTTAAGAAAACTAATGGCTTGTAAAAAGTTGCTCTTTATTCCCATATCACCCCATTTGCCACTGCAGTATTTAGAAATATTTACCTTCATTGATTTTTCAGTTCATAATTGTTCATTCTTTTTCTAATACATACTTCCAGCCTTTTGTAATATACAGATTATTTGGGATTTATATTGGAACTGTGCTTTAAAAAAGTGACTTAATTACTTTAGGTGCTGCTCTGAAAAATATAGATTTGTATGAAATATATATATATATATATATATTTTTAAATACATAGGCCTACACCTTATACTTTGTAATTTCTGGATCTAATTTAGTCAAAAGTGTTTTAAATTTGAATATACAATTATTATTATTGTCCTGTCGGTCTTCAGAATTTCTGTGTATGTGTTGCAAACCTGACACACAACGTAGAAGCGTTTGTCATTGAGTTTCACAATTGGACGATGGCTCGCAGTTCATTATTCAATGAGGATGTTTTAATGGAGGAATTTTTCAATCATAGTATATAACACATCTTTATATGGCAGGTCCCTTTATTACAACGTGACTTTTTTTGTATATGTAAAATGTTTTTGAACTGATATCACTTTTTTTTTAGTTTTCATTTTGTTTTTTTATTTACCTTGGTTTACCCATTCATCATATCTGAGTTATAACCCTTCCTGTATGTCAAAACGTGTCCAAAAAACTTCACATAATGATATACAAAAACTGCCAACTCAGAATAAAGGGATCGGCCATGTAAGGATGTGATGTCTACAAACGTTATTTACACAAAAGGTTCACCCCTGCTAATATGTAATATTGAAGAACTGAATTATCTTATGTGCTTATGTAAAGGATGGCTAAATGTAAATATTTGTTAAAAGTTTCCATTGAGATTCCCTCACAGCACATGTGTTAATGTGTTGTGGTAAAGTTGTGCCATTAGGCTCTCACAAGGTATTCCATTTTTTAATTACGTTCTATTAATATGTGTTTTACGCGATTACCCGACCCCCACTCAGCAATGCGATCATCACTATCAATAGCTTCACTGTAACATGAATTTCATGTGAAAACAAAATATGTCTAGTAAAAGATGATTCTTGACTTTACATTTCAAAGATAGATGATTCTTAACTTTACATTTCAGAGAGGTTATAATAGCTACTGTAAGAAGTATCTTATTGGTAATAAAGTACTTTTCAACAGCGGGATTTAATGCTATGATCTCAAGGACCTTAAACAAAGGTTGTATTGATTGCACAACACAGAATTCAGGTACTGCAGCTGGTGAGATTTCAGTGGTTTATCAATGACAGTCTGGAGGTGTGCATACCTCGACTATATAATTATATTTGCAATGTATATTTATAAAACAAATGACAGTATAAACAGATTAACCTGCTTTGACATTACTCAGAAGTATGTTATGTTGTAAGATTCGCGGGGAAGCTCTGATGTAGCTCTGTTCCCTTTCCCTGATTCTCATTTTTGTTACCGAGTTTCATTGGCCCTTACGTTATTTGTTATTTGTTTTAATGTAGTGAGATATGCATTTCTTTATGGGATATTGGCAATGGGATTACAGAAGATAAGGAAGTATATATGTGTCTCAGTAAATAATGATTTCTCAGTGTGACTCTTGAATTGGATGCATTTTGACACATGCACGACGTTAATCAAACCAAATTGACATTGGCACACCCCCTCTAGGCATTCCACCTGGAGCGCATTTCCAAAATCTATAAAACGAAAGCATGATGACATCAACATTCTAGAAAAAGAACATAGTGTCACTGTAATATGAACTTCAAATTAAAATAAAATGTCTGGTAAAAAATGGACAATTCTAAACACCAAAACAATTCAGTTGTCAGAAGTCTTCAGTTTGTCCATGGAATTCGACGCCTTTTGACCCATAGAATGATCAAGCAAGAGTGACACTGGCCTTATTCCTGATTGGCTGAGACAATCTGTGAGGTTTATAATAATAATAATAATAATAATAATAATAATAATAATAATAATAATAATAATAATACCTTATTTTCTCTTGTAAAACTAACACTTTAGAGGCTAATATTTATTAATTTAGAACATTTTTAGAGCCTGTGGCAATGTGCCCCGCCCCTGTGTGCATTTGTGTGTTATATGTTGTATGTTGCGTGCGTGTGTTAATGTTGGTGTATAGTCATTGGTACACGGGATATAAACGGGTCTGTGTTTCACGTGTGATTTAAAAAGTGTAGATTTGTATTTAGGCACGAGGAGAGCACAAATCACTTCACGTGCTGGTTAAAAGTAATATGTGAGCACGGGGTTGCACAGAATTAATTCACGTGCTGGGATTCAAGTGAATAATTAATTAGTAATTGAATCCCAGCACAACAGTATATATAGATGCACATTTTCATTCAGTCGGGGTTGGGTGTTCGGTGAGTGGAGAACGGGATTGGAGACGGAGGTAATTGTAAATTGTAAAAGTAAATAGTTAGAGTATCTGCTCACCGTGTTTGTTTGTCTGTGTAGTCCGTTTTGTTTGTCTGTTTATTTTGGCGTCAAGTGCCGTGTCCTGTTTTGTATTCCGTTGTTTAAACCTTTTATTTTGTTATTAAACGCTGAGTGCAGCCATTGCACTCGGCTCATCATCACAACCACCGTCTCTGTGTATTCCTTTCTGGTCTGACGCCACCCACTCTGGCAGTCTTTGTGACACGTGGTGTCATCGTGGGATAGCCGCGCCTCCAAGCGTCAGACCAGGAGGGGTTTTGTTTAAAAAAAAAAAAAAAATATATATATATATATATATATATATATATATATATATATATATATATATATATATATATATAATGGCAGAAGACGCCACAAAATGGCGGGACTGGTTCCTGGAGAATGCTGGGCTGGAGGCCCAGTCTCTGCCCATAGTCGTCCAGGCCCTGTGGATGATGGACAGTGAGATATGGGAGGCCTATCAGCAGGAACACACCCCAAACACCTTGGAGGAAGGTGTGGAGTTTCTCCTCAGCTACCTGGAGGCAACGATAAACGGAACAGCAGCCCAGGTAGCAGGACCACCAGCAGAGGAGTACCTGCTGTCCCCATCTCCACCAGCAGAGGGTGAATGCCTGCTGGTTTTGCCTCCACAGCCCAAGCGGGAGGCAGAGACAGATAAAGAGGTGAAGGACAGGGAGGAGGAGTGCCGCCTAAGGGCCAGGCATCCACGGCGATGTAACAAGCCATCGCCGGGGTGCCTCCTCTGCGACCAGGATCACCTGTTCGCCCACTGTCCCTTCCGCAGTTATGGGGAGGAGCCTGAGCGTCCACAGCCCAAGCGGGAGGAGCCTGAGCATCCACAGCCCGAGCGGGAGGAGCCTGAGCGTCCACAGCCCAAACGGGAGGAGCCTGAGCGTCCACAGCCCAAGCGGAAGGAGCCTGAATGTCCTACGCCTGAGTGGAAGGAGCCCGAACATCCTACGCCTGAGTGGGAGGAGCCCGAACGTCCTACGCCTGAGTGGGAGGAGCCCGAACGTCCTACGCCTGAGTGGGGGGAGCCCGAACGTCCACAGCCCAAGAGGGGGGAGTCGGTGCGTCCACAGCCCAAAAGGGAGGAGTCGGTGCGTCCACAGCCCAAAAGGGAGGAGTCGGTGCGTCCACAGCCCAAAGGGAGGCAAGTCAGGGCTTCCACAGCTCTGGGACCCAAGCCACCAGCAGAGGGAAAATGCCTGCTGGTTTAGCCCCAAGAGCCGGAAGGGGAGGAGTTACAGGCCCAACCCCCTGAAAATTTTTTGGGGGGAGAGGGGCAGGAGGCTGGTGTCCCCCAGCAGCCTCTATTCATGCTGCTGAAGGCAGCACGGCGCGCACCAGCCCAGCCGCCACAGCGGAGGGAGCCAGCGCCGCCAAGAGCAGAGGAGCTGCCTCTGCCTCCGCCACCTCCACCGGCAGGAACAGAGCAGCAGGAGCTGCCTCTGCCTCCGCCACCTCCACCGGACGGAGCAGAGCAGCAGGAGCTGCCTCTGCCTCCGCCACCTCCACCGCTTCCTCCACTAGGAGCAGAGCAGCAGGAGCTGCCTCTGCCTCCACCACCGCCAGGAGCAGAGGAGCTGGAGCTGCCTCTGCCTCCACCACCGCCAGGAGCAGAGGAGCTGGAGCTGCCTCTGCCTCCACCACCGCCAGGAGCAGAGGAGCTGGAGCTGCCTCTGCCTCCACCACCGCCAGGAGCAGAGGAGCAGGAGCTGCCTCTGCCTCCACCACCACCAGGAGCAGAGGAGCAGGAGCTGCCTCTGCCTCCACCACCGCCAAGAGCAGAGGAGCAGGAGCTGCCTCTGCCTCCGCCATGACCACCAGCAGAGGGTGAATGCCTGCTGGGTCCCTGTCCACCAGCAGAGGGTGAATGCCTGCTGGTATCACTTCCCCCACCAGCAGAGGATGAATGCCTGCTGGTATCACTTCCCCCACCAGCAGAGGATGAATGCCTGCTGGTATCACTTCCCCCACCAGCAGAGGATGAATGCCTGCTGGTATCACTTTCCCCACCATCACGAGGAGAGGAGCGGGAGCTGCCTCTGCCTCCATCACCATCAGGGGGAGAGAAGCAGGAGCTGCCTCTCCCTTCACCAGAAAGACCAGGACGTGAAGCTGGCGGCCCTCAGCAGCCCTTGCAAAGGCTGCTGAGGGAAGCATGGGGAAGAACCGCCCGGCCGCAGAGGCCGAGAAGAGGGCCAACACCCGCACCCCGGCTGGTCCTGACTCCCTGCCACGCTTCACCCAAGGATGCCTGTCTGGCATCACCTGGGGCTGCCTGCCGCGCCGCATCACCTGGGGTGGCCAGCCGCGCCGCATCGCCTGGGGTTGCCAGCCGCTCTGCATCGCCTGGGGCTGCCTTTTGCTCCACACAGGGTGCAGGGTGCGAGGGAGAAGTGGAGCTCCCGCTGCCGCCTCTATGGCCAGGGGCTCCCCTCCCAAGTTCGCCTTCCGAGGGTCCACTGCTGCTGCCGTCGCCTCCTGAGGGTCCGCTGCTGCTGCCGTCGCCTCCCGAGAGTTTGCTGCTGCTGCCGTCGCCTCCCAAGGGTCCGCTGCTGCTGCCGTCGCCTCCCGAGAGTTTGCTGCTGCTGCCGTCGCCTCCCAAGGGTCCGCTGCTGCTGCCGTCGCCTGGGGTCGCCAGGGATCCTGCTTCGCCTGGGGTCGTCGAGGGTCCTGCGTCGCCTGGGGTCGCCGGGGCTTCTGCTTTGCCTCGGGTCGCTACACTGTGGCCAGTGCTCCATGAAGGGGAGCTGCTGGCTATGAAGAAAGGGGGGGAGGTCAGGAGACCAGCTCCCCCAGCTGCATTTCCGTGGCAGGAAACATGGTGGCCGGAGCCCCACGGAGGGGAGCTGGCGGCCACAAAGAAGTTGGGGGAGGTCAAGAGACCAGCTTCCCCAGCCGCACTTTCGCTGCCGGAGATCGGGGGAGAGGTCAGGAGACCACTTTCCCCAGCAGCAGTTTTGCTGCAGGAGTGGACCAGCATGCTGTCAGCCGTGCCACTACCAGCAGGGGTGCTGACAGCATTGCCAGCCATGGGCCCACTGAAGCCTCCCTTCCCAGCCCGAGACTTTGTCCTGGACTGCTGGGTTTTTAAGGGGGGAGGTGGCCGTTGAGGCCATGTGTGCTGCGCACAAGGGGGGGTATATGTGGCAATGTGCCCCGCCCCTGTGTGCATTTGTGTGTTATATGTTGTATATTGCGTGCATGTGTTAATGTTGGTGTATAGTCATTGGTACACGGGATATAAATGGGTCTGTGTTTCACGTGTGATTTAAAAAGTGTAGATTTGTATTTAGGCACGAGGAGAGCACAAATCACTTCACGTGCTGGTTAAATGTAATATGTGAGCACGGGGTTGCACAGAATTAATTCACGTGCTGGGATTCAAGTGAATAATTAATTAGTAATTGAATCCCAGCACAACAGTATATATAGATGCACATTTTCATTCAGTCGGGGTTGGGTGTTCGGTGAGTGGAGAACGGGATTGGAGACGGAGGTAATTGTAAATTGTAAAAGTAAATAGTTAGAGTATCTGCTCACCGTGTTTGTTTGTCTGTGTAGTCCGTTTTGTTTGTCTGTTTATTTTGGCGTCAAGTGCCGTGCCCTGTGTTTTTGTCTGTTCAAACCTTTTATTTTCTGTTCTGTTATTAAATGCTGAGCGCGGTCACGCGCTCAGCTTAACCAAAACCCCAAATCTCTGTCTGTGTATTTCCTGCATCTGGTCTGACGCCACCCACTCCGGCCGTCTTTGTGACAGAGCCATATAAGTTGCTATGAGAAAACGTACATCATCGAGATTGAAATGAATTGCATAATTGTAACTTTTTTAGTTCAAATGCATTGATAAAATGCTATCCTAGTGATGCTAAACGGCATATAAAATAAAACCAAATGTACTGAACTTCAATCCACAGTCAACAAAATAGTAATTATATTTTAAAATAGTAAGCTGTAATAGTACCAGTGCTGAGTCAAGAGTTAATTGAAAGTTCAACGGCATGTTTTATGGTTTTTATGACCTCAGATTGGCAGTAAACGTACATTTCATGGGGCTCAGCTTTCCACTGCCATAGATGTTCTGTGTGTAAATATTGGCCATGAAATGTTCATTTGACACTGATCTACAACTGGATGTGCGACAACATTTTAGAATATTTTTTGACATTCTATCTGGTTTGCACAATAAAAAGTGTATTTAGCTTTGAAAGTGTTTAGCAGAATTTAAGACATAAAACATAAAACATTATAAACAAAAGGCGTCCATTTGGTCAGTCAGTGCTTGTCCAGTTCTGGTTAATTTCCCCACAAGCCTGATGGTGGTCTGCACATGCTAAGATTTTGGTCTGAAAAAGTCAAAAACATTCTCTGCTCTGAGAATACTACTTGCAGAAATTACTGCCTCAAAAACTATACTATTGTCTTGGTTTGCTTCAGATCTTGGATACTGCCTACTGTGACAATGTGCTCACTTGTAAAAATACTTTTTAGTTAGACCTACCTCAATAATTGGTATTTTCCATGTATATTTACCATCTTAGGTCTAACTGAGTATAATCTTAAATCTCAACTTCAAGCCCAGTGTTCGCCACTCCAATCATGACCGCTGTCTTTCCAGGTTAAGCACTTCCAGTCCCCACAGCTGACATTCCGACCTACAACTGGGCATCAGCCGCCCTCAATGGTCCACAGCAAGCGCCTGTAGTCAGAAATCAAGTCCAGCCACCACATATGGTTTCTACTTTTGATATTTGTGCAACATTGAGGGCTAGATTCTCAAAGCTATTTTCCAAGCTCATATAATTTTATTTTTCGAATAGGCACATTTTCAAATTCAGTTCTAATTTGGACTGCTTGCAAGTACTAAGAAATGGCTGAGTTGTTGTTTCTGTCAAGTAAAATTTTTTGAAACAGGCTTCATACTGCTATTTTACCGGACTTTCCCGTCCTGTACACTTCCAGTTTTCAATGCTACTGAATCATGTGCCAATCTCCGCCCCTCATTCATTACGTCTTCTGTTTCAGCGGCTCCATTGCTCGCACCAGCCCAGGCAGCTCCGGCCCCGCCCCCATCTATTAGCATTCCAGAGTATAACCTAGTTACAGCATCTGCTTCAGGCTCCCAATCAGCAGCCGCCATCCGACGTCACGCCATCTCCCCATTGATCCAAAGGCAAGTAATAGAAGAAAGCCAAGTTCCACACACGAGACGCACCCCCTCGCGGTTACTGACACACATACGCTAAGCAGTCACAGACACATATACGTTCTGCACCAACCCACAGTCACAGAAACACATATGCTCTACAGTGTCGCACAGTGACAAACTCATCCTACTTTAAAAGCCTTGGTTGGCCCCCTTCGTAATCTCCCTCTGTCACATTCATATGCAAAAATCTTTGTTCTGCTTTCTTCTAACCCAAATTTCGGGGAAAGCCCTTATCATCGATTTTTCCGCCCCAAGAGGCATTTCCACTCCAGTCTCAACGCCCTATTTCTCCCTTCGTTACATTACAGCTTCCGACGCTATTAAATCCATTAAAGCAGCAGACCACGGTGCCTGGCTCGCAAAAGCGGATATTTTATACGCTTCTAAATCATGCCCATTCATCCCTCCCTCTACCACCTGTTCGGGATCTGCGGGGAAGACAACTTTCTCCTTATATCCTCACCTTCGGACCCCCCCCCCCCCCCCCCCGCCGCTCAAGCAATCTTCAATCTGTGATCCCTGTTTTCTTCAGTAGGCGTCCCACTCTCAAGATAAACCATCGGCCCGACTAGAATTCCTCGGAATCTCCGAAGCCAGCCTCCCACTTGACAATCCTGGAACGCATTAACAACTTCCAACTATCAAAATCAATCTCTAAACGCAACCCGTTATCTCCCTTCGGCCACTTCAATTTCGCAATTTGCATTATTCCCAAGGCAGAACATTCATATCGTGCCTTCTCGCTCTCGCCTCAACTGCAAAAACCTGGATTCTCACATAAAAATATCTTTCAGAAGCAAAAAACCCTCCTCCAGAGCTTCCAACTCTCCAGCTTTCCTCCAAGGTAGCCATTTCCAGTCAAGGCTAATGCTAAATCTAATATGTCCATTCATCCTCTCAAATACTACAAGCATTAATATATGGTGAGAGACGTGGTACGAGACTGGAAATCTGTCTTGATTATGAGTTAAGGAGTTCCACTATTAGGAGAATGACTGGAGTTGTGAAACGCAAATCTCTGAATGTGAGTTCATCTTTTGCATTCCAAGCAGACATGATAGTAGCAAACCGCTGATCGATCCTGTATTAACTAACACATAGGGTGGTCGGCATCTCATCTCTCTAGACATCAGTGGTACACCTTGCTGCAACACTGGAACAATTAACGAATGAAGTTCCAGCAGCTCATCTTCAATTGTTTGGATATCAGTTTTCCACAATGTCATTATTCAAGCTCGCCATCTTCCAAGCATCTACAATAATGCAGCCATCGTCTGACTCTCCGAGGAATCACCAAGAACACCCCTGCATCTCCTTCCAGACTTCCTATAATTGCTCCAAAAGCATCATTGCCAGACACTGGTTCTCTTCTCACCTCACCGCTCTTGTCATCAGAGCAGGTCTTTCTCTCCAATTCCACACCACACACTCCTTTAGGATTGGTACAGCCTTTTCAGCAGTCAGAGCCCACCTCAGCCATCGCCTGATCAAAACCATGAGGCGTTGGTCCTCTTCAGCAGTCAACTCCTACATCCGATCACTGCCATCCGATATCACTGCAGCACATCAGTCTATAGCTAGTACGCCCAGAGTGGGGGCGCCCTCTCTGCCAGGACCACCAGAGGTTTTCCTCCTAACAGAGGGTTTTTTCCTCTCCGTCAAGTGGATGGCCATCACATAGCTAGTTCCCTTAACCATTTAATTGTTTACTTATTTTGTTTGTCAATGTTTGTCTCCTTGCTTTTATGTTATACATTGGCATGCGGTATTTGTTTGTCTTAAGAACGTTTACAAGCAAGAGGAGACAATTTGGCCCATCTTGTTCCTTAGGTTGTTAGTAGACAGGTTTTCACAGGTGCGGGTTCAGCGGGAAGCCATCTTATTTGGGGGATAGTGGTTCCCACTTCCATGAACTAGAGTTCCCATAACTCCACAGGTTCTTCATGCAGTCAGAAGGGACCACCGGCCACACTATTCTTTCACAGCTCATGTGCTTTATCTTGCCTTATGAAAGAAGGCTTTGTTTTACTTCCTCCTTTATCCTCCTGGGACGTGGCCCTCATACTCTTAGTGCTCGAGTCCCGTAACTTGTGTTCTTTCAGATTCTCTTTTGTCCCTTACGTCAGGCTTCATATGAGCCGTTCCGTCCTCTGAGGGTCGAACCCGGTTGCTAACTGGAACCCAGTCGCGAGGCCGAGCCTATAATGACTCTCAGAGAAGTCAGAGGACTCTGTTTTCAGGGTCCCGGAGGCCGATAGGGCCAGACTCGACTCCATAAGGAAGGCTCTCTCGATTGGAGTCCGACCCATCCTTTTCTCTCTCTCTCCCCTTCTCTAGAGGCCGAGCCTCCAATCCTTAGTTGCAAAACACTCCCTTCCTCTCACAGCCCTGGTTCCTGCTCCGTGAATTAAAATAATTATTCATAATCTGTCATTTAATTGATGTAATAGTTGTCAATAATTTAGCAGCTATTCAGTATATTATAGCACTGAATGAAATTGCTATCGGAAAAAAAGAAGGCAGTCTTGACAACAGAGCACGGTTGAATAGTCGTCAGGCTCTTTATTTGAAGCAGAAGGTTCACAACAAATAACACAGCTCACAGCACACGATTCTCCACTCTCTGAATCCACACACACACATGATGCACCCTCTTTTATTCCCCCTAAGACCCAGACACAGAAAACACAAAGTTACAATTATGTAACTAACAACATTGTAACGACTATAACATTCCTCACCCAATCAGAGTCCTGTATAGCTGCATGGGGGTCACGTGAACAGCACCTGGTGACCCCTGGGTAGACTGCCTGACTCATCGCCAAGACCCAGCATCCTGCCACATGGTGCAAGTAGTCAAGACCCGCAAGTTAACCGTTCTGGAATGCAATACAATCACAAGCAAATCCAGTCCTCCTGCACCCACCACTACAATATTATCAGAAGTTCTAAATGTTTTACTACTTTTAGTTTTAGTGACTTCTAAGGGCATCTATGCATCGGCTGTTTTGGAAAATGATACATCGATGGTAAAAAGCATTGTCCCATATTTCTGCTGGGGTAGATCTATACTTTTTTTTATTTAATCAATGCATTTTTTTATTAATTAAAAAAAAAATGTGTTGATGTAGATGTAGTTAAGATTTGAAAAATAGTATATACAGTCCGGAATTATCTTACCTCCAGAATTATTGGCACCCCTGATAAAGATGAGCAAGAAAGACTGTATAAAATAGATAATACCAGTACTGAGCTATATTGTAATTTTCCAATATGTGGAATATATTTGACTTTATTAATGATTCAATGGAATCAACCAAAATTACACATTTCTCAAATTATAAATTTATTTCCAAAAAAATGAAGTGTCACAATTATTGGCCCCCTTGATTTCAGTATTTTGTGCGCCCTCCCCTTGCAAGGATAACGGAGTCTTTTTCTATAATGTTTAATGAGATTTGAGAACACATTGGGAGGGATCTTAGACCATTCCTCCATACAGAATCTTTCCAGATCCTTGATATCCTTCGGTCTGCGCTTATGGACTGCCCTCTTCAATTGAAACCACAGGTTTTCAATGGGGTTCAAATCCGGAGCCTGAGATGGCCATTGCAAAATGTTGATTTTGTGGTCAATGAACCATTTCTTTGTGGATTTTGATGTGTGCTTGGGGTCATTGTCTTGCTGGAAGATCCACTTGTAATCAAGTTTCAGCCTCCTCGCAGAGGCAACCAGGTTTTTGGCTAAAATGTCCTGGTACTGGGTAGAGTTCATGATGTTGTTGACCTTAACAAGGGCCCCAGGACCAGTGGAAGCAAAACAGCCCCATAACATCAAAGATCCACCACCATATTTTACAGTAGGTATGAGGTTCTTTTCTGCACACGAATCCTTCTTTCGACACAAAACCCACCGCTGGGGTGCGTGGCCAAAGAGCTCTATTTCCGTCTCATCTGACTATAGCACCCGGTTCCAGTCGAAGTGCCAATGCCGTTTCAACAAACTCCAGGCGCTTATGTTTGTTGGTTGCTTCAATAAAGGCTTTTTTTCTGGCAACCCTTCCAAATAGCCTATTGGCATGGAGGTGGCATCTAATTGTAGATTTGGAGACTTGGTGACCCCAAGATGCAACCAAGTTCTGTAATTCTCCAATTGTGGCCCTTGAATTTCCCTTTGCCTCCCAAACCATCTGCCTCACTGTGCGTGGGGGCAAGATACACTTGCATCCTCTACCAGGCAAGTTTACCACTGTTCCAGTGGTTTTGAACTTCTTAATTATTGCCCTAATAGTGGTAAGTTTTTTAGCTATTGTTTTCTACCCATTGCCTGATTTATGAAGGCCAACAACCATTTGTTTCTTTTCATTTGTGAGTTCTTTGCCTTTCCCCATGGTGATGGATGACAAATGGATTTCATATGTGTGTTACCTCATTTTTATACCCCAGTGAAACAGGAAGCCATGGAAGGCCACAATACAGTTCCTTAAGACTGAGATGAACTTAAAGAAGAAGAATGTTAATGCAGATTTAATTTTGTTTGATTTTATTTATAATAATCTTTAGGGGTTCCAATAATTCTGGTTTTCCCATATATTTGAGCATAAAATATAGCTCATTACCTGTGTTGTTTATTTTATACAGCCTTTTTTGCTCATCTTTATCAAGGGTGCCAATAATTTTGGAGGTGACTATATATATATATATATATATATATCTATATATATATATATATATATATATATATATATATATATATATATATATTATAGTTGTATTGTAATTAAATAGCTTCTTACTAATTAAAGATGTGCGCTTATTTGATTTGTAGCTAGTGTTTGCTGAAGTTCATCTGAAACTATTTTTCCTCATTATATAATTAGTCTTTAATAGGGGCTCTGTAATACTTGTGGTTAGAATGGTTAGAATAGATTTACTTAGTGACCACCTAGTCTTTCAACCTTGTGATCTTAGAATAAAATATTAGTTATTTGCGATTTTAACTAGCGACGTCTCTAATGTTCATTTAATATGCATTTTTTTTTAACCTTGTAAATAAAACTAGAACCACAAGTTGGCAAATGTTATATTTTTCACTGTATATGGTTACCATATGACTACATGTACACTAGGACAGTTCGGTATTTTCAACTCACACCCCAATGCATTCTGGTGAGTGTAGTCTGGCTGTGAAAGGTACCTAAGACAGGTAAAACATACCTCAGTTTATCAATTCCTTGTTCCTGTGTGCTGAGTTGGTTAAGTGGAAAAGATCCCATTGCTTACCTTACAGCTGTGCTTGAGTCATGGTGTTCTCAATGTGCTCACAATATTGTTTAACTGGAGATTGTTCACAAAATGTAGCTGACGCATCTCTTACTGATCAGCAACCTTGCGAGGTACCAGGGAGCTTTTCAATGGGACCAACCGTAGCATTGAGAAAAGAGAAAAAATCCACCACAGAGCCTTAGAGAAGATGCTTGCAAACTATTTTTATTTTCAGAACTACCAGCGCTTATACAGGAACTACTTCACAATGAATTCATATTGTATGAATCTCTTATCTACTCTTCAGCTTGACTCTTCTGCTGCTCTTCTACTCTTCTTTAACCTATTGAAACAAAAGTAAATGCACCATTAAATACTGAGCAAAAACACACATAATATTAGTGTTTGACCAATAATTTAATACATGCTGGAACATATAACACAGCACCTTGCTTGATACAGCTATCTGATTTATACACAATCCAGTAATTTAGCAAACAAACCAAATAATATTTTGGATGTCAAAATCATTATCTAACACATGGGGCCCCAGCAATGGCTGCAAGCTCTATGCTCATGCAGTCCAGTTAGGATTGCTTAGACAGTGTTAAGAGTTCCCAATATTATCACAAAGTGTCCAGCATGTGATTCAGCAGGCCTGTTTCAGTAGCCTTTATGGGGCTCTGCACACTGGCAGTTTGCGGCAGAGATTTAGAGGTGTGGCCTCATTTACACATGATCTTGCGGGACATTTCATGGACCTGTTAAACATTAAATAAACCTATGTAGTCAGTATTTCAGAGCACTATAAAGCCTAAACATAGTGGTACTTGCTTCCTTATTAAAACAGTGCTGTCATTTGTTAAAGGCAAGCATGCAGATATCCCCCTGCAGTTGCTGCCGACATTCTCTGTCTGGTGTGTGGAGTTGCCCATACACTGAGTCTGCGTGTTCTGCATCCACTGAATTGGTTGGAAGTGTAAGGCAAAGCTTTGCCAAGTTATACAGATGTGGAAATCGATTAGAAACAGCCCAAAAACTCGGTTACACAAGGGCATCTGGCATACTTTAATAAAGGCAATATGTGCAGCACGTTCATTGTCATATTATTTGTCCCATCTTGCCTATCAAGAGTCTTGTTACTAATGCATTTGGCACCCTGGCATTGTCGTCACTTGCGGCTGGCACTGGGGTCGCTACCTTCAGCTGTGGGCACCTGCTTTGCACTCTTCTACTGTTCAAAATGTTTCTGGCTAGTTCTTCGGCTAGCTGCATATAAAATTTCTCCTTGTTATCTTGTTGGTCATGCATGCCTTGTGAAGAATAAAAGAGTTGATGGCTGCGAGATCCAATACATTTTAAAACACATGATCAAGCCACATGAATGAATGTTTCAGTGCCATCTATTTAGGAAAATTCATAAACGCACAGCCCCGTTTCTGCCAGACAGGCGGAGTAAATTCAATTTAAAAACTGCAAATGGTCAAATTGACTGCTGTGTGCTAAAAGCGACGAAGGAAAATGGTAAGTGACTGCCTGCATGGGAAAGCCTAATTCCGCTAGTTTAGCTGGCAACCCTGGTTGAAAGATGCTGTGTCTGCGCTCCGGTCGAGCTGACAGTGACAAAGTATTGATTTGCTAGTTTTGTTGGATAATAAAATCAGTTTTGGACCAATTGTGCCTGCTATAGCTAGAAGCTGATTGACTGATGATACTGAATCGTTTTCTAATTGGAAAAAAATAATTGTTTAGATATCTCACATGATATACAATGGTGGTGTAGTGAGAATGTAGTCCGGAAACTGTGTGTGACATCCCTACCACTGTGATTTCATCTTTTAACTTACCTTTCCCAGATCACGGCTTTTAGTCCTCAGCTTGTTGACCTGGGATTCAGCGATATCAGCGCGCTCCTCACTCTCCTCAAGCTCGTGCTGCACCTTCCTGTACCTAGACAGGTGGGTGTTGACTTGTTCCTCCTAAAAGGCAAATACATGAAACTTCTTGAGGGACTTTTTAATGGAAATAAAGCTTCTTAGTACAAAAACAAAATATATTCTTGTCCAAAAAAAAAGTGATATATAAAAAAACATCACTTACAGCTTCCTCAGCCTGCCTCTTGTAAGCCTTCACTTTCATTTGCAGCTTATCAACCAGATCCTGGAGTCTGGCGATATTCTTCCTGTCTTCTTCAGCCTGCAGGCAAATTATTATTATTATTATTATTATTATTATTATTATTATTATTATTAGGAATAATGTACACCCAACTGTGCAATATAAGGCTGTAATTCTATCAATGCACTAGCTCAAGTAATTTATCAATGCTACCAGAAACCTGAGAGGAGAAAATCCACAGAAACTGGTGTATTACCTGGTAGGTGAGCTCCTTGGCCCTTCTTTCATATTTCCGGACTCCTTTAACTGACTCAGCACTACGTCTTTGTTCAGCTTCAAGCTCATTTTCCAGCTCGCGCACCTGGAAATTATTGCAACTATTAAACCCAGTTCAGTTTCTTGTACAAGGGAATTATTAGTCTGTATGTTCAGCTCACCCTGGTCTCCAGTTTCTGGAGCTGTTTCTTTCCACCCTTCATGGCCAGCTGCTCAGCCTCATCCAGACGGTGGGTCAGGTCCTTCACTGTCTGCTCCATGTTCTTCTTCATTCTCTCCAGGTGAGAGCTGGTGTCCTGTTCCTTCTTGAGCTCCTCTGCCATCATGGCAGCCTGATATTTGAATAAAATATATGAATGGAATGAAGTGATTTAGAACTGTAGCAGCAGTAGGAGTGGGGGATTGTAAGGGATTTAGCCACTGGAGCTAAACGCAATAGCTTGATGGTGGAGCTCTGACCCTGAACACTATATTAGTTAGTAAAAGTGGCCACAGCCAGAATCAGAAATGTATACCTTAAACTGGTGGCTTTGTCACATTTGGTGAGGTAGACAAAGAAGTAAGTGAAAAAAGATTATATTCTGGCTAAGCAGAAGTCAAGCAGGCAGACAGACATACGGACAGACACTGCGACTCACATCGGTAATAGATTTCTTGGCTTTTTCTTCTGCATTTCTTGCTTCCTGGATGGCATCCTCCACCTCACCTTGCAGCTGGGTAATGTCAGACTCAAGCTTCTTCTTGGTGTTGATAAGACTGGTATTCTGTCAAGGTAAAGGTTCTAAGTTGATAACAACTGATAAATATAAAAACTAACAAGAATTTAGAAACTAGGTGGGAAACAAAATCTTCCAACCTGGGAGTGCAGCAGCTGCACACGCTCACTGGCATCAAGGAGCTCCTGTTCAGCCACTTTGCGGCCTCTCTCTGTCTGTTCCAGGACAGCCCTCATCTCTTCAATTTCAGCCTGCATCAGGGTGTTCCTGCGTTCCACCATGGCGAGCTGTTCCTTCATGTCTTCCTGTCCTCGGAGAGCATCGTCAAGGTGCAGTTGGGCATCCTGGACAGAAATCAGTAAAATCATTAGGAACATTTTTAAGACAATGGAAGTGTACTTTAGTAGCTGCAATGACAGAAACAGTCCGCACCTTGAGTTGACCTTGGACGTTCCTCAGTTGTTTCTGAGCTTCAGCTGCTTGGCGGTTGGCGTGACTCAGCTGAATTTCCATTTCATTCAGATCTCCCTCCATCTTCTTCTTCACTCTCAGGGCATCGTTGCGGCTCCTAATTTCAGAGTCGAGAGTGCTCTGCATAGAGTCTATCACTCTCTGACTGTTTCTCTTCAGCTGTTCAAGCTCCTCGTCTTTCTCGGCGATCTTTCTGTCAATCTCAGACTTCACCTGGTTCAGCTCAAGCTGGACGCGAAGAATCTTTGACTCCTCATGCTCCAACGTGGCCTTTTAAAAAAACATACAATGTAAAAGCTGTTAAAACATGTCTGTGTGTTTACATTCCTCCAACTGAAGGAAATACATTGATTCAACTAGCCTAGCTTTTGTTATAACCAAAGCATTTTAATTTCTAAAGTTACGAAAAAGTTTTGCAATATTGTACCTAAAAACTTGAGAGCATACTGAAGTCGTCTCCAATTATACCAATTAAACAATATTTAATTCAAAAGAATTGTAATTACATGAACCTGCTCCTATGCTAATGCGATTGCATGGATATATTTTTATGTTTTGCAATGAAAATATGTTGCAAGAATAGCAAATAACTGATTCGTCACGTAAACATGATCTTTCTGTAGCCCTAACTGAAGAGCTAGAGCTGTGAAAACAGGGATATGTATTTCTTCATCGAGTTTAATCAGAGATTACATCTTGCTAGGACTACAACCCCACAATGCAATGCAGGTATGACACATTCCTGAGGAAAAGCTGAAATCAAAATGATTTCATATCAAAAAGATAAAACAAAGGTAAGACAAATAATAACTTATACAATATGAATAGGTTTGAGCACGATATATATTAAATCACACTGACGGTTACTGATTGACACATGTAAAGGGCAGCCGGTGTTGAGTAAGTTACAGATTATATTCAATTTAATTAATACCTAACAATTGCACATTTCTTAAAGGTAATCTCTCAGAAAATACGAGTGTTTGCACACCCATATTAAAAACAATGGAGATGAGAAGGTGTGTGTTTTTAAAGAATTACCTCTGCTTCCTCCAAGGCGGTTTGGATTTCTGACTTTTCAGTTTCAATCTGCTTCTTTGACTTCTCCAGTTCATGAATAATTTTCCCACCCTCACCAATCTGTTCAGTCAGATCAGAGATCTCCTCTACAAGATGAAGAAGATGAAGAATGTTGTTAATATCAGAATCCAAGATTTAACTGGGTGGTTTTCATATATAATATCAGATTGATTGCAGGTTCTGAGCACATCAAAGCAGTGTAACACAAGAGCACACTATAATAGTAAATGGGACTCAGTTGTCCTTGAGCATACATGTTCTGTTTAAAGCATGTTGTTTACACTGTTAAACTTAGGACTTGTGGTTTATAAAGAATTACATGCCGTAAAAGCCTACACATGCTTTGCTTATATGGAATATCATACTTTAAACCAAATTCAGTAAAAATATTTATAGTTAGGAGCTTATCCAGCATTTCATAGTATATATATATATTTAAGTTTTTACATTATTTTTCAAAAATGGGTATTTTCACATGGAAGTAAATATTACACAACATTTCCTACATTTCACTGGAATCGTAAAATCTGTAGTGACCGTGACAAAATACAGCCTTACACATAATGCTCCCTGCCTCATCTACCTAGCCAGGGAGCAGTCTGTTTGTATCCTTCTCTTTCATTGAGGGGTGTCTCTGATTTTACTTGCTGGGGTAGTGACCTTGCTATTTTTATTAGTAACATTCATGCAAATACCCTACGGCATGCAATGCAAGGGGGCTTACGCTGTAAATTCTTGTTCTCCCGTTTAAGGGTTTCAAGGTGGTCCAAAGCTTCTTCATAGGAGTTCTTCATCTTGAAAAGCTCAGTGCTGAGAGAGCGAGCCTCTTTCTGTGCAGCCTCCAGCTCTGCCTGGCTTTCTTCAAATTTCTGCTTCCAGTCAGCTAGAACCTGAATGAATATGTCTCATAAATATACATCAAAACCTTGCCTCACTTATTTTCTTGAGGGATTCATATATTAAATATATACTGCAGACTCAGCCATAGTGGAAAATTAAATGCCCCTCGGGAAGTCTATTGTTACCTCCAGGGTACCTGTGGCTTCGGGCATTATAGCCCCTGTCTGTAACAATAGTCTTCCCTCGGGTCAATATCTATACTATAATTATAGTGGCGCAGTAACACCACTATAGTTAGGGTTGAGTTGGATGTTTAATGTTAAACCCCAATTTCTGTACTTTAATAACTTTGACCCCGTTCAATGGATTTGCACGAAAATTTGGATGTGTGGCCCCTTTGGTTAAATCTCTTGATGTGGACCATTTCTTTCTGCTCGGATATGAGGAGATCCAGATAGTGAAGAAAAAAAATCTGTGTTTTTTGCTGTTTTTATTTGCCGGTCTCTAGCTCCAAAAATGGTTTGGAATTTTTGTTTCACAATTTTACGGTACAAGAGGCCTGACCCAAAATAGTGCATTTTCTGGTTTGGTGAAAAAATATTAATCTGTTCCTGAGTTATAGGGATTTTAAATTTTGGTTCTGAGCATGCTCAGTACAGCTCATGTAGTTAGATATTTGATCTCGAAAATTGAATTGGTCTCACAACAAATTATCCTATTTTGCAAGGGTCTAATCTTTTGTCAAAAAAAAAAATCTTTGATTTGAGGCGGACATTTTTTTTCACTTTTTAAAAATAAAAAACTGAAACTACCTGAAAATCGTATATCTTTAGTAAATGACATGTCTGTATATAACTGGGACTCCATAACAGTTGACTTTTCATTTTGTGAATGGCAAATGAGTTTATTTTACATTTTAAAATCTTTTTCGACACTCAACTAGGAACAATAGGAATTGTTCTCACGAAAAAAGCAGATGTTCTGGTGAAAACAGAAGTACTGTTTACTCAAAAAGGAATTTAGAATGTCATTTCTTGTGTTGTGATGGGGGTCTACTTTCGTGAAGTTATTTCGTTCACACGAAAAAGCAGCAGTATGTTTTTATAACCTTGCTTATAAAGCAACTAAACTATAAAACATCATTTTATGAGTGAAATGACAATAATTTGAATAAATGGTGACACACAAAAACAAAATACTGAATCACGAGGTCTCAAAACACCTTGTATTGTATGCTTATTTTTTCTTATTTGGTCAAAGAAGCTTGCCAGGGCTACTTCCAACAGATCTCAGATAATAAAGGATTGCTTGGTACGGCCTTTAGTTATAGTTCAAAGTTGCGCGAGGTTATGTCCCAAATGGGATTTTCACTGCTGGAGTCTCGTGAGAATAAGGTATGGCTTTAGGACATGTTTCCAAGCAAATGTTTTTGGCCAATTGTACAGCTTTTTAGCATGAGAAGGCAGTTTAGCCATCCTTTAAAGTCGTACAATGTCTTAGACATGCACTTCCTAAATTGAGTGGAAACCCAGCAAACAGGTACAGAATTATACTAAAGGGAAAACTATTCAATCACAACTACAGAGTGAAGTGATTGGTGTGAGAGTCTTTCAAACATACATACAAGGGGATCATTTTTTGATTTAAGAGATATCCCATTGTGTGTTTTACTGGACATTAAGATCATTCATGTCTGTAAAAAACATGAATCAACTCATTAACATATACATGAGAACAATCAATCCTCCAGCTGTCATTATGTACATTATGTATTTGTGAAAAACTCCCCTAAACCATTTGATCGTCTTTGTAATTTGATTAGATTTACAAATACAAATTGAAAGACGCAGGTAAGAATACTAGCTCCAGGGCAAAAGAGGACATGCAGACTGCGCTCACAGATTTCTGTCTTGGAAACCAAGCCTCTTAATGTAGTTCAGTATCAGCATACAGGCGATAGACGCCAGAACTAATTTACCACAACAGGGTAAAGAAGCAGATGCATGAGAATCACAGATCTTTGATGGCATAGCTCAAGAAGATGATCAACAGCAGACAATATCTTATCCCTCTATAGCTGCCTTTGTAATAAACATCTTTTTGGTACCTTGTCAAAGTTTCTCTGCTTCTTGTCGAGAGCAGCGGCTTGTGCATTTGCTCTTTCTACATCAACCATGAGATCTTCCACTTCACCCTGGAGTCTCAGTTTTGTTTTTTCCAGAGAGGCACACTTTGAGTTCACAGCCTCAATGTGTTCCTCAGCATCTTGAAGGCGCTGTGCTAGCTTTTTCCTGGGAAAAGTGTTCAAGTACAGAAAAGGTTAAAGAATGAAAGAATTTAAATGAAGATAAAGTTGTAAGTTAACTATGATTATTTACTTTGCTTCTTCAAGCTCCTCCGTGCGCTGGATAGCATCAGTTTCGTATTTTGATCTCCACTGAGCCACCTCACTGTTAGCCTTTGACATTGCACGCTGCAGCTCAGCCTTGGCTTCCTGCTCCTCCTCATATTGCTCACGAAGCAGGTCACAGTCATGGCGGGCAGATTGCACACTATGAGCCAGGGCAGTCTTGGCCTTTAAAGAATGATGGGAATATTACAAATTCAATTTAAAAAACAGTACAAGACAAAAACACTGTATATAAAAAGGAAGGAGACATGTATTACTTTTGTTTCTTCCTCCATGTGCCTCTTGAGCTCCTCAATTTGCTGAGTGAAAGCCTGTTTTCCTCTTGTGAGCTGAGAAATTAAAGATTCTTTCTCATCCAGTTGGCGAGAGAATTCACCTAAAGCAAAAATATTCATTGCTATTTAAAAACAGTCCTTCCTTTACAACATGTAGAATAACATCATGCAGTAACTGCAGTAAACCGCATACCATTCTCTGTCAGGAGACGGGCTCTTTGAGCACTGATGTCATTGATCTGACGGATATTCTCATCGTTCTTCGTCTTAATTTCACTATATTGGTCCTCCAGAGAACGACACATCTTTTCCAGGTTTGCCTTTAATTAAAAGTTGAAAAAGATTAGTGTACAATAACTCAATTTTTTATTGTATATTAAGAGCACAAACTTGTGCTGTTTACCTTGGATTTGGCTACAGATTCCATGTTGCTGGAGAGGTCATCAAGTTCCATTTTATATTCACTTTTTTCTTTCTCAAGCTTCTGTTTCACACGCTGGAGGTTGTCAATCTGTTCTCCCAGTTCCGCCACGCTGTCGGCTTGCTTTTTGCGAAGAGCAGCGGCAGTGGCTTCATGCTGCAGAGTGGACTCCTCTAGGTCTCGTCTGAGCTTCTGAAACTCAGCTTCACGTTTCTTGTTCATTTCAATCTGAGCTGAAGTTGCACCGCCGGCTTCCTCAAGCCTTTCACTGATCTCTTCAAGTTCCCTGGAAAGATCAGCTCTCTGCTTTTCAATCTTTGCCCGAGCAGCTCGTTCGGCCTCGATTTCTTCTTCAAGTTCTTCAATGCGGGCCTAGAACATGAAAAATTGAGCAGATGGAATTAAACATTTATAATCATTTCTCATCTGTGAATTAAAAGATTTGGATTTCTGCACAATACCTGTAGCTCCTTAATCTTCTTTTGAAGTTGAGCACCCAAAGCTTGTTCATCTTCAATTTTGCTCAGCAGTTGACTTGTTTCAAAGTCCTTCCTGTAAAGTTCAAAGAAAATATACGGCGCATTTTTACATGGTTGTTCTTTTGTTAAATATCCAAAGTTTCTTTAGGATATACATTTAAAAAAATACAATCTTACTTTTTTATCTTCTCATCTGATTGCTGCTTGTCGTTTTCCAGATCCATTATGGATTCCTGGGCTAGTTTCAGATCTCCCTCAAGCTTTCTCTTGGCTCTCTCAAGGTCCATACGGAGTTTCTTTTCTTGCTCCAATGAACCTTCAAGCTAAATAAAAGGAATAGCAAATTGTATTATATTAATATATTTGATTAAATTAAACCCCATTGAGTCTCTGTATCGTCGGCTTCACTCACATCGTCCACTTGTTGTTCCAGCTTAGACTTTGCTTTGGTCAGAGTGTTGACTTTGTCCTCCTCTGCTTGCAGGTCATCAAGGGTCTGTTGGTGTGCCTCTTGGAGGGCTTTCTTTTCCTTGGTTAATTTTGCAATGCTTTCATCCTGAGCAGCCATTTCTTCAGTAAGGTTTTTAACCTATATGAAAGGGTTAGAAACCAAACAAATGGATGTATTTGCTGTCCAGTTTTTTAATAAATAATTGTATGTCATTTGTTAAAATCCTAACCTTATTTTCTGTGGCATGCTTCTCCTTCTCAACTTTGGCCAATGTAAGCTCTAGGTCATCAATGTCTTTCTTGAGCTCACTGCACTCATCTTCCAGTTTCCTCTTCTTGGCAGTCAGCTCAGAATTCATTTCCTCCTCATCTTCCAATCTCTCAGTAATCTCTTTAACTTTAGCCTCAAGCTGGATTTTGCTTTTGATAAGCCCTTCACATCTTTCTTCAGCATCAGAGAGATTTTCACTTTCCTTTTAAGACATTAAGTAAAAGTATTGTTATCAACAAATATAGATTTGAATGCATAACCTGTTATAGTGCAGCACGTTTGCACAATATTGACAATACTTGAAAGGATTAGTAACTGGGAAGTTGTTTTTTATAGCAATCTCCTGAGATACTATAGTTAAAATGGGACCATTCCCCACTTCCAAAAATGAATCTTCATTTCTGTGATTTAAATACTGAGCCACTGCATGGCACTAATAATGGGAACATGGTGATGCAAACATTGCCACCCATTTAATAGTAGGCAACTGTAACATAATAACTTTATTACATCCACAGAGAGCATTTTTTAATCGGGATTCACTGTCTAACAGTTTAATTGTGTTTTCTTACCCCTTCACTGGCTTCTTTCCTGTAAATAACCAATCAACTGCTGCCCCTATTGACTGACATGCTTTCAGCCAATGACTTACTTTAACCCAGAAAACACTATTGAGGTGAGATGACCTAGGAAGTGCAAACAGACAACCTGAGAATAAGGCTTAGAAACTGAGAGCTTCCAACTTAATGTTTTAGAATGAGCTATTGTGTTATTGCATACAGCTGTGTGCAATAACACATTTCTTTCAAAACTGCACATTTGCGGCCTATTTTGCTAATGGAAGTGCAAAATTGCTAATATTTATGACATTATTGTGTTAATTTGAATTACTTTAAGAGAAAGAGAAAAAATATAAAATAGGTAATACAGCAAGTTCAAATATAACTTGACTTCACCTAATTGAACAATCAATACTGTATGGTGGGGCCCATTGTGTCTTGTTACTTTTTTTATATGATTACAGACTCCTGTCCATGAATTAAGAACATGAGAACATAAGAAAGTTTACAAACGAGAGGAGGCCATTCAGCCCATTTTGCTCGTTTGGTTGTTAGTAGCTTATTGATCCCAGAATCTCATCAAGCAGCTTCTTGAAGGATCCCAGGGTGTCAGCTTCAATAACATTAAATTGTACTTATTTGGTCCAAGAGAAGGTACTTTTTAATCTAGTACATTATTAATTTCTCTAGGCTGTGACTAAATTAAATATTGAAATTAACATAATGTATGAGGACAAAAAAGACATAGTACAAAACAGATTCATACAGACTGGACTTGAAGCAGCAGGTCATTCTTTTCTTGCATCACAGAAACCATTTTCTCCTCAAGCTCCTTTCGCTTTGCTTCTGCTTTGGCCAGATTTTCTTTGCACTTTTCAAATTCTTCCTTCATGTTGGCCATTTCCTTTTCAGATTCGGCGCTCTTCAGGAGTGGCTTGATCTTGAAGTAGAGCTTCATCCATGGCCAGTGTTTCACATTCATGAATGAACGAATGTTGTACTGGATGGTGAAAATGGACTCCCTATAAAACAAGAACAAGGTAATAACTTCAGTTCTAGACTACTTCTATAATTATGTTAGGTAAGTGCACATGCTGACTAAATACTACATGCAGTCTGAATAATACAATGCACCATATACCTACTTCATAAGCTGGGCTGTTGAGAACAAGACCACTACCAAGTAATAATAAAAAAAAACTAATGTGGGGAACCGTTAGTTAAACTGATTTTTGACTCTATTAAGAACAAGGGTGGGGTAGTCATGACTATATATTAATACCTGTTAAGCCCTGTTAACAGTCACATTACACTGATACATAGATCTGGGGGGTTGAAGTAGTGTGGGATTCAGAACTGTTCTAAATGTTTAACAATTTGCTCATAACTCAAATATATCATGCAGTTCAGATGTTTTTGCAATTCCTCTGTATTTCTTCATTCACCTCCTTTCCATCATCTTTTGGAATTCCGTTCTCATTAGAAACCCACGACAGAGAGCCTGAGTACTAGTGATGAGTTTGGCCAATTTTTCATCTCGCATCTCCTCAAGTACACCCAGCAGACCAGCTTTAAAGAACACCTGTATTCAAGAGTTCCAAGGTAAAATATGGTTTTGTCAACATGGCACAACATTAAATTAGGAGAACGGAGTTCATTAATCTTATAGCAATAAACAAAGAGTCTCTATCTTGAAAATTATTGATTTTCATTAGTGTAATGTGGTTTACATGGGCCTTTAAATGAATTGTTACTATACAATAGCATTTTCAAGGTGATGCTAATTGTAAAGATATATTTATGTATACTAACCTTGGTATGCCCAAATTTATACTCCTCATGATTTACTTCAATTGAGGCCAAAAGCTTCTCTGATGCTTTCTTGTTGTCCATGAACTGACCCTCAGGTATAACACTTGCATTTAACACTTTGTATCTATGTCAAAAATAGAACATGTCATTATACACTTTTGATAGCTGCACAGAGAAATGTAAGAGAGGGAACACTCAGAGGTGTTGATACCTTTGCTTGAAGTCACCATACAAGATTCTGCTTGGGAATCCCTTTCTGCAAATTCTGATACCTTCTAGCACACCATTGCATCTCAGCTGGTGGATGACCAAGAAGTTTTCCATTAAACCTAAAATTACAATTAGAAATGTGTCACAAACTTATTTTAAAATCATGATACCTGTCACAGACATACATGATCATATGATAATCACCTGGAGTCTTCGACTCGTTGGGAATTAAGCAACGCACAAAGTGTGGATGGGTACTTCTTAAGTTGGTCATCAGTTTGTTCAAGTTCTCCTGTGGAATGACAAATATATGATACATTTAGCTCTTCTAATTTACAAAATAGCACTGACTTTTTTAAACGGTGGGAGCAACAGGAATAAACTGACCATAAACTGAAGATAAAGAAAAAACACATACCCTGAAAAGAGCTGACACTGTTTGAAAGGAGCCACCCTTCTTCTTCTTTCCACCCCCCTTTGCAGCAGCAGCCTCATCTTTAAATACAAAGAATAAACTTCAGACTGATAAAATACAAATGGTTCTAAAACAATCTTTAATATGTTGTTTTTCTAAAATGCAGTTGAAACTAATTTAGATATTAAGAAAATCAATATTTTTATGTAGTATTCAGCCACTGTCAAAAAAAGAAAACCACTCAAAGCCCTACACTGCACATACAATATAATAAGTGAAAGTAGTGCTGTAATGAAATTAATTACAAATAATGTGATTTCAAGGTGAATAGAGGTATGGCATTTTACCAGCACCGCCAGCTGGAAAAGCAGCATAGAGGTGGGCCAGGAGTTTCATGGATGATTTCTGGTACAGCCCCACTACAGTGTCGTTCAGTGGGTCCTTGTTCTTCTCCAGCCAGCCGTTGACACTGTAGTCCACAGTGCCGGCATAGTGCATCAGGGAGAAGCTGGCCTCAGCTTTGCCTTTGACTGGTTTAGGTTTTTGGAAGGCGCTGCTCTTGCCAAGGTGCTGGTCGTACAGCTTGTTCTTGAAAGAAGTGTCTGAGGCCTTGGGGAACATGCACTCCTCTTCAAGGATGGAGAATATTCCCATAGGCTAGTGGAAATTAAGATGTAAATGTTAGAAATAGAATAGCGAGAGGCCAAGGATGGTGCAAAGATGATTATGTTTTTTACAAACCTTTTCAATAAGCTCAATGCAAGCAGCCAAATCCATACCAAAGTCAATGAACTCCCAAATAATCCCTTCTTTCTTGTACTCTTCTTGTTCCAGTACAAACATGTGATGGTTGAAGAACTGTTGCAGTTTTTCATTGGTGAAGTTGATGCACAGCTGCTCCAAGCTATTGAACTAAATACATGTATGAAATATATGAATATCATCAGTAGCAATAATAAAACATGTGACAGGTAGTAAAGAATATATAAGCAGTATGATAAATTAAACTTACATCAAAGATCTCAAATCCTGCAATATCCAGGACTCCAATGTAGAATTGTCTTGCCTGCTTTGTATCCAGCATCTGGTTGATAAGGACAACCATCCACAAGAACAGTTTCTCATAGACAGATTTAGACAGAGCGCCAACAGCATTATTGACCTAATAAGATAAAATTTGAGGCAGTGTTAAACTTATGTTTTATTAAGTTGAATTCAGTGCAATGGAGTAATGGTGTAAACACATTACCTGGGGGACAGTCTGCCCCTTGGTCACATACTCATTCCCCACTTTCACTCTCGGGAAGCACAAGGCTTTCAGCAAGTCGGCTGAGTTCAGTCCCAACAGATAGCTGACTTTATCAGCCACTGAAACCAAACACAAGATGTTATATTTTTTGTACTTAGGATCTTTGTGGTATGGGATGCACTAGTGTAATGTAATGCGGTTTTATTGTCTCTATTAAACAATTAATAGTGCTGAATTTAGAAATATTAGAAGAGACTTTAGTAAAATCAGTGACAAACATTTAGAATATAATTGTTTTTCAATTTCTTCTTCATCTAGTCGAAATCTTGAAAGCAGTGAAAAAGGCTTTGAGATGGAAAGGTTGGGACTACATTTATTATGTTTATTTCAGTATTTCTTAATGTAGTGGGGGTCCAGCCTAAACTGATTTGCATCTAAAAATGTATGGTATAGTTCAAATATATAACAGATTAATCGTACCATAAGTGGCACATGAATAAAGCAGAAACACACAGTTATGAGCAGACCATAAGAGGTCAGTATTATTGACATAATAATGCATAGTCTGTTTACTGCTATATGGAAATTAAAAGGAATTAAGATAGATATGATAAGAATACTAAGTGCTTTTAATTATGATTTAAAGCACACATATTGCCCGTGCTTGTAACGTTACCTTCAGTGCCATCTGGTTCAGCCTGCTCCTCACGTTGCTTCTGCTTGAACTTCATGTTACCGTAGTGCATCACCGCACCAGTTAGTTTGTAAATGCTCATTTTCTGTTCATTTGTGAACCCAAGAATGTCTATGGCAGACTGGATAATGAAAATGACACTCCATTAGTTGCTTGAAAAGGTAATTAAATCATAAAATGTAGATTAATCAGCGGAACTTACATCTGTGGCGTCCAACTCCTCTTTGTCGTCAATACTGGCGACGGTGATCTGCCCTTGACTGATCATAGGGTAATCATAGGGGTTGGTGGTAATGAGAAGCATTTCTGGAAGAAATAAGAAACATTCATATTTAGCCCTATATTTACTAATCCTGATTTCAGGCAACACACTACATTTTACATCTATCTATCTATCTATCTATCTATCTATCTATCTATCTATCTATCTATCTACTAATCTGTTAATGCTGTCTGACGCAAGAGTAGCTGGGAGAGTTTGAGCACGGTGTAGTGAGTGAGCAGGGACAAGGTGCTGCGAGTACTGATTTTTTTCTCTAGTGTAGTGTTTTTTTAATGAATGGGTGTTTATATGTTTTAGGCTGACTTTTGTAAGCAGACGTGGCCGCTATGGCCGTGTTTCAGGGAAACCTGCCCGGCACAGACACACTCTTTTATGAAAAATCGTACTTGGAGATACACAATAAAGATTATAGAAGATCCCCATGTCTCTGTTGAAAAATGCATTGTTGAACTGGGTAAAGCTGTAGGATGTGCAAATATCAAGTCAGCATCACAAATGAATAAGGCTGTCGTCGTGTTTATGAATGATGATGATGTGGTGCAGAGGCTAGATCAAGAGGACTTCGTGATGGATGGGGTTATGTTTTCTGTTTTTCTGCTTTTAACAATTTCAAATATCCTGCCGTTTCTGAGGAATGGGCTCATTGTCAGAGAGTTTAGCAGACATGGACAGATCATGTCCAAAATTTCAATTATCCCTCTAGGCTGTAAATCTCCTGAATTGAAACATGTCGTTTCATTCAGAAGACAGCTCTATATGCTGTTGAACGATATTAACAGAGATCTGAATACTGTATATTAAAGTTTCGAGTGGCTGAGAGTGAATACATTGTTCGTCTGAATTAATACAATGTTTTAAATGTGGCTGTGAAGGACATAAAGCAAAAAAACTGCAAGTGAGATGATGGGGAAAACAACAATGCGGGGAAGGGGACCTTGGGGGAGAGCAATCCCGCTGAGCCCCCAAACTTTGAAATGAGTTGCCAACACATGTGAGGGAAGCCGAGACTCTATCTGTTTTTAAAACCAGACTAAAAACATATTTGTTTGAGCTGTTTGTTTGCATACAAACGTGTCAAGACGAAACTGTACATTGTACATAAAGTCAAATTCCATGTCAACGATGTCGATCTCATTCTTAGTGAATCTGTGTGCCCTTGTATGCCTGTTCGTCCTTCTTTTGTGGATAAAACACAGAAGGCAAGGACATACACCTGGGTTTGCAACGTTCTCAAGATTGAATTACAAAGAACAGTACAAACTTGCTGAGCTGATTCTGAGGACAGGCAGACAAGAAAAAAGTAGCGCAGCTATATCACATTGTACTGTGATTCAATGTGTATATTCTGTGACAACTGCTAATAAAATAAATAAATAATAATAATAATAATAATAATAATAATAATAATAATAATAATAATAATAATAATAATAATAATAATTATATATGATGTGTAGAATGACTTTCATTAGTGTTTCAGCACTCGACAGGAGTATATAATACGTTCTTTCACAATGACTTAGATTTTATTACAAAGTCCAGACTAAATTGTCTTTTCTAATAATAACATTTAATCAATTACATGATTATTTTAATCAGTTATGTAATGGTTTTGAATGTTTCTGACTTTTTATAAGTGCTTAAAGTATTTAAATATATATATATATATATATATATATATATATATATATATATATATATATATATATATTAGCAATGTGTCCTGTGTCTCTCAACAACTACATCTTACCATAAGTTAGCAACCAATCTTTGAGTAATTAATATAAAATAAAAAGTAAAAGAATATAGAATGTTGGCCTAAAGCAACTTTGACAATAATGGTTAAATGTATTACTCCTATAGATTACTATACAAATAAGTGAATCAAACAATAAGCATAGTAGTAATGAAAAGCACTTCTAGAAGGAAGAACAGCAACAAATAAAAGAATATTTCAGCACAGACAGATCAATCAGCCAGTTAACAGAATGGTTTAGTTTCACCTACCAATGAGCTCTGGCTTGTGGTTGGTCATGATCTGATAGAAGATATGGTAGCTCCTTTCAGCTGACAACTGAAATGTTACTCTGGACTTTTCCAGCAAGTCTGTGATGAATAAGTATTGCAGTCAGAATTTTAAATGTCTAAAATAAGGCACATATGTAAAAGAGATATGACAGGAGAAAGAATTAACTTACAGGTCTCAATATCAGCGGAAGCCAGTTTTCCTGTTGCTCCGAAGTGAATTCTGATAAATTTACCCTTAATGAAAATAAAATGAAATCACATAGATATGCTAATACACTGTTAATGGTTTAAGAAAGTCTAAACATGCAGTAAAATAATGGAAACAAAAACGTTGTCACTTACAAAGCGAGACGAGTTGTCATTTCTCACAGTTTTGGCATTACCAAAAGCTTCCAGGAGAGGGTTAGCTGAAATAATCTGATCCTCCAGAGTTCCCTATATAAGACACAATCTTAGTGTTAGTTAATGGAACTGGAACCAGTTGAATGTTCCATACTATTTGATGTCAATGACAGTAGTTTCCAACCTGGATTTTTCCAGGAGCCGCCTCTTTCTTCTTATCACCAGCCACTGCGATTGTCGCAAAGTACTGGATGACACGTTTGGTGTTCACAGTCTTTCCTGCACCAGATTCTCCACTGAATACAAGAGAAAAATGTGTTGAGCTGATATTTCTTTAGAGGTTTATTTTTGTATAAATGTTAGCCTTTAGGCGTAATTCGGGGGATGCCGTAGAGGGCGCTCTCCCGCTTTGCGCTCCTTTTTCTTCTTATCCTATTTCCTTTTCTTTAGCCTGTCTTACCTTCCCTCTGTGGCATCCTGCCCGGTAGCGTCCGCGATCTCTTCCGGGTGGAAGCTGATCCCAGTTCAGCCTCATTTAGTATTTCCAGCCAATCGCACAATGCAGCGCTCGCCACGTCAATTATTAGGGCATGGCCAGCGCTGCTCCACGTATGTGTTATTGGCTGCCCCTCCTGTCTATCTCGCTCTCTTTTTCTACTTTAACCCAGCACTATTTCCGCTTCCTTGTCTGTGTTTGTTTTTTGTGGTCTGCGTTTGTTTTTTTTGTTCGTTTCTTTCACTGCAAGCCGTTTCTCTGTCTGCGCTCGCAAGATAGTATCAGCTATTTTCCTACCTGCTCAGTCTGCGCCGTTCAAAACGCAGCGTCATTCTCAACTTGTTCTGCGTTTTCATCAGAAAGACTGTTTCAATGTCACCGCTGCACTGCAACTGTTTACACCGGCGCCTCACAGACCATGGTTACCACGGCAACGCCTCAGCGAGTGACTACTGGGAGTGGTAAGTTGCTACGGCGACCAGGCAGCTTTAACAGGCAATGAGAGCCTGTGCCACACGACTGCAATTTCTGGCTCCTGCTGCAGCGCTTTTGCAACATAAGAGCTTCAACTCGCCGAATTGTGACATCTAAATACTGCAGGCTCCTCTTCTAGACCTACATTAACTTACTTATATCATCACTAACTGTTCTAAAGCAAATGCTTAATACATAGACAAGGATTGTAATCGCAATAACCAAATATATGCTACCCTGCTTCACTGAAGCCAATAGTTTCAATTCCAATCAAAACCTCTAGATGGCAGCATAACACCACAAGCTCTACATAATTTAAGATGATTTGCTATCGCTGCGAATCTGGCACTCTCCAAACCTTCTATCAATTCCTGCAGTTCGTTGTCTTTTGAGGGATTCTCAGTACCCTCCTGCCTCAACCTCTTTTTCTACATATATTAACTTGAATTTTTTCAAATCCAAACTCCTCCCCTTGAGAACCTTGTCATGAAGCCATGCTTATCAGCTTTCTGAGATGTTAAGAATCCACCGTCACATTAATTTACAGCTTCCCTGCATCAGGCCATTCCTGCAACCTTCTTGTTCCTGGATTTGCACTTCCTTATTTGCCCCCAACTTCATCAAGGCACTTAATATAACTTTCAAAGTCCATTTCATTCAATTTGAGCTACCAGTCACATTCGGAAACTATGTGCTACGATTATCAACATTTCAGTCAAGCGTCCTCGTATCCCGCAATGGACAATACACTCTTAGACTGCTCCTGATCAAATCAATAGGTTTTGTAGCAGCCTCCGAGCAACGCATTCCTATCCTCTCAGGTTCTGCAGCGGCCTCAGATCTATGCATTCTTCATTTCTGCCCAAAGGCAGCCCCATCGCCGACATCATCTAAAAACGCCTTAACTCTCAAATACCAATTTTCACCGCATTCAGCAGCTCTCTGCTCTCTACAGCAGGCCACTGCAGACTACTGACAGCATTCCATCGTTTACCCCTCAGATCTCTGCCCGTTCAGCAGATCTTGCCTCTACTGTTAATATCTCCTCATTCAGCAAATCTCGGCTCCCTCTTCAGATCTGCTTCTATTGCAGCATACAAAAGTGGCTTTAGTTTACTGTTCAAATCTGCAACTGCTCTCCTCCAGAGCTTCCAACACTCCAGCTTTCCTCCAATACCTGGATCTAAGATATATATATATACACGGAGAGCTTGACTTCCTCAGCAATTTAGTCATTTGTCCGCTCATCCTCTCAGATACTACAAGCTTTAATATATGGTACGAGACTGGAAATCTGTTTGATTTATGAATTAAGGAGTTCCACTATTTGGAGAATGATTGGAGTTGTGAAACCCAAATCTCTGATTTATGAGTTCACCTTTTCCATTCCAAACAGACAAGATGGTAGCAAACCACTGATCAATCCCGTATTAACTAACACAGGATGGTTTGCATCTCAGCTCTCTGCCTTAGTTTTAAAAACATCTCAGCAGTCGATTTCATATATTTGTTCAGGTCCAGCTGCCACCTCAGCCCTCATCAAACTCTGCAACACCAACATCTGCCGTTCAACTAAATACAACACTCTCCAACCTTCTGCAATCTGCTCATCACTACATGGCCACACTCTTAGTCCCAGCGACCAAATCTTCATTTACCTCTGGATGGAAAACATTTACAACTTTCTGCACTCAAAATACATCCCATTCTGATTTAATGAGCAACGGATTCTAGCCTCCATCGCCCATGCAAGGGATTCTCTTCACTTAGCCCCCTCTACCGTTAAAGCCTACATCTCCGGAATTTAGTATTTCTGCCGCCTCATCTCCGTCCCTTCTTCAACACTCCTATCCATCCCATCAGTTTGCTTGACACTCGGAGAGATCCTCAAGAGCCCCCCCCCTGCTGCTCCCTCCTGGCTCCCTATATCAATAGACATTCTTCACTCTTTAATATCTACCCTCAGAAAAAGCTGCTCTGTCTATGCAATGACCTTACCTTGGAAGTACTATGTCTAACTGCTCTTGTGAAGCACTTCCTCTGCAGGATTCCTGAAGGAACAGAGTGCACCCTGTGAACTTACCGTGACAACACCTGTGATTTACCGGTTTAAAAAAAAAAAAAAAAAAAAAAAAAAAAAAGCAAGAGTACCAAGACATCAAGGGGAATACAATGGATAGACTCTGACCGTTAAGCCATTTCAACCATGAGGTCTTGTGAACCATTCCACGCACCCAGATACTGGACTTTGGCCAGCTGTAGTAATTTTACTACAGAACACTACACCTTGCAGTTAAAATAAAAATAAATAAATAAATAAAAAAAAAAAAAAAAAAAAAAAAAATCAGGACTTCATCAGGACTTCAATACAGACAGTTACATCAAGATCCAGAAGTTCTGCAACCTGGTCCCAGGAGCAGACCCCAACTCTCGTCTCGTACTACCTTTCAGCAAAACAATATTCAACTGAATAACTCTCTCTCCGGCCTCCTTCAATCACCACGTGGATTCATGGAGAACGCTCTCGCCCCATCTACCCGTTCCTCCTACTCGACTGCCTGGTCTTCATTTACTCACTTTTGCGAGTAAAAAAAAAAAAAAAAAAAAAAAAACAAAACAAAAAAAAAAAAAAAAAAAAAAAAAAAACGGATCTCATACCTCTTTCAACCTACAGCACCTCCTCGCCTTCATCACTCACCTCAGGCTGTCTCTATGTTTAGCCCCCTCCTCTATTTAGATGCTACCTAGCGGGCATTCAGTATCAATTTCGCCTCCAATCTTTCTCCTCTCGTCCGTTCTAGAGATAGCGGATCTCTAGAGAGAACGCTCAGAGGTATGGAGAAAAGCCTGCTCCCCTCCTCTCCATCAAGTTAATCAATCTCTACTGACCTTCTCCTTTGTCTCATCACTGCTCTCTGGCAAGGATGCTTCAACCTATTCAACGACATCGTCATGGAAACCCTGTGCCTGACCGTCGCCTTTGGATTTCTCCGCTGTGCAGAATTCTCAACTTCATCAATTTCCAGCTTCCCAGCTCTAGGCCTCAAGTGCTCAGATCTCTCTCATATCCCCGGAAACCACTTTATCCTCTTCATCAGATCTTCAAAAACGGTCCAATTAAGCCGAGGATTCAGTATCTTCTGTCAGATCCCCTCTTCAACAGCTCCAGATCTATACTTACGAGTCACTGGTTCTCATCCCGTTTATGCACCCTCTCGTCACGGATCGGACTTTCTTCTACTATTTTTCCCCCCATTCATTCTGGATCGGAGCAGCTGCCTCCGCGGCCAGGGCAGGTATCAACACTTTGATTAAGTCTATGGGGCGCTGGATCTCTTCAGCTGTGAACTTTATATTAGATCATCCTCTGCAGACATCGCCACAGCTCACCAAGCACTTGTTAGCTTGCCCGGAGTGGGGGGCGCCCTCTCCGCCAGGCCCACCAGAGGTTTCCTCCCTGCAGGGGGGTTTTTCCTCTCCACAGTGCGGACGGCTTATAGGCATAGGTTGTCTACTAACATCTCTTGTCTTTTCTCTTTTCTTCTAGCTTTTGTTTATGTGTGCGGCTCTGCGATCTCTTTTCTATCCCACGGTGTGGTTCTTGCGGGGAGCCGGGGGTCCTCTTTTGGGGGGAAGTGAGTCTCACTCCCCCGGCTGTCCGGGTCGGCCTCTTGTCTCAACCACTGCCGCCCGGCTGTTCCTCGCCGGCCTGAGGGGACCCCCGGCCACATCCTATTCTTCTGCTGCTTATGCGCTAAGCCTTCCAGGCCTCAACCTTGCTGTCCCATCTCCTCTCTTCTATTTCAGGTCCAGGACCATTTCAGCCCCCTCATGCAGTAGGCCGTGCCTCCACCTGCTGAGCGGGCCCCGACCGAGGGGGGGGGGGGTTTCTCTGTTTTCGTCTCTCCTAAACGGACCCGAGACACTTTTTCCTAAGCTCTCCACGCCGCCCAGCTGCCAGCTTAGCTGCCTGAGGATGCTGCACTGAGTTGAGAAGGATCTGTCCTTTTGTCCTGTTCGTCCCCTTCCTGTCTCTTGCTCCACTAAACGCCCAGCAGCCAGAGGATGCTGCCTGACCCGTCGGGAGCGAGAGTCAGTTTGTTGTATGTTATATGTCTAAACTTTGCTCTCTCTCTCACTTTTACGTCACCCAGCAGTCGGAGGATGCTGTCTGACCCGGCGGAAAGTGTTTATATCTAATCCTTTGCTCTTCTCATGTCTCCCTCTCTACGTCGCCCAGCAGCCAGAGGATGCTGCCTGACCCGACGAGAAGGGAAAACTCTTCGTCCCCCCTATCTCGTCCTGCTATCAGTATCTAACCTCAATGTTACTAAGCACCATTCCCAAACTCCAGCCCTCAATCTCGCCATCCCTCAAACTCGTCTCACTCTTAAACTCTCAAATGTCTCACCCCTCTCAAGCCTCCTAAGCAACCGGAGAAATCCTCTCATCTGGTCTCATTCTTAATATCTCACTCCCAATTTCGCCTCCTCTCAAGCCCTCGTAGGCAACCAGTGAAATGTTAGCCTTTAGGCGTAATTCGGGGGATGCCGTAGAGGGCGCTCTCCCGCTTTGCGCTCCTTTTTCTTCTTATCCTATTTCCTTTTCTTTAGCCTGTCTTACCTTCCCTCTGTGGCATCCTGCCCGGTAGCGTCCGCGATCTCTTCCGGGTGGAAGCTGATCCCAGTTCAGCCTCATTTAGTATTTCCAGCCAATCGCACAATGCAGCGCTCGCCACGTCAATTATTAGGGCATGGCCAGCGCTGCTCCACGTATGTGTTATTGGCTGCCCCTCCTGTCTATCTCGCTCTCTTTTTCTACTTTAACCCAGCACTATTTCCGCTTCCTTGTCTGTGTTTGTTTTTTGTTCCTCCCCCTCCCCACCTCTGCTCCTTTCCATATCGCACTGTCCGCACAGGGCTCCCTCAGGGGGGAAGTGAGTCTCACTCCCCCGGCTGTCCGGGTCGGCCTCTTGTCTCAACCACTGCCGCCCGGCTGTTCCTCGCCGGCCTGAGGGGACCCCCGGCCACATCCTATTCTTCTGCTGCTTATGCGCTAAGCCTTCCAGGCCTCAACCTTGCTGTCCCATCTCCTCTCTTCTATTTCAGGTCCAGGACCATTTCAGCCCCCTCATGCAGTAGGCCGTGCCTCCACCTGCTGAGCGGGCCCCGACCGAGGGGGGGGGGGGTTTCTCTGTTTTCGTCTCTCCTAAACGGACCCGAGACACTTTTTCCTAAGCTCTCCACGCCGCCCAGCTGCCAGCTTAGCTGCCTGAGGATGCTGCACTGAGTTGAGAAGGATCTGTCCTTTTGTCCTGTTCGTCCCCTTCCTGTCTCTTGCTCCACTAAACGCCCAGCAGCCAGAGGATGCTGCCTGACCCGTCGGGAGCGAGAGTCAGTTTGTTGTATGTTATATGTCTAAACTTTGCTCTCTCTCTCACTTTTACGTCACCCAGCAGTCGGAGGATGCTGTCTGACCCGGCGGAAAGTGTTTATATCTAATCCTTTGCTCTTCTCATGTCTCCCTCTCTACGTCGCCCAGCAGCCAGAGGATGCTGCCTGACCCGACGAGAAGGGAAAACTCTTCGTCCCCCCTATCTCGTCCTGCTATCAGTATCTAACCTCAATGTTACTAAGCACCATTCCCAAACTCCAGCCCTCAATCTCGCCATCCCTCAAACTCGTCTCACTCTTAAACTCTCAAATGTCTCACCCCTCTCAAGCCTCCTAAGCAACCGGAGAAATCCTCTCATCTGGTCTCATTCTTAATATCTCACTCCCAATTTCGCCTCCTCTCAAGCCCTCGTAGGCAACCAGTGAATGTTTGTAATTGTATCCATACTTACGTGATCAGGATTGACTGGTTTTCATGATCTGTAAAGATAATGAATTTTACATTTAAATATTAGTTTACATTATTACATAGTTTTACTTCTATTAGAAAACATTCAGTACCACCATAACTCCAGTCACAGTCAACGACCACATGGTAGAGTCTTCATCAACTGGCACTATTGCTTAAGCAACTGATTTCCATTTGACACTTGGGAGAGGCTGCTGCTTAGCTGAACCACCCCAGTGTAATACCCCTCCTTCAGGTTTAATTCAACTTTAGGCTTTTTCACCTTAACAATAAAAAGGGTACACATTTTCAGAATATCCTACCCCTCCGCCCCCCAAAATATATAATTGACAGGGGAAGAGGCCTCAGAAGCCAGCTACATTTTTGGATTATCTTTAAAATAGAGAATTTACTTTCCACTCCAATACAAGGGCTTAAGAATGTAGGGAAGCAGACTGGAGAAACGGTGCCAAGCAAATGTGGTTGCTATTGTGAATTGACAAAAACAAGAAATAATACAAAATTATGACCTCTAGTTATTCTAATCTATATTCATGACCCACAGAAGAATTGTATGAGATGACATAGCTGGGGGGAGGGATTGTCATGTATGCAGTGGTACATGAAATCCAAAGGGATTTTGAAAACATGGGAAATTAAATTAAATGTGACTTCTGGCTACAGTATTTGGCATAGTCAGCAGGGCAACCCTTTAGTTGTAGTGCAGCTTGTGTACAGAAGAAATCAAGGTGAGCAATCAGTTGTTGGATATGTGGGAGAGGAATGAGATATGAGAATAGGTGGAAGGAACACATAGCTAATTTTTTAAATACTTACCAGTAAGCATGAACTGATAGGCATTGTCAGAGACAGAGAAGATGTGTGGTGGAGCCTCCATACGCTTCTTGCCTCTGTATGCAACAACTACGGACTGGTCGTACACTGGAAGCCACTTGTATGGATTCACAGTAGCGCAAAACAGCCCAGAGTAAGTCTGAAATTGTACAATGGAATATTACATACAGTTCATTCATAAGTAAATAGTCTTTTGATTGTATTTATTTTGTATGAACACTCTTACGTAGATCATCCATGCGGCATAACGCTCTTTGAGGTTATACAGCACAGTTGGTTCACTGAGGTGGGTCATCATGGCCATGTCCTCAATTTTATCATACTTGGGAGGGTTCATAGGGAAGACTTGGTCATCCTTAACAGTGACGGTCTGAAAAGCAAAAAAGGACAAACTTAAAAAATCTGACAAACATGACTTTTCCTGCATTTTTTGAAAGGAAAGGGTTTAATACATGGTACATATTAACACTGCAATTGGTGTAACTGTCTATGTAAGGAGGGAAAGTGCAGGTGAACAGATGGTTCTTACAATGTTTAACCATTTAAATATGTTTCACATCAGGATACCCAAGTAATGGGAAAGAGCAGGTTACCCTTTTATATACAATGCAGCAGGAAATAACAGAAATGTAAGCCATAGAAGATGCTGTTTTTACTGTAATGTGACTTACTTGTCCTTCATCAGTTTTTACAGTGACTTTGCCACCTTCTTTACTCTGGATAACACCTTTTACGTAGAGCTCTTTGGGTTCTACTACGTAGCAGGCAGTTTTTGCATCAAAGGGTTTGCTTTGCGCCTCAATTCTTTCCTTCTCGGGCTTCCGGAGGTATATGGCCGCCTTCCCATATATCTCCATCTCTGCGTCCGAACTCATGATGACGGTTTACTGTGGGAATAAATAATGAAGACAGTTAACTGAACATGTTGGTCATTATTATATCTGGATATATAAATGTAATATGAAAACCCAGAGAACAGCAGCTACATGGTGTAATAAGTTAACCCCTTGTCTGCCTCCCAATATATAATTGTGTCCTTTAAGGTCTAAAAGCAAATTGGTTTCTCTTTATTATCATACAAAGTGACTATAATTGTGAAAGTGATTCACCTGTGTACACAATTTCATGAAGTTAGTCACTGTCATTATCTCCTGTCCATTCAGGCTATTGCTCCCTGAATTTGTCTATGTAAACAAAGCAGAGTCAGTATTATAGTAGTAGTATTATGGCTAAAAATCCCTTACTGTGTTGAATTAAAATGTGTTTTATTTGAACTTATTTTTCCTTTTTAAAAGAAGTAACTACGTTCCTGATTATTCTTACTTTTAGTCTCATTGTTTATTTTGATTGGTAAAGTAATTTGTGAATCTAATTTGGTAGACACAGCACTGGCAGCCAGTTCAACCAATACAAACTGTAAAAAAAAACAGGCGAAACCAGTGACTGAACAGGAATTCACAAAATAAACAATTATAGAAATAATACACATAATGTTATTTACTCTGCTTGATGGTGGCATTATGTTACATATGATTTTTAATCCCTCAAAACCATTTTCCCCGCCCCCACAGAAGCAAGCAGTGCAATGCTAGTTAACTGACAGGAGAGAATGATTGTAATTGAATTGAGTGGAGCATATGGGTGAATCCCCTGAACAATTACCAGTCCCTCTGCAAGTTAAATAAAATAATCAACATTCATTGAAGGGAAATAATTGCATTTAAAATAGAGTAGAAATTCCTTTCGTTTGGCATTACTCAAAGAGGACGTACCTAGTACATTCAGTGGCAGTCATGCTAATTTATGGAACAACTTTAATTTATGGAACCTTGCCCATCACAATTAGAGATGCCCCTTCAGTCAATGTGTTCAAGTCTAGACTAAAGACCCATTTCTATAGCCTGGCATTTTCATCCAGGTGAGCTGATATCCTTTTCCCCCCATATTTTCCCACTGTTTTTTTTATTTTATTATTATTATTATTATTATTATTATTATTATTATTATTATTTATCTAGATTAAAATCATATTTTTATAATACAGCTTATATATTCTGTTTTGCTTTGATTCTGTTCTTTCTTTTAAATGCTTACTGTTCAGTAATATGTATTGTTTTTGCCTTTGTAAAGCACTCTATGGCAACCTGTTGCAAAAGGCGCTATATAGAAATAAATTGAAATAATCTTGGTTAAAAACTTTGGTCTAACATTGACAGCAATGGTTTTCACTGGACTTATAAATCTAGATAATGATGTGGTGCTCCCAACTTGATCTCAGCATGACAACACAATTCAGCAAAATTAGCCCTGGGCATCTCTGCAGATTAAAGTAGTGTGGAGTAGTGGTGAGGGCTCTGGACTCTTGACCGGAGGGTTGTGGGTTCAATCCCAGGTGGGGGACACTGCTGCTGTACCCTTGAGCAAGGTACTTTATCTAGATTGCTCCAGTAAAAACCCAACTGTATAAATGGGTAATTGTATGTAAAAAATAATGAAATTGTATGTAAAAATAATGTGATATCTTGTAACAATTGTAAGTCGCCCTGGATAAGGGTGTCTGCTAAGAAATAAATAAATAATAATAATAATAATAAAAAGAGAGGCCAACTATAGCATCGGTATAGAGCCTGAACTGCTCCCTCTAAAACATTCCATTATGCTGACAGGACCCAGCTCTCAGCATAATGGAATGAGCTAGCAATGTGTGTTCATGGGTGTTGATATGTGATGCACTGAAGTTATGGATTCTGTCCCCTGCCGTGAGGTGAGATGAGGTTAAAACTCTATAACCACAAATAAAAAATGAGCTTGGCTCTTTCACAGTGTGGTTAAGACGCTTGCTTGCTCACAGATCCCTGCCTAGCTTACATGCAGTTACATGTGTAGATCCAAGTCAAGTCATGAGACGATTCCTGTGAGTGGAATTGTGTACTCATGCCCTGGAAACACAAAAGGGCAGGTGCAGAAAACCCCACCCTTTTTTTGGTATCAATTCGCCCATCGCTAGGGCTTCATGAAAACTGTAATTCTTCAATTCCTATCATCAGATACAAAATGAACTTCTCTCGCTGTTACAAATAATCCTTACCTCCCTTGACAAGAAGTGCAGGAAGATGGTGGTTTTAATTGTCCACAGCACTGTAAGAAAAAAAAGAAAAAGTCAACTCATTATTATTTTTTTTTTATCTTGAGTTGATTCAGTTCAATTCACCTGTCCGGGTAAAGGATTACTAAACCGTTCTGAGTTTAACAGTGAGAGCCATGCTTAATTTGAGGCAGTGACTGATTGGCCTGTGCTTAAGCGTTAGTGACTGACGTGGAGGTCCATGACTGGCAGACGGGGCTCTCAGGGTCATTATCTGCCAGTTAAGAACCAACAGGGTGGTTGTCAACACTATTGCAAACTATATTAGAGGGGTATTTTGGTGAAAGTTAACCCTGCTCATACCCTTTTAATTTTTTTTAAAAACGTCTTTAACAAAAGATCCTGCTGTGATTTAAAATAGAACATCTGAAACTGTTAGTTGAATGGAATGATTGGTAATTTCTGTTTACATAGTTATTTGGGCCATTCTAGAACAGCAGGAGGCTCTGTGTTTACAGAGGCCTGCAATCCACTCACTGCAGCAACAGACCCCAGACCAGCAGGAGGCTCTGTGTTTACAGAGGCCTGCAATCCACTCACTGCAGCAACAGACTCCAGACCAGCAGGAGGCTCTGTGTTTACAGAGGCCTGCAATCCACTCACTGCAGCAACAGATTCCAGACCAGCAGGAGGCTCTGTGTTTACGGAGGCCTGCAATCCACGCACTGCAGCAACAGACCCCAGACCAGCAGGAGGCTCTGTGTTTACAGAGGCCAGCAATCCACTCACGGCTGCAAGTTTCCTCACCAACAGAGGCTCTATACTTATCTGAGGCCTGCTCTCCAGCATGTTTCTTATCACACTATTGACTTGTTATTTATTTATTTATTTTGAATTTGTATTTATTTATTTTAAGGATATTGGTGACTGGAAGGGTGCGGGAAAACACAACGCAGACACAAAGTTTGAATATGAAACAGATTTATCATTCCACGCTCAGTTGGCAGGTGCTTCTGTGACAGTTCGGTGGCACTCTACCAGCAACGAGAACATAAGAACATAAGAAAGTTTACTCATCAAGCAGCTTATCTCATCAAGCAGCTTCTTGAAGGATCCCAGGGTGTCAGCTTCAACAACATTACTGGGGAGTTGGTTCCAGACCCTCACAATTCTCTGTGTAAAAAAGTGCCTCCTATTTTCTGTTCTGAATGCCCCTTTATCTCCATTTGTGACCCCTGGTCCTTGTTTCTTTTTTCAGGTCAAAGAAGTCCTCTGGGTCGACATTGTCTATACCTTTTAGGATTTTGAATGCTTGAATCAGATCGCCGCGTAGTCTTCTTTGTTCAAGACTGAATAGATTCAATTCTTTTAGCCTGTCTGCATACGACATGCCTTTTAAACCAGGGATAATTCTGGTTGCTCTTCTTTGCACTCTTTCTAGAGCAGCAATATCCTTTTTGTAACGAGGTGACCAGAACTGAACACAATATTCTAGGTCTTACTAATGCATTGTAAAGTTTTAACATTACTTCCCTTGATTCAAATTCAACACTTCTCACAATATATCCCAGCATCTTGTTGGTCTTTTTTATAGCTTCCCCACATTGTCTAGATGAAGACATTTCTGAGTCAACATAAACTCCTAGGTCTTTTTCATAGTTCCCTTCTTCAATTTCACTATCTCCCATATGATATTTATAATGCACATTTTTATTGCCTGCATGCAATACTTTACACTTTTCTCTATTAAATGTCATTTGCCATGTGTCTGCCCAGTTCTGAATGCTGTCTAGATCATTTTGAATGACCTTTGCTGTTTCAACAGTGTTTGCCACTCCTCCTATTTTTGTGTCATCTGCAAATTTAACAAGTTTGCTTAATATACCAGAATCTAAATCATTAATGTAGGAATAGCAGAGGAGCTAATACTGATCCCTGTGGTACACCACTGGTTACCTCGCTCCATTTTGAGGTTTCTCCTCTAATCACTACTTTCTGTTTTCTACCTGTTAACCACTCCCTAATCCATGTGTGTGCATTTCCTTGAATCCCTACTGCGTTCAGTTTGAGAATTAATCTTTTATGCAGGACTTTGTACCCCTTCATAAATCACACACGCAGGTGTGTAAAACGCAGGTGTGTAAACCAAAAAAGTACAAGGCGAACGGAAAAAGGAAAACAAAACACTTTAAGGAAAAACTACCAAATAAAGTGTGCAGGTTTTTAACCGCGGCTCGTTGCTCCCTCTAGCAATGGAAGCCCCAAGAAACAGGCACTGCTCTATACCTTCTCTTACACACTGTGGGACGGCTCAGTCCCACTAAGCTCACTATCTAAGATAGTGAAAATGAAATAACCAGTGCATGGCTTGCTTGCACCACCGGGTCTGTGTGTCTCACACTGGAGTTGCCGGACTGTCTCCCCGACTTGAGTTTCCAGTTTCGCTTCAAAGTATCCAAGCGTCCACTGTAATTGTCCATGTAGGCACTAATGACATTAGACTCAGAGAATCTGACTCTCAAGATCCATTTTAAATTACTTTGTCAGAAAATAAAACAATTAGGCAAGAATGTTATTTTTTCAGGACCTCTACCTGTTGTCCGGAGGGGATGTGAAGCTTTTAGTCAACTGCTTTATCTCAATAACTGGCTAGCAGATTGGTGTGCCTCCGAGAATCTGGGTTTTATTGATAGCTGGGATTGTGTTTGGGAGAGATCTGGGTTCTTTACATTAGACTCAGAGAATCTGGGTTTCACTGATAGCTGGGATAGTGTTTGGAGAAATCTGGGTTCTTTAGGACACTGTTTAAACGATGGGCCAGACCTCTTAAAATACCACTATATTAAATTAATAAAGCAATGCCTTTCAAATGGCCATCAAACATAAAGCCAGATCTTAAGCTCACACCAACTGCCAGTTAAGTTTCCCTTTTTATCAATCATTCTGCAAATCTACAGGTAACTTACACAAGCAAACCAAGAATAAAAATAATCTTATTTTGGCAATAAAACTGCTTTAGATTTATAAACAGGAACCTAATACCGGTGCTGGCATGCAAGTATTATAAAAAACAAAACATCTAGAGCCAAAACATCTAGAGTTGTAGCTAGCATGCAGTAACATAATACAAAAATATAGTAGTGATAGTAACACAGACTTGTCAGCTGCTGAATGTTAGCTTATAGTTTATGGGTTTTCTAAACATTTATTACTGTAAACGATACAGAGGCATTTACACGTTTAGCTGTGGAGCCTTACACTTAAGTACATTTATTTTTTGCCTACAGTTTTTAAACAGTTTTTAAGTGCTTAGTGGTCCCATGCATCAAAGATTTAACATGGATCCTACATGGTTAGCTTGTCTGTAATATCTTTAGTGGTGCAATTGGTAACCTAATTTCTGAATCCATTATTACATGCACATTTATCAACATTTTATTGTTTCAAAATCAAGAACAAACAGAAGATCCAATAACTAAAAAAGCTGAGTTAAGGACATTTCAGACTTGCAAAACAATCATGGGTGGAAAAAGTATTCAAACGTGTTACTTGGGGGGGGGGGGGGGGTGTAATTAAGTAAAAGTCAAAGTATCCTTCTAGAAAACTGCTTGAGTAAAAGTATGAAAGTATCTTAAAAGTACTCAAGTATCAGAAGTAAAAAGTGTCCGCCCTTAAATTCTACCCGTGGAAATCCACCTAAAAACCCCGTCCTGCAGACCTGCAGTGTGTGTTCACTTCTGATATTATTTGCATTTCCCTGCTTGATGGAGGAACATCTCCGTTCTTATTGTACACACACCCTGAACGCAGTCTGTCAATGTCTACTTCCCAGCTGTCTTCACTGTATCTAATTAAATTTACAATAGCAAATCGATTTTTTTTCTTTTTTTAACTCAATTGAAAATAGTGTTAATACTACTACTCTGTTTTTATTCACAAGTTGTAAAACAAATGGATGCCGACTGACATTCAATAACTTTATTTCAACGGATCACCAGCAACACTGTTTTCTGACAGCACTTTGAATGAACTTCAATAACCAATAACACATTTTTAAAAAGTAGCCTAACAGTAAATATTAATATTTAGTTGGCTGTACAAATATTCACTCAAATCATAAGAACATAAGAACATAAGAAAGAACATAAGAAAGTTTACAAACGAGAGGAGGCCCCATTCAGCCCATCTTGCTCGTTTGGTTGTTAGTAGCTTATTGATCCCAGAATCTCATCAAGCAGCTTCTTGAAGGATCCCAGGGTGTCAGCTTCAACAACATTACTGGGGAGTTGGTTCCAGACCCTCACAATTCTCTGGGTAAAAAAAGTGCCTCCTATTTTCTGTTCTGAATGCCCCTTTATCTGATCTCCATTTGAGACCCCTGGTCCTTGTTTCTTTTTTAGGATTTTGAATGTTTGAATCAGATCGCCGCGTAGTCTTCTTTGTTCAAGACTGAATAAATTCAATTCTTTTAGCCTGTCTGCATACGACATGCCTTTTAAACCCGGGATAATTCTGGTTGCTCTTCTTTGCACTCTTTCTAGAGCAGCAATATCCTTTTTGTAACGAGGTGACCAGAACTGAACACAATATTCTAGGTGAGGTCTTACTAATGCATTGTAGCGTTTTAACATTACTTCCCTTGATTTAAATTCAACACTTCTCACAATATATCCAAGCATCTTGTTGGCCTTTTTTATAGCTTCACAAGTACGAACAGCTGCATGTAAGTAGAATATTTTAATTAAATACGGTGCTGTATTAAATAGTTATTCTCACTGCAACTGGAAGTAGTCTACAGGGTCCACCGCTTGCATTAAACCAAAGAGCCTGAACAGACCACTGATGTTTCTGAGAAAACTGCATTACTCATAGCAACTCTTGGCAACACAAACTAGTTCTTCATAAAATCAGGATAAAACTATTAGAAAAACGTATTTATTTATTTATTTATTTATTTATTTATTTTTTAGCATATTCTTTTGTTTAACATATTCTAATTTGAGACCTCAGAAGTCTTCTCGCCTTTGGCTCGGGCATGTAACTGCACGAAGCGGGCATTACCACACGATTAAGCCTGCTCCTTCGGGCTCAAATGCTTAATTTAAATCTCAAATCAGGAATTAAAATTTTAGTCACAACCTTTATCCATAAATAAAACACTATTCATGAAACAATTCTAGCATCAAATGTTAAAAATGTGAAATCCTGTTTTGAAACTGCTTGTAGATTCCTATTACTCTTCTAAATTACCAATGCATCCTCCGCAGCTAACGTTGTGTTTGTTGAGTGGTTATTTTAAAAATCAAAATGGTTTCTGGTTGGGCATCAACATACAATGTCTTCATCAAAGCGAGCAAACACTGCGCATGCGGCTCTGCTTTACCCAATCAGAATCCTGGCCAGCGCACGAGTCAGTGTGCTGAAAGAACGAGTAACAAGGTGCTTCTGGGAAATGTAGTGCAGTAAAAAGTACACTATTATCTAAACAAACATACTTGAGTAAAAGCACAAGTATCCCAAAAATAAAGTACCTAAGTAAACTTACACTTAAGTAGTGTAATGAAGTATTTCTACTTTGTTACTTTCCACCCCCTGCAAACAACCTCCAACCACCAACGCTGAGGCTCTGCTATACTTGAATTCAATTAAAAACTGGAAATAATGTGCATACTTCCTCGCCATATGTCCCTTGCACACATTAATAATTATTTTTAACAGAAGTCATTTCGATTTGAAATATGCTATGTAATTAACATTGCTGTTAACATTTTATGTCAAAAGCATTTACCATCCAATAGGTTGCTAAACTTCGCTTTTCAATTCTCCTTTTCCTTAGCCCCCCAAATTACCAAGCGTCTTGTCAGATTCTTTCATTTTTTAAAATGGTTTAGCATTTATTTTAAAATCAGGGAAATGTAAATAAAATATTTTACCTGGTGACTTGTCCAATGCAAATCCAGAGGCAGAGAGTTCAGCAATGCCCGGATGATGGCTACGTACCATACTGGCATATAACTACATCATCACTGTTTTAATGCAAACTGGCAACAGGAGACTTCAAACCGGACCAGAATTTGATGCATTGATTACCAATATGTACTTGAAGCTCGGGAAGTTTAAGGACTGATGATCGGTAATGCGTTGAGTAATTGTTGCATCTCTAATTATCGTACAGTACTGTTTCAGATTCATATAGACCAGTTTCAAACCAGAGCAACTGCATTTTAGGCTTACTTTTCTCTTAATATGCAACAGATTTAATTAACAGATTTCTTGCAAATAAGTAACAAAGTTTCATTACTTACCTCATCTTTTGTGAGTTTCTTCAATCTCTACCATTGCTTCACAAATATAAAATACTTCAATTTGCTATTTATCCCACTGTAAGGGTAATTTCAACATGGACTACCTTTTATTATTAATATTATAATGATGTGTAATCATTTGTAAATATATTAATCATGATTCTACCATTTATTGTGTGCATTCTAAAAAATAATACTTTTGTAAACATGTTTTACCTTGGGTTTCTGAAACACCAAGGACATGTTTTACTGAGTATTTGAACCTGTATGTAAATGCTTAGCTTTCTTGTCTAAACCATTTAGCATTCTAAATGACACAGTGACACACACACACACGCACACACACACACACACACACACACACACACACACACACACACACACACACACACACATCCTTCTTAGTTATGCTTCTTATTCTAAGACTGACATCAAAGTAGAATAACTTGAACATAATACAAACAAAGCAACTTACCACTGCTTGACAAGCCTATCAGTGATGGTGAAGGCTCACTGCGTCTACTTTTATAAAGAACATTTTGGCAGCCCAGCAAAACTGGCTGCTGTATAAGGTTATGAATTTTCCTATGAAATCACTAAAGATATCAATTGTCACATGTCACCAGCAGTTGGCTAAAGACTATGATGATAATCCAGTACTTGTTGAAACAGTTCCAGTTAAGTTATTATTTCATACTGTGTGTTCTATTTACTGCCTCAGAAGCAGATCCTTTTAAGACAGGACATATTACTGTTGTGAAATTAACAACTAAGGTCGCAATCGTATTCACCTCATCTTGCAAAGTGCATTAGGTAAAAACAGTCAGATTTAATTAGAAATAACATACAGACACTGTTATCAGTCCTTTATTGCTGTAACATTTAACTGGCCAGTTATCACTGAGGTACTAGGATCAAATGTTACTAATCCTTTTTTGTGAATAATCTTAATTACCTCATACTATATAGTACTATCTTTCTTTACATTAACCCCTTTACAGGCAAGCTTTTTTTGTCATAGATGTCACCTCACCCCTTCAAAGCGAACAGCCTATCAATCAAGCTGTGTAAGTAAACAGAGGCAAGTCTGGCAGGTTCACAAGGGCTCCTCTCTCTCTATATGAACTTAATGGTTTAGTTTAATGATTGAATGCTGCCGTTACACAGCTAAGAAGGGACGTAAGCGCAAAATGGCTGATGGCGGCTGCAAAGGGGTTCATCTGCAATTGAGGATATTAAATATTTTCATAGACAAAGTTTGGATCAAGAAGTCTCCCATATGGAAAAAATATATATTTTCAATATATTTTTAATATACGGTGTATATGGTTCATCCCATCAACACTAGAACCCCCGCGGTTATACTCTACCTAAAACCGCCACCAGCAGTCATTATGACGGTTACATTTGAAACAACATCAGTATTAAAATGTAAGACAAACTATCGGCTACAACTCTAAAGTTTTATTCAAGAGTTACATCAAACATCTGCACAGCCGAAACACTGTATTAAAATGAACAATTAAACATAAAAGGGTTTATTTTCTAACTTGCCACATATAAAGCATTACTTCAGAAATGAAAAAATAAAATAAACATTTCAAAAGAAACTAGTGTGTAAACAGATATATATATGTACATACAAAACTGTAAAAACGAAATTATTTTTTTTAATTTAAAACGAAAGTAACATATGTTTTCTCTTGTGTGTGTCACTCAGTGCAGCACAGAATCCAGGCTGAGCTGCATCAGCCTGCTGCTTTGGATTTTTCTGATCTAAATGTTTCTGCCGGAGTGCTGTGGCTAGCTTAAATAAAAACATGTATTGTAAAAGGCAGTCAAAATGACTGCTTTGGCGGTTCTAGGTGGATGGGCAATCACTCAGGTAAGACAGCCATTAAAATGTATTTATCTAAATGCTAGAAGTCTCAGAAACAAAATGTTAGAACTTGAAGCTACTGCACTAACAAGTAACTACGATGTGATAGGTGTTACAGAAACGTGGTTGTCTGAGAGTGATGGAGACGAATATAATATTAGTGGGTATACACTGTATAGGAAAGACAGGCAGGACAGAAGAGGCGGAGGGGTAGCGCTATACATAAGAAATAGTCTTGAAGCCCAGGTGTTAAATCTGGACAAAGAAAACTATTATGGGTCAGAATAATGGACAAAAATTCAAAGGGCATAATAATAGCAGCATGCTATAGACCGCCTAATTCAGACGCCGAGCAAAATAATCTGTTATACAATGACATTAGAAATGCATGTAGCAAAGGAGAAGCCATACTAATGGGGGATTTCAACTTCCCCCGTATAAAATGGGAGAACCCGGTGGGGAGCACGACGGACGAAACTGAAATGGTGGAAATGACAAATGACACAATTTGTCATGGCACCGACTAGAGGGGAGACATGCCTTGATTTAGTCTTTTCAAATAATGAAGACAGAATAACTAAAACAGAGGTCAGAGAGCCATTGGCAAACTCAGACCACAACATGGTCTCATTTGAAGTGATTTTTAAAACCCAAAAAGTAATGACTAAAGCTAAGGTTTACAATTTTAGAAAAGCAAACTATGAAGGTATGAAATAGAGGCTAACAGAAGTAGATTGGAGTGAGATAGAGAAAAAGTGAAATCACAGAAAAAGGATGGCTGTTGTTTTAAAATGTAGTACTAGAGTCGCAAAACAATTACATCCCAAAAGTAGACAAATCTAAATCAAAACAAAATGGTCAAAATGGTTTAATAGATCAATTAAAATAAATATTCAGCGAAAAAAGACACTTTACAGAGGGTTTAAAAGGGATAAAAAACAAAGTACACAGAAAGAGGTACTTGGAACTGCAAACGCAAGTCAGAAAGAAATTTAGAAAGGCCAAGAGAGAGATAGAAGTCAACATTGCTAAGGGGGCTAAAACAAATTCCAAAATGCTTTTCCAAAATTATAACAGCAAGAGAACATTCAAAGAGGAGGTTAAATGTCTAAGAGACACAAATGGAAAATCATAGACGAAGAAAAAAAAAAGCAAATATATTAAATGATTACTTTTCACAAGTTTTTACAAAGGAGGATACGGACAACATGTCCCACATGTCGTCCTGTTCCTATCCAGTTTTAAATAACTTTAGCATAACAGAGGCAGAAGTGTAAAGGGACTAGGAGACCTTAAAATAAACAAATCCCCTGGGCCGGATGAGATCCTCCCAAACGTACTCAAAGAAATGAAAGAAGCTCTTTACAAACCGCTAACCAAGATCATGCAACAGTCTCTTAACACAGGGGTTGTACCGACAGACTGGAAAATTGCAAACGTAATACCGATCCACAAAAAGGGAGACAAAACCAAACCAGGTAACTACAGACCAATAAGCCTGACTTCTATTATATGTAAACTTATGGAAACTATAATAAGATCCAAAATGGAAAATGGCCTATATGGTAACAATTTCCTTGGAGACAGTCAGCATGGTTTTAGGAAAAGAAGACCGTGTCTAACTAACCTGCTTGATTTTTTTGAGGATGCAACATCGACAATGGATAATTGCAAAGCATACGACATGGTTTATTTAGATTTCCAGAAAGCTTTTGACAAAATCCTGCACAAAAGATTAATTCTCAAACTGAACGCAGTAGGGATTCAAGGAAATGTATGCACATGGATTAGGGAGTGGTTAACATGTAGAAAACAGAAAGTACTGATTAGAGGAGGAACCTCAAAATGGAGCGAGGTAACCAGTGGTGTACCACAGGGATCAGTATTAGGTCCTCTGCTATTCCTAATCTACATTAATGATTTAGATTCTGGTATAGTAAGCAAACTCCTTAAATTTGCAGACGACACAAAAATAGGAGGAGTGGCAAACACTGTTGCATCAGCAAAGGTCATTTAAAATGATCTAGACAGCATTCAGAACTGGGCAGACACATGCCCACTCCACTGAAACCGCCCTCCTGTCTGTCACCAACTCACTTAAGTGTGCCCGAGCTGCCTCTCTCTCCTCTGTCCTAATTCTCCTCGACCTCTCTGCTGCCTTTGACACTGTTGATCACTCTATTCTACTATCATCTCTTGCTGACCTGGGGATCTCTGGCACTGCTCTGGCCTGGTTCTCCTCTTACCTCTCCAACCGCACTTACCAGGTAACCTGGCGTGGAGCAACCTCCACACCTCACCCTCTCTTAACTGGAGTCCCCCAAGGGTCAGTCTTGGGTCCTCTCCTGTTCTCTCTCTACACCCGCTCCCTGGGCCCCCTCATCGCATCCTATGGCTTCTCATACCATTTCTATGCTGATGATGCTCAGATTTTCCTCTCCTTCCCCACCTCTGACTCCACCATCTCCTCCCGTATCTCTACCTGTCTGTCTGCTATTTCCTCCTGGATGCACTCGCATCACCTCAAACTCAACCACTCTAAATCTGACCTCCTTTTCTTTCCCTCCTCCTCCCCCTCCTCTGATCTCTCTAGCTCTGTTCCTCTGGAATCTACCACACTCTCTCCCTCTTCCTCAGCTAAGAACCTTGGAGTCACCCTGGACCCCTGCCTCTCTTATTCCCAGCACATCTCCACTCTGGCACGCAGTTGCCGATTCTTCCTGAGCAACATCCGAAGAATCCAACCCTTCCTCACCAACTATGCTACCCAGCTCCTGGTCCAGGCCCTGGTACTCTCCCGCCTAGACTACTGCAACTCCCTCCTGGCTGGCCTCCCTGCGTCCGCCACCCGTCCGCTCCAGCTCATCCAGAACTCTGCTGCCCGCCTGGTGTTCTCTCTGCCTCGCTTCGCCCACGCTACTCCACTACTCCGCTCGCTCCACTGGCTCCCGATCACCGCTCGCATCCAGTTCAAGACTCTTGTACTAGCCTACAGATGCCTTGACCAGACTGCACCCAGCTACCTCCAGACCCTCATCTCTCCCTACACCCCCACTCGACCTCTCCGCTCCGCCTGCACTAGACTGGCTCTACCTCCTCTACGCTCCCCTGCCTCCAGAGCCCGCTCCTTCTCCACCCTTGCTCCGCAGTGGTGGAATGACCTTCCTACAGATGTCAGGACTGCCCAGTCCCTGACCACATTCCGGCGCCTCCTTAAGACTCACCTCTTCAAACAGCACCTGTAGAACTCCTCTGTTTGTATCCTGGGACACTATCACCCTTCATGTAAATGTGCTTTATTTTGCTCTTATCTGCCCCCTATTTTACTGCATTTAATCCTGTACTTCAGAATACTGTAATCTGCCAAGTGTTTAACCTGTAGTACTTTGTATTTAATCATATCCTGATGTAACTATCACTATTTAATCATATCCTGATGTAACTATCACTATTATCTGCTGTATTATTGAATTGTGGTTTGTCACACTTGTACTTTGCTTGAACAAAAGTTATTGTATTTCTTGCTCTTATTGTATTACTTGTATTGTAACATTTGAAATGTATTTGCTTATGATTGTAAGTCGCCCTGGATAAGGGTGTCTGCTAAGAAATAAATAATAATAATAATAATGCACGCAGGCAATAAAAATGTGCATTATAAATATCATATGGGAGATACTGAAATTGAAGAAGGGAACTATGAAAAAGACCTAGGAGTTTATGCTGACTCAGAAATGTATTCATCTAGACAACGTGGGGAAGCTATAAAAAAAGACCAACAAGATGCTCGGATATATTGTGAGAAGTGTTGAATTTAAATCAAGGGAAGTAATGTTAAAACTTTACAATGCATTAGTAAGACCTCACCTAGAATATTGTGTTCCGTTCTGGTCACCTCGTTACAAAAAGGATATTGCTGCACAACAAATCAAAACAACAGCTGTAGTTATGAGACAAAATAACATTTCTACATTTGGTCTGTACCCTAAGCAATTACTGCCATGACTAATTACTGATCCCCCACCCATTTAAAAAAAGAAATGGAAATAGCATTGACACTGGATAAAGACCCTTGTTTAGCTAGTCTGGTCTGTGGATGTTCATGATTTATAATATCATTAAACTTGCAGCAGTAGAAGAAGAATTTAAGAGGAGTTAGCTGACACCATCCAAATGTGTTTCTTTAAAGAGCCAGTATCATAGTTTAACTTTAATAGTGTTGTACATGCATCCTTTTTAAATTATGAACAGTTTTATTAAATTAAAATGCTTTTGTGATAAATGTTCACACAAAGAAGGTTTTGCTCAAAAGAGCCAACTTCCCAATGTTTCGGTATTGTTAAACATTCCCTTGTCAAGGGAAAGTGTGTTTGAAAACAAACAGTAGAGGTATGTATAGGCTTTTGCTGTCATGGTAACTATTCACTTATTTGTATTTAAACCTTCAGGCATCATTTATTTTCCTTTATTCTTCTGTATTGTGCATTATCTAATTTTATTTCTTCTAAAACTACGAATCGTATATCTAAAATTAAGTTTTAGTGGATTTTAAAAATACAAAAATGCATGTTGGGTCTATCACTGCACTTACCGAATGTATACTTAGAAGAATCCTTACAGAAGTAAGTAGAGCAGGCAGTCCTACTATCATTATAATTAAGCAATAAAGCCTGACATGGAGAGTGTTGTGCTGGGATAGCACCCCACACCGAAGTGAAAAATAGTACATTTAACTTTGGCTTCAGAGACTAATCTGTTGACTAAAAAGAAATATTGCAGTTGAATACATTTTCAAAATGTGTTTTTGGAAACATTCCAAAGTTATTTACTTTACTTTTATTTACATTAATGCAGCATTTATATATTTTTTCTGGAAAGGAAAAAACTGGTATTGCAAGTTGATGTTTGTATAATTACTGCTGTTTCTCAGTGCAAAGGCACTAGTATTCACAAGGGCAGGCTGTAAACACTCATTCATTCAACCTTTTTATATACACATTGATCTGTCAAAATTCCTAGAAATGTGTTTCCTTATATACATTATTCTTTTATTTTGTAGTGTACGCACTACAAATATCATATAATTTCCATACAGTTATCAAACAGGACTTTTAAATTGGTTCCATGGTTAGACATGATCAGGTGGGATCACTGAAGGACATTTACACTCTCTGCACTGTTTCATGGACTGGTCCAGTGCACAGATCACTGACTGTACAACTGCAATCACTGTCCTCCTATCCCTGCTGCTCCATTCCCATCTCAGAGCTGAGAATAACTAGCAAAGCCCTCCAAGCAAGATGAGCAAGTGCACAGCGAGGCTCAAAATGAGCAAGTGCACAGCGAGGCTCAAAATGAGCAAGTGCACAGCGAGGCTCAAAATGAGCAAGTGCACAGCGAGGATCAAAATGAGCAAGTGCACAGCGAGGATCAAAATGAGCAAGTGCACAGCGAGGCTCAAAATGAGCAAGTGCACAGCGAGGCTCAAAATGAGCAAGTGCACAGCGGAGGCTCAAAATGAGCAAGTGCACAGCGAGGCTCAAAATGAGCAAGTGCACAGCGAGGATCAAAATGAGCAAGTGCACAGCGAGGCACAAAATGAGCAAGTGCACAGCGAGGCTCAAAATGTCCTGGTTTAAAGATTTTAAAGGGTGTGCTGATCAAGGTGTTGAAATCAATTTCCATCTACAGTAATTCAACAGCACTGTCCACCCTGCTTGTACGATACATATGTACAACAGCATCAGCTCAGTATATATTCATATGTGTACTACCTAATCTGAAAATACCGGAGCTGGTCAAGTATGGCGATGCGAAGGGCACAAGTTAGACAATACAATTGTGGATAGAGGCTCCTCAAATGATCCAGAAAAGGAGATATGATTTAAAATGGATTAGGAGAGCTTGGTATGAATTATACTTAAGGCTGTATTTTTCTCACAGTAATCATGGATTTCATGATTTCTGTGAAATGCACCTATTTCCATGTCATATGTAGTTCCCTCTGAAAATTCACATTTCTGGAAGTATAGTGTAAATATGCATGTTTTTTTTTTATCTCTTCAAAATAAATACAGCAAATGTGTGCCTTATTGAGGCACTCCCTGTTACACTGCATTTAGGAACCTGGCGGCTGGTTTGGTTTGCTTCCTTCCTGTAAATGATTGAACATACACTGTATAGACCTGCACAATTTCTTTAAAGACACTGATGGCTGTATCAAAGATTGGAAATATGTCTCTGCTAAAGACTGCTCTATCCATTTCATGTGTCTTGCTATTTTTACATTTATTTATGGTGAAAAAATAACATCTTAAGAGGTGGACATAAACAAAATACTCTACAATTTAGCATTTACTGTTTTTCAGGTAAGCAATTAAATATTTTGGAACACTTGTTGTATAACAACTCTATGGAAAATGATCAGTTTTTAATGTGACAATGCTTTATTCTGCTTTAATAAACATGACTTTGAATCATGAAATATCTTGAAATACCTATTTTTACACTGTGAAATGCAGTTAAATAAGCTATTTTTACTGTGAAAAAATTACAGCCCTGATTAGACCACCAGATTAACATCAAATATCCGTCTCCAATTCCCCATAGTTAATTTCCTTGTGAAATTCTAAATCAGAGACCCATCTCTGACTCAAATCACTGGAGAAAGTATTATTGCTGGTATGTAATATACTCCAGAAATAGTAGTTATTCCAGGAGAAGTAACCGCACTTCTGTTAGGGTTATTTGTTTTAGTTTTCCACCCTGCATAGTCCAAACAAAATAGCTAAATCTAAAAACAAAAAGACACATTCATTCTGCATTAAATTGTCTTTGTTTAAAACACCCTGGTAATGTTTTATACCATGATTATCCCAAGTGGGGATATGACTGGGCTCTCCCCCATGTGTGTGTACTGTGTTCTAGATCAGAGGTGGCCAACCCTGGTCCTGGTGAGCCACAATCCAGCAGGGTTTATAAGTAACCCTTAATCATCAATTTCTAAAGATTTGTTCAATTAAGTAATTTAGAGATAATTTGGAATGCAAACCTGAACCCCCTGCAGCTCTTCTGGAACAGAGCTGACCACTCCTGGTTTAAATGAACAAATGAACTTGCTAAATTGATCAACAACTTGCATTCTTAAGAAATGTATGCTTTAAGATTACCTGTAACACCTGCTGGATTGTGGCTCTCCAGGACCAGGGTGGCCACCCCTGCTCTAGATGCTTAAGGACTGTTTGGTTGACACGTAAGTTACTATTTTTATTTGTTTATTATTAAATATATTTTGAAAATATTTTCCTGCAAAGAAGCCCGGGGTGGCGGTCATGAGGAAAGAACCAATTTGAGATAAATCAGCATTGTGCAACCCAGGTGTAAGCTTTATAATTAGGCTGACTTAAAGCACAAGTCAACATATTTCATACAGTAGAGCTTGTCATATCCGATGCAATATGTTCAGGGGTCCATCAGATATGTGGAAATATCATATCTCAATGGGAGTTGTTATATTACATTGTAGTTGCTTTATTAAAGTCGGGGCATTATAAATTAACAATGTCAGATACGTCAGTGTGTCTGCACGTAGACTGTTATTATTATTATTATTATTATTTACTTCTTAGCAGACGCCCTTATCCAGGGCGACTTACAGTCGTAAACAAATAATAGACTACATAGAAAAGGCTCCACTGATCCGTAATGTTGATCCAAACCTGGAAAACTGGCCAATGTGAAGTGAACATACATGGCAAGTAATTTTAAAGACCCTGGCTGACAAATTTGTATACAGTATTAAATAACAGATCGAGGAGGAGGAGGAGGAAGAGGATGATGCACTACATTGCTGTATCCAAAAGACAGGAAAATGGTTTAAGTTTGTAATTCACCATAGCTTGTATTATTTAATAATGTTATCACACTGAGGTTTCTGTCTACTTACAGTTCAACTTTTCATTCTAAATTGAAACAGTAAACTTAAAACAAGCAAAATGACTTTTGTGCCTTGTGCAAATAAATACAGACATCAACAAAAACTAAATACATTCTAGAACTTTTTACACAATTATTATACCAATGTATTAATTTTGTGTTAGAGACAGAAATGAGTAGTACCTGAAACTAATAATTACAGGAAGCACATTAATTTGCATTATATTAATATTAAATACACACATATATATATATAATTTATTTATTAGCAGATGCCCTTATCCAAGGTGACTTACAATTGTTACAAGATACCACATTATGTTTACATCCAATTACTCATTTATGCAGTTGGGTTTTTACTGGAGCAATTTAGGTAAAGTACCTTGCTCAAGGGTACAACAGCGTCCCCCACCTGGGATTGAACCCACAACCCTCCGGTCAAGAGTCCAGAGCCCTAACCACTACTCCACACTGCTGTCCATGTATACTAAATTATTCATATATTGATGTGTCTGTAACAGGAGTGTTCTGTTACTGTGGGTAACCACTGAGAAGAGAAAGAGACACACAGAGGGTTTGATGTTGAACAGGCATCCAGGTTTTATTAAACAAAACAAGCAGTTGCTGCAGTTAACATAAGAACATAAGAAAGTTTACAAACGAGAGGAGGCCATTCAGCCCATCTTGCTCGTTTGGTTGTTAGTAGCTTATTGATCCCAGAATCTCATCAAGCAGCTTCTTGAAGGATCCCAGGGTGTCAGCTTCAACAACATTACAGGGTTGGTTCCAGACCCTCACAATTCTCTGTGTAAAAACGTGCCTCCTGTTTTCTGTTCTGAATGCCCCTTTATCTAATCTCCATTTGTGATCCCTGGTCCTTGTTTTTTGTCAGGTCGAAAAAGTCCCCTGGGTCGACATTGTCAATACCTTTTAGAATTTTGAATGCTTGAATCAAATCACTGCGTAGTCTTCTTTGTTCAAGACTGAATAGATTCAATTCTTTTAGCCTGTCTGCATACGACATGCCTTTTAAACCTGGGATAATTCTGGTCGCCCTTCTTTGTACTCTTTCTAGAGCAGCAATATCCTTTTTGTAACGAGGTGACCAGAACAGAACACAATATTCTAGGTGAGGTCTTACTAATGCATTGTAAAGTTTTAACATTACTTCCCTTGATTTAAATTCAACACTTCTCATAATATATCCCAGCATCTTGTTGGACTTTTTTATAGCTTCCCCACATTGTCTAGATGAATACATTTCTGAGTCAACATAAACTCCTAGGTCTATCTCCCATATGATATTTATAATGCACATTTTTATTGCCTGCATGCAATACTTTACACTTTTCTCTATTAAATTTCATTTGTTATGTGTCTGCCCAATTCTGAATGCTGTCTAGATCATTTTGAATGACCTTTGCTGCTTCAACAGTGTTTGCCACTCTTCCTATTTTTGTGTCGTCTGCAAATTTAACGAGTTTGCTTACTATACCAGAATCTAAATCATTAATGTAGATTAGGAACAGCAGAGGACCTAATACTGATCCCTGTGGTACACCACTGGTTACCTCGCTCCATTTTAAGGTTTCTCCTCTAATCAGTACTTTCTGTTTTCTACATGTTAACCACTCCCTAATCCATGTGCATGCATTTCCTTGAATCCCTACTGCGTTCAGTTTGAGAATTAATCTTTTATGTGGGACTTTGTCAAAAGCTTTCTGGAAATCTAAATAAACCATGTTGTATGCTTTGCAGTTATCCATTTTCAATGTTGCATCCTCAAAAAAGTCAAGTAGGTTAGTTAGACACAATCTCCTTTTCCTAAAAATGGCTTAGAGAGGATATTGTTCTTAAAACTTTGAGCATAAGGAGAGTCATATAAAGTAGGAATAATGGTGTGATAGGGGGTGTGGGTACAACCGCTAAAAGACAGGGCTGATACAGTCAGGTTGGTTTTGCAAACACCATTCAGGTGCCCAGTTTTATTCTCGGCAGTGCACAAAAAGAAATCACCTGACACTACCAGTGATGGTAGGCTACGGGGTAACACACACATCTGTGTAATGAGAAATACAAAAAGAAAACACTGGGGAAAAAGAGCTCAAAATTCAAATGGTTAAAATCCCTGCACAAATCCCTGTCCTTTCTTATATAAATAATTAACAAAGTCTGACCTGGGTTGAATATGCAGTGGTACAAAGTTAAAATAGAAGTGTCCCTCAAGTGTGCTTATCACATGGCCAGCAGCTGTTTAAGAATCCAAGATGACCAAGCTTCAGCTATGTTCCCCTGTAAACAAAACCCAGCTGGCAGCATGACACAGGCGGAGAGTCTGGCAGCTGATCTTTGTCTTTCCTCAAGAAGTACAGTGAAACAAGCTACATTGAAAAGAATCAAACAGCCTTCCTGTGCCAAAGGCAATGTTTAAAAGTTCCAAAAGATGTGGGGCTAATTGTTTTCAAAGGTCTTATAACAATTCTGATGGATTCGTAGAATGTGTGTCTGGTTCCACATAGATAGTTGGTGGCATGCTGTGTATTTAAGATGGTGGGGCTGGCTGTATGCTGTGCTGGTTCCTAGACGGTGATGACTAAGTGCAGGGTACAGAACATCAAATTAATGAAACAGTAGCAAACTCATCTTAAAGTTAGTATAGAGGTGCATCATGTAATCACATGCACCTACACATGCCAACGTTAAGATATGGTAAATAATATTAATAATATTAAAATGTTAATAAATACTCATTTTAGTTTGTTTGACTGTCATTTTATATAATTCACTACTTCAAAGCACTCAGAATTCCAGTCTACTTCAAACATATCACATATTAATGTTTTCTGAAATGACCATGCCTCAGTAGGCCTATTGAAAAATATTGTAATGCCCGACTACAACTGTATATTTTCTCTTAACACCAAAATTGCTACATTAAGAAACCTAAAACGGCGCTGTGACATGTTTGCTATCACTTTCCCCACACGACACAAACCTTCTTTCCTGTGTGTGTGTATGAGTGTGCATGGGTCACGTGAGTAGCCCAAACCCAATGAGAAACTATCGTACTCTATGGCTGCCAAGCAATAAAAACAATGAAAAAAAAAACAATTAAAAAAATGGAAACATGTCTAGTGCCGCTAGAATTTAATGTTGTGGTGCTATATAAGGAACCCTAGCACTAGAATCAGCACCATAGCGCCAAACCTGCACCCCAGAGAACTGAACACATTAAATCTCATGGCAGTCCGTTTGAGCGCGGGGCCCCTAAAGGGTGGGGACCCAAGACGGTCGCCTCGCTTGCCTTGACTTAAGGCCGGCCCTGCTCATCGGAGTGAGAGTGCTCTTTCTGCAGGGCAGAGACTTTCTTTTCCAAAGCATCTCATTTATTAACAAATTAATTTTTAACAGAGGCATATATGACAAGCACAAGCTACAAACATTAGCTTTAAAGGTCTCCCATATGCTGGCAGAGGGGGCATTAACTTAAAAAAAAAACATTTCAATTTGGTCATGCATGCACTCTTTGAAGTTTGTATCTCCAACAATAATTCTAAGTCTGACCTATTAGGTTGACTCAGGAGCATTAGAGGAGAGTTGTCTAATTGTACTATACAATTCATGTGGCACATTTTTTGTAGAGTGTTCCCCTTTGACACACCATTGTCATATGTACATAAAACTAGGCTGGGTCTCACCTATGAACCAGAGGCTTTCCCCTGGTAAGATTTTTTAAAGACTTGTGTAACAGGGCGAGGAGCCCTGTACATTTATATTGCTTATTTATTTTTAGAACGGGGTCTACCCCTCCGCCCCTGTGCAGTTTATTGTTTTGCATTTGTTGTGTTGTATTATTATTATTTTTTTGTATTTGTTTGTATTATGATTTATTTATTGTAGTTATGATGGCGTAGCTGTGCGTTGTTTTGTTAAACGTGGTCTGGCAGAGGCGAGGTCGGCAGCTCATCCTCTGCCAGGAATAATTAAAAACCTTGTGCAGAAGGTGGCCATCTTGCGAATTAAGTGATTAATTTGTTGTTAAATCAGGAGATGGTCACCTGCATATAAGCCTGCAGCTCTCTGCACTCGGGGTGGGTGTTCAGAGGAGAGAACAGAGCGAGAGCGAGAGCAGTTTAAGAAAATCAAACTAAAAAAATACAGGATCAGTGAAAGCGATTGCCCAGCCTGACCTGGATTGTTTAGTTGTTTTGTGTTCGTGATTTTGTTTTGGTTTAACTATTTATTTTGCTCTGTGAGCAGTGTTTTTGTGTTTAAATATTTATTTTATTTTTGTTGAAAATAAACGGCGTGCGCTGCGCCTTTCGCCTGCAGTACCTACCTGTCAGTGTTTTTTTTTTCCTGCACTCTGACCTGACGTCACCACTACATCCATCCTGTCACAGCTTGGTATTTAAACTAGAAAGGAAGGGGGGAGAAATCAACAAAAACACAACAGATGAAATTGAAATGGTGGAAATTGCTGCTTCGGAACACAATTTGTCAAAGCACCGACTAGAGGGGAGGCATGCCTTGATTTAGTCTTTTCAAATAATGAAGACAGAATAACTAAAACAAAGGTCAGAGAACCACTGGCAAACTCAGACCACAACATGGTCTCCTTTTAAGTGATTTTTAAAACCCCAAAAGAAAATGAATAAAGCTGAGGTTTACAATTTTAGAAAGGCAAACTATGAAGGTATGAAACAGAGACTAACAGAAGTAGATTGGAGTAAAATAGAGAAAACATCCACGGAAAAAGGATGGCTGTTTTTTAAAAATGTAGTACTAGAGGCGCAAAACAATTACATCCCAAAAGTAGACAAATCTAAATCTAAAACAAAATTGCCAAAATGGTTTAATAGATCAATTAAAAAAAAATATTCAGAGAAAAAAGGCACTTTACAGAGCACACAGAAAGAGTACTTGAAACTTAAGGGCAGCAGTGTGGAGTAGTGGTTAGGGCTCTGGACTCTTGACCAGAGGGTCGTGGGTTCAATCCCAGGTGGGGGACACTGCTGCTGTACCCTTGAGCAAGGTACTTTACCTAGATTGCTCCAGTAAAAACCCAACTGTATAAATGGGTAATTGTATGTAAAAAATAATGAAATTGTATGTAAAAATAATGTGATATCTTGTAACAATTGTAAATTGCCCTGGATAAGGGCGTCTGCTAAGAAATAAATAATAATAATAAATAATAACTGCAAACACAAGTCAAAAAGGCCAAGAGAGATAGAAATCAATAATGCTAAGGGGGCTAAAACCAATTCCAAAATGTTTTTCCAATATTATAACAGCAAGAGAACATCCAAAGAGGAGGTTAAATGTCTAAGAGACACAAATGGCAAAATCATAGATGAAGAAAAAAATAGCAAATATATTAAATGATTACTTTTCACAAGTTTTTAGAAAGGAGGACACGGACAACATGCCCAAAATGTTTGTTTCTGGCATAGATAAAAACACGAATGTTACCTGCTGAGAAATCCTGCATGCTTAAAGATGCGTTCCTTGCTCGTGGTGCTAGATTTATCTATTGTTTTTAACATTATTATTGTATTATTTATTTCTTAGCAGACGCCCTTATACAGGGCGACTTACAATTGTTACAAGATATCACTTTATTTTTCCATACAATTACATTTAGCATAACAGAGGCAGAAGTGTTAAAGGGACTAGGAGCTCTTAAAATAACAAATCCACTGTGCCGGATGAGATCCTCTCAATAGTACTCAAAGAAATGAAAGAAGTTATTTACAAACCGCTAACCAAGATCATGCAACAGTCTCTTGACACAGGGGGTGTACTGACAGACTGGAAAATTGCAAACATAATACCAATCCACAAAAAGGGAGACAAAACCGAACCAGGTAACTACAGACGAATAAGAATTACTTCTAATATATGTAAACTTATGGAAACTATAATAAGATCAAAAAAGGAAAATTACCTATATGGTAACAATCTCCTGGGAGACAGTCAGCATGGTTTTAGGAAAGGGAGATCGTGTCTAACCTGCTTGATTTTTTTGAGGATGCAACATCGACAGTGGATAATTGGAAAGCATACAACATTGGGCAGCAGTGTGGAGTAGTGGTTAGGGCTCTGGACTCTTGACCGGTGGGTTGTGGGTTCAATCCCCAGTGGGGGACACTGCTGCTGTACCCTTGAGCAATGTACTTTACCTTGATTGCTCCAATAAAAACCCAACTGTATAAATGGGTAATTGTATGTAAAAATAATGTAATCTTGTAAGTTGCCCTGGATAAGGGTGTCTGCTAAGAAATAAATAATAATAATAACATGGTTTATTTAGATTTCAAGAACGCTTTTGACAAAGTCCCGCATAAAAGATTAATTCTCAAACTGAACGCAGTAGGGATTGAAGGAAATGCAAGCACATGGATTAGAGAGTGGTTAACATGTAGAAAACAGAAAGTACTGATTAGAGGAGAAACCTCAAAATGCAGCGAGGTAACCAGTGGTGTACCACAGGGATCAGTATTAGGTCCTCTGCTATTCCTAATCTACATTAATGATTTAGATTCTGGTATAGTAAGCAAACTTGTTAAATTTGCAGGCGACACAAAATTAGGAGGCGTGGCAAACACTGTTGAAGCAGCAAAGGTCATTCAAAATGATCTAGAACTCATTCAGAACTGGGCAGACACATGGCATATGACATTTAATAGAGAAAAGTGTAAAGTATTGCACGCAGGCAATAAAAATGTGCATTATAAATATCATATGGGAAATACTGAAATTGAAGAAGGGAACTATGAAAAAGGAGTTTATGTTGATTCAGAAATGTCTTCATCTAGACAATGTGGGGAAGCTATAAAAAAGGCCAACAAGATGCTGGGATATATTGTGAGAAGTGTTGAATTTAAATCAAGGGAAGTAATGTTAAAACTTTACAATGCATTAGTAAGACCTCATCTAGAATATTGTGTTCTGTTCTGGTCACCTCGTTACAAAAAGGATATTGCTGCTCTAGAAAGAGTGCAAAGAAGAGCGACCAGAATTATCCCGGGTTTAAAAGGCATGTCGTATGCAGACAGGCTAAAAGAATTGAATCTATTCAGTCTTGAACAAAGAAGACTACGCGGCGATCTGATTCAAGCATTCAAAATCCTAAAAGGTATTGACAATGTCGACCCAGGGGACTTTTTCGACCTGAAAAAAAACAAGGATCAGGGGTCACAAATGGAGATCAGATAAAGGGGCATTCAGAACAGAAAATAGGAGGCACGTTTTTACACAGAGAATTGTGAGGGTCTGGAACCAACTCCCCAGTAATGTTGTTGAAGCTGACACCCTGGGATCCTTCAAGAAGCTGCTTGATGAGATTCTGGGATCAATAAGCTACTAACAACCAAATAAGCAAGATGGGCTGAATGGCTCTCATTTGTAAACTTTATTTTCTTAAGTATTTAGGGTCTGTAGAGAAGTTAAAAACCATACAAAGACAACCACACCACAGCGAGCATGGAAAAGGACAGACGCAGGAAACATGACAACTACACAAAGAGAAATAATAAAATATAAAATAATAGAAATAAAAATAAATTATATTAATAATTATAATAATAAAAAAAAAAAAATTATATTCCAGAAATAAAAGGTTGATATAAATAAAGAGTAGGTCAGTAATCATAAACAAACATTAAAAAGGCAAGGGACAAAAAGTGAGTGCAAAAAAATAAACTTTCAAACAAGACAAAACTGCATAAAATAAAATAAAAACAATACCTCAGGCTGACTGGCGTGTTCAAAAACCATACCGCTCCCCACAGCTTGCCCTATAATACCTATAAAACAATAATTATTACTTAAAACCAGTAGAAAACAAAATAATGGAAGCAATTCTTTAAAAAGTAAACTAAAACATACCTCAGATAAGCTGTTAATATGTATGCAAGCTGGAGAAGTCTCGCACAGCTCACCCTACAAATTACCTAACACGAAGAGTTTCTACAGACAGCGTTTTAAAATTAAATTAAAAACTTAAGGACTGCGGGGTAACCCACTTACCTGCATTGGTTTGCAGTTTGTGTTTGAAAATGACCCCGGAAAACAAAGACAGACCCAGCATTCTCCATGTCTAACCTGGGTAGTGTTTCCATTTTTATAGAGCTTCTTAATTAGTAATTGCAAAAAGGGAGTCCTTGTGGTCCACGTTAAAATGTGACATTTTCCAAACAATTTGCATGACAGAAATCACTTACTTCAAACACTTCACATATTTCTTTATGGAATTTAAATACTTTAAATTCCATAAAAATGACAAAAAGCACAGTTGATATATGCAGAGTTATTTGGTAACACAAAATCAACATCAGTATCACTCGCCGTTGAATTCTGATATGTATAGCAATATATTGCAATACAGATTCTCAGTCCCAATACCCACCCCTAGTAAAAATGTTGCTGACACAAAGAGAGAAGCCAGCAGCTAAAGTTTGCATCCAACATAAAGCAGCAGGCTCTTGAAGGTGCACCCTAGAAGCAGACCTGAGTCCTCTACTGACAGCCGACCACCCAGTGACCGTGCTTCTTCCAGAGGTGTAGGTAATTGATCACTACTTCATTTCAGTTTATAATTAGGACTGCGTTATTATGTATACATGATAAAATTTAAGCAATATGTGTGGAACGTTTCAATACTGGAATCAATAAATAAAAGGAAACTTGTTAAATTCTGCTCAAATCCTTTACAAGAGTTCTTTACAAGAGAAACACAAATACATACATTATGTACTTTCCCTACACTATACAGGACTGGTCTTTATTGAAAATCTATGGTATTTCCACAGTTGTTTCAGCTCCATTCATATAATGTTTTTGGGCAGTTTCTAACACTCCATATCTGGAAGTGTGAATAATATCTTGTGCTTGTTCATCCCCATGCTCTCCTTGTTGAAGAGGCCATCCCTAGAGCTATTGAAGATTGGTGGTTAATGTATTCATCCTTGTATGGACTATCTATGCAGAAAGACACAAAGACAATGATTCTTGGTTGTAAATCTCCCTCCCGACCTGTGAGAGTGCTAAGCAGCGAGAACAGAGTTCTTTGGACGGGCTGGTCAGACAGTTCTTTCCCAGGGTCGGGAAGTCGGCCAGTCTGGATGAAGGCGAGAAGCCGTTGCAAGAACGCATTGACCCGGAAGGGAAACGACGTGGCAGCTGCAGATTGGAGAGGTGGCTGCATTCGTTTACCAAGGGGTCATGTGTAACGGCATAAAAAGGGGAATCGCAATCTGTTCTTTCGTTTGGATTGAATCGTTAAACTATAAGGACCTGTGAGAGACCCTGTGATAAAAGTACTGTGAGTGTTTTGTTTTGTTTGTCTATAATTGTCTATAATTTGTTTGTAATTATTAGATGGCTATCACGTTCCGGAGCTTTCACCAAGGGCCAGCACAAAACCCGGAACAGCACTGCACTATTGTCACTTATAAACCTGTATCACCCACCACGAGCACTACAGCACGCACCCAGGACTGGTGACCGTGTTTTCTACATTGTGGGAAAGATACATGTGTTTATTATTTGGGACTGTAACCCATTTATTTACTTCCAGTGCATTACACATTGTTGTGTCTTGCCTGGAGTTATTGTTTGGTCACCAGACCCAGATTATAATCATTAAAAACTGTTTCCAACTGGATTACAATTCTCTGTTTGTTCATTGCGCACTGCATCACTCCTGCACCTGTACACAATCAGCCACTTTGCCACACACTTGAATTATTTTTTCCTCCATGTTTTTAAATACAATTTACACTTGTATTTAATTACCCTTTATGGCCACTAGGGGCTGTAGAGCAACAGGATCAAAATGGACTCAAGCTGAGTGGTCCTGTGGATAGTTTCAATGCCACTGTTGTTGAGTTTTTAGCCTAATAATTTTCATTTTCTCCATGGTGGTGTAACTCTAGGGATGTTTCATAACTGGAATTTAATTATTATTTTTTTTTTCAGTTTGTAATGTGTCGGGGGCATTTTGGATGGCTTGGGGAATGCCCTATGACATATGGTGGCAGTGGCAGGATTACAATGACTGAGCTTCCCCCAAACTGAGGATGAGACTCACGACTAGACGAAAGCTTACAGGAGGAGTGCAGGTTGGACAGATAACGAGCACTGAGGAAACTTCTGGAGGGAGCTCCAACACAGACACTATCAACTAACACTAACAAGGAGCTGGCTGGATTAATGAAGAGCTTTTTGGAAGGTCCAAAAGTTCGAGAGGAGTGGATAGAAAGAGACCGAAGAATGGACAGACAGCAAGCAGAGCACGACAGTTGAGATGGAGCCAGCAGATATAGAAGCTGGAGCCCATAACGAGGTCCCGGTAGCAGTTCGAATGCCGGAACTCTGTCTCCCTGAGCTGAATGACATTAATGATGCTGAGGTACATCTGACTACCTTTGAAAGATCAGTGGAACCTGTGTGGCTAAAATCGCTGTAGGAAATCTGACTTATCCCTTTGTGTATTGAGGAATGCCCGAGATGCTTATGTTGCAATGAAATATATGGACATTAAACACTATGATAAAGTAAAAGCAGCCATACTGGCAAAATGTGAAATCAACTGGGAAATGCATCTAAGAAGCAACTGCTAAATCCGAGGAGAAACCAAAAGAACTTCAGATTGCAGAGATTATTCATGAAATGGATTTGCCCAGAGCAGCGTGCGCTGGAAGATATCTTGGAGACTTTAACCCTAAAGCCCAAAAGACCCAGAAGAGTTATCGCTGGACTGTGAAGCTGATGGATGTCTCATTTTTTAAGGAATTTTCTGACTTTTGTGACTTCAAGCTTAAACCTCGAACTATTTTTTATCAATGTTTTTTGTAATTAACGTGAAAATAATGATAAATTAAAAGCGAATTTTCAACCAACTTGTAAAATGTTTTTATTTACTTTGACAGAGAGCGAATGAATCCTAGTCAACAATCTCCCTCCTGACCTGTGAGGGTGCTGTATAACAGGATCAGTGTGCCCAAGACTGGGTGGTTTGGCAGTTCATTCCAGGGTCAGTTAGAAGTCGGCCATCCAGGAGGGGGGTGGAGTCACAATACCAGAAGTCATGGATTGGAGGATACGTGATTGCACTCACTACCGAAGAGGGCGTGACTGAAGGTGTATCAGGGGATGTGGCAAAGCAATCTGTTCCTTTCTTATGGTTACAGAAAGACCTGTAAAGGACATAGGGGTCTATTCATAAAGGGTTAACACCTGTTGAAATGAGAAAACAGGAGTACGTGATCAGATTCCATCCACAGCCACCTATTTAACAGCAGTTGCTATTCATTAAGCCCCAGCGATTTTCATTTATGAAGGCATGTTTTTAACGAATTGAGAGAAAGGTTAACGATTACCTCATTAGCATAAAGTTTTCATCAGTCCTGAGCATCAATTTGCTATTCATAAGAGTGAACAACAGCAAAATGCTGTAGATAACTAGGAGTTATTGAACGCTTTCTACATTCAAGTCTAAACTAACGACAGCCTTGGCAGACTATTTTTTTAAAGACCTGTCTTATTACTACACTTGCTCTATTATACAGTTTGACATAATCACACAATCACTCAAGATCTGGCATAATCGTTTTGAAACAGCACTGTGAAGCTGAGAACAAGTGAGAGACTGAGAATAGACACTTATTTTATTATTATTATTTCTTTGCTGTGATCCGCGGCTGACAGTGGTCCTTTACTTTTTATTTCTTTTACCTGTGTTCACAATAAACAGTTTGGATGAATACTGCCTGTGTGAACCTGTTTATTTTCATGGAGCGTTACAATATACAGTATATCAGTGCTGCTGATGCAGTCGGTGGGAAATTTGGGCTTGCTTGGTATTGCAAAAAACACTGCAAGATCAGTGTTCGAAAGGGAGTCTTTTTTTTCGCGCACCACAAAACGATACATTTTGAGTACAGTGTGCAATACGGAGTGAAACTGTCACTGATTCATAAACATAAACTTGTCCCTGATTTAGTCCCTGCTTTAAGCAGGGTTTAATAATAATAATAATAATAATAATAATAATAATAATAATAATAGTTGAGAATTTGCAAGATTAACATTTTAAGTTTTCAAAACTTATTATTATTATTATTATTATTATTATTGCTAGAATTACAGTATTATTCAAACGTCCTCCTACAGTGCTTTTTGCTTAGTTATTTTTTTGATCCTGCAGTTAAGAATGAAAAGCTTATGTGTGCGAATGGAAATGTGTTTTACCAGCATTGCCAAACAAAACAAAGTACCGTATTACTTTGAATTAACACCTCACTCAGATATCAGCTTTTTAATAGAGGCCGTCCTCAAATAAATGCCGCTCTCAATAAAGAAACGTAAAGGTATTTTTTTCTACCCCTGCTCAAAAAATAAAGAAACGCGCAACTCTGCCTCTGTGCATGACACCCCCGAAGAGACTGCAACCTCAATCCAGCATGTAATACAAACTAATGTACACCCACCTTAGTAAGCAAATGTAACTTATTGTACAGTGCCTTGCGAAAGTATTCGGCCCCCTTGAACTTTGCGACCTTTTGCCACATTTCAGGCTTCAAACATAAAGATATAAAACTGTAATTTTTTGTGAAGAATCAACAACAAGTGGGACACAATCATGAAGTGGAACGAAATTTATTGGATATTTCAAACTTTTTTAACAAATAAAAAACTGAAAAATTGGGCGTGCAAAATTATTCAGCCCCCTTAAGTTAATACTTTGTAGCGCCACCTTTTGCTGCGATTACAGCTGTATGTCACTTGGGGTATGTCTCTATCAGTTTTGCACATCGAGAGACTGAAATTTTTGCCCATTCCTCCTTGTAAAACAGCTCGAGCTCAGTGAGGTTGGATGGAGAGCATTTGTGAACAGCAGTTTTCAGTTCTTTCCACAGATTCTCGATTGGATTCAGGTCTGGACTTTGACTTGGCCATTCTAACACCTGGATATGTTTATTTGTGAACCATTCCATTGTAAACTTTATGTTTTGGATCATTGTCTTGTTGGAAGTCAAATCTCCGTCCCAGTCTCAGGTCTTTTGCAGACTCCATCAGGTTTTCTTACAGAATGGTCCTGTATTTGGCTCCATCCATCTTCCCATCAATTTTAACCATCTTCCCTGTCCCTGCTGAAGAAAAGCAGGCCCAAACCATGATGCTGCCACCACCATGTTTGACAGTGGGGATGGTGTGTTCAGGGTGATAAGCTGTGTTGCTTTTACGCCAAACATAACGTTTTGCATTGTTGCCAAAAAGTTCGATTTTGGTTTCATCTGACCAGAGCACCTTCTTCCACATGTTTGGTGGCTTGTGGCAAACTGTAAACGACACTTTTTATGGCTATCTTTAAGAAATGGCTTTCTTCTTGCCACTCTTCCATAAAGGCCAGATTTGTGCAGTATACGACTGATTGTTGTCCTATGGACAGAGTCTCCCACCTCAGCTGTAGATCTCTGCAGTTCATCCAGAGTGATCATGGGCCTCTTGGCTGCATCTCTGATCAGTCTTCTCCTTGTATGAGCTGAAAGTTTAGAGGGACGGCCAGGTCTTGGTAGATTTGCAGTGGTCTGATACTCCTTCCATTTCAATATTATCGCTTGCACAGTGCTCCTTGGGATGTTTAAAGCTTGGGAAATCTTTTTGTATCCAAATCTGGCTTTAAACTTCTCCACAACAGTATCTCGGACCTGCCTGGTGTGTTCCTTGTTCTTCATGATGCTCTCTGCGCTTTAAACGGACCTCTGAGACTATCACAGTGCAGGTGCATTTATACGGAGACTTGATTACACACAGGTGGATTCTATTTATCATCATTAGTCATTTAGGTCAACATTGGATCATTCAGAGATCCTCACTGAACTTCTGGAGAGAGTTTGCTGCACTGAAAGAAAAGGGGCTGAATAATTTTGCACACCCAATTTTTCAGTTTTTTATTTGTTAAAAAAGTTTGAAATATCCAATAAATTTCGTTCCACTTCATGATTGTGTCCCACTTGTTGTTGATTCTTCACAAAAAATTACAGTTTTATATCTTTATGTTTGAAGCCTGAAATGTGGCAAAAGGTCGCAAAGTTCAAGGGGGCCGAATACTTTCGCAAGGCACTGTATAGTACAGTCCTGACAGACAACCCAAGATGAACTACTTACAGCACAGCAGTCCTTCAAGTCCCTTTTTTCCCAGCAGAGTTCAGTGCCAACACAGCAGGGGATAAAACAAGGGCTGTCTGTTTACCTCGTCGTCAAGCTTGGATGGTGGAAACTTAAACTCAGAGAAACTTAAGCGCTATCCGAAAGCTGGCTGAAGATATCTTCTTGCAGGGGGGTTAGTTGTTTTGTTTTTTATTCAATTGGAATTTTACTCAGTCCTGTACAATTATGTATATAAAAAAAAAACTGCTTACTATCTATGAGAAGATTTAGTTTTGTTTTTTCTTGTTTGTAATTTAGAGAAATTACAAACAAGCAAGTAAATTACAGTGAGAAAATATTTTCAGAGGTAATATTTTTTGTTAAGAAAAACAACTGCATCACACTGCCATTCTCTCTCCTCTTCTTGTCCTGCCCCATAGCATCCAATACACACTCCTGATTCGCTGGTACAGTACTCCCCTAACCTCCTAACTCCCACCTCATAGGCTCTCATTAACTGTCAGTAAAAGTACTGTATTCAAGCCCCCAAAACACACAAGAGTATAGTGCTGCAGATCGGAGCCTCTCATTGCGCCGTTTCTAAAAAGCCTTAAATCATTTAATAAAATATGAAAGCGTTTGTAAAGCATAGTAATATTAATAAAGGCCGCCCTCGTATAATCGCCATCCTCGTTTAAGGGCCGCAGTCATTTTGATCAATTTAAAATAAACGCCGCGGCGCCAGATTGAAGTAATACGGTATTTATTTAAAAAATACTTTTTTTCTAAATTATGACATATCCTGAATTTATTGATAGGGGCACCGGAATCAGGTTTTGCAAATTGCCCGTTGCTGGCAGCTGCAGACTCGGATTTCGGTAGTACTGTCGGTGGATTCCGTTTTTCTTTTTGCAACAGTTAACGACGGCAACCAGGGAACATTAATAATGCTGATGATGTCATGAAAAAGAGGCGGATTTTCATTCTGAACTACTGTATACCCATTCATAAAGTGCTTTGCGACTCTCGCCCGTATTCATAATTTTATGAATAGCAATATGGACGACTTTCGTTAGTTTTAAACGAAATTCGTTTTATTACGGCACTCTGCAAGTACTTTTATGAATAGGGCCTGTACTGTTGTTTTGACTCTCTATTAAATTATCACGTTTGTCTTTTACAGAAGGCTGAACTCCAGGAGCTGTAGCTAAACGTCGGCAAACAAACCCGAACTCCACTTCACCATTGTGCGCGTTTCAACTTATAATTCACCACTTACACTAATAGCACTCACTCTGGACTTGTGACTGTGTTTGTGTCTGTGTCTGTGTTTATGTGTGTCTGTGTCTGTCTGTGTTTGTCTGTGTCTGTGTGTGTCTGTGTCTGTGTTTCTCTGTGTCTGTAAGTGTGTGTTTGTGTCTGTCTGTGTTTGTCTGTGTGTGTGTGTGTGTCTGTGTCTGTGTTTCTCTGTGTCTGTAAGTGTGTGTTTGTGTTTGTCTGTGTGTGTCTGTGTCTGTGTTTGTCTGTGTTTGTGTCTGTGTTTGTCTGTGTCTGTGTTTGTCTGTCTGTGTCTGTGTTTGTGTCTGTGTCAGTGTGTGTCTGTGTTTGTCTGTGTCTGTGTTTGTCTGTCTGTGTCTGTGTTTGTGTCTGTGTCAGTGTGTGTCTGTGTCTGTGTTTGTCTGTGTGTGTTTGTGTTTGTGTCTGTGTTTGTGTCTGTGTTTGTCTGTGTCTGTGTTTGTGTTTGTCTGTGTCTGTGTTTGTCTGTCTGTGTCTGTGTCTGTGTTTGTGTCTGTGTTTGTGTTTGTCTGTGTTTGTCTGTCTGTGTTTGTGTGTGTCTGTGTCTGTGTTTGTGTCTGTGTTTGTGTTTGTCTGTGTGTGTCTGTGTTTGTGTTTGTCTGTGTCTGTGTTTGTGTTTGTGTGTGTCTGTGTTTGTCTGTCTGTGTCTGTGTTTGTGTTTGTGTGTGTCTTGTTCGTGTGATTTACTGTTATTATTTCAGGACTGAACCCCATGGTTTTGACTGGCTTTATACATTGCTGCGTATAGCCAGTATTATTATTATATAAGCAAATAATAAAGCTTTGTTTTTCACCATTGAACTGTTTTTGGATTGTTATTACTGATCATTGTATCACCTCTACACCTGCGCACTGCAAACCACTTTGCCACATTTACATATTTCAGAAATGTGTTAATAAATTTGAGAATATATATATATATATACAGTACTGTGCAAAAGTTTTAGGCAGGTGTGAAAAAATGTTGTAAAGTAAGAATGCTTTCAAAAATAGACATGTTAATAGTTTATATTTATCAATTAACAAAATGCAAAGTGAGTGAACAGAAGAAAAATCTACATCAAATCAATATTTGGTGTGACCACCCTTTGCCTTCAAAACAGCATCAATTCTTCTAGGTACACTTGCACACAGTTTTTGAAGGAACTCGGCAGGTAGGTTGGCCCAAACATCTTGGAGAACTAACCACAGTTCTTCTGTGGATTTAGGCAGTTGACCTCAGTTGCTTCTCTCTCTTCATGTAATCCCAGACAGACTCGATAATGTTGAGATCAGGGCTCTGTGGGGGCCATACCATCACTTCCAGGACTCCTTGTTCTTCTTTACGCTGAAGATAGTTCTTAATGACTTTCGCTGTATGTTTGGGGTCGTTGTCATGCTGCAGAATAAATTTGGGGCCAATCAGATGCCTCCCTGATGGTATTGCATGATGGATAAGTATCTGCCTGTACTTCTCAGCATTGAGGAGACCATTAATTCTGACAAAATCCCCAACTCCATTTGCAGAAATGCAGCCCCAAACTTGCAAGGAACCTCCACCATGCTTCACTGTTGCCTGCAGACACTCATTCGTGTACCGCTCTCCAGCCCTTCGGCGAACAAACTGCCTTCTGCTACAGCCAAATATTTCACATTTTGACTCATCAGTCCAGAGCACCTGCTGCCATTTTTCTGCACCCCAGTTCCTGTGTTTTCGTGCATAGTTGAGTCGCTTGGCCTTGTTTCCACGTCGGAGGTATGGCTTTTTGGCGGCCGCAAGTCTTCCATGAAGGCCACTTCTGACCAGACTTCTCCGGACAGTAGATGGGTGTACCAGGGTCCCACTGTTTTCTGCCAATTCTGAGCTGATGGCACTGCTGGACATCTTCCGATTGTGAAGGGAACTAAGCATGATGTGTCTTTCATCTGCTGCAGTAAGTTTCCTTGGCCGACCACTGCGTCTACGGTCCTCAACGTTGCCCGTTTCTTTGTGCTTCTTCAAAAGAGCTTGGACAGCACATCTGGAAACCCCTGTCTGCCTTGAAATTTCTGCCTGGGAGAGACCTTGCTGATGCAGTATAACTACCTTGTGTCTTGTTGCTGTGCTCAGTCTTGCCATGGTGTATGACTTTTGACAGTAAACTGTCTTCAGCAACCTCACCTTGTTAGATGAGTTTGGCTGTTCCTCACCCAGTTTTATTCCTCCTACACAGCTGTTTCTGTTTCAGTTAATGATTGTGTTTCAACCTACATATTGAAGTGATGATCATTAGCACCTGTTTGGTATAATTGTTTAATCATACACCTGACTATATGCCTAGAAAAAATCCCTGACTTTGTGCAAGTGTACCTAGAAGAATTGATGCTGTTTTGAAGGCAAAGGGTGGTCACACCAAATATGGATTTGATTTCGATTTTTCTTCTGTTCACTCACTTTGCATTTAGTTAATTGATAAATATAATCTATTAACATGTCTATTTTTGAAAGCATTCTTACTTTACAGCATTTTTTCACACCTGCCTAAAACTTTTGCACAGTACTTGTATGTATATATATATATATATATATATATATATATATATATATATATATATATATATATATATATTGCTACACAGTTAACGTCACATCAAACTGTCCTCTGATGACATTCATGAGCTACTCTTTTTACCTGTTCATTTTGAATGACGTGTGTGTGTCTGCAGCATCATCTCTGAGGAATGTAATGGAATGGCAACATTGTTTTGTGTACAACTGAGCCTGATTGTGTGACTGTTCAGCTTTAATTCAAAGACATGTATAGCCAACAAATTTTACTTTTGAATACTTCTACCACACACATTTTCGTCTCCCAATACTTTTTTTTTGTATAATAAATAAATAAACAAGAACGTTCTCCCTTGATAGCATTTTCCCATATTTTGAACATTGAGTGTATTTCTTAAAGGAGTACAGCATGTGCAGGCCTTGATCAACTCCTCTCTGGAAGAAGGTAGGCTGCTGTTCATTATGTGAATGTGACAAGCAGGCTGTAGTGGTGACGTCAGACCAGGAAGAAACACACAGTACTGCGAAGTGAAATGTGAATTGCGTTTAATAATGAACAAAATAAAAAGGTTTTAAACAAAAACAGCACACGACACTTGCGGCAAAAATAAATAGACAAACTAACACTTAAACGAACAGTGGACTAACAGACAAACACGATGAGTCAAAACAAATAATTATTCTTTTAGTTCTTTTACTCTCCTTCTCTCCTGTTCTCTACTCACTGAACACCCAACCCCGAGTGAATGAAATGTGCATCTATATATACAATTGTGCTGGGATTCAATTACCAATTAATTATTCACTTGAATTCCAGCAAGTGAACTAATCTGTGAAAACTCTGTGCTCACATATTAAGTACTTTAAATGCACGTGAAGTGAAGTGCAATCCCCGTGTCTAAATACAATTATACATTTTAAACACTAATGCTCATTACTCACATTATATCCCGTGTACCAACTACAATATAGCAACATTTACATACGCAACATACACCATAAAACACAAAAATACACACAGGGGTGGGGCGGGGCACATTGCCACAGTGAAATATTACCATTTAGATTGTTAAACGTGATGCACTAGGAACAATGTATACAAATTATGTGCAGCACAAGAAAACTGTAAAAACTGAAACATAATTGGCAGGTAGGGGTGGTGTTTGATTAATATTGCTTAAGCAATATGTAATGAAATTCCCTCTGGGTCTGGGTAGCAGAAGAGAGCATCACAGTTGAGAGTGAGGTCCTTGAAGACAGCAGGCTGGCTATGGAGCAGGATGGTTAGGGGCATTGAATAACATCTGGACACACAACTGCAGCAGCTTTGTTACTTTTATATGAGTGTACAGGGTGAATAGGGTTCCTGTTGGAATGGAACATTATATTACTTCATTCTTCAGAAAAGGTTCCCACTTCCAGAGCTCATCTCTTACATCACATCCCTAAGGGCTGAAGCGCTCTCTTTCTCTCTCTGAGCATGCTCACTGCCAGGCTCCATACAGTCATTGAAAGCGTGGAGCTGAAACACACAAACACTCTAAGGATTTGCATCCTGCTACTGCAGAATCAATACAAACGCGAGCCATGAAACTGGCAATTGGTCCTCCTATATATATATATATATATATATATATATATATATATATATAGTTACTGTATAATTGACCTCCATATTGCTGATTAGTATTGATTCTCAAATCCGCACCAGGTGTTTAGATTTCAGTTAGTCGCTGCTGCTGAATTGCTGATTGGTTTGTGTTTGTGTGTCAGGGGGACCCCCTTAACTCAACGGGTACTCTCCTGGTTAAATCAGTAACATTGATTGGATTTGTTTGCAGTTGAAAGGAGTAGCAACATTAACAGAAGCTGTGGGCCAGGTTTGCCCCAATTGAGACTTTTACATCACATCCTTACAGGGATGACCCTTTTTTGTAAATAACCTGCCCCCGTTGTAGCACATCTTTCAATGACTGGTCCCTTTATACTTGGCAATGAAACACAATTATTGAAGCTGCTCACACACTTCACACTCATTTTACTTGTTGATTTAAAACTATTTAGTTGTGGTTTAGAGGAGAGTTAAAAAATCTGATCTGTTTTAAAGTGTTCCAGAATTATGGGGCCAGCTGGCAGCCCTAACCATGACATAAAACAGACACTACCTTGGATTGTGGTTCAGTTTGTTATTTAGCCAGACTGGCCATGAAAATAACACAGATGTCAAAACTGAGTTCGCCTCCCTGCAGGAAAATACACAAAATATATAATCCTTAGGTTTCAGGGCCCTCTTCCCCAGGCTCACTGTTTTGTATTTAACTATTCATGTGTTTATTGGGTAGATCAGTTGTCAATAGATTAAGTAATTGGCTGAACACACCCTTACCTGGGGGGATTCAGCAGGTGATTAACCCTGTGTCTGCCAATTTCTGAGCAGGTCTCTCCACAGCACAGAGAGTATGTATGGTACCTTGCATTAATGCAATTCTTTTACCTGCACTTGAATACAGAGACGTTCTTTACAGTACATCAGGTGTGAGTACATTATCTGTAACAAATCTGAAGTTTTGAAAAAGGGCATCAGAAGTTAAAATCACACACCAAGTGGGATCCGCAGTGGCTCTAGCAGCTAAGTGAAGCAAAGAAGAAGGTTTCTGTATGCAGAGATCCGAGTTCACGTCTATGAAATCTAAGGTGCATATGTGTAATAGGCTATGATATTTCAGCTGACACCCTGGGATCCTTCAAGAAACTGCTTGATGAGATTCTGGGATCAATAAGCTACTAACAACCAAGCAAGCAGGATGGGTTGAATGGCCTCCTCTCGTTTGTAGACTTTATGTTCTTAACCTTTGGAAAACAAGCAGGCTGTCATTCATTTACAAGGAGAGAAAAGGTCATCTTCTATCCTACTCGAATAATCTCCAAATAAAGATGTGCCTTTACTCTGAGATCATGTGATGAAAGTAACCTATTAAATCAAATTCTATATTAAGATTTGATGGGAGTAGGGCATTTGCTGTTTCAGCACCCACAGACTTGAAAGCCTTCCCTGTTTTAAAAATAGCACCAACCCTGACAATCTTTAGAAGCAAGGCAAAATTATATTTATCTTCAAACCATGTAGTTCAATGTAGTTGCTTAACCTTGTTGGAGTTAAAAAAAACTGGACTGAAAGATTGTGGATGATGTCATTGTTGATGTGCATGCATAACTGCTGTTGTTGCCCTGGCTACCCTTTAATGTCAGAGGTTTATGTGGTATGAGTATTTTACATAAATAAAAAATAAATACAAAAATGAACTGGAATTTAAACAGACGGTCTTCCCTGACGGAATCCACATTGTTAATCTTTTAGCAATGGTCACATCTTCCCCCCAGAATAATTTAACCATGATGTAACCACACTGCCATGTCGAATCAGTTATGTCTGGTCTGGCCATGTGTTACAGCAGGTTTTCCTAAATATCAAAGCGCCTGTCAGTCCATCTGTTCATATGTACTGCGATAGTACCCGTGAGTGTTGATGAAGAGGAGCTAGAACCACAGTCCTTCATATAAGAATACTCAGAAAGTCTTTACGTAGATTTTAGTGCCTTCGCACGCTTTTATTTTACAATACACAATATTCAAGTTACAGGTTTCCCAGTTGAGCCCTGCTACATTGGGCAACCACAAAATAAGTAAACAACAAAACAAAACCTAGCTTTTCTTTTGAGTACTAACTAAACACAAGGATTTTCTTTTCCTGTCTATGTGAAGGCAGGCTAATCCTATTACCCAGAAAATTAACCTTTCTAACAATGCCAAGACACTAGAATTATTTATTGATATAATATTTCTCTGAAATACCTTTTAGTGATTCACATGGCGTCTCCACACTGCTGTCCCTCTCTAATGAATGACTTGGCTGGGTTTATATAGCCCAGTCAATTGATCAATGACTCACAGCTGTTTGCTATTGTTTGGAAACAGGTGGCAATCTTGGCTCTGGGCCATTCCCTATTGTATTGGGGCCAAAATGGCTGCAGGCCTCCCCAACACTTCAGGGTCCTAATGCCTCTTCATTCCTACAAGGAACTACACTCCATCACAGTATACTGTATACTTACCAGAAAGGAGACAATTCGGGCATTGACAGTTTTAATGATTGGTAGCACTAAAGGGTCATTCCAGGTGCAATAAGGATTTGTAAATCTGCAGGATCTTTCAGAGTAGTAATGTACTTGTACAGAGGGCTGTAGAAATTAAAAGCAGGTGTTTGAACAAAAACAAAGCATCCCTGAGAGCACAGCATCTTTTAATTGAAAACAGCATTGTGAAATACCTTACAATGGCAAGACTTACTGTATGTTAAAAAGCAAACAAACACTCACAAAGTTTCTCAACCTTATATGTTGAGCTTTGACCTTTAAAAATTGACATTGAGATATGTGACAGGATGTGAGTGGTGTAGTGCAGAAAGGGATGGTCCAAACAATGTTTCTTTTCCACAAACGTCTGTGTTTATTTTAAATACAAATCATAAAGCTGCCCCTCTACCACTGATGGTATTGGGGGGTACACGGCAGGTTTACAGTCCCAAACACAAAACAATCCAATACAAGTTGTAATCCCTGTGCTCTCCAAAACCAGGGGGGGGGGGGGGGGTGCATGTCGTGCTGTGCAGTGAGGGTTGTGATCAGTGGTATATGCTGGCTCCGTGACTGCAGCCTCCTGTCTCCTCAGTCCTCCTCTGCAACAAAACAAACAAAATACGTAATCAAAAAACGACAACAATCTCCGGCTGCAGGTTTACGTTTCAACACAAGGCCCGGCACTGACTTAGCTGCTTCCCCTTTGTACCACAAAACTCCTCCCTGCAAACAACCCGTCGCCATGGTTTCTCCAATCGCTGTCTGTCCCATAGCTGATTACAAGGTTAGTCCTTCCGCACACTAGGTTAGTGTCAGTGCTTTATAATGCCCTGGAGGTCGGGAATTGTGTGCTGCCACACCCTGTTGCAAGTTGGCAAATTATAAATTCAACACAACTCGCTCATGTTACAGCATCAAACTGGCAATAACTCAATTAAGACAAACTTTAGTACAGTATTTTGTATTTATCTATTCATTTGATCGCTTCTCTGTAATTCTAGTGTACAAGATTAATATTATGCATTTGATATGGAGGACAAATACATTCCAGGAAGTAACCCAAGCAGATCTGCAGTGATACACTGATGTAGAGGTTCATCAAGCAGACCTGCAGTGATACACTGATGTAGAGGTTCATCAAGCAGACCTGCAGTGATACACTGATGTAGAGGTTCATCAAGCAGACCTGCAGTGATACACTGATGTAGAGGTTCATCAAGCAGACCTGCAGTGATACACTGATGTACAGCGGTTCATCAAGCAGACCTGCAGTGATACACTGATGTAGAGGTTCATCAAGCAGACCTGCAGTGATACACTGATGTAGAGGTTCATCAAGCAGACCTGCAGTGATACACTGATGTAGAGGTTCATCAAGCAGACCTGCAGTGATACACTGATGTAGAGGTTCATCAAGCAGACCTGCAGTGATACACTGATGTAGAGGTTCATCAAGCAGACCTGCAGTGATACACTGATGTAGAGGTTCATCAAGCAGACCTGCAGTGATACACTGATGTAGAGGTTTATTAAGCAGAACAAGGGCCGCCAGAAACAAAGAATGCTGCAATGAAAAATGACCAACACACAGAGGAAACATCATTTAAAAGCTGTTGTATAGTATGCAACAATTTTGGTGATTTATTTTATATTCAATTCTTCATACACTTGAACAGCATATTATTGGTTGATAAAAAGCTATCCTAGTGATTCTAAATTGCATATAATGCATTGATGCTCTATATTTTAATACAGGAAGATGTAATAGTAACTGTGCTGCGTCCACAGTTTGAAAGTACAACTGGCAGGAAAAGAACATTTCATGGAGTTTAACCTTCCCCTGCCCTACATTTGCTGTGAGAAGGGCAATTCACTCATGGTAGGAAATGCTGGCCATGTGTTCACTTGATACTGATCCACAATTGGATGTATGACAAAATCTTAGAATATTTTGTAATGGCATTCTTTCTCGTTACACAGTTCAAACTGTACTTAGCATTTAAGATAAATACAGAATAAAACACATTCCACATATGTATTATCTTTTAAATAGGATTACAACTCAAATGGCATTATTTGGGTTAAGTTTTTATTGTTGAAACACCTTATGATGCTGGTTAGGTTAAAGCTGCTTTTGGGAAACGGGCCCCTGGTCTCCTTTGATAAAGAGATTTTCATCTCAACGTGACTTTTCTGGTTAAATAAAGGTTACATAAATAAAATTAAAAAACTGGCGATGGGCACTCAAACAAACCGGGCTTGAGGCCAAAAGATTAATCTGTATCATTAATCATTAATAAATCTTATTTTCTCAAATTCTGGGTACTGCAGCCAGCATACCTCACATTTCCTGCTGCACCCCAGGAACGTTCAGGACTGCAGCAACATTACACCAACTGAGGAGTGAGATTGCAACAGGCAGAGGCCAGAGATTTATTGAGGGGATTGTATTTTGGTTATAGGGGCGCTATAATCAGTTAATAAAATAGTGCTATATGTTCAGGGTGTGAGACATTGCACCCCAGCTAGAAGGATTAAGGGCATGTGGTTGATAATGTGTGCTGCAGCCTAATATAGTTTACATTACATTTATTGTGTGGGAGGAAGAGGGTATTTTAGTACTTATTGGGCCTCGTTTACTAAGTGGAGGTAATTTGGCCAGAATTGTGGGAGCAAAATTGAGATGACTGTGCATGGTATTTCCAAAGTGTCATGCCCTATTTACTAACTAATTAGAAGCAAAACTACAGCTCAGAAAAATTCAACTGTTGATCAATAAGGTATTTAAAGGTTGTTTGGGTGGGTTTTTTCAGTAGTATTGTTATACTCACTTAGTTTTATTACGTGCATCATTTTCATCCCAAATGGAACTTCGGAGCGTTCTGGTCAGTTTTATGAATAAAGGTAGGTATTGATCGTAAGGTATGTGAAATAAGCACTATGGTGCTCTCACCTATTTATTATAATGTACCTGTTTGCGAGTTACAATACAAATTCTGGTACCCATTTACACAGATGGATTTTTACTGGGGCAGTACATTGCTCAAGGGTACAGCAGCAGGGTCCTGGTATTCTGTCAACAATTCAGAGCCCTAACCACTACTCTACACTGCGTACATGCATAATGTGGAGCTCTCAGGAATACAACTACAGATCCCAGTTCAATTGGAGGTGGAACCTGTTTAATTATTTATGTATTCATTTGTTAGCTTAGTTAATTCGTTATATATATATATATATATATATATATATATATATATATATATATATATATATATATATATATATATATATTATATAAAATACATATCCTTCTCCCTTGAGAAAGATATGTACAACATATCGAAACGTTGGGCAGCTGGCTCTTTGAGCTAATATATATATATATATATATATATATATATATATATATATATATATATATATTGTGATGGAGTATACATTCACAACACAAAGTTGAAGGCATTAGGACCCTGTGGTTGAGGAAGCTATACTCCATCTTGGTGAAGGAGCTGGTGGAACCGGCAGCCATATTGCTAAAGGCCTTACACTATTGGTTAATTGCTTAATTATTTGGGTAATGAAGGGCACCTGTGATACATAGATAAAACAAGCACATGGAAGAACCATGGGGGGGGGGGGGGAGAACAACGGAAAGAGACCAAACGCTGAGGTAACAAAGCTGAATGGATAGTTTGTTTTAGGGTAAGCAGAATTAGCCTGCCCCTGTTTAGTTTGGAGGAAAAATAAGTGTTTAGTTTAGGACCCAAGAAAGGGTTAGGTTTTGTTTGTTTATTTGATTTTATTTTCAAAAATAAATACAACCCACAGAGGGTAACTATACTACTGTTGTCGGTATTTGTTATTTAAACATACCTGGTAGTGGGTGGAAGACTATACAATACAGTCATAGAGTGCAACCAGGAGCAAGAATTCATCACAATATATATATATATATATATATATATATATATACAATTTTCAATAATTAATTAATTAATTAATTAATTAATTAATTAATTAGAGTACTATGGGGGACTGTATCAAGCATTTGCGACGGCATTAGGCCATACCGCCGAGTTTACACCGGCCTTAAAATTGCCCTATATGTATCATGACGCTTTTAGCAAGTTAAGTAAGAAATAACCCATGACAGGGTGTGCGGTAAGATAATTCTTACCTCACGCCCTGGGTGCGTTGTGAGGCATGAGGCTGCAGGCAAAAAGTCTTTTAGACATTACAATATCTATTAAACTAAAGAATATAAAAGTTTAGATTAGATGAAGGTTTAACTGCAGTAATAAACAAGTATTTATTTACAGGAAAACTGTAGAGTTTAAAAGTGAAATAATTCAATGTTTGTCTCAGACACACAGTAGAATTCTGAAGGGCATTAGACCTTCAAAAGATAAGGCTTGGTCTTTGGCACCTCAAAGCAGGTTCGGAGTTGGCTCTTAAAAGCGAGATTCACTGGTCGTCAGCAGTTTCGAGTCCAAGGTCTTTTAAAATTAACTCTCTTCATGATATCATAGAAATTAATGAACACTTGCAGCCGAAATAGGCATTTGATTTAAAATAGAAAACTCATCTACAGTATCAGTCCTTATCAGATAGGTAGTGATTTTAATTGGGATAATGTTTGCGGATTAATATTATGGAGTTATGGAGTTCCATATTAATCAAAACACTAGCCTTGGCAAGTAAACAAAGTGTCTGAAACCTGCTTGAGCAGGCAACTTTTAGAAACAAAGAGAGGTCAGTTTTTGTCCAAGCATGGTACAAGTTAATATAAGGCTATTATGTTTAACAGGTTTTTATATATAGCTTACATTTAAATGGAAATAACTGAACTAACCACTGTATGCTTATTCAAAGTCTTGTCATAAAACCCTACAGTCTTTTTGTTGCAAATGTTGTTAATATATCTGTATATGAAACTAAACTGAAAAGGTGATGAGATATGTTGCTCAGAGGGAATATATTAGACTCAGGTTAATATAATCACCCAGAAAGTTGATGTTAAATATATAAAACAACATCTCTTTTAATACACATATATACTTGTATTGCATTGTATTGTAGCAAGGATCCTGTGAACTGTGTTTCACCTTTTTAGAGAAAGGAGGGGTTAGGAAAAAGAGAGCTAAATCATGTTGCAGTATTTTTTGGAAAGAAGTTGTATCCAATTAGTTTTAAAAGGAGTTGATCGGATCCTTCTAGAATATATCACTAACTCCAAGATAAGAACTGTCAAGGCAGAATGATGATAAGATTTAATTGGGACTCCTGATGTATTCAATGGATGGAAAATCCTATAAAAATCAAGGTAAAACCCTAGTCAAGTATCACTCGACTTGCTAATTACAAGTTGTGTGGTCAATGCTCTGAAGATCTCTGAAAAACTGATTGCTGTTTGATCGTATTCACAAGTCTCTGCTTTTGAAGACAGTTCTTATTTTCCATATATCCTACACTACTCTTCCATACACTGGAAGGTAAGCATATATTTGAATTTAATATCTATTTTATATTGATGCATTACTATGAGGTATATGATTTATATTTTAGCTGTTGAGAGTGATATATTGAATGGTCTAGAAGCTCCTAAATCAATTCATTCTTCAGCTCTTCCTGATCGCTCTACAGCCAGGAATAGACAAATATGCAACATTTCATTACGATTCCTGCTTATCAAAAATATGTAAATTGCTTCATATCTGCAGTTTTTGCGGCGACGCCCATTCAAAGATCATCTGCCCTGTTTTTTTCTAAGTGACATTAACTCAAAGTTTTTTTTTCTCCTGTCTTCTCCCCAGGTTCATCGTTGCTCACTGTGTTCAGCCCATCAATATACCAGCATTGGCTCAAGCCCTCAGTAATCACCCAGACCAACAGTTTGTTTCTTACTTGATTGATGGCTTAACTAATGGATTTTCTACCGGTCTTTTCACACTTCCTTCTTTACCTTTCATTTCTGATAACCTTCGCTCTGCCATCAATGAACCATCAGCTGTCGGCTCTCTGATTCAAGCTGAAGTTGATAAAGGCTTCATGGTCGGCCCATTTACGTTGCTTGTTCTTTATTGAGTTCATTGCCGAAAAGCTGGCTTCACACACGTACTGTATGTGCTACCAAAGCACAGGATACCAATCTGGGATATTTTTCTTGAGGAACTTTAAATCAGAATTCAGGCACGGAGCATGTCAAATGTATCGCTTGCATGTCAAAGTCAGCTTGCAGTTCCAAAAGTTCAGAGTCTGAATTGGCAGTTGCTGCCCCCATGTGTGCCAGTTCAGTTGAGGTGGCTCTCACTGGTACAACAAAAGGATTTTGCAAAAAATGGAACAAAACCTTCCTATTGCAAAAGTCACCAAATAGTGCTTCAAACCTCTCCCTCAGTTGAGTCATGTATGTCACAAATATGTCAGGTCTGTAGTGATCCTTCAGCTCAGGTCTTTCAGTGGTGATACATGCAAGTTTGGGGAAATGGTGTGTGGACTCTGCGCTTTACAAGTCGCTGGTCAGAAGCCCAACTTTGCTTTGGAAGGAAAGTACACACTGCAGCATGTCACTCACCATTTTACATTGTCCTGCAGGTAGAGATTCAGGGTGTTTAAATGCCCAGTCATATCTGTGAGAAAAGCTTGTTTTAATACCCAGTTAGGGTCAGAAAACTTTGCTTCGTTTTTGCCTTGCTCGGTTAAGAAATCCCAAACTACTGGAAGCAAAGACAAAAAACTCTCAAGTACATGTCCACGAGACAAACAACGAATCTCACTGTGCACAATGATGTTGTTATACCCTGCATCGTAGTGATGGAGAAACTCGTGGAAGAGGCGATGGTTTAAGGCTTGTGCACGCAGGTAGTTTACTGTTTTCACAAGATCCATGACTTGAGAGAGTTCCCCTTCTTTTATCTTTGCAACCAGAGCCTCTTGGTGAATTATGCAATGGTATGAAATAAACTTTCCAACACCTTTGGCTCATCTGAGCAGCAACACTGCACCATTTTCACATCCAGTCATTGAAGGCACTCCGTCTGTACAAACTGAAACTAGCTTATCACACTGTACATTATGATCATCAAAGAAATCTGTCAGCTTCTCACATACATCTTGCCCCCGAGTGTGGCATTCAAGAGGCAGTAAACAGAGCATCTCCTCCCGAAACACACCATCTGACTGTTTTGGAAAACGTACCCATACAAGTAGCTGTGCAATATTTCGGACATCGGTTGTTTCATCCAGTGCAATACTGAAGCAAGGCGCCTCGTTCAAGTCAGTTATCAGCTGTTCAGATACATCAGAATCAATATCTCTGCATCGCCTTGTAGCTGTACTGTCCGTTAGCTGCAAGAGGCTGATCTCCTTCAGTATTTTTTCTTTGTTTGGAAAGTTAGCATAAAGAATTTTAGCAGCTTCAATGAAGCACTCCTTTATGATTTCCGCGACACTCAAAGCTTTCTTATGTCTGAGTTCACGGGGTGGAGCTATGCCACCTGATAGTGTTTATTGACAGAGTTAGTAAACAGGATACCAATCTGGGGTAACATGGAGAGAGGGGCTCCGTCTCTTCAAAGCCCAACATTTACTTGATCGATAGACACGATAAACAGGAGGGGGGCCACCGTCTTTGAGGTGACCCGACATACGAGAGGGGCACCGTCTCTGAGGTTACCCGACATACGAAGAGGCTCGCGAACTGGAAAGAAAACATAAAGTTAGTATTTTTTAAAACATATAATGCATGGTGTTCCGCCTCTTCGAAGCCCAACATAATAGAAGGGGGGTTCTGTCGCTGAGGAGACCCGACAAACAGGAGAGGGGCCACCGTCTTTGAGGAGACCCGACAAACACGAGGGATGCCACCGCTTGGGGACCCTCACATAGAGGCATCAGACCTGAAAGAAGAATCCCAAAAGAAACATACATGTAGATGGAAGGGTTTGGCCGGGGGTCCCCTCTGACTCATGGAGAACCCTGCTCTATGAGGTAAATGAAGCGGAGCTTAACAAAGGGTTGGAGAAAGTGGAATCACTAACCCCCCAAAAGATGGACCCCCGGCTCCCTGCTGACGCAACGTGAAGAAGAAAAAAGAGAGAACCGCCAATGCATAAGAAAGAAGAAACAGAAGAGAAAACATTTAGACGAAAGAAAACAAACACTTAACGTGACAAAGGGGTTAGTAGACTGTACCCTAATGACTATGTGAAGACCCTCTGCACAGTGGAAAGAAAAAAAAAACCTTTCTTTAATTTAATTTCTTAGGGGGAAATCTTTGGTGGCTCAGGCAGAAAGGTCGTCCCCACTCCGGACATACTAGCAATGGACTGATGTGCGGAGGATATTTCAGATGATGAAGAACGAATATAACTTTCAACTGCTGATGAAGTCCAGCGCCCCATATTTTTAATTAAATGCTGGTTAATGTTGGCTTTTGCAGCTGAAGTAGCTGCCCCTATTCTAAATTAATGTGGAGTGTAGAATTGCGAAGCAAGACCTGCTCTGGACACCACGGTGAAAAGATGTGTTGAAAACCAATGCCTTGATACAATGGACCGGCTTGAATTGATAAACAAAGGGTCGGAGGATGAAATGGCCTTGCGTTCTACAATGTACTTCAACATGGAAGTGAAGGGACACAGAAGAGAGTTGATCTTAGAAAGCTGAATACATTGTCCTTGCCGCAGTTGATCTGTTTTTGAAATGCGAAGAAATAAGATGAAATGAGAATCTGGGATGACCTTGAGGTCACTGCAGTGGATACCGAGGGTAGGAAAGCTGGCAATAGAAGGAACTGTATATTCAGAACATCTCAAAAAACCCCAAAATGCGGATAGACATATGACTTCCATAGTTAAATCATCAAATGGAGAAAAACAGCCATGGCGGAGAATTGAAATCAAGTTACTGAGAATGGCTATAGAAATAGGCAGGCGAGCAGAAGATGGAGCCGGAGAGCACTTGCAAATTCCTCGTAAAAGGAGATGAACCGCTGGAATTGATAAGAGTTGGGGAAATGATGGACATCAAGCGAAATTGATGCTGAATTCCTGACAAATATAGTCTGATTGAGCTGGTGCCAGATGTAGAGAGTCCTTTGCATGCAATATGAACGCCATGATCCAGTCCTGGTTGAATGGAGTAGGATTAATCCTGCTTTGTAAACAGAAAGTTACATAACATGCCCAACCTGTAGAATACGAGGATCTGGTAGATGGGGCAAGTGCTGATGCCATGTAATCTTGAGCTGAAATAAGAAGTTTATTAATAGTTGGATTTAGTTGAAAATTGAACTGTGGCGTTGCTGCTGGATATTGCAGAGCTGTAGGCAGCAAACTGTGGAATTTGGAAATCTGTAAACGAGAAAGAGCATCAGCTGCATTATTAAAAATGCCCGGTAGGTGGTGAGCTTGTATTAGGAAATTATTAGAGACTGAAATCCATACTAGCCACCGCAGCAGTTGCATGATAAGAGGGGAAGAGGAACGTCCTTTATTTATAATATGCACTGTAGTTGAATTATCACAGTAAAATAGTATTGATTTCTTAGACCAGAGATGACCCCATAGCTGGGCAGCTGCTACTATTGGGTATATCTCTAGCAGAGCTGTGGATTTTAGATGAGGAGATATGTTCTTGATTTCCTTAGGCCATGTACTGCAAAACCATTGATTGTTAAATAGACCTCCGAATCCCAGAGATGAGGCATCAGTAAATAAAGCCATATCGTGTGGAGCTGAAATGAAATCATCATAAAACATAGAGAGATTGTTCCAGTGCTGAATAAGCGCAGACCACATTTTAATGTCTTTCCTAGCTTCTGAAGAGATATTTATATAGGAGTTCAGATTTTTTGCTGTTGATGCCAGCGCTAGCAGTCGAGATATAAACGTCCTCCCCTGTGGAATGATACGTATTGCGAAGTTAAAGTGACCCAGCAATGAAAGCAGTGCCCGTTTTTTAATTGTTTTACTGATCTAAAAATCCTGAATGAGCAAACGAATATGGTTAAGTTTAGACTCAGGCAGGCTGGCTTCAAACTTTTCTGTATCTAGAATGATTCCAAGGAATTCCAAAGAATGAAGGTGACCGACTGATTTCTCTTCTGAAAGCGGAATGCCAACTTCAGAAAATAAGCTTTTAAGATTGGAAATCGCTTCTGCTGGTGCATCTAAAGGAGGAGAAATTAATAAAAAATCGTCCAGCAAGTGGAGCAAGAATGGGACATGATAGACATTAAGAAGAATCCAGCATAATGCTTCTGACAGGGTATCAAATATCTTCGGGCTGCTGCGGCAGCCGAAAGTCAATTGGGTGGCAAAATAAAACTTCCCTTCCCAGCATATACCAAACAGGTGACGGAGAGAAGGATGGATTGGCATTACTTTAAATGCGTCTGATATATCTACATAAGAATATAAGGACATATGAAAGTTTACAAACGAGAGGAGGCCATTCAGCCCATTTTGCTCGTTTGGTTGTTAGTAGCTTATTGATCCCAGAATCTCATTAAGCAGCTTCTTGAAGGATCCCAGGGTGTCAGCTTCAACAACATTACTGGGGAGTTGGTTCCAGACCCTCACAATTCTCTGTGTAAAAAAGTGCCTCCTATTTTCTGTTCTGAATGCCCCTTTATCTAATCTCTATTTATGACCCCTGGTCCTTTTTTCTTTTTTCAAATCAAAGTCCCCCGGGTTGACATTGTCTATACCTTTTAGGATTTTGAATGTTTGAATCAGAATGCCGCGTAGTCTTCTTTGTTCAAGACTGAATAGATTCAATTCTTTTAGCCTGTCTGCATACGACATGCCTTTTAAACCCGGGATAATTCTGGTTGCTGTTCTTTGCACTCTTTCTAGAGCAGCAATATCCTTTTTGTAACGAGGTGACCAGAACTGAACACAATATTCTAGGTGAGGTCTTACTAATGCATTGTAGAGTTTTAACATTACTTTCCTTGATTTAAATTCAACACTTCTCACAATATATCCCAGCATCTTGTTAGCCGTTTTTATAGCTTCCCCACATTGTCTAGATGAAGACATTTCTGAGTCAACATAAACTCCTAGGTCTTTTTCATAATTCCCTTCTTCAATTTCACTATCTCCCATATGATATTTATAATGCACATTTTTATTGCCCGCATGCAATACTTTACATTTTTCTCTATTAAATTTCATTTGCCATGTGTCCGCCCAATTCTGAATGCTGTCTAGATCATTTTGAATGACCTTTGCTGCTTCAACAGTGTTTGCCACTCCTCCTATTTTTGTGTCGTCTGCAAATTTAACGAGTTTGCTTACTCTACCAGAATCTAAATCATTAATGTAGATTAGGAATAGCAGAGGACCTAATACTGATCCCTGTGGTACACCACTGGTTAACTCACTCCATTTCGAGGTTTCTCCTCTAATCAGTGCTTTCTGTTTTCTACCTGTTAACCACTCCCTAATCCATGGGCATGCATTTCCTTGATTCCCTACTGCGTTCAGTTTGAGAATGAATCTTTTATGCGGGACTTTGTCAAAAGCTTTCTGGAAATCTAAATAGACCATGTCGTATGCTTTGCAGTTGTCCATTTTCAATGTTGCATCCTCAAAAAAGTCAAGTAGGTTAGTTAGACATGATCTCCCTTTCCTAAAACCATGCTGGCTGTCTCCCAGGATATTGTTACCATATAGGTTATTTTCTTTTTATTATAGTTTCCATAAGTTTACATATAATAGAGGTCAGGCTTACTGGTCTGTAGTTACCTGGTTCGGTTTTGTCTCCCTTTTTGTGGATCGGTATTACGTTTGCTATTTTCCAGTCTGTCGGTACAACCCCTGTGTCAAGAGACTGTTGCATGATCTTGGTTAGCGGTTTGTAAATAACTTCTTTCATTTCTTTGAGTACAATTGGGAGGATCTCATCTGGCCCAGGGGATTTGTTTATTTTAAGAGCTCCTAGTCCCTTTAACACTTCTGCTTTTGTTATGCTAAAATTATTTAAAATTGGATAGGAACAGGTCGACATGTTGGGCATGTTGTCCGTGTCCTCCTTTGTAAAAACCTGTGAAAAGTAATCATTTCATATATTTGCTATTTTTTTTTCTTCATCTATGATTTTGCCATTTGTGTCTCTTAGACATTTAACCTCCTCTTTGAATGTTCTCTTGCTGTTATAATATTGGAAAAACATTTTGGAATTTGTTTTAGCCCCCTTAGCAATATTGATTTCTATCTCTCTCTTGGCCTTTCTGCTTTTGCTAACCAGGAACCACGACCTGCTAATTTAATTGAATGTATTGCATCTGCAATAGTGATGTAATGCAGGGAAAATTGATCTTGGGGAATTAATGAATTAATGCTGCTGGTGCTTGACCCCCGTGGTGCTGATAAATCAATAATGAGACGCTTTTTTCCTGACATTTTCCTCGTGGCAATGCCGATAGGATTAATTCTATATACTAGAAAAGGAGGAGCTAAAAATGGACTGACTATAAATCCTTTTTTAATTTCTTTTTCGATGCGAGACTGCACTGATTGTGGATCTTGAGTCGCTGAATAAAGATTTTTGCTTTGAAACGAGGAAGAAGGAATTTGAGTAAGACCGGTTGAAAAACCATTTTTTAATCCGTCGATCAGGTAATTAATTAAGTTACTGTCGGGATGATTCTGTAATTTACTTGATAACGCCAGGATGCTTATAGGAGTAAAGACTGTGAGCATCGGGGAAAGTCACTTGCGTTTTAAAGGGCAGATTGTATTAGCGTGAGCGTCACCGCAATTGCTGCACATGTGGATAAAATTGCATTGCCTATTTGAACAGAAGCCAGTATTGAAATTGTTGCAGATTTGTCTTCCTCCTGAAAATTTAATACTGCGTCCGTATTTGTCTTTCCTTGTGGATTGATCGAGGTGAGCTGAAGAATGTATAGGATTAGGTACTGAAGATCTGTATGAATTAGCGGCGAAACCGGGTGCTTTAGAAGTTGATGCAATTGCAGCTTTAGGGCAGAGGGATGTTGAGTGAGCTGTTGAAGCGCAGACCCTACATGCGTTAGCCCTTAGACCACCAAAAATTCTATTAAATAGATCTGGATCAGGTTTTGCCCAATTGATGAAGTGATTATCTGCTGCCAATATAGCTGCTGCTTTTGCAGAGAATGCTTTATGATACTCATAAAACATAGTCCCTCCATATCTGACAGACAGCTCCACGATGTAGTATTCGTAAGATTCCAATTCAGCTCTGCGGTTAGGATATACCGAGCATAACACATCTCTGAATATGGAGAAAGCAAGGACAAACTCCCCTAATGTAAGATTTTTAAGCAGTCTGGGATCTCTGGATTTTAGAGTTACCGCCAATTCTCCACAATCGACTACTCTATGGTCCAAGAATTCCGAAGTTGTCATTAATAGTGAAACAAGATTAATGTCCTTACCTTTGAGAATGTTACGTCTGATTTGTGGAGATATTGTGTGACGTCTAGCTGCAGTTGGAGAGGAGGATCCGTATGTAGATGCAGTAGCGTGTTTGTATATTGGAGAATCTGCTTCGCTGGCTGAAATTAGGGCTGGACTGGAAGAAGCTGTAGGCGGCGCTGCAGTATTTGATGCTGGAATTAATGACAGCGCTGTAGATTGTTTTCCCTGTTCCATAATAGACACCCTTTTATCTTGATCCAACAGTTGAGAACTGACCGAAGATAGAGTATCGGAAAAAGGCTGCATAAATGATTTTATCTCGTTAAATATTTGCGAATGTTGGATTTCAATGGTTGGCTGCTTGTTAGCGGTGCTAGTTGTGGGGGTGGTTAGATCCGGAATAGACTGCCTGCTGTCTGTTTTAGGACACTGAATGGCTGGGCGCGGCTGATTATGTTTTTTCGGAGGAAAGACTGGTTCTGCTGAGACTGAATTGCAATAGAGAATGAAAAGAGACTCTCTATCACTCCCTGCCGGAATCGCATTACCGTTTTTAAGGATGGTTTTTATCAATTTATTCATGGGCCAGTCCTTCCAAAACAATCGATCCGGAGGGGCGTCCTGAGGCCGAAGACGCTTGGATCGGCGCAGATTCGATGTTTGGGTGGCAGGAACGGTAAGCAATATTTGAACTGGAACCTGGTCGAGAGCCTGATCAAGAGCCTGATCAGATGTAACTGAAATACCAGAAGGGGAGAAAAAACGGAGACTGGATGGACCCTGGATTGAAGCTGAAGGAGAATGATCTGTTAATGATAGAAAATCCAGGGAATCCTCTGAATCCGATGACAGCTGCTGTAAGTACTCTATTATTGAGGTATACAAAAGTTGATGGGTCTTGAAAATCGCTTAGGTTTAAGCCAAAACGAAAAACACAAGACAGCGAGGTAGAGGTGACTAATGTTTAAATAAGGTAGATTTAATTGATGACAGCAGATGATAGGTTGTTGGTGCCTAGCTCCACCCCCTGAACCCTACATATAGGTTAACATTAAAATCCATATAATTCAAAAAGACTCTTCAGTAACTATCAATTCCTGCCCAGTTGCCTGAGTTAACAACTGCTCTTGGTGATTCAGGGATCAGAGAGTGCTGGGGACTTGCTTGTTTGTATTTTGACTGGGAGCAGTATCGGTGGCTTCAATAGAAAGCTCTTCATTTTCGTATCTTGTTCGTTTTTTGCGAATTAAAAAACGCTCAATTTTTTATGGCTGCTTTCAGTCCCTTTTCAAATTACAACCCACAGTAGTTATCACTGCTGTATTGATGCCGGCGGGAACTGACGTGTGGTCACGCGATTCTCGAGCAACAATCAATAAGAAGAGTAGGATTTATGATTTAGATTTTGTGATAAAAAATACACAAGTGCGTACTAAAAAAAAAAAGTACTGTAATATAATAAAGATGTACAAAACGCAGCGGGATTATACAGAGGCAGCTGGCTGGCTAACCCTTGGGACCCCGAGGGCTACTTTTGGCCCGCAGGACATGTAATGAGGAACGCTGCACTCGAAGAATCGGAGATATACTTATACAGAGAAACCCTGCAGCAGTCTTTGAGACGGCTGTATTCAAAACACTGTAAATAGTATAATGAAAGGAGAAACAGTTGGATGTAATTCGTTTTTTTTTATTGATATATATATATATATATATATGAACATTTATTTTACAAATCAAAACAAGAAAATGTAAATAAATAAGCATCTGAACAGACATCGGTTTACAACATACATATTTATAAAACTGAAACGATAGCAATACATTTAAAATGTATTGGTTTAAAAGGAACGTCGTATGCAGACAGGCTAAAAGAATTGAATCTATTCAGTCTTGAACAAAGAAGACTACGCAGTGATCTGATTCAAGCATTCAAAATGGCCTCCTCTCGTTTGTAAACTTTCTTATGTTCTTATGTTCTTACACTAATGCGCAGCACCATATGTTTTACATGACTGGAGAAAATTACATTTTAAAACCAAAAACCACCAAAATGATTGCCGTGGGGCTTCTAGTGTTAAACAGGATAGGGCCTGTATATTTATTCATGAAAAGCAAACAAAGCAAACAAAAGCCTAACTCCTCAAAGGAGTACTAACTAAACAGAGCACAGTCCCTGACTGACCATCAGGCAGCTAAGCTGTTTACTAATACGAAACTACAACACACAGCATTTACGTTACATGACTGTTGGAAGCAGAGCACACAGCTTTCTGCTTCCTCCAACTCGGCATGCCTTGAATTAACAAACTGTGAGGCTTATATGCCTAACAGTAACACGTGTGGGCAGCTGGCTTTAATTTACAATGGTCATGCCAACTGCCAAAACAATTAACAAACCCCCAGGGTCCTAAAGCCTCCAAATTAAGGTCAGGAATACCTACTCTAAAAGAGAGGAAGCCATTCGGCCCAGTAGAATCTCATCAAGCATCTTCTTGAAGGATCCCAGGGTGTTTGCAGTATTTCCCTTATCAGATTGATGTTGCAGATAACCCCACTTTTTTCTACGTCTTACCTAGAACTTATCATAATGCTAGTCATATATGGATCTAAATGTGTTCGTAAAGTATCACACATATTGTATTTACCAAGTTTCTGTTTAAAACTATGTGACAGAAATATAATGAGTTTTGGTTGTAAATCTCCCTCCCGACCTGTGAGGGCGCTAAGCAGCAAACGGGGAAGTCTTTGGACGGACTGGCCTGACAGTTCTTTCCCCGGGCCGGGAAGTCGGTCAGTCTGGAAGAAGGTGAGACACTGTTGCAGGAAAGTATTGACCTGGAAGGGAAATGATGTAGCAGCTGCAGACAGTAGAGACAGCTGCACTTGTTTACCAAGGGGTCATGTGTGATAGCATAAAGGGGACGGAGAATCATAAATCTTTTCCTTTGCTTGGTTCAGAACGACAAGGACCGGGAGAGTTTCCTATTTGTATTGTATTGAAAAGAGTTTGTGAGTGTTTTGTATGTTTGTAGCACTGTTAGTAATTGTCTTTTGTTTTGAAAATTTACTAGACGGCTAACACGTCTCCGGAGCTGTCGCCTTGGGCTAGCCCTACCTGGAACAACAACACCACAGTCACTGTTCTATTTGTTATTATTTATTTATTCAGCAGAGGCCTTTATCCAAGGCAACTTACAGAGACTAGGTTATGTGAACTATGCATCAGCTGTAGAGTCACTTACAACTACGTCTCACCCGAAAGACGGAGCACAAGGTTAAGTGACTTGCTCATGGTCACACGAGTCAGTGAGTGAGCTGGGATTTGAACCGGGGACCTCTTGGTTACAAGCCCGTTTCTTTAACCACTAGACCACACTGATTTTTGATATCACCCACCACGAGCACTACTGCACGCACCTGGACTGGTGAACATGTCAAGTATTATTGTGGGGCAGATAACGTGTTATTATTATTTGGTTCAGCAAACCATTATTATCGTTTCCTTCAGCGCTTTACACATTGGTGTGTACTGCCGGAGGATTATTGTTTAGTCGCCAGACCGGGAGTTTTTACAAATAAAAGACCCCTTTTCCAAACAGGATTACAGTTTCCTTTTGTGTGATTATTCCTGCACTGCATCACCTCTGCACCTGTTTCTGCTCAGCAGCCACTTTGCCACAAACTATTACACACAATGTTTGATAAACTGCATCATGGGCTTGTGAATTCACGTGGTTACAGCTACTGTACAGTAATTCAGAATACACTTGCAAATAGCTTTCCAAACAACTGTCAAAACAACTTTATTGTAAAATACTACTAAGTACTATATGTATAACTATACCATACTAACTGCTAAGAAATAAATAATAGTACTAACTATACTCCAAATGCAATTTCTCAGAGTTATGTCTGAGCAAAACCCGTGCCCATCCTCCATTACGTCCGTTGGAGCGATGAAGAGACTCGGAAGAGGATATGATGAGGCAGCTTGATACAATGCACAACACGAACATTGTTTAACCCACTCTCAAAATAAAATGTGGTGTGGAATCTTTTGACTTATTTCTCGGGAATCAACAATACTCAGTATTCCAATTCTTTATTTAGCAGAAGCAGTCATACAAGCACAGTGCAAATGAGGATGCTAGATTTGGTATAAAGAGATACAAAATAAGCTACTGAAACAAAAATGTGATACAAAATAGAAGTACACCATCGGGATACAAAAATAAAGATAGCAGGACCATCATATCGCTGGTGTACAATTTTTGCTGGCGGCTGAGGCAGATGTTCCTCCACTTGCCTGAACACCTCCTTACCGGGGCTTTCACAGTTAACAGCATGAGAATCTAAGTGGTCCATCAGCATGGCTAATTTAAATCTGCCCCCCCCCCCCCCCTCCTTCATTTGCATAGCGTTCGGGGAAAAGTAGATGTTCCAAAGGGAAATGAGAGTCTTCACATGTAAACACAAAAAAGGCACCATGTCCACGTTTATTTCACAAGACACAAATGTCTCGAGAAAAGTCAAACACTCATGTAACATGGCCTATTGTTGCAATCTTCAGAGCTAAATGTAAGCAAACATCTTTTTGATCTCATTCTGTGTTGGTGTGATTTCCTGAATCAGCTACTTTATCAAAGTCCCCTCTCTTTATGATGTCTGCAATGGTTCTGAGTAGGTCTCTGTAGCTGCTAAATATTGAGTTTAAATCAGATTTTCTAATTTCTGAGCTGTTTTGAAATGGCCAGCTAAGATCATAGTTGAGAGTGTTTTCTTAGATTCCCTATTAAAGTAAGTGGCACAGGTGTCTGCATGGCTACCATGGTCTATGTAGTCAAAGCTACTATTTTTAATTAAAAAAAAAATTCTTCCGAAGTTCCATATTAAGCAGTCCATCAAAAACTAAGTAAAGTATTTTTTTATGAGCAGAATAAAAACTAGCAGAAAAAAAACACACCACAAAGCCTTGAGTAGATGCTTACATGCCATTTTTATTCTCAAAACTACCAGCGCTATTACAGGAACTAGTTCACTGTGAAATTCATATTTTATGAATCTCTCTACATTTCAGCTTGACTCTTCTGGACCTCTTCTACTCTGCTTCTTTAGCCTTTTGAAAAAGAAATAAAAGCATCATTAAATTCCGAGGAAAAACACAGATTTACTGTTGAACTAGTAATTAAACACCTTAAAACATACTAGAACATAACACATGACACACTGATTGACACAGATATTCCTATTTATATACAGTTAATCAATGTAATGAAAAATATGAGCTTACATGTTGGATGTCAACATAGCCAACATATCATGTGCTGTCTTAGAGTGCCTGCAAGCTCCGTGCTCATGCTCCCAAGGCCAGTCAGCTTTGAGTAGACAGTGTAGTGTCCAGTATGTTATTTAGCAGACCTGTTTTGTAGCCTTTAGGGGGCTCTGCACACTGGATGTTTGCTGCAGATTTAGGGGTGGCCTCATTAACACATAGGTTTGATGGACTTTGCAAACTGTACACAACATTTTCACAATGCCTCATATCCTATATGTTAGTTCAAAGACTATAAAATGGAACAGTCATTGTTTGCGTGATAATTGACTATGACGACACTGTTTCTCTGCTAGAGCCATCCACTCTGCTTTCTCAAGATATATATATATATATATATATATATATATATATATATATATATATATATATATATATATATATATATATTTTTTTTTGTTCATTATATTTTGGGAAAGTATAAAACATAAATGAAACTCAGGAATTCTTGTTTTATACATTTCATTTACAGTACTACCTACTTGCGGCATTGCTATCTATCAGAATTGTGTTACTGTTCCAGAGTTTACTGTTTAAGCACTATAACTTGTTTGTTAAAGACATCAAATCCTTTTGTGTTACTATCAGACAGTCACGACTATACCGTAAGGCATTGACCCTGTGTGTAGTGTGCACCTTGAGGCACACCTCTGTTAGGTTAAAGGTTACTTTGTGTAGTGTGTAACACGACACTCAAGAATATAGTTCTGAATAGTGAGCTGTATTATTTTTGGTAAGAAAATAAAAAATAGCGAGTGGTTTTACCGATGTTTATCATACATAAATTTATTTCAGTCAAATATTTTTGGGGAATTTTACATTTAACAAGCTTTACCAATTAATATCGAAAGAAGTAGCAAGTCTAAAATAATTGTTTAGATATCTCACATGATAAATGACGTGTGACATCCCTACCACTGTGATTTAATCTTTTAACTTACCTTTCCCAGATCACGGCTTTTAGTCCTCAGCTTGTTGACCTGGGATTCAGCGATATCAGCGCGCTCCTCACTCTCCTCAAGCTCGTGCTGCACCTTCCTGAACCTAGACAGGTGGGTGTTGGCTTGTTCCTCCTGAAAGGCAAATACAGTGAACAGGAACATTTGGTTTACTTGTGTCATGATCATGTTTTCTGTTTATAACACATTCTCAGAAGTGCATCAAATTTAAATTCAGTTTCTTAAATTTAAATGTACTAATAGATAAAGTTGCTATTTTAAAAGTTGAATATGTTTTGACATACAAATAAATACAAGTTCTAAACAAAACTTTAAAGAATGTTTTGCAACTGTTTTAAGGACTCTTTTGTTAAGATTATATATAATGTCTCTACGACAATGCAAAAGTTCATTTTTTATTTTTAATATGGACTGGCTCAGAAATTAATTTATTCAAGTTTAAAGATTATATAAATAGTAGTTATCCAACTTTAAAGTTCACAATGGAGTACAGTCAAACTAAAATATATTTCCTTGATCTGTTAATTCCAAACAATACAGTTGGTAACATTTCTAGATCAATCTTTCGAAAGCCTATGGACAGAAATACCATTCTACATGCAGAACGTGATCACCCAAAACACATGATTAAAAACATTCCATATGGCCAATGTATACGCATGAAAAGAATATGTAGTGATACATCAGATTATAAGATTCAAGTCAAAGACATGCAGAATAGTTTTTTGTCTAGAGGCTATAAAATAAATACAATTCAATCCCCTCCGAGATTTTGTTATAGACGGGATAGAAATATTAAAGATTTTGTAGTTTCGTCCATGTATATGAAAACTGGTTAACAAACTCTTTACATGGTAATTTCCGATGTAGTAAATGTACACATTGTTCAAATACATATAACATCAATCATTTTAATCATCCACATACAGGTAAAATATAAGCTACATGATTAAATAATTCATTAATTGCAATACCACTCGTGTGATTTATATGCTTAAATGTCGTGCGGATTAGCCTATGTCGGACAAACAAAAAGGAATCTGAAAATACGCATTGGTGAACATAAAGCTGCAATTCAAAATAACATTGATTACACTACAGCACGACATTATAAGAAACTGAATCATGGCTCTGCATCAAGCTTAAAATATATAGTGATTGAAAAAGTAACAATCACTGAAAGAGGAGGTAATATAACTAAACAGCTTTTGAGAAGAGAGTCTTTCGGGATTTTTACTTTAAAAACAATGGAACCACATGGGTTAAATGAAACCCTGGATCTCAGTTCTTATCTCTGATAGATATACTCTGTCATTATTAATTAAGAATTGAAATGGATTAAAGATTAAGTAAACATTGCTGATATGTTTATGTATAGGAGTGTTTAAGGCATAATTGTTACTTAATTGAAGTTGATTAATGCATAAATGAATATTCTGGTGTGTACGGTTACTGATAATGTGAATTGTTCATGTATTTGGTAATCTGTTGCTAACGGCATCATTCTGTTTTCACATTGATGGTTGCAGGCTACACATGATTTAATGGACTATACAAATGACAAGTTATCTTTTGAAGTTCAGGATAAAGAATCTGTTGGTATTACATACATTTAGTATACTCTTTTATAAGGGTTATTTAATTGTTTCATGAAATTAAAACATACATAAGAATTGTTTGCTTGCCCATTTGTAAAATCTGTAATTAAAAAAAATGATTTAGAGATAACTTGTTGTTTTACAGTTAAAGTTCAATTAATTTGTTAACATTGAAATTGTTGATCGATGTTTTAGATTTAAAATTGTTTTAGATGCAATGATTATTTAATGTTTATTGATTAAATGAATTATTTAATTGACACAGACATAACATATTTAACTAATTGTTAACATAGGGTGGTATAAATGTAAAGTCAGCTTTCAATTCACAATTAATGTGAACCTGATGAAGACACGGTGGTGTCAATATCTATCTATCTATCTATCTATCTATCTATCTATCTATCTATCTATCTATATATATATATATATATATATATTATATATATATATATATATATATATATATATATATATATATATATATATATATATTAGCTCAAAGAGCCAGCTGCTCACTGGTAAATCAGTTACATATGTGAGCAGGAGGATGATGGGAAATGTAGTTCTGAGAGGTCCATGCGGGTACATGGGAAGCCATCTTGAGGCATGGAATGCAATTTAAAAGTTAAAAAAGTAAAGTTGTAGCAACACATGGGAACATGTAACACAATAAAATAAAAAGGTCCTTATGTACCCTATCAACCCTCTTTAAAAACAGTTGAAAGGGATTTCATGAACTGCAAACTTGATTTAGCTAATCAGTTTTAACCCTTTGCAGACTGAAAATTTCTACCCTTTTCAGGTCCGCCTGCCATGACTTGACTGTAGGGTTTGTATCAGTGCTAATATCCACTAAAGTACAGCATTATACCTTTCTAAAATGTTAAAGGTCTGGGGAGTATTAAGAAAATAATGTTATCACTCAATATGTTATAATTACCTAGACTGAATGTAAATAAAAGTTTCACAGAATAAATTTCTCTCATTCTCATAAGTTCAATTTAGTGAGCTCTTACCTAAAAACTGTAAAATGACCATTGCTAGCCACAGCTCTTAGAAACTAGGATCTGAAATAATTTTATAAATACCATGCATGGTTTTGATTTTACACAAAATTGTTTGACAGGTGTGCAGGCTCAGCTACTAGATTCTTTACTAGAATCAGTGTCAGTGTGAAGAAGTTTGACGTGTGAGAGATCTTCTTCTCCCTCTGTCACCCCATCAACTTCATCTGTCATTTTCTTTTCCTTTGCCTTAGTAAACCTTGTTGGTGATATAGAGATTTAGTATGCTTTCCAGTAATCTGTGCACTTTGAAGCAGTGGTATACAGTAATCCAAACCACAGCTACAGAAATGCTGCACCACATTTAAAAAACATATCTTTATTGGGTTGGGGCTTAGTGAAATGTGGTTTAGACAATTTACTATGATTTCAGGTAAGCTTTGTAGATTTGATTGCCAAATCTCTCGGCATAAAACAAAAAAATAATAACACTCTGCTTAAAAAAGGATTACGAAATAGTCTGCTGAAGTCTGTTATGCTAATTTAAAGAAAAAAAAATAGCACTCTTGTTATATGCAATTACTTCATCGATCTAATTCGATTAGAATTATAAGGATCCGTCCACAAAGAATTAAGGTTAGTAATTCAAGAAAACAACAATGTCCTAAAAAAAAGGGGGATATATCAAAACCACAAAAGAGTGACTTACAGCTTCCTCAGCCTGCCTCTTGTAAGCCTTCACTTTCAGTTGCAGCTTATCAACCAGATCCTGGAGTCTGGCCACATTCTTCTTGTCTTCTTCAGCCTGCAGGCAATAAAAACATATTATTATTATTATTATTATTATTATTATTATTATTATTATTATTATTATTATTATAAGGAATAATGTGCCCCCATCTGTGCATTATAACGTGACGTGACCACGCGTGTGCATGTTGGGAAGAAAAACTAGTGAAAGTGCCCGCAAAAAACGACTGCAGTATTTTAACGGTGAAATCAACACCCACTTACACATGGAAACACGAGCTTCTAGTGAAAATGTTAATTAGCTCACTCAAGTACCTTACCTAAAGCCACATGGGAATACGTAAATTACCATGGTCCAAAGACGGCAGCAGGAAAGCTAATGTTTTGTTTGCAGTATTTTCCTTATCAGATTGATGTTGCAGATAACCTCACTTTTTACTCAGTTTTCCCTAAAACTTTGCATAACCCTAATTATGCATGGATCTAAATGTGTTTGTAAAGTATCACACAGATTGTATTACCAAGTTTCTGTTTAAAATGAATTATGTCTGAGCAAAACCTGTGTCCATCCTCCATCAGTAAACTCGTGGTTCACTTCAGTACACTTCAGTAGTATCCGCCACCTCCCTTTCAATAGCCCAAACGCCTGTTCAACCACCACTCGGATATGGCCCAGAGTCAGAGGCAGATAGGTAAGTGATCCTGCTTCAAGTAATTAACATTAACTGTATTTAATTAACATTATAAAGGTGGTGTTGTTTTAATTAAGTGATTTACTGTTTGTGATTAGTACCAGGTGAGTGTGGTTAAATTGAATAGAGGTTGATTTGCAATTTGATTGGTTTATACAACTTCTATCCATCTAGTTAGTATAATAGACAGCTAGCCTATTTGTGCGCCAGCACGAAGCATCAGCCAACTGAACAGCCTCTCTACCAAAGAGCCGGGAGTCTAGCTGTGGGAGTCTAGCTGTGGGAGTCCAGCGAGGAGAGACTGGGGGGAGAGGCTGTTGGAGAAATTCCAAACCTAGCAGCGCTGTGGAAGACACCAACTACTAGACAGGTCTGTACCCTCCCCCCACCGCTCCTGCCCCCACTACTACTGTACCTATCTGTCTCACCTGTCCTGCTATGACTGTCTCTCACATCCCTGCTCTTCTGTCCTCTCACTCCTGTCCTCTCTCCACCGCTGCTCCCTTAACCCCTAACCTCATCCCTCTGCCTCTCCTCCCCTCCCTCTCTCTCCCCTCCCACACTCTCTCTCTGGTACCCTCTGGAACTGTCACTCCTCTGTTAACAAAGCTGATTTCATCTCTGCCTTTGCCTCCCACCTCTCTCTCTATTTCCTTGCTCTCACTGAAACCTGACTCTCTCCTGATAACACTGTAACTCCTGCTGCCCTGTCCTCTCTCTATGTCCTGTCCCATACTCTGTGTCTCACTGGATGGGGAGGTGGGACTGGTCTTCTCCTCTCTCACTCCTAACTCTTTTGGGTCCTTTCTGACCTCTCCTCGCCCTATGTTAACACTTTTGAATTTCATGCTGTCCAACTAACCTCTCCCTGTCAACTCCTGTTAATTGTACTGTACACACCCCCTGGAACTCTCAGTCACTTTCTCGATTAACTCGACTATCTCCTCTCCTCCTGTCTACCCCAACTGTCCTGTTAGGTGACTTCAATATCCATCTCTCCAACCTCACCCACTCTGCCGGATTCCTTCCTCTCCTTCACTACTTCAACTTCTCTCTCTCTCCATCCCCTCCTACCCACAAACCTGGCAGTCAACTGGACCTCACCTTCTCCAGGGTCTGCTGCCCCTCCACCATCTCTGTCACCCCTCTGGACCTCTCTGATCTCTATTTCATCTCTTTTTTTCTGTCTCTCCCTACTCCACCTACCCCCGCTGTCACCTCTCACCATAACCTCCGCTCTCTCTCCCCCTCTGTCCTTGCATCTACCGCTCTCTCTCCCTCCTATCAACTTCTTCTCCCAACTCTCTGTAAACTCTGCTACCTCCAGCCTCTTCTCCTCCTTCACTTCCTCCCTTGACTCCCTCTGTCCCCTCACCGGCCCGCCCCTCCCCTCCCCAACCCTGGCTCTCCTCCCTCTGTGCTCTGCTCAGCAAGAACCAACTGCACTCTGCTGAAAAGAAATGGAAGACAACCAAACTCCCTGCTGCCCTAGACCTCTACCGCTCCCTCTTCTCCTCCTTCTCCTCGACTCTCTCCTCTGCTTAACGCTCCTATTTCTAACCTGTTATCCAGAAACTATTTTCTACCTTCTCCTCCTTCCTCAACCCTCCCGCCCTCCTCCTCCCGAATCTATCTCCTCTGATGACTTTGCCTTTCTTTCTTCTCCTCTAAAATCTCTGATATCCGCATACTCTTTAACACCTCTCCCTCCCCCCACCCCCTCCCGCTCCAACCCCAAAACCCTCTGTCTCCCCTACTAAGTTACCCTCCTTCTCCTCCTTTTCTCCCCTCTCAGACTCTGACCTCTCCTCCCTCCTCCAGTGCCACTTACCCATCACGTGTGCCCTGGACCCCCTCCCCACTCACATCTTTCAATCTCCTGCTCTACTCCCCTTCATCTCCCTTCTCAACTTCTCTCTCCTCTCTGGCCTCTTTTCATCTGCCTTCAAACAAGCCTCTATCACCCCCCTCCTCAACCCCCCTCGACCCCACCTCCCTCCAGAACTACTATCGTGTCTCCCTCTTACCCTTCCTCTCTAAAACCCTCGAGCGGGCAGTATACCACCAACTCTCTGCTTTCCTGTCTAACCACACTCTGCTCAACCCCCTTCAATCTGGTTTCCGCTCTGCTCACTCAACTGAAACTGCTCTCCTGTCTGTCACTAACTCACTAAACTCTGCTTGTGCTGTCTCTCTATCCTAATTCTCCTCGATCTCTCTGCTGCCTTTGACACTGTTGATCACTCTTGTTCTGCTATCCTCTCTCACTGACCTGGGAATCTCTGGCACTGCTCTGGCCTGGTTCTCTTCCTACCTCTCCGACCGCATGTCACCCTCTCTCAACAGGAGTCCCCCAAGGATCGGTCTTGGGTCCTCTCCTGTTCTCTCTCTGTAGTTTCTCATACCATTTCTATGCTGATGATGCTCAGATCTTCCTCTCTTTCCCTCCTCTGACCCCACAATCCCCTCCCATATATCTACCAGTCTGTCTGCTACCTCCTCCTGGATGCACCTGCATCACCTCTAACTCAACCTTTCTAATTCTGACCTCCTTTTCTTCCCATCCTCATCTTCCCCCTCCTCTGATCTTTCTGTCTCCATTCCTCTGGAATCTACCACGCTCTCTCCCTCCTCCTCAGCCAAGAACCTTGGAGTAACCCTGGACCTCTGCCTCTCCTACTCCCAGCACATCTCCACTCTAGCACGCACCTGACGATTCTTCCTGAGCAACATACAAAGAATCCGACCCTTCCTCACCAACTACTCCACACAACTCCTCGTCCAAGCCCTGGTACTCTCCTGCCTAGACTACTGCAACTCTCTCCTGACCAGCCTCCCTGCGTCCGCCACCCGTCTGCTCCAGCTCATCCAGAACTCTGCTGCTCGTCTGGTGTTCTCTCTGCCTCCACTGGCTACTCCATGCTACTCCACTGCACCGCTCACTCCACTGACTCCCAATCACCGCTCACATCCAGTTCAAGGCTCTTGTACTCGCCTACCGATGCCTTTACCAGACTGCACCAAGCTACCTCCAGATCCTCATCTCTCCCTCAACCCCCCACCCGACCTCTCCGCTCTGCCTGCAGTAGAAGACTGGCTCTACCTCCTCTACGCTCCTCTTCCTCCAGAGCCCGCTCCTTCTCCACCCTCGCCCCGTAGTAGTGGAACAACCTTCCTACGGATGTCAGGACTGCCCAGTCCCTGACCACCTTCCAACGCCTCCTCAGGACACACCTCTTCAGACAACACCTGTAAACCTCAACTCTTCTCTTCTGGACAATATGGCACTCTGCCTTTAATGCACTTTAACTTGCACTTATCTGCTCCCTATTTTACTGTATTTAATCCTGCACTGAACCCAATCTGTAGTATCTTTATTTCACTTGCACTCATATCTAACCCTGATGTAACTATCAGCACTGTTATCTGCTCTTGAACTGCCCCGATATCAAATCGTAATGTGTTTTGTATTTGCTCTTATTAGGACTGAAGTCATTGGAGTGGGCATTCCCAGAAAAATGAAAGGCTTCACATGGAAACGCAAAAAGGTACCAAGTCCATGTCTCGAGTAAGAGTAAACACACATGTCACACTAAGCCAATGTCACCAGAAACCTGTGAAAACTACATGTATTCTTACTGAGAATCAAAGTAGAACATTAATTTGACTTTTTTGGAGGGTGGAGTTGGATGGTTTCCTCGTCACTCAAAGCCTCTGTTTTCAGAGGGCCATCAGTCTAAACCACCTAACATCCCACAGAGGGCATGTGGCTATGGTAATAAATAAATATGGTTCGTAAAATTACTTGCATTATTCTCTATTCTACAAATTACTTCTGTAGATACAACTCTAATTCTGCAGGCCATTGTTGGCAGTGTTTTTTCTGTTCATATACTTTTGGTAGAGTTTGTTTCTTAAAAACTGAGGGTTGCAGTTTTATCATCACCCTTATACACGGGTAATGTTATTATACACAGGTCTCGTGCCACCACCGTGTATAAGACTGTAAAACACTGAAGTTTATAGGAAAGTTATCGTTCACCATGTAGAAGAAGAAGAAGAAGAAGAAGAAGAAGAAGAAGAAGAAGAAGAAGAAGAAGAAGAATGCATTATGAATGTCTAAACATGATCATGTAATGCTGAAACTTCATTAAGACTTTCAGAAGCTGGTGTATTACCTGGTAGGTGAGCTCCTTGGCCCTTCTTTCATATTTCCGGACTCCTTTAACTGACTCAGCACTACGTCTTTGTTCAGCTTCAAGCTCATTTTCCAGCTCGCGCACCTGGAAATTATTGCAACTATTAAATCCAGTTCAGTTTCTTGTACAAGGGAATTATTAGTCTGTATGTTCAGCTCACCCTGCTCTCCAGTTTCTGGAGCTGTTTCTTTCCACCCTTCATGGCCAGCTGCTCAGCCTCATCCAGACGGTGGGTCAGGTCCTTCACTGTCTGCTCCATGTTCTTCTTCATTCTCTCCAGGTGAGAGCTGGTGTCCTGTTCCTTCTTGAGCTCCTCTGCCATCATGGCAGCCTGATATTTGAATAAAATATATGAATGGAGTGAAGTGATTTAGAACTGTAGCAACAGTAGGAGTGGGGGGATTGTAAGGGATTCAGCCACTGGAGCTAACCCCAATAGCTTGATGGAGGAGCTCTGACCCCTCAACACTATATTGATTAGTAAAAGTGGCCGCAGCCAGAACCAGAAATGAATACCTTAACTGGTGTGTCCAATAGCTTTGTCACAATTGGTGAGCTAGACTAAGAAGTAAGTGAAAAGAGATTATATTCTGGCTAAGCCAGAAGTCAAGCAGGCAGACAGACATACGGACAGACACTGTGACTCACATCAGTAATAGATTTCTTGGCTTTTTCTTCTGCATTTCTTGCTTCCTGGATGGCATCCTCCACCTCACCTTGCAGCTGGGTAATGTCAGACTCAAGCTTCTTCTTGGTGTTGATAAGACTGGTATTCTGTCAAGGTAAAGGTTGTAAGTTGATGACAACTGATAAATATAAAAAAGAACAAGAAATTATAAATTAGGTGGTAAACAAAATCTTCCAACCTGGGAGTGCAGCAGCTGCACACGCTCACTGGCATCAAGGAGCTCCTGTTCAGCCACTTTGCGGCCTCTCTCTGTCTGTTCCAGGACAGCCCTCATCTCTTCAATTTCAGCCTGCATCAGGGTGTTCCTGCGTTCCACCATGGCGAGCTGTTCCTTCATGTCTTCCTGTCCTCGGAGAGCATCGTCAAGGTGCAGTTGGGCATCCTGGACAAAACACAGAAATCAGTAAAATCATTAGGAACATTTTTAAGACAATGGAAGTGTTCTTTAATAGCTGCAATGACAGAAACAGTCCGCACCTTGAGTTGACCTTGGACGTTTCTGAGTTGTTTCTGAGCTTCAGCTGCTTGGCGATTGGCATGACTGAGCTGAATTTCCATTTCATTCAGATCTCCCTCCATCTTCTTCTTCACTCTCAGGGCATCGTTGCGGCTCCTAATTTCAGAGTCGAGAGTGCTCTGCATAGAGTCTATCACTCTCTGACTGTTTCTCTTCAGCTGTTCAAGCTCCTCATCTTTCTCTGCAATCTTTCTGTCAACCTCAGACTTCACCTGGTTCAGCTCAAGCTGGACGCGAAGAATCTTTGACTCCTCATGCTCCAACGTGGCCTTTTAAAAAAACATACAATGTAAAAGCTGTTAAAACATGTCTGTGTGTTTACATTCCTCCAATTGAAGGAAATACATTGATTCAACTAGCCTAGCTTTTGTTATAACCAAAGCATTTTAATTTCTAAAGTTACGAAAAAAAGATAGTTTTGTAATATCGTACCTGAAAACATGACAGCACGATGAAGTCATCAGCAATTACACCAAGTAAACAATATTTAATTAAAAAGAACTGTAATTACATGAACCTGCTCCTATGCTAATGCGATTGCATGGATATATTTTTATGTTTTGCAACAGTGCTGATCACTTGAAAAATATTTTCTCAACAGTAGCACATGATAATAGATGTGATAACAGTGAGCATATGATTGAAAATGACAATAAACACTTAACAAGTTATCTGTTCCTGATGATGATTTATTTTTAAGTTTCAAACTGTGCTTTATTTTACACAGCTCTGTAAAATATTTCTTATTGTCGTTGTAAATGTATTCCGGTTGTGTTTTCACAAGGCAGTAAACAGACTTGAATATATGTTGCAAGACTAGCAAATAACTAATTCGTCACGTAAACATGACCTTTCTGTAGCCCTACTGAAGAGCTAGAGCTGTGAAAACAGGGATATGTATTTCTTCATTGAGTTTAATCAGAGATTACATATTGCCTAGGACTACAACCCCACAATGCAATGCAGGTATGACACATTCCTGAGGAAAAGCTGAAATCAAAATGATTTCATATCAAAAAGATAAAACAAAGGTAAGACAAATAATAACTTATACAATATGAATAGGTTTGAGCACGATATATATTAAATCACACTGACGGTTACTGATTGACACATGTAAAGGGCAGCCGGTGTTGAGTAAGTTACAGATTATATTCAATTTAATTAATACCTAACAATTGCACATTTCTTAAAGGTAATCTCTCAGAAAATACGAGTGTTTGCACACCCATACTAAAAACAATGGAGATGAGAAGGTGTGTGTTTTTAAAGAATTACCTCTGCTTCCTCCAAGGCGGTTTGGATTTCTGACTTTTCAGTTTCAATCTGCTTCTTTGACTTCTCCAGCTCATGAATAACTTTCCCACCCTCACCAATCTGTTCAGTCAGATCAGAGATCTCCTCTACAAGATGGAGATGATAAATAATGCTGTTAATATGAGAATCCAAGATTTAACTGGGTGGTTTTCATATATAATATCAGATTGTGGAATGTGGAATGTCACACTTTAAACCAAATTCAGTTACAAGTATTTATAGTTATATGGATATAGCTTATCAAGCATTTAATAGTGTTATATGTATGTACTGTCTGTATTATAAAAAATAACAGATGGGCCTCTTCCGTGAGCTACAGGAAAATAATTCCATCTCGGGTTTCGAAGGTCGAGTAATTTATAAACTGTCACAGAAACCCGAGATGGGATTGTTTTCAAGTGATGGTCTCGAGGAGTCGAATGGGTCAAAGTTCAAATATATTTTCCTCTAGAGGAATTATCACTTTTTGACATCACTACTGTGATATTATGCCTTTTTTTAATGGCTCAGGATGCAAATATAGCCTTGGTCCATGTATTATATATATAATAATGTAATGTATAAACCACGACCGGCTGTGATATATACCACGCCTGGGGTGGTAATAAAACCACTTTTATTTTTACTGTTTTGTATGTACATAAACCTGTTCACACCTGTTTACACACTAGTTTCTTTTAAAATGTTTATTTTATTGTAATTTTTCATTTTTTGAAGTAGTGCTTTATATGTGGTAAGAAAATAAAACCTTTTATGTTTCAATCGAGAAAGCGATTGACCCTGCCCTTAAAGTCATGCTGCCAAAAGTACGTCCTTTTGCTGTTTCACAATGTATTCGTGTGACAACATCACACAGTCATGACTGTAATCGATTTTCATGTGCATGTAAACCAAGCCATTGTCAATACCTTTTAGAATTTTGAATGCTTGAGTCAAATACTGCGTAGTCTTCTTTGTTCAACATGGAATAGATTCAATTATTTTAACCTGTCTGCATATGACATGCCTTTTAAACTCAAAAATAATTCTTGTCGCTCTAATTTACACTCTTTCTAGAGCAGCAATATCATTTTTGTAGCGAGGTGACCAGAACTGAGCACAATATTCTAGGTGAGGTCTTACTAATGCATTGTAAAGTTTTAACATTACTTCCCTTTATTTAAATTCAACACATTTCGTTATATATCTCAGCATTTTGTTGGCCTTTTTTATAGCTTCCCCACATTGTCTAGATGAAGACATTTCTGAGTCAACATAAACTCCTAGGTCTTTTTCATAGATCCCTTCTTCAATTTCAGTACCTCCCATATGATATTTATAATGCACATTTCTATTGCCTGCGTGCAGTACTTTACACTTTTCTTTATTAAATGTCATTTGCCATGTGTCTGCCCAGTTCTGAATGCTGTCTAGACCATTTTGAATGACCTTTGCTGCTGCAATGGTGTTTGCCACTCCTCCTATTTTTGTGTCGTCTGCAAATTTAACAAGTTTGCTTACTGTACCAGAATAACTTTAGCATAGTTTTAAATAACTTTAGCATAAGAGAGGCAGAAGTGTTACAGGGAAGTACTTATTACACAGCATTTGAAACATTTCACTGGAATAGTATAACCTGTGATGGCCATGATAAAATACAGCTTTGCACATAATGCTCCCTGCCTATCCAGGGAGCAGTCTGTGTACCTGATTTTTTTTCTTGCTGGGACAGGGAACTTGCTATTTTTATTAGTAACGTCAAGGTAAATACCCTACGGCATGCAATGCAAGGGGGCTTACGCTGTAAATTCTTGTTCTCCCGTTTAAGGGTTTCAAGGTGGTCCAAAGCTTCTTCATAAGAGTTCTTCATCTTGAAAAGCTCAGTGCTGAGAGAGCGAGCCTCTTTCTGTGCAGCCTCCAGCTCTGCCTGGCTTTCTTCAAATTTCTGCTTCCAGTCAGCTAGAACCTGAATGAATATGTGTCATAATTACACATCAATATTTTTCTATTAATATTCCTAATAGCTGATTGATCTCAGAACTTTGTCAAGTTGGGGCTTAAAGTATCCAAGTGATTCTGCCTCAACAACATAACTAAGTAGCACATTCCTTACCATTCTATTTTCTAATAGGACGACATTTGTACTGAAGTCAGGCAACATTTTGTTTGTCACTGAGTTTTTTTTCTTTCAGTATGTCATATTTCTTAACAACCTAAATGTTGTCGCTAAGTTTTACTCTCCTACAAGAGCTGGATGGTTGTTCTAGAACTGCATGTTCACCAGTGAAACAAACAGGTACAAAATCATACTAAAGGGAAAACTATTCAATCACACCTGCAGAGTGAAGTGATTGGTGTGAGAGTCTTTCAAACATACATACAAGGGGATCATTTCTTGATTTAAGAAATATCCCATTGCATGTTTTACTGGGCATTAATTCAGCAATAGAACCCGAAGAAGAGGGCTTTATCATCTGGGAAGGCCCGTCTCATGTCATTAAATGTCTTGAGCCGAAGGCGAAAGTAATCAGACTGTATCCAGCTGTTTGATTTCAACTCGTCATTCAAAATTGAGACTAGTTGCTATTGTTGTTACTGTATTGCTGCAGACAGCAAACACTATTCTAAATTATTATAATTTAATTATTATAATTTAAATAGATAGGACAGAGAGGATGCAGAATAGTCTGCATTGACATAAAACATTCAGAGAGCATGTACAAGAACGAAGAACATAAGAACATAAGAAAGTTTACAAACGAGAGGAGGCCAATCACCCCATCTTGCTCATTTGGCTAGTAACTTATTGATCCCAGAATCTCATCAAACAGTTTCTTGAAGGATCCCAGAGTGTCAGCTTCAACAACATTACTGGGGAGTTGGTTCCAGACTCCCACGATTCTCTGTGTAAAGTGCCTCCTATTTTCTGTTCTGAATGCCCCTTTATCTAATCTCCATTTGTGATCCCTGGTTCTTGTTTCATTTTTCAGGTCGAAAAAGTCCCTTGAGTCGACATTGTCAATACCTTTTAAAATTTTCAATGCTTGAATCAGATCACCGCGTAGTCTTCTTTATTCAAGACTGAATAGATTCAATTCTTTTAGCCTGTCTGCATACGACATGCCTTTTAAACCAGGGATAATTCTGGTTGCTCTTCTTTGCACTTTTTCTAGAGCAGCAATATCCTTTTTGTAGCGAGGTGACCAGAACTGAACACAATATTCTAGGTGAGGTCTTACTAATGCATTGTAAAGTTTTAACATTACTTCCCTTGATTTAAATTCAGCACTTTGCACAATATATCCGAGCATCTTGTTGGCCTTTTTATAGCTTCCCCACATTGTCTAGATGAAGACATTTCTGAGTCAACATAAACTCCTAGGTCTTTTTCATAGTTATATCTGGACTGGCCGTCAGGTGCATGCGGGAGCCTGTAGGTGGTCCGTACACCCCATGTATTCCCACGCTGTCAGGCAATGTCTTGTTGACAGGAGTCAGCTGTGAAGAAATCGGCTGACGCTCTGTCATTGGCTGGGGGGGTGGGACTACACGGGGTGAATGAATGAATGAATAAAACGGCACTGTTTTGTATCCTCTCGGGCTCATACAGGAAGCATAGTGGAGCGTGACTTCACGGCAGAATCCTGAGACTCGGAAGGGAAACTGGAAGTTTTGGAACAGCGACTCGGGAAGACAGAGTGGCAACTCCAGCGCGAGGCTTACAGACCCGGTGGTGCAAGCAAGCCACACACCGGGTATTTTCTTTATTACTATTTTAGATAGTGAGCTTAGCGGGACTGAGCTGTCCCACAGTGTGTAGGAGAGGGTATAGAGCAGTGCCTGTTTTTCAGGAGCAACGAGCCGCGGTTAAAAACCTGCACACTTTATTTTGTAGTTTTTCCTTAAAGTATTTTGTTTTCCTTTTTCCTTTCACCTTTTCACTTAGTTGCTTTTGTATTACACACTTGTGTGTGTTGTATGAAGACGGGGCACAATACCATTGTTGGTAGAGTGCCACGATCTGTCACAGAAACACCTGCCAACCGAGCGCAGCTCAATAAATCTGGGTGCCTGTGCCGGCGTTTCATATTTGAACGTGGTGTCTGCCTTGTATTTTCCCAAAACCCTTCCACAATATCCAAGCATTTTGTTGGTCTTTTTTAATAGATTCCCCACATTGTCTAGATGAAGACATTTCTGAGTCAACATAAACTCCTAGGTTTTCATAGATTTCTTCTTCAATTTCAGTATCTCCCACATGGTATTTATAATGCACATTTCTATTGCCTGTGTGCAGTACTTTACACTTTTCTCTATTAAATGTCATTTGCCATGTGTCTGCCCAGTTCTAAATGCTGTCTAGATCAGTAAGTTTGCTTACTATACCAGAATCTAAGTCATTAATGTAGATTAGAAAAGGCAGAGGACATAATACTGATCCCTGTGGTACACCACTGGTTACCTCGCTCCATTTTGAGGTTTCTCCTCTAATCAGTAGTTTCTGTTTTCTACATGTTAACATCTCCCTAATCCATGTGCTTGCATTTCCTTGAATCCCTACTGCTTCAGTTTGAGAAGTCTTGTATGCGGGACTTTGTCAAAAGCTTTCTGGAAATCTAAATAAACAATGTCATATGTCACATTGTCGATGTTGCATCCATGTTCTTTCAACATGAATACGGTATTCACGGGTGGATTGATTTGGAACAGCGATTAAACAGTTTGAAAGATAACATTCAAGGTCTTTTATCAGAGATTTAAGCTCTTGTATTGACCAATGAGGTTAGAGGAAATCTCTGATCCATTTTGTAATGGTCATTTGGCCTGAAAACACATTAATCAACTCTAACATATGCCTGAGAACAATCAATCCTGCAGCTGTCATTACGTATTTGTAGAAACCTCCCCTAAACCATTTGATTGTCTTTGTAATTTTATGAGATTTACAAATACAAATTGGAAGACGCAGGTAAGAATACTAGCTCCAGGGCAAAAGAGGACATGCAGACTGCGCTCACAGATTTCTGTCTTGGAAGCCAAGGCTAGTTCAGTATCAGCATACAGGCCGTATAAAGACTGCCAAAACTAATTTACCACAACAGGGTAAAAACCAGATGTATGAGGAAGTTGTTCACAGCTGACCTTTGATGGAATAGTTGAAGTCACAGATGGTCAACAGCAGACAATATCTTAGCCTTATATAGCTGCCTTTGTAATAAACATCTTTTGCGCACCTTGTCGAAGTTTCTCTGCTTCTTGTCGAGAGCAGCGGCTTGTGCATTTGCTCTTTCTACATCAACCATGAGATCTTCCACTTCACCCTGGAGTCTCAGTTTTGTTTTTTCCAGAGAGGCACACTTTGAGTTCACAGCCTCAATGTGTTCCTCAGCATCTTGAAGGCGCTGTGCTAGCTTTTTCCTGGGAAAAGTGTTCAAGTACAGAAAAGGTTAAATAATGAAATAATTTAAATGAAGGTAAAGTTGTAAGTTAACTATGATTATTTACTTTGCTTCTTCAAGCTCCTCCGTGCGCTGGATAGCATCAGTTTCGTATTTTGATCTCCACTGAGCCACCTCACTGTTAGCCTTTGACATTGCACGCTGCAGCTCAGCCTTGGCTTCCTGCTCCTCCTCATATTGCTCACGAAGCAGGTCACAGTCATGGCGGGCAGATTGCACACTATGAGCCAGGGCAGTCTTGGCCTAGAATGACAGGAATGTTACAAATGCAATTTAAAAACAGTGCAAGACAAAAACACAGTATATAAAAAGGAAGGAGACATGTATTACTTTTGTTTCTTCCTCCATTTGCCTCTTGAGCTCCTCAATTTGCTGAGTGAAAGCCTGTTTTCCTCTTGTGAGCTGAGAAATTAAAGATTCTTTTTCTTCCAGTTGGCGAGAGAATTCACCTAAAGCAAAAATATTCATAGCTATTTAAAAACAGTCCTTCCTTTACAACATGTACAATAACATCATGCAGCAACTGCAGTAAAAGCATACCATTCTCTGTCAGGAGACGGGCTCTTTGAGCACTGATGTCATTGATCTGACGGATATGCTCATCGTTCTTCGTCTTAATTTCACTATATTGGTCCTCCAGAGATCGACACATCTTTTCCAGGTTTGCCTTAAATTAAATGTTGAAAAAGATTAGTGTACAAGGACTTAATTCTTTATTGTATATTAAGAGCACAAAGTTGTGCTGTTTACCTTGGATTTGGCTACAGATTCCATGTTGCTGGAGAGGTCATCAAGCTCCATTTTATATTCACTCTTTTCTTTCTCAAGCTTCTGTTTCACACGCTGGAGGTTGTCAATCTGTTCTCCCAGTTCCGCCACGCTGTCGGCTTGCTTTTTGCGAAGAGCAGCGGCAGTAGCTTCATGCTGCAGAGTGGACTCCTCTAGGTCTCGTCTGAGCTTCTGAAACTCAGCTTCACGTTTCTTGTTCATTTCAATCTGAGCTGAAGTTGCACCGCCAGCTTCCTCAAGCCTTTCACTGATCTCTTCAAGTTCCCTGGAAAGATCAGCTCTCTGCTTTTCAATCTTTGCCCGAGATGCTCGTTCGGCCTCGATTTCTTCTTCAAGTTCTTCAATGCGCGCCTAGAAAATGAAAAATTGAGCAGATGGAATTAAACATTTATAATCATTTCTCATCTGTGAATTAAAAGATTTGGATTTCCGCACAATACCTGTAGCTCCTTAATCTTCTTTTGAAGTTGAGCACCCAAAGCTTGTTCATCTTCAATTTTGCTCAGCAGTTGACTTGTTTCAAAGTCCTTCCTGTAAAGTTCAAAGAAAATATATGGCACATTTTTACACGGTTGTTCTTTTGTTAAATATCCAAAGTTTCTTTAGGATATACATTTAAAAAAATACAATCTTACTTCTTTATCTTCTCATCTGATTGCTGCTTGTCGTTTTCCAGATCCATTATGGATTCCTGGGCTAGTTTCAGATCTCCCTCAAGCTTTCTCTTGGCTCTCTCAAGGTCCATACGGAGTTTCTTTTCTTGCTCCAATGAACCTTCAAGCTAAATAAAAGGAATAGCAAATTATATTATATTTAGGGTCCAAGCTGTTTTTGTTTTTTTAATTTCTTATTTTTTACTGTTGTTAGATTTGTGCCTATAACTCTTTAACTATAAAGGTTACAGGTACATGTCATACATGAAATGAATGTGCACACACTAGGCTTCCATAAAAAAGTTAAATAGTCTCACAGAAAAGGATAGATAAACCCATTATTTATTGATTATAAAATGTATTGTAGCATGGCCAGCAAGTCTGACAGTGTACAATGAAACTGTAACATGTAGGGAACATATGTGAACAAATTGGATAAGAAATAAAGGAATCATGGCCATATATACAAAAGGGACCAAAAGCATGGCAACCCAACCCTAACAGCTGATGCGACATGCATGTGATCCACAAAACCTGTAAGATGAAAAACAAATTATATATATATATATATATATATATATATATATATATATATATATATATATATATATATATATGTAGGTCCTTGTGCCTTTGATGTCGCCATTTCTCTTCTTTTGTAAAGATTTTGCCTGAACTTGATTGTTTACTGTATTAATGTTGTTCTGTCATAGAGCGCAGAAGTAACATTGCAAAACACTAGTTCCAGTGCCAGGCTACAATCCCGGAAATACATGAATATGAACCGCATTTTAAAGGCCAAGTCTTACAAAATGAGTCATGCAAGCAGGGTTGCCTCTTACAGTGCCTAAGTAAAAAGGGTCAGGTCGCCAGTGGGATTTTTAACATTGGGCGGACGCTAAGAGTTAATATATTTTAAGTTAAACCCCATTGAAAGTCTGCATCGTCGGCTTCACTCACATCGTCCACTTGTTGTTCCAGCTTAGACTTTGCTTTGGTCAGAGTGTTGACTTTGTCCTCCTCTGCTTGCAGGTCATCAAGGGTCTGTTGGTGTGCCTCTTGGAGGGCTTTCTTTTCCTTGGTTAATTTTGCAATGCTTTCATCCTGAGCAGCCATTTCTTCAGTAAGGTTTTTAACCTGTATAAAAGGGTTAGAAACAAACTGATTTATTTGCTGTTCAGTTTTTTAATAAATAATTGCATTGTCATTTGTTAGAGCCACACCTTATTTTCTGTGGCATGCTTCTCCTTCTCAACTTTGGCCAATGTAAGCTCAAGGTCATCAATGTCTTTCTTGAGCTCACTGCACTCATCTTCCAGTTTCCTCTTCTTGGCAGTCAGCTCAGAATTCATTTCCTCCTCATCTTCCAATCTCTCAGTAATCTCTTTAACTTTAGCCTCAAGCTGGATTTTGCTTTTGATAAGCCCTTCACATCTTTCTTCAGCATCAGAGAGATTTTCACTTTCCTTTTAAGACATTATAAAAGTATTGTTATCAAAAAGTATAGACACATTTACACATTATTAACAATACCTGAAAGGATTACCCAACAGGGAAGTTATGTTTGGTGCTCTCGTCCCCAGAAATCTCCTGAACTATTATAGTTAAAATGGGACCATTCCCCACTTCCAAAAATGAATCTTGCTAAAAGGCTTTAACATTGCCACTGCATGGCACTAATAATGGGATCATGGTCATGCAAACATTGCCACACATTTAATAGCAGGCAACTGTAACATAATATACTTTATTAAATCCACAGACAGCATCTTTGATAGAGATCGGGATTCACTGTCTTAACAGTTTAATTTTGTTTTCTAATTTATGTTTTCTCACCCCTTCACTGGCTTATTTCCTGTCAATAACCAATCAGCTGCTGAGCCTATTAACTGACATGCTTTCAGCCAATAACTTGCTTTAACACAGAAAACACTATTGAGGAGAAATTACTCAGGAAGTGCAAACCCGAGAATAAGGCTTAGAAACAGAGAAATACCATTTTACTTTTTATTAAAATGAAAATGCCTGTGTGCTACAACGTGTTTCTTTCAAAACTGCACATCTGTGGCCTATGTTGCTAATGGAAGTGTAAATTGCTAATATTTATGGAATTATTTTGTTAGCTTGAATTGCTTTTAACAGAAAGAGAAAAAATGTAAAATAGGTAATACAGCAAGTTTAAATATAACTTGACTTCACTTAATTGAGTAACCTTAAGCAATACTGTACAGTGGGGCCCATTGTATACTTTATTGATATGATTACAGGTTTGTTTGTGGGTCTCCAAAATCTTCAAATAGCAGATTCCTTATTATTTGGTCGAAGAGAGTGTACATTTTAATCTAGTACATCATTCATTTCTCTAGAGACCAAATTAAACATTGAAAGTAACATAATGTAAGTGGACTAAAACGCTGTAGGGCAAAATAGACTCGTACAGACTGGACTTGAAGCAGCAGGTCATTCTTTTCCTGCACCACAGCAATCATTTTCTCCTCAAGCTCCTTTCGCTTTGCTTCTGCTTTGGCCAGATTTTCTTTGCACTTTTCGAATTCTTGCTTCATGTTGGCCATTTCCTTTTCAGATTCGGCACTCTTCAGGAGTGGCTTGATCTTGAAGTAGAGCTTCATCCATGGCCAGTGTTTCACATTCATGAATGAACGAATGTTGTACTGGATGGTGAAAATGGACTCCCTATAATACAAGAACAAGGTAACAACTTCAGTTCTAGACTACTTGTGTAACTCTTTTACAAAGGCAAATGCTGACTAAATACACATGTAATATAAATAATACAATGCACCTTATAACTTGTTCTTGAGCTGGGCTGTTGAGAACAAGACCACTACCAAATTAAAAAAAAAAAACTAGCTTGAGGAACCGTTAGTTAATCTGATTTTTGACTCTATTAAGAACAAGGGGTGCTGTAGTCATGACTATATATTAATACCTGGTAAGCTCTGCTTCCAGTCAGATTACATAGTTACATTGATCTGGGGGGTTATTTTTTTATTATCTCTTGAAGAAGTGTGGGATTCAGAACTCTTCTAAATGTTTACAATTTGCTTATAACTCAAATATATCAAGCAGTTCAGATGTTTTTGCAATTCCTCTGTATTTCTTCATTCACCTCCTTTCCATCATCTTTTGAAATTCTGTTCTCATCAGAAACCCACGACAGAGAGCCTGAGTACAAGTGATGAGTGCGGCCAATTTCTCATCTCGCATCTCCTCAAGTACACCCAGCAGACCAGCTTTAAAGAAAACCTGTATTCAAGAGATTCACGGTAAAATATGGTTTTGTCTTAGCATGGCACAACATTGATTGATTGATTTATTGATTGCATTTGCAACATTTATTGATTGCATTTATGTAGCACTTTTCATCCGAAAGTATCACAAAGCACTTTACAGTACATTGCACAAAGCATTAACATTTACACAACATATTACCTTTGTATAAAGGTCCCCAGGCATGCCACACACACAACTGCTACATATTAAATAGCAGATTTAAAATAACATTATAAAGCCATAAATATTCGAAGCCTTTTACACAAACATTTTTGACACAAAATCAATTTCTATTAACAATATATACTTGATATATTGCAACAGGTTTCCAACATTTCTGGAGCAAATTAGATTTTATGGGAGTGATTCGCCAAATATTTTGGTTGCAAATATTTATGGCTTTACAATATATATATATATATATATATATATATATATATATATATATATATATATATATATATATATATAATAAATAATGTTAAAAAGCAGAAATGTAAAAGTTTTACTAAAACCCACTAAGATAAGAAAGCCGTTTTATAAAAGTATGTTTTCAGTCTTGACTTAAACTGTAACAGTCCCAGACGAATGGGGTATTGTGAACGAGCTGTAAGCGAGACACCACACCTTTTGGGATACCAGGAAAAAGTACATTACAATAATCAATTCTAGATGAAACAAAGGCATCGGATGCATAAACAATTGGTCTGTTTGGCTATATTTCTTAAATGGTAAAAATATACTTTTGTAACTTCCCTAATATAAGTCTCAAATGATAGATCAAGATCAAAGATGACCCCCACATTTTTCATTTCTAGTTTAATATTTAATGAGAGATTACTAGAGTCAAGATCACGTAATCCCACATTCTTTGTTGGTTTTGAGAGCCCACTAGCATAATCTCTGTTTTGTCTTAATTTAGCATTAAATAATTCAGAGACATCCAACGCTTGATGTCTGCAAGACAAGCCATTAAACCTAAAAGCAGCAAGTAACTCCCTAGCAGAAGTAATTCCTGGCTTTATGGACCCGATATAGGTGGGTATCATCCACAATAAACTAAGTCTTTATCTTGAAAATGATTGACTTTCATAAGTGTAATGTGGTTTACATTGGCCTTTAAATGAATTGTTACTATATTATTCTATACAATACCATTCCAAAATGATGTTAATTGTAAAGATATATTTATGTATACTAACCTTGGTGTGCCCAAATTTATACTCATCTTTATTTACATCAATTGAGGCCAAAAGCTTCTCTGATGCATTCTTGTTGTCCATGAATTGACCCTCAGGGATAACACTTGCATTTAATACTTTGTATCTATGTAAAAAAAAAATAGTGAATACATGTCATTATACACTTTTAATAGCTGCATAAAGAAATGTAAAAGAAAGAAAAAACATTAATGAGAGGTTAAACTCAGTGGTGCTGATACCTTTGCTTGAAGTCACCATACAAGATTCTGCTTGGGAATCCCTTTCTGCAAATTCTGATACCTTCTAGCACACCATTGCATCTCAGCTGGTGGATAACCAAGAAGTTTTCCATTAAACCTAAAATTACAATTAGAAATGTGTCACAAACGTATTTTAAAATCATGATACTTGTCACAAACATGCATGATCATATTATAATCACCTGGAGTCTTCGACTCGTTGGGAATTAAGCAACGCACAAAGTGTGGATGGGTACTTCTTAAGTTGGTCATCAGTTTGTTCAAGTTTTCCTGTAGAGTGACAAATATATGATACATTTAGCTCTTCTAATTTACAAGCTAGTACAGACTTTTGTAAACGGTGGGAGCGACAGAAATAAACTGACTATAAACAGAAGAGAAAGCAAAAACACATACCCTGAAAAGAGCTGACACTGTTTGAAAGGAGCCACCCTTCTTCTTCTTGCCACCCCCCTTTCCAGCACCAGCATCTTTAAATACAAAGAATAAACTTCAGACTGATAAAATACAAATGATTCCAAAACAATCTTTAATACTCCAAACTAGCCACCAAGGGATTCCCAGTATCTGTTCCTATTTCTAGGGGGCGAGGTGCTTGAACTAAACAAGTGTCTACCTGAAAAGAGGGGTAATGATGCTGTTTTTCTAAGAAGTGTTGAAACAAATTTAGATATTAAGAAAAACAATAATTTGTTTTTGTAGTATTTTTAGCCACTGTCAAAAAGAGAAAACAACTGAAAGTCCTAAACAGCACTGCACATACAGTATAAGAAGTAATTAAATTAGTTTCATATAATGTGAATTCAAAGGTGAATGAAGGTATGGCATTTTACCAGCATCAGCAGCTGCAAAACTGGCATAAAGGTGGGCCAGGAGTTTCACGGATGATTTCTGGTACAGCCCCACTACAGTGTCGTTCAGTGGGTCCTTGTTCTTCTCCAGCCAACCAGTGATGTTGTAGTCCACAGTGCCAGCATAGTGCACCAGGGAGAAGTGGGCCTCAACTTTCCCTTTGGCGGGTTTAGGTTTCTGGAAGGCGTTGCTCTTGCCAAGGTGCTGGTCATACAGCTTGTTCTTGAAAGAAGTGTCTGAGGCCTTGGGGAACATGCACTCCTCTTCAAGGATGGAGAATATTCCCATAGGCTAGTGGAAATTAAGATGTAGATGTTAGAAATAGAATAGCGAGAGGCCAAGGATGGTGCAAAGATGGTTATGTTTTTACAAACCTTTTCAATAAGCTCAATGCAAGCAGCCAAGTCCATACCAAAGTCAATGAACTCCCAAATAATCCCTTCTTTCTTGTACTCTTCTTGTTCCAGTACAAACATGTGATGGTTGAAGAACTGTTGCAGTTTTTCATTGGTGAAGTTGATGCACAGCTGCTCCAAGCTATTGAACTAAATACATGTATGAAATATATGAATATCATCAGTAGCAATAACAAAACATATAAAACATATATAAGCAGTATGATAAATTAAACTTACATCAAAGATCTCAAATCCTGCAATATCCAGGACTCCAATGTAGAATTGTCTTGCTTGCTTTGTATCCAGCATCTGGTTGATACGGATAACCATCCACAAGAACAGTTTCTCATAGACAGATTTAGACAGAGCGCCAACAGCATTATTGACCTAAAAAAATAAAAGATGAATTGTTAAATTAAAACAATATGAAGTTGAATTGTGTGCAATGCGCGTGGCGGTCTAGAGCAAACACATTACCTGGGGGACAGTCTGCCCCTTGGTCACATACTCATTCCCCACTTTCACTCTCGGGAAGCACAAGGCTTTCAGCAAGTCGGCTGAGTTCAATCCCATCAGATAACTGACTTTATCAGCCACTGAAACCAAACACAAGATGTTATATTTTCTGAACTTTGCGGTTTCGATCCTAAATAAATTGTAATCTATAAATTGATGGAATAGGTACATCATATTGTCTTGAAATGTATAACAAATTATCGTACACCAAATATGGTACATGTATAAAGTAGAAACAAGCAGTGCTTTCTTTAATATTGTGATCACAACATAAGAAGTCATTCTTTTGAATATAATGTTAATGACACAATAATGCATATTCAGCTTATTGCTACATGAACATGAAAATTAAATAAGATAGCTATGATAAGAATAGTAAATGCTTTTAAGTATGATTTAAAGCATATTGCCTGTGCTTGTAAATCAAGTTACCTTCAGTGCCATCTGGTTCAGCCTGCTCCTCACGTTGCTTCTGCTTGAACTTCATGTTACCGTAGTGCATCACCGCACCAGTTAGTTTGTAGATGCCCATTTTCTCTTCATTGGTGAACCCAAGAATGTCAATGGCAGACTGGATAATAAAAACAACATCATGCACATCAAAAAATCAAAACAAAAAGGTAACAAAATTGTTAAACAGCGCTAATCAATGGAACTTACATCTGTGGCTTCCAACTCCTCTTTGTCGTCAATGCTGGCGACAGTGATCTGCCCTTGACTGATCATAGGGAAATCATAAGGGTTGGTGGTAATGAGAAGCATATCTGGAAGGAACAACAGCAACAAACACGTAAAAGAATATTTCAAGACAGACAGATCAATCAGCCAGTTAACAGAATGGTTTAGTTTCACCTACCAATGAGCTCTGGCTTGTGGTTGGTCATGATCTGATAGAAGATATGGTAGCTCCTTTCAGCTGCCAACTGAAATGTTACTCTGGACTTTTCCAGCAAGTCTATGATGAATGAGTATTACAGTCAGAATTTTAAATGTATATAAATAAGACAAAGATGTGAAATACTGAAGTAGAAAAAAGAAATTTACATGTCTCAATATCGGCAGAAGCCAGTTTTCCTGTCGTTCCGAAGTGAATTCTGATAAATTTACCCTTAATGAAAATAAAATGAAATCACATAAATATGCTAATACACTGTAGAAAATCCAAACATGTGGTAAGATAATGGAAACGAAAGCTTTGTCACTTACAAAGCGAGACGAGTTGTCATTTCTCACAGTTTTGGCATTACCAAAAGCTTCCAGCAGAGGGTTAGCTGAAATAATCTGATCCTCCAGAGTTCCCTATATAAGACACAATCCTAGAGTTAGTTAATGGAACTGGAACCAGTTGAATGTTCCGTACTATTTGATGTCAATGACAGTAGTTTCCAACCTGGATTTTTCCAGGAGCCGCCTCTTTCTTCTTGTCACCAGACACTGCGATTGTCGCAAAGTACTGGATGACACGTTTGGTGTTCACAGTCTTTCCTGCACCAGATTCTCCACTGAATACAAGAGAAAAACATGTTAAGATTATATTTTTTGAGAGGTTTATTTCTTAATAATGTTTGTAATTTTATCCATACTTACGTGATCAGGACTGACTGGTTTTCACGATCTGTAAAGGTAATTATTTTAAGAATCTGATTAAAGATTGTTTCGAAGTTAGTACCTAGTTTACCTGATAATAATGTGTAACAGTGTGGGGTCAATGTTTTTCTTTCCTCTGTCATGATATTGTCATTTACAAAAACAATGCTCTTCATAACTCATTCCATTTAGGATATACGAGACCCATTACCTCACCAAAAGGCATGAGATATAGAAACAGATGGAATGAATTTAATGTATTTACCCCAGATAAAATCGGCTTGTTTTTTTAAATACTTACCAGTAAGCATGAACTGATAGGCATTGTCAGAGACAGAGAAGATGTGTGGTGGAGCCTCCATACGCTTCTTGCCTCTGTATGCATTAACTACGGACTGGTCGTACACTGGAAGCCACTTGTATGGATTCACAGTAGCGCAAAACAGCCCAGAGTAAGTCTGAAATTGTACAATGGAATATTACATACAGTTCATTCATAAGAAAATAGTCTTTTGATTGTATTTATTTATTTTGTATGAACACTCTTACGTAGATCATCCATGCGGCATAACGCTCTTTGAGGTTATACAGCACAGTTGGTTCACTGAGGTGGGTCATCATGGCCATGTCCTCAATTTTATCATACTTGGGAGGGTTCATAGGGAAGACTTGGTCTTCCTTAACAGTGACGGTCTGAAAAACAAAAAAGGACAAACTTAAAAAATCTGAGAAACTTGATGTGTAACTGTTTTTTTCTAAACAATGTTTCATATCAAGAGATTATAGTCACTGGTACTGAGTATATTGGGCTATATTCTCACTAATCTGCATTTACATTTTTTTTAAAAAAATGTTAATGTTAGAAAACTAGTTAAAAAAACTAAGACGGCGCATCAAAAACTGTACGGACATCGAAAGATAAGGTTATCCAGGTAATTGGAAGCATTTCTCTAGCATAAGGAAGTGCATGCTACCCAATTAATGGGAAATAGCAGGTTACCCTTTTTTACACAACGAGGTAGTATAGAGTAGTAACAGAAATGTTTTTACTGTAATGTGACTTACTTGTCCTTCCAAAGTTTTTACAGTGACTTTGCCACCTTCCTTACTCTGGATAACACCTTTTACGTAGAGCTCTTTGGGTTCTACTACGTAGCAGGCAGTTTTTGCATCAAAGGGTTTGCTTTGCGCCTCGATTCTTTCCTTCTCGGGCTTCCGGAGGTAGATGGCCGCGGCCCCGTATATCTCCATCTCTGCGTCTGTACTCATGATGACGGTTTACTGTGGGAATACATAATGAAGACAGCTGGTGCTCCACCCCAGATTTTGATAGACCTGGCTAATGCATATGGTGCTTGATCTCAGCATCTCTTCATGGGTATGGAGCCTGAACTGTTCCCTCTGCATGTGTGTGCCATAGTGGAGACACTTCACAAGGGTTGCTTGTCCTATTCCTGCCAGTGGTGGGATGAAGTGTCCCCTGTCACATTGTTGTTTTATTTTATTATAGTTTAGCAGGAATGAGGCAAACATAAACTATCCCTGCATGTATATTGGTTTCTGGCTCCTAGGAAATGAGGATTGGCAGGCCAATCAATCAATGGATTGTTTAATTTGGTTTCAGTGATCCAGGCGGATATACAGTATGTGGCTGCAACTAGCCTTGCGGCTTAGGAAGCTAGTGAGGCAGCCACAAGTTAAACATTATTGTTATTAGTTATTATTGTTATTAGTTGTTTGACACCATTTATTTTGCTTTTTTTGTTGTTTAAATACATTTACTTAATAGCATTGCTGTTTCAGTAGTTGCCTGATGTCCTCTCTTGTCTGATTACACAGCACTATAGCCTATTCAATGCAGACTTTAGTAGCTGACTATAGTCGACAGTACCTGGCTATTTTGGTTAAAGTTCACGCTTTCGATTTGTTAGTAGATTTAACCATATATCTGATTTATTTTGAATTGGTAATGTAAAAAAAAAACAAATAGACCGGGAGACCGGGGCTAGTTGAGACACGGGGTAAGTTGAGACACCACCCATGACTTCCTGTCACATGATGCCATTCCTCCTTGACAACAGTCGTAGTAGCATAGCTATGTGATTAACCCATCCCCTGTATGTGGACGCTCTCAAGGTATGTCATTTCAAGTTGTTTTTCACACCCTTTCACACCCTGAAATAATTTTTGAGGAATTGGATATTTTGACTCATAGCCAAAGAAATAAAGCACATACTAAGTGAACCGCTGTGTTTCTGTACAGTGTAATTTGTTTATTAAAAGGTAAAATCTGTTTTTGCCTTCAAAGGTTTTTTTTTTCCCTACCAAAATAACTAAAATTGTGGGGGAGGGGTATCAGGGGTAAGTTGAGACATTGTTAGTGGGGTAATCTTTTCCTGTGGTATTGTTGTATTTGTTAGTATTTTACTTGTCTCATTATATTAATTAATTTTTACCACACCTGATAAATTACTACTATGATTTTAAACAGTAATTAGTATATTTTAATGTTTGGAATCAGATGGCTTCATTAAATGTATTTTTCTTGTTAAATGTATTTTTATTGCACACTTGTTATTAAGTTATATTTTATAATAGGCATTATAATATAATTGTTTTCTGCATTAATAAATGTACTTTTAATGGAATCATGTTGCCCATTTCATGTTTATTCTATACTGTCTCAAGTTGAAACATTTGCTAATTTTTTTAAAAAAATGTATTTTTAACAAATTTGTTTAACTTTAACTGTCAATCCACGTTGTTTGTAAAACAAGCACAAACCAGAGTTATGTGTGGTGCAAAGTTTCAGCCTGCTGTAGACACCATTTGTCCTATATGCGGTGTTTTCCAAAAATTGTCTCAGCTTGCCCCGGTCTCCCCTATATTAAAATAAGATGTGTAACTTTCTACTGTTTAAAAGGATAATACATTATAACAGAATTTAAACAGCATCTGCCTTTACATACGTAAAAGCCACAAAGCTTCTTAGACAAACTGCACAGAGGTGTTGTTTTGTTAACAGTCCAACATCCACTCATCTGCAACATAAGAAAGTTTAAGAAAGTTTACAAACGAGAGGAGGCCATTCGGCCTCGCCTTTCGAGGTACCCCTACCCTTAAATTAGCTTGCAGATCAGTGGAAAGGCTGGTCGTAGGTAAGCCATGGGCAGGGGGGCAGGATAGCTACCCTCCCCTGTTAGACAAAGCCAAAAAGCAGATTAAGGCTGGGTAAGAGGCAAACTCTGGACTTGCAGCAGAGGGGTGTCATGGATTGAGGTAAAATATAAATCCCTTCCTTGCCAATCATTGGACGTATTGTTTATTGAAGGACAAATTAGATACTAGCAATTCGATTGTCGATTTGATCTGGTATTGGAAGTGCCTAAAATATGCTTGATGTTTACGTGATTTGAACGAAAAGGTTAAAGTGAGTTCCCTCCCACGACGACCGCTTTACTTAATTTATTGAATCAATTCCTCTTGTCAAATACAAAACGAACTCCGTACAAATATTCCTTACCTTCCTTGACAACAAGTTCAGGAAAATGGTGATTTTAATAGTCCACAGCACTGCAAAAAAAGAGAAAAACTACTTATTCTTCCTGCTGTGTTTTTAATCTTGCATAAATGCTATACGATGTAATCGCCAGCTCTGCACTTTAGTGCAGCTGTAACCAGGGACCTGAGAGTTCTGCTGCTGTGGAGAGTTCTGCTGTGCTGATCATGACGTTTTCTCCCCAATTTAGTAATGTCCAATTATTTTTTTTTAGGCTCAGCCCACCACTACCACCCCTACCTGCAAACTGACAGATGCTGTTGTTTCAAATGATTTAGCACTGTGTATCACACTTAAATTACAGTCTTCATTAGGTCATCAATAATGTTGCATGGGTAAACTAATGCAGGCATTAAAATACATTCTTTTTTACATTACACACAGTTTAACTAGGCAAACCTAATACACTGGATACCTTTTTATTTACTTTTACTAATTACTGTACTATAGTGTGATACTTTATAATGTGTAAAACATTGAATTTTATATAAGAGATTTAAAACACATCTTAGTGTTTATATTAATATTACATTTTCCCATAGAGTAACATTCCAAAACAACGTACTCTCATGGTTCTCTAAAACAAACAGGTTAATTAAAATGAAAATTACCAGACATGTAGATCCTACTTGTATGACATACCTTTTGTGTTTTTCATTTTAAGATTTTAAGCCGTTTTCTTAAAAAACTTTTTTTTAAAAGATGCACAGAGACTTAAAATCGGATGCACAACAGTTTTTTCGATAACGGATCAATGTAGTTCATCACTTTTTCAATGCTAAGACTACATTTCCCATAATTCCCGCGAACTTTGCGCAGGTGTGGAGAGCAGTTTTCAATCCATTAACGCCACCATCTTGACCGGGACTAAACATACATCATGAAACATTCAAATCCCGCTTGGGACTAACTGTGGTTGGAAAGGTTTTAAAATCTAGTGCCCGGCTTGTCTGTGAGAAGGCCTCTCTATAAATAAAAATAAACAGACATCGCGCCAGCTTTTTTTTATTTAAAATATATGTTTTAAAGTTTTTAATGTTGAAATATTCTTTATTAAAAGTTACAATAGGTTATTTAAAAAAGTTTCGATAAAGTACGCTAAATACATAAATCAAAAGATTTGAATAATAACAATTTTATAACGATGAAGTAATTAATGAAATAAATAGATTATTTATTTTATTATCTGTTATTACCACCATGTCTTCACAGTAGTTAGCCTACATGCTAGCTTGTTTACAGAGACATGGTGAACTCGCACACCGAGCTTAGAAAAATAACCTAGTACAGCAAAACACAAGTGAAAAGTGAAAAGTGAAAACAAAAGTATGATACTGCAATATTATTAGTCATTGTACATAAACAAAAGTATCTCATTATCTGTCAGACTGTAATCCTGTTTTATCATTGTTAGATATCCACAATGTAATTAAAAAATGGAGATGGTTTAACAAAGCTAATTACAGATGTATAGGCAGGCAGATATAACAGAGCACAGAAATAAACTTCAAAATACAAAGCCAGCTTATATAAGTGTACTTTTTATCCTAGAACAAAGATTGAGTTAACAATTATAAGTTTGAACGGGAAAAAAACATGCAAGTCTATACTACAGACGATCTCTAAACGATGGATGTCTATACACTTAAAAGTACAGTTATTGACATGTAATGAAATAAGACTACTTCTGCTAATTTACCAAGCATCGAAAGAGGATAATGTGTGTAAGCTAGCACAGATTTCTGACTTAATCTAAAGACCATAGATAATGTGCACATTAGTTAATCTAATTTCAGATTTTAGCTGTAACATATACTGTATATACAGCGTAAATGAGATTAGACTCTAAACATGTAAGTAAATTCATTTTAAAATATGATGTTAAGGTCTGTAAGTGTTTAGAAGTTTCATGCACCAAGAAGAAATAAACACAACCCGTTTTATAATGGATCCTATAGGTTTAACTTAACTGTATTATGATGAAGTATTGTTTCTTAAAGCAAATTAATATTCGTATAGACCAATTTCTAAACCAGAGCTTTTTAAAGATTATTTTTCATAAGTAGGCAACATATTTCATGCGTAGATTACTAAATGACATTGCTTATTTGATTATTTGTGACTTTGGTCAACCACAAATATCATAAAAAGTGGTATTTTTATTTTATATTTAGTTTAGCTATATTGTTATAAGCTAAACAGTGGCTACCCTTTGTATGCCATTATTAATAACATCATGTTTTGTAAATATATCTTATACGAACACTATTTCATCATTTACAGTGCACTTTCTAATATTACGGAAATGACATGTGAAAAAGCGTAAAAACAACACTGCACTGTAAAAACGGTTTCTACGCATTGTACTTTTTTAAAATTAAAAGTACAATGCGTAATCGGTGTGATGTATAAAAGCGTGTATATATTTAGCTTCCTAGCACTAGAACGAAAGCTTCTAATTCCTCCAAGGGCATTGACCGGGAAATCTTGTAGTTGTCAGCGGGCTTCTGCTTCAGAGCAGCGTTGTATGTGGTGAAGCGTAGGCATGTCAATCAATAGGCGAAAAGCACTCAATGCGCTCTCATCAATGTTGTGTTTTGCATATGCCGTGGGCCCTGGAACTTCCCTCAAAATATTATGTTCACCCCTTCTACCTGCAGCTTCAACACCAGGATTTATAGTGTTCCAAACAGTGCCATCATTACCAGCCTCTTGAGTGCCAGGTGGTGCTGGTACTACCGCTGGAGAAGCGGCTGCCTCAGGTGAAGTAGCGGCTGGATCAAGTGCAGGGGCGGATGCAGGTGAAGTGGCTGGCATCCTTGCAGGGGCTGCCACAGGATTGTTTCTTCTCCCACAGGATCTCCTGCACCCTCTTCGTGCACTCAGTCCTGGCACTTCGCTGGCATCCTCCTCACTGTCACTGCTGCTGGAAGATTCATCTTCGCAAACCCAGTCTGCTTCAGAGCCAGACTCATCATTGTCCATCTCTGCTGCATCAGAATTGTTTTTTGGTAAACTCTGCAGTAATTTAAAACACTGCTTTGCTGTCATGTGTCTTCCAATACACTTGAGGAATGAAGACAGACAATCAACAGACAGCCGGGATGCCGTGAGCTGTCAAGGCTGATTGATGGACTATCAGTAGGCTCGTTGAACAATAGAAATGTCAGAAGACCGCACACTTGAGGAATGCAGACTGATATCACCAAGTCCTGACTGGTAAATACAAATAATACCGCAACATTTGATTGTTATACTATGTTTTATATATATATCGGTCAATTTGACAGCTCGAGGTCGGAATAGGTATGACAGTAAGAACATAAGAACATAAGAAAGTTTACAGATGAGAGGAGGCCATTCAGCCCATCTTGCTCATTTGGTTGTTAGTAGCTTATTGATCCCAGAATCTCATCAAGCAGCTTCTTGAAGGATCCCAGGGTGTCGGCTTCAAAAACATTACTGGGGAATTGGTTCCAGACCCTCACAATTCTCTGTGTAAAAAAGTGCCTCCTATTTTCTGTTCTGAATGCCCCTTTATCTGATCTCCATTTGTGATCCCTGGTCCTTGTTTCTTTTTTCAGGTCAAAAAAGTCCCCTGGTTTGACATTGTCTATACCTTTTAGGATTTTGAATGTTTGAATCAGATCGCCGCGTAGTCTTCTTTGTTCAAGACTGAATAGATTTAATTCTTTTAGTCTGTCTGCATACGACAGCCTTTTAAACCTGGGATAATTCTGGTTGCTCTTCTTTGCACTCTTTCTAGAGCAGCAATATCCTTTTTGTAACGAGGTGACCAGAACTGAACACAATATTTTAGGTGAGGTCTTACTAATGCATTGTAAACTTTTAACATTACTTCCCTTGATTTAAATTCAACACTTTTCACAATATATCCAAGCATCTTGTTGGCCTTTTTTATAGCTTCCTCACATTGTCTAGATGAAGACATTTCTGAGTCAACATAAACTCCTAGGTCTTTTTCATAGTTCCCTTCTTCAATTTCACTATCTCCCATATGATATTTATAATGCACATTTTTATTGCCCGCATGCAATACTATACACTTTTCTCTATTAAATGTCATTTGCCATGTGTCTGCCCAGTTCTGAATGCTATCTAGATCATTTTGAATGACCTTTGCTGCTGCAACAGTGTTTGCCACTCCTCCTATTTTTCTGTCATCTGCAAATTTAACAAGTTTGCTTACTATACCAGAATCTAAATCATTAATGTAGATTAGGAATAGCAGAGGACCTAATACTGATCCCTGTGGTACACCACTGGTTACCTCGCTCCATTTTGAGGTTTCTCCTCTAAACAGTACTTTCTGTTTTCTACATGTTAACCATTCCCTAATCCATGGGCATGCATTTCCTTGAATCCCTACTGTGTTCAGTTTGAGAATTAATCTTTTATGCGGGACTTTGTCAAAAGCTTTCTGGAAATCTAAATAAACCATGTTGTTTGCTTTGCAATTATCATTGTCAATGTTGCATCCTCAAAAAAGTCAAGCAGGTTAGTTAGACACGATCTTCCTTTCCTAAAACCATGCTGACTGTCTCCCAGGATATTGTTACCATATAGGTAATAGTATTTTATCTCCCTAATTTTTGCAGCTACGCGATTCTTTGTCAGGGTAATTAGTACATATATTTAGGAAAAAGTCAGGAAAGCACAGCTCCGTATCTTAAACACACACACCGCAATTTAAATTTAAATTCCAAAAACAATCAAAATGACCACCTTGGTCGTTCTAGTGTTAGTACTAATTTAAACACAACTGGGATTCTACATATCTAATTGATGTTAAGAAACAAAATGCATTTTTACACTGTGTATATATATATGACCTTCTAACTTTCTTCTAAGAATCACATCAACATAGAACAACTTCAACATAATACTGACAGATAAGCCGAAAGCAACTTACCACTGCTTGACAAGCCTATCAGTGATGGTGAAGGCTCACCAGTTCTACTTTTATAAAGAACATTTTGCCAGCTCAGCAAAACTGGCTGCTGTATAAGGTCAAGACAATTTGTTCCATTAAATCACTAAAGATATTAATAGCCATACGTCTCCAGCATTTGGCTAAAGATGATAACCCAATATTTTTTTGAAACAGTTCCAGTAGAGTTATTATTCCATATGCTGTTCTATATACTGCTGCATGAGCCAACTACTATCAAATTCACCTCTTTAGATAGATTACATCAGTAAAAATAGAATTAGTATAACAGACAAGATGAAACCTTGCAATACTTCACAAAAGACCCATGTTAGTGCTGTATGAAAAGTGTAATAATCACCACTTTGTTGAGATCAGCGAGTAGAAGGTAGATGTGAATAGGGCTGTTTTGAGGATCTTAGGGTTGTTGACAGCACTAGAAAATACTGAATTGCATAATACAGTATGAATAATATGCGTAGGTTTGATTTTACTTTCAGAAATCCTTTAATGTGTATTTATCAGGGGTCATGCGTGATAGCATAAAGGGGACGGAGAATCGCAAATATTTTCCTTCGCTTGGTTCAAAATACAAGGAACTGGAAGGACTGAGAGAAACCCCTTTAAAAACTAAAAAGAGTTTGTGAGTGTATTGTCGTTGTTAGTAATTTTGTCTTTTGCTTTTGTGAATTCACTAGTCGGCTAACAGGTCTCCAGAGCTGTCACCTTGCGCCAGCACTACCCGGAACAACACTACACCAGTCACTGTTTAATTGTTATCACCCACCACGAGCACTACTGCATGCACGCGGACTGGTGACCGTGTATTGTATTATTGTGGGGTGGATAACGTGTCTTTATTATTTGGACTGCAATCCATGTATTATTGTATAAATAAAAGACCCCTTTCCAAACGGATTACAGTTTCCTGCTGTGTGATTATTTCTGCCACTACTTGTATCTCTAGTTCCATTTCTGCTCACCTAGTCTGCTTTTTAAGGTCTCTACAGACCTCTCTGTAGTCTGTTTGTGAGGCTGTTGTCTTGGATTTCATAGAAAAATATAAATTATTGTATTTACCACCCATTTTAATAGATTGATTTACACATCGTAGTTTCTTTTTCATAAATCTACCTTTTCTCATTTCTGGGATATATTTCTCCTGCATTTCTAATATTATATCCCTAAATGTAATCCAATTGTATTCATCATCTTTATCTATTAGTATTCTATCCCGGTCTGTGTTTAGAAGCTCCTCTTGCATTCCTTTGTGATCTGCTCTCCTGGAATTGTATACCATTGTCTTTTGCTTTATGTACTGCCCTTGCTTTATTTGCCACAAACTTTATCATATTATGGTCACTTATTCCTAGTGGTTCTACTACCTGTAAGTTGTGTATCCTTGCTTCATTGTTTGTTAATAACAAGTCTAGACATGAATTGTATCTAGTCAGGGCATTCACAAGTTGTGATAAACAATCTTGCACTAACTATCATTCCCATGTCTGAGCTGTTGTCCTGAGGTCATGTGGTCCCATTTTATGTTTGAGAAGTTGAAGTCTCCCATAATCAGGGTATCCCCTTCCTTCCTTATTTTTTTGATGAGTGCATATACAGAAGAAAGAACATAAGAAAGTTTACAAACGAGAGGAGGCCATTCGGTCTATCTTGCTCATTTGGTTGTTAGTAGCTTATTGATCCCAGAATCTCATCAAGCAGCTTCTTGAAGGATCCCAGGGTGTCAGCTTCAACAACATTACTGGGGGTTCCAGACCCTCACAATTCTCTGTGTAAAAAAGTGCCTCCTATTTTCTGTTTATTTAGTGATTCATCAGAACTTGGGGGCCTATAACAGTCTCCCACTGTTAAACCTTTAATTTATTTTAATGTAAACCATATTGATTCATTGTTACCATTACTGTCCAACATTTCCCATTCTAAGTTGTTTTTAATGTATATCCCCCCCCCCCCCCCCCCCCCCCCCTTTTCATGTCTGTCTTTCCTAACTAACCTGTGTCCTTCCATGTTAAACTCGTCTCCATCGTTTGGAGTTAACCAGGATTCCGGTATCCCTATAATGTCACAGCTATCCACATTGACTAAGGATTCTAATTCTAGAAATGTATTTCTAATGCTGCTTGCATTTAATTATAGGCATTTTAGTTTGTGAGAACATTGGCAACAATTTAGTTGCACTTTGTTTGCTGTGTAGTTTGTAGTGTAGCTCCCCTGGCTCTATCCTCACTGATCCCCCAATTCCCTAGTTTAAACTCTGCCTGATTACTCTGTTAACTTTCTCCCCCGGTGCACTGGATCCTCTCCTGTTCAATGCAGCCCATCCCACCTGTACAGCCCATGTCTTTAACAGGTGAGACACTCAGGAGCTCCCCTGACTGACATCCTGCAAATCGCACAGCCTTGATTAACCAGGGGAGACCTACCGACATGTTTTGATTGACTTTTTAGACATTCTGATATTTGTTTCTATTGAATTTTGTTGATTTGTACGTGCACTCCACAGTAACAGAGGCTGCCAACCTGATTTACATGTGGGTGTCTGTGGAATCTCTACTGCTAGTAGAATGCATCTCTGTTAACATTGTTGCTCTTTAGCCAACCTACCCAGGCCAGATTGTGTCTGGGCTGTGAGACAAGAATCTTAATGTTTAAACATTTAATTACATTTTATTGCATGCTATTTGGAGGAATAATATTTTAAATAGAGGGTGTCAGTGCTGATGGATACCATCATTTGCTGCATTTTTAGGTAAAGCATTAAGATGTAAAAAAGTTAAACGATACACATCTGGGGCAAACTTGGCTCCAACTTTAATATTCATTTTGCTACTACAATAGTCTCCGCGTATAAGAACATAAGAAAGTTTACAAACGAGAGGAGGCCATTCAGCCCATCTTGCTCGTTTGGTTGTTAGTAGCTTATTGATCTCAGAATCTCATCAAGCAGCTGCTTGAAGGATCCCAGGGTGTCAGCTTCAACAACATTACTGGGGAGTTGGTTCCAGACTCTCACAATTCTCTGTGTAAAAAAGTGACTCATGTTTTCTGTTCCGAATGCCCCTATATCTAATCTCCATTTGTGACCCCTGGTCCTTGTTTCTTTTTTCAAGATATAGGAACACCGCCTAAGAGAACACTTTGCCTAAAGGAACACCCTTGTGGTATATATATATATATATATATATATATATATATATATATATATATATATATATATATATATTTTTTTTTTTTTTTTTTTTTTAAAAGGGGCTTTCGCGAATTACTTGAGAGACACTGATTGGGTTATTAGATCTCTCCAGAACCGTAGTCCTATCATTGAATTATTTTGCTACAAAATGGCATTTAAACAAACAGGAAAATGCGCCGCTGTTTCTCTTGCTACACAAAGTTGTAAATTGTTTGAGTTCTTGAAAAAAAAATGTAATCAGACACAAGGTGTGTTTCCCGTTCTTGTGAGTTGCTTCACTATTCTGTTATTGCTGCTGCATTTTGTAATATGTGTTCATTTAGTTTGACAGATTATTAAGTTAACCCGAAGTAACGACCATTTTTGCCTCTGCCATTGTGATAGACCGAAACACACCCGCCAGCGATTTTAATCTTTTTGACTGCATTTTTTTTATTTAGTTTTATTAACGTTAGTTTGTCTGTTACTTTATTAACATACACTTGCTTACTGTTTTGCTTTTACTTATTCAGTTATGTCATATGTTGATGCACGTGTGTCATTACAATTAATACATAGGCCCTATGTATTTATTTATTGATTTCATATTGTGTCTGGTGGCTAACTCCGTCTTAGAGAACACTTCGGCTATATGAACACTTCTCTTGCTTCCTGAAGGGTGTTCTCTTAGCCGGAGACTACTGTACTGCAAGGAAAATGTGTGTGGGGGGAGGAAAGGGGAGGTGGGTGCAACTCTGTTTAATGCACCCACTTTTACATCTTTTCAGTCCAGGACCTTTGCTCTCTTTGCTCTTTTGTAGATACTGCATCTTTATTTGTCTGCTCCCCTTATTATATCTGCACAGGTGTGCTGATACTCATATTTTCCAAGTAATTACCTTTTAAGAAGTATTTGTTGGTAGGTATTAAATAAATCTGATAATAACGTGTTGATTTTTAAAACAAGAAAATTTGCCCTTCCATCACCTTAACAACTGAGTATTAATCCATGGAAATGAACTTCTGCATTGTTTTAAAAGCCGATTGAAAGCACATTCCCCTCTCATCCTGGGCAATGCCGTACCAAGGAAGTAAACTGACAATGAAAATATTTAGCAAAACTAGCAAATGCAACTGATTTGTCACATAAATGCGACTGTTCCTTAACCCTAACTGAAGAGCTACCACTGTGGACACTGGGATTTGTATTTCTTTGAGTTTAATCAGACAATATCTTGCCCAGGACTACAATCGCACAATTCACTGCAGAGATGACACATGTCTAAGGAAAGTGAAATACAAATGATATCATATCAAAATGTTAAAGAAAGGTCAAATATAAATGAGTTTTAGTCAGTTTGATCACAATAGGTTCTATATTAAATAACACTAATAATTGTGCAAACAAAGGAAACCGAGGGACTGCATTGTTTTGTATTGCGTAATTATCACGTTTTATTCCATTTATTTAATACCTAACGACTTTAGATTTCTTAAAGGCAATTGCTCAGAAAATACGAGCATCAGCACACCCTTAGTAAGCAATGTATATTCACAGTACTGTGCTGACATATAATAAGTTAAACCAGATATATTCTGAAATTTAGGTTAATTTTATTGACTTATTTGTGCACCACAAGAGTGGAAGCAGACCCACTATTACACATGTGGGTCCCGGGGGAGACTCCGCACTTTCCCTTTCTATGCTGGAATGCCAAGGTAGAACATCTCAGTTAAGAATGCTGTCCTGTAAAAACGTAGCCCCAATTTCCTTGGATTTTTTCATTTTGTGTTTCCATTAGTCATGCATCCCTTGTCTTGTTTTACATGGGAAACTATTATAAACAGTTCCAAGTCACACAGCACAAGTTGTCTCAGATGTGGGCGAGGTACAGTACCTTCTTCATTTTATATAGGGGTCATCTTACTAGAATATCCTACAAGAATAATTTCTTCACATAGATTCACAGCGGTGCCTTCACTCTGAGATCACATGATTGAAGTAACCTATTAGTCACACTTTATAAAAGGTCTGATAGCAGGCAGGGCATTTGCTGTCTCAGCGCGTACAAACTGGAATGCCCTGTACACGTTGAACCTTGCTGAATTGTATTTAAAAGATGTACTGATAAAAAATCATGTTGATGATGTTATTGCTGTTGTGTGGTATGACAAGTTGACATAAACAAAAAATCAAACCTCTGTAACAAAAAATAAATCTAACCTCTTTTGCTTATTCTGAAGGTTAGCAGCAGATTTCCACTTCTAACTACCCAGAAGGAATTTGAAGTGCTAATCTTTCAGGCATGGGTCACTTAGCAGCCTTCCAGGAAAGTGTACCACCCTGCAGACACGCGGCCGTGTCGAATCAGCGATGTCAAGGCTGTCCATGTGTTACAGCAGATGTTCATGAAAGATATAAGATCTGTCCATCTCTTCATATGCACATCAGTCATACTTACAACACAAAATGCTTTTAATGGCTGGGAGAATTCTAGGCTTATTCTTTATGCAAGAAAACTGGTAAATCAGCAGGGTGATATAGTTCATGGCAGGCATCTTCTATTTATTGGTTTGGAAACGAAATGTGAACAAACAAAATTGAGTAGCAGTTCTATTATACAGAAACAAATTGAAAGTACCTTAATAAAGTAAACTGTAACTTTACCTGTGTGCAGCAGTTCATTAAAAAGTTGAGCAGTACAAGTGGGCAAGCCTATAAAGGTTTCCATTAACTGTCTCTGGTTATGCATTTTACCTGGTCTAGCCGAGCCAACATCCAGAACATCCAGGTAACAAATACTGAGAGAGAGAGTGAGAGTGAAAAAGCATGGGCATATGTGCAGATGGATTCAGGTGATTCTAGGCTGCATTTGTGGAATTCCCCAAGTCAGCTTGAATGCCAAAACAGTATACAGACAGCACTCACATATCGGACCCCATAAGACTTTGATTTCAGTGATGGTTAAACACATGTGACGTATATCTGATTATTTCATTTTGGCCCGTTCCAACCCTTGTCCGTTTTTCAGGGCACACAAAAACGATGCAATACCAAAAACACATATCTGAAAAGATAGACTTCCATTTAGATGTACTGTGCTGGTTTTGTTGGTACAGTACTATATTTTCAACAGAAGTATTTTAATTCAGAGCGATATGATAATTAAAATATCACTTGCCAAAAGAGACGACACGTGGATTGTAATACAGTACATGCTTTTAAATCTGATACGTATTGTAGCAGTATGTAAAATTCCCCGTTAACGAAAAATGTAGTCAAAATGTTACCCATGCACAGAACTGCATACAACGTAAAATGTAATGCAATTGCAAAAGATTAAAAAAATTACAATGGCGCAGTTTTCAGAATGAAACAGTATCCAAAGTCAGTATTCAAAATTACAGAATATAGTGCTCGATAAGGCCCAAATGTCACAGTTCATTTTATTTCTTATTATTTCTTAGAAATTTAAGCCAAGTACAAGGTTGTCCTGGAAGAAAACTTGCTTCCTTCTGCTCTGACAATGTTCCCCAACTCTGAGGGTTGGTTTTTCCAGTAGGACAATGCTCCATGCCAAACAGCCAGGTCAATCAAGGTGTGGATGGAGGACCACCAGATCAAGACCCTGTCATGGCCAGCCCAATCTCCAGACCTAAACCCCATTGAAAACCTCTGGAATGTCATCAAGAGGATGATGGATGGTCACAAGCCATCAAACAAAGCCGAGCTGCTTGAATTTTTGCGCCAGGAGTGGCATAAAGTCACCCAACATCAATGTGAAAGAGAGCATGCCAAGACGCATGAAAGCTGTGCTTGAAAATCAGGGTTATTCCACCAAATATTGATTTCTGAACTCTTCCTAAGTTAAAACTTAGTATTGTGTTGTTTAAAAATGAATATGAACTTATTTTCTTTGCATTATTCGAGGTCTGACAACACTGCATCTTTTTTGTTATTTTGACCAGTTGTCATTTTCTGCAAATAAATGCTCTAAATGACAATATTTTTATTTGGAATTTGGGAGAAATGTTGTCAGTAGTTTATAGAATAAAACAAAAAATGTTCATTTTACCCAAACACATACCTATAAATAGTAAAACCAGAAAAACTGATAATTTTGCAGTGGTCTCTTAATTTTTTCCAGAGCTGTATATAATGGGGATTTATTTTATTCTTAATACAAGGGCGGTAAAACATGACTGACTTGTATCTGGGTAACGGATATCCGAGTGCTGACTGTAGTACTTATTTTTTGTACAACCAGTGACGGACTGGGACTAAAAATCGGCACAGGCATTTGTAAACACACTGGCCCAAATTCGGGCTATGGGCAATTATTTATTAGGCCTATATTATTTTTTACAACCTTTTTTTCAAGGCTTATTTAACGTACATGTCTCAACAAATGGCTGTGTGGTCCAGTGGTTAAAGAAAAGGGCTTGTAACCAGGAGGTCCCCGGTTCAAATCCCTCCTCAGCCACTGACTGATTGTGTGACCCTGAGCAAGTCACTTAACCTCCTTGTGCTCCGTCTTTCGGGTGAGACGTAGTTGTAAGTTACTCTGCAGCTGATGCATAGTTCACACACCCTAGTCTCTGTAAGACATCTGATAAATAAACAAATAAATAAACAAAAATAAACGTATGTTCTTATTAGCAGTTGTATGCAATGGAATACCTAAATAAAAATGTTGACTTATTGAACGGCTTAACCTCGACTCGTTTTATTAAGTGCAGCGGCTTTAAATAACAACTGAATAAGTTTTATTATCGCAGATATGTCACTCGTTTCCTTACACACAATTTTAAAGGACCGATCTGAATGACAGATGCATTAATATTTGTCTTTCAAACAATGCAGTATGTACAAACACCAACCTATATAACTTATACATTTATTGCACACACATCCCAAAACGATAGTACTGAATAAAGTGTCTTAGGGAATAAGCAGGCGTCGCAAAAGTTCACTCCTTTCGGCCACTCTATCGATAACCTCATCCGAGTCCAGGTTCAAGAGAATGTCTTTTTCTGTCACCATCAGCATAAAAGACTCAAGATGCTCCTGTGACATAGTACTCCTCAATCGGCTCTTGATGAACTTCAAAGTAGAGAAGCTTCTCTCACATGCAACTTGTGTGACAGATAGAGTCAATACGAATTTGTAAACCAGGCCCATGACATGATAAGCATCAGTCAACAAGTTGTATCTCCGTAGAATTTGGTAGACACAAATTGCACAGTTTTTGCAAGATGAACACCTTGTATTCACCAGCTCCAATTCACATTCCTGACCCTGATCTTCAACAGGAACTTCACTTGCTGCCCTGAACACAGTCATCCGATGCTGATGTCTTAAGCTTGTCCCAGTGAGATGCCAGATGGTTAATTCGGACTGCAAATTATCCACGGTAGCCCTTTCGTCATACTTGAGAAGGCGTTTGCTCAACTCCTTAAGTGATTGTGTCTTAAGCCCACATTTCTTAATGTCAGTAAAGTTTCTGGGGTCCAGACAAGCAAAATCAGCATACAGTGTCCCATTATTTAGAAAACGACGATGGATGATCTCTGCTATAGTGTCAAAAATTACATTATGGACTTTAATCTTGTAGGCTGTAGTTGCGTCACTTACAGTTTCATCCTCACTGGACTCACCTGGCATGGTTCTCTTTTTCCTGGTCCTTTTAGCAGGCAGAGCTGCCTGCACTTCGAGTTCACAATCCTCCCGATCCAGCAGTTTGTCATTGGCCCACTCCACAAAGTTATCAGCTGCCTTCTTGACAGCATCGAAATCCCTCACACACTTTCTGAGATCCTCCTGTGTTGCAGACACCATATGATAAGCTGCCATTATATTCATTCCACTTGTTTGGAGATATTTTGACACTCGTGACGTACACTCAAATATGCGCAAAAAGATCTGAGCGGTGAGAATGGTCTCATATTTTAGCAGTGACTCTGTGTATCCTTTGGCTTTCACGCGCACGACAGGGTTACATCTAGCATTCTCTTGAATCTTTGTCAAAGTCGCAATTATGTCTATGTACAAAGCACAGTCTGGTTTTGAGTATGACCCAAACATTTTTCTCAGTGCTGCATCCTTTGACCACCAGCGCATTTCACTGATCATGGACAGCCTCCGATGGTGAGTGTCCTGACTCACGCTTTCTCAGATATTCATTCGCTGATACGACTCCCGAATAAACACGGCAACATCATTAATTAGAGCAAATAATGATGCACTTGCAATCGCAACTCCTGTAGTGTCTGCTAACACTAGGTTAAGTACGTGTGCATAGCACCAGACATGGACTTGGTCGGGGGATTCTGTTGAGAGATGCGTGGAAAAACCCTTATATAGCCCTTGCATATTTGCAGCACCATCAGTGGAATTGCCAGCGCATTTTGTTATGTTAATTTCACATGAATCAAGAACCTGCTTTATTAACTGAAGAAAGTATTCCCTGGATGAGGATTTGCAATCTATCACCACAATTAGTTTCTTGTGAATGCGATCTGTAACATATCTCAGGATAACAGAGTACTGGTCTTTTGAGGTTATGTCCTGAGTTGTATCTGTTTGAATAGAAAACATGCCCGCCTCCCTCACTTCGTTTACAATCCTCTCTTTTATCAGTTGCCGCATTGCCTCTATAACTGCATTCACTGTTGTCTTGGAAAGCAAGGTCACCAACGATCCCCTACTCCTGCCCCCACCTGAGTTATGTAGTGTTTTGCTTTGCTCAATGCACTCATTTACGTGCTCCTGCAAACACATGTCATACTTGCTAAGCAGTAGAATGAATTCCAAAAAGTTGCCATGATCCACTTAAAAGTCTGCTAAAGTGTATGCAGCCTCCATTTTGTTGCCCCTGTAGCTAGGTCCACGTTTGCCTATCATTTTCACAATGTCTATGTGGCAAAGCGCCCCGCCCCTGTGTGCATTTGTGTTATGTGTTGTATGTTGCGTGTGTAAATGTTGGTGTATAGATTGGTACACGGGATATAAACGGGTCTGTGTTTCACGTGTATTTAAAGTGTAGATTTGTATTTAGGCACGAGGAGAGCACAAATCACTTCACGTGCTGGTTAAATGTAATATGTGAGCACGGGGTTGCACAGAATTAATTCACGTGCTGGGATTCAAGTGAATAATTAATTAGTAATTGAATCCCAGCACAACAGTATAAATAGGCACATTTTTAGTCAGTCAGGGTTGGGTGTTCGAGAGTGGAGAACGGGTGAGAGAGAGAAGGAGAACGTAAAATAGTAAAGTAAAAATAATATCTAGAAGTGTTTGTACTCACCGTGTTTGTTTGTCCCTCCGTGCACCGTTTGTTAAGTGTTTAGTAGTACGTTTTGTTTGTCTTTTTATTTTGGCGTGTAGTGCCGTGTCCCGTGTTTGTGCTGTTTGAAACCTTTTATTTTGTTAATAAACGCTGAGTGCAGCCATTGCACTCAGCTCATCACAACCACCGTCTCTTTGTTTGAATTCCTGTCTGGTCTGACGCCACCCACTCTGGCCGTCTTTGTGACACGTGGTGTCCTGCGTGGGATCGACAGCGCCTCCAGGACTCAGGCCAGAGCAGGAACCGCAGTTTCTTGGATTTAAAATAAATAAATAAATAAATAAAAACAAAATACAATGGAAGGCTGGAACTGGAGAGACGGCTGCAGTGAGCTGGAGGAGCTCCTCGGCAGGTTGGAGGACCAAGGCTGGTGTATGGGCACACAGTGGCTGTCTGCCCCTTCCAGGAAGAGGAGGAGGAACCAGCCCAAATGAGGAAGGTGAGGAGAAGGAGGCAGAGAGGGGGAAAAGTGAGGAGGAAGCAGAGGGAGCCAAGTTGGTGCACCATGTGCATTGCCTATGGGCATGAGGACGAGGACTGCCCAGAGCAGGAGCCAGGGGAGGAGGAGCCCGAACGTCCTACGCCTGAGTGGGAGGAGCCCGAACGTCCTACGCCTGAGTGGGAGGAGCCCGAACGTCCTACGCCTGAGTGGGAGGAGCCCGAACGTCCTACGCCTGAGTGGGAGGAGCCCGAACGTCCTACGCCTGAGTGGGAGGAGCCCGAACGTCCTACGCCTGAGTGGGAGGAGCCCGAACGTCCTACGCCTGAGTGTGAGGAGCCCGAACGTCCTACACCTGAGTGGGGGGAGCCCGAACGTCCACAGCCCAAGAGGGGGGAGTCGGTGCGTCCACAGCCCAAAAGGGAGGAGTCGGTGCGTCCACAGCCCAAAAGGGAGGAGTCGGTGCGTCCACAGCCCAAAAGGGAGGAGTCGGTGCGTCCACAGCCCAAAGAGAGGAAAGTCGGGGCTTCCATAACCCTAGGAACCAAGCTGCCAGCAGAGGGAGAATGCCTGCTGGTCCCACCTCCACCAGCAGAGGGAAAATGCCTGCTGTCCCCATCTCCACCAGCAGAGGAAGAATGCCTGCTGGTTTCCCCTTCCGAGGCAGAGCCGCACCAGTCCCCTGCAAGAGAGGCAGAGCAGCACCAGTCCCCTGAAAAAGGGGGAGACTACACGCTGCTCCCACCTCCGTCGTCAGGAGACTACACGCTGCTCCCACCTTCACCGGCAGGAGCAGAGCAGCCGGAGCTGTCTCTGTCTCCGCCACCTTCACCGGCAGGAGCAGAGCAGCAGGAGCTGCCTCTGCCTCCGCCACCTCCACCACTTCCTCCATTAGGAGCAGAGCAGCAGGAGCTGCCTCTGCCTCCACCACCGCCAGGAGCAGAGGAGCAGGAGCTGCCTCTGCCTCCGCCACCTCCACCGGCAGGAGCAGAGCAGCAGGAGCTGCCTCTGCCTCCGCCATGTCCGCCAGCAGAGGGTGAATGCCTGCTGGGTCCCTGTCCACCAGCAGAGGGTAAATGCCTGCTGGTATCACTTCCCCCACCAGCAGAGGATGAATGCCTGCTGGTATCACTTCCCCCACCAGCAGAGGATGAATGCCTGCTGGTATCACTTCCCCCACCAGCAGAGGATGAATGCCTGCTGGTATCACTTCCCCCACCAGCAGAGGATGAATACCTGCTGGTATCACTTCCCCCACCAGCAGAGGATGAATGCCTGCTGGTATCACTTTCTCCACCACCTCCAGGAGCAGAGGAGCAGGAGCTGCCTCTGCCTCCACCACCTCCAGGAGCAGAGGAGCAGGAGCTGCCTCTGCCTCCACCACCTCCAGGAGCAGAGGAGCAGGAGCTGCCTCTGCCTCCGCCACCACCACCGCAAGGAGCAGAGGAGCAGGAGCTGCCTTTGCCTCCGCCACCACCACCGGAAGGAGCAGAGGAGCAGGAGCTGCCTCTGCCTCCACCACCGCCAGAAGCAGAACAGCAGGAGCTGTCTCTGCTTCCCGTACTTCCACCACGGGGAGTACGGTGGCCGGAGCCCCAGAAAGGGGAGCTGTCGGCCACAAAGAAGGGGGAGGAGGTCTGGAGACCACCAACCCCAGCAGCAGTTTCGCTGCCGGAGATCGTGGGGGAGGTCAGGAGACCTGCTCCCACTGCAGCAGTTTCGCTGCCGGAGATCGTGGGGGAGGTCCGGAGACCTGCTCCCACTGCAGCTTCTTCGCTGCCGGCAGTACTGTGGTCGGAGCCCCACCAAAGGGAGCTACCGGCTACAAAGAAGGGGGACGAGGTCTGGAGACCACTGTCCCCAGCAGCAGTTTCGCTGCAGGAGTTCTTGTGGCCGGAGCCCCACAGGAGGGAGCTGCCGGCTACGAAGAAGGGGGAGGTCGGGGGACCACCTGCCCCCGCAGCTTTTTCGCTGCAGGACGGGACCAACAGGCTGTCAGCCGTGCCACTACCGGCAGGGGTGCTGACAGCATGGCCAGCCATGGGCCCACTGAAGCCTCCCTTCCCAGCCCGAGACTTTGTCCTGGACTGCTGGATTTTTAAGGGGGGAGGTGGCCGTTGAGGCCATGTGTGCTGCGCACAAGGGGGGTATATGTGGCAAAGCGCCCCGCCCCTGTGTGCATTTGTGTTATGTGTTGTATGTTGCGTGTGTAAATGTTGGTGTATAGATTGGTACACGGGATATAAACGGGTCTGTGTTTCACGTGTATTTAAAGTGTAGATTTGTATTTAGGCACGAGGAGAGCACAAATCACTTCACGTGCTGGTTAAATGTAATATGTGAGCACGGGGTTGCACAGAATTAATTCACGTGCTGGGATTCAAGTGAATAATTAATTAGTAATTGAATCCCAGCACAACAGTATAAATAGGCACATTTTTAGTCAGTCAGGGTTGGGTGTTCGAGAGTGGAGAACGGGTGAGAGAGAGAAGGAGAACGTAAAATAGTAAAGTAAAAATAATATCTAGAAGTGTTTGTACTCACCGTGTTTGTTTGTCCCTCCGTGCACCGTTTGTTAAGTGTTTAGTAGTACGTTTTGTTTGTCTTTTTATTTTGGCGTGTAGTGCCGTGTCCCGTGTTTGTGCTGTTTGAAACCTTTTATTTTGTTAATAAACGCTGAGTGCAGCCATTGCACTCAGCTCATCACAACCACCGTCTCTTTGTTTGAATTCCTGTCTGGTCTGACGCCACCCACTCTGGCCGTCTTTGTGACAGTCTATTACTCTCTTCAGTACCTGTCGCCTTTTGCGTGCTTGCTCACGGTGGACAGACATTTGATTACAGCTCAGCAAACTGTTAATATCTGCCCTATTGGCCATCAAAAAGTACAATTCTGCACAAGATCTATGCATGTGACTTTTTTCGTGCTCCTCTACTCTCTGATGCACATGCCTCCAGTCAGTCATTCCATCAGTGAATTAATTTGTTGCAACAGGACTAGAAAATGCCAAACAGACAGAGCAAAATAACAAACGCTTTTCTGCACAGTACGTCAGTCACTTGCGATTAGTTCCAATTTGCAATTGAACACCTTCTGCACAACACTGTTCGTAGTAGTTTGATTTGGATGGTAACTGAAAAACAACGTTAGCTCATTTGAATGAGGACGAGCAAAGTAATTAATAGCGTTAAAACTCAACGTTTTGTTTCTCATAGTTACTGTTCCTATTCTCATCCTCTGTTGTGCTTTCCATAAGCAAGCTCTCCTCAGTGACATTACGGTCTACTACTACCTCTCCCTGATGATGGTGGCCCTGGTTGTCATCAGCTGTCTTTTCCACGGTCAAACTCCCTGCCGTGGTGCTAGTGCTAGCTTCTGAGCTAACAGCAGCAATATCATCAGGGCCTGACTCTGCTTCGGTGCTAGCTTCTGCCCTAACAGCTACAATATTGTCAGATGACCTATTGTCGGCTTTTTCGGCCCCCCCTTTTCATTTTTTCGCCGCCTTTTTGTCCATGACTGTTTTTTTGGTTGTGGGATAAACTGGATAGGCTACTAGCTAGATGTGACGTTCAGCGTGATTTTGCCGTGCGATCTCATTGGCCCATTTCTGGTCCAATCTGTGGGGCAGCCTACGGAATTCCGGTGGTGACAAGCTAATATCAATGTGCACTGTCAATACGCATTTACATTATGTCACCACCGGTGTTCTGTAGGCTGCCGAATATGGGACCGAATAATGCCAACTGAGAGCATAAATAAGCAATGACACGTAGCCTACATATTAGAGGTAATAAAATATTTTAATTAAATCACTCTGATCACATTTGCAATTTCCCGACACAGACCGGCCCACCGGCCCTCAGAATGGACCGGCCCACCGGGCATTTGCCCGGACTGCCCTATGGCGCAGGCCTGGAAACAACAGCTGCTGGAGTATAGGGATGCGATCTCCTCGGCTAGATCAACATACTTCTCTAATCTTATTGAGACTGGTCATGACAATCCAAGACTTTTGTTTTCTACAATAAGCAGATTGCTAGAGCCGAGCAGCTCTCTGCATTACCTGCTTCTCAAGGCCTATGTAATGATTTTTTTATTGCTAAGACAATATCAGATGTCAATTCCAAGTCCTTGCTCCACCTATTTTGTTTTATCATCAATATGTCTTTACCGGCATTCCATTGGTTAATTTCACTCATGTCACCCCCAGTAGGCTTACTGAATTGGTTCATAAAATGAAGCCCACTACTTACCGGTAAGACCCCATTCCAACTTTCCTCGTTCGTTCTTGTTTCCAGGCTCTTGGTCCATTTGTGACTAACATCATTAATGAGTCCTTGAGCTCTGGAGTTGTGCCCGCAGCATTTAAAATTGCTGCTATCACACCAGTATTGAAAAAAACAAATCTTCCCACTGATAACCTGGGCAGTTTATAGGCCTATTTCAAACTACCCTTTCCTGTCCAGTTCTTGAACGTGTTGTGGCACAACAATTAAATAATCATCTCATGTTAAATAATCTTTATGAACAAATCCAGTCAGGTTTTAGACAGCTGCACAGCATGGAAACAGCTCTGGTCAAGGTTGTCAATGATCTGCTGATGGCTTCTGATTCTGGGGCCCTCTCTATTTTGGTCTTACTGGACCTTAGTGCTGCTTTTGACACTGTGAACCATAATACTGTCCTTGCCCGGCTGGAGAACATGCTTGGCATATCTGGTACAGCCCTAAGCTGGTTTAATTCTTACCTCCACGAGAGAAAGCATTTTTTTCTTTGGGCAGTTTCAGGTCTACTACTGGGTTGGTTTTTTCTGGTGTTCCCCAGGGCCCCATATTGGGAATTATCCTATTTAGCATATATTTGCTTCCAATAGGTCAAATCATTAACGGTGTAAATTTTCACATCTGCCAATGATGCCCAGATTGATCTGCAAACCACACCTGATATTGACTTGGCTGTTTCTGTTTTTACAAATTGTATTGCTGACATCAAGCTCTGTATGCAACATAACTTTCTGCAGTTAAACAGTGACGAGACTGAAGTTATGTTATTAGGTACTCTGCATCAACTGCGTAAATCCAGTTGTCGAAACATGGCTATTGATGGGATACTAACTGAGTTTTGTTCCAAAATGAAAAACTTGGGGGTCATTTCTGACCCTAGTCTAGCTTTTGAGCCGCACGTTCGGAATATTACCAAGTTGTCTTTTTTCATCTTCGGAACATTGCTCGACTGCGCCCTGTCTTGTCGCTGTCTGCTGCAGAAAAACTTGTACATGCTTTTGTTTCCTCCATACTTGATTATTGCAATGTCCTACTTGCTGGGGTGTCAAAGAATACCGTCCAAAAACTCCAGCCTGTCCAAAATTCAGCAGCTAGGGTGTTAACCAGGTCCTGCTCCAGTGAGCATATAACCCCTGTATTAAAATCTCTACACTGGTTGCCGGTCAAATTCTGTATTGATTATACAATTTTATTGTTGACTTAAGGCCAATAGGGGAATTTCTCCCCTTATAGCTCTGACCTGCTGTCAAATTACACTCCTGGTCGCGCTCTACCATCCGCCGTTGCTGGTCTTTAACTGGTCCCTTAACCAAGCTACAAACAGTGGGGGATAGTGCTTTCTCGCAGTATGCACCAAGGCTGTGGGACTTGTTCCCGCTCGAGATTCGAGTTTCTGAGTCCCTGTCTGTGTTTTTAAATCTCGCCTTAAAACACATTTTAAATTGGCATTCTTTTAGATTATTTGTTGTTTTTATTTTCTTGATTTTTAGTGTTTGTAGTTTGTATCCAATTCTGTAAAGGTCATGAATTTTGTTTTATTGCCATTTTACTTGTCTTCCCTTGCTTTAAATCCTTTATGCACTATATAAAATAAAGATTATTATTATTATTATTATTATTATTATTATTATTATTATTATTTAAAGATTTGTTCAGTGAAGGTGAATGCCCAGCCTGACAGCAGTTTTTTTTTTCTGTTTTGTTAAATCTTTTGTTTTGGCCCTTGTGTCTTTTTGATTTGTGTTTTTGATTTGTTGTTTTGTTAATTAAAACATATTGTTTCATTTGTATAAAACACAATGTTTTGTTATTGTTGTTTTTGCAGTTAAACTTCCCCATCCATGGTAAACCCATGCAGAATGTGACCATCTCCAGATTGATTGGTTGATTGATTTTCTAATTTGGTCACATGTACTGTATGTAAACCTGCAGCTTTGGCTGATCAGGGAGGGTGTTCAGATGTGCAACGAGACAGTAAGAACTGAAACAAAGAATATAACAATTTTTCACCAGTGCAATACTTGTTTTATTTAGTACTCGGTTTGTTTTGTCCGTTTATTTTGACCAACGAGCCGCTTTGTTTTGTAAAGTGTTTTGTTTTCTTTTTAAATCTTTTATTTTTATAATAAATCTGCGTACCAGCGCAATTCACTCACCACTCCATATCCTTCCTGGTCTGATGTCACCACAAGCTATCCTGCCACATATGGTGTCCTGCGTGGGATAAACAAAGCCTTCATGAGTCTGACTAGGAAAGTACTGTGGGTGTTTTCTTTTAAGTTTTTTTTTTCTTTGAAGAAAATGGAGTACAAAAACAAAATAAATTAAATAAATAAATAAAAAAACAGGGAGAAAGACCCAGAAGGTGGGGCAACAGCAGCATGGGGCCAGTACCGCTGGAAATATGCCTCACCTGCCTAAAAGGTGATGAATGGTGCTTTGCCGTTGGCGAGGTTGGGCACATAGCAACCAACCAACCCCCTCCATGGTAGGAGGTGGAACTGGCACCACAGGCACAGCAGGGGACCGCTGGGACGGCTACTTCTGCCTTGTCGAGGCCTCAACTTGGTGTCCTTCCTGCGGGGAGTGGGGCCACTCCATCATCAACTGCCCCCCGTCCTGGAGAGAAGGAGGAGGGAGGCCTACCTCGGTGCTCGAGGTCACGAACATGTTCCCTGCATGCGGGGAGTGGGGCCACTTTGTGGTCAACTTCCCCCTCCTCCAGGACGAAGAGAAGGATCACCAGGAGAAGCCCAGTCTCCAGAAATAGGAGATTACCTGCTGCTCCTGCCTCCAGCGCTAGAGGCAGACAACAAGCCTGCACTGCCCGTGGAGGCCTGCACTGCCCGTGGAGGCCTGCACGTCGCCGCACGTCACACTTCACACGGAAGGAGGGTTGTGAACATAAATGATCAGTCAAATGCTGCAAATCCATAATTGTTTGTGAGCAATTTATTATGTTATTTGTGTGTTCGGAAACAAACCCTTAACATTTAGTAATATTAATTATCATGCATATTATATTGTTTGTAATATGTTATCGCACACAATATAATAGTATTAGTGTGACAAGATAGCGCTGTTGGCCCAGGTGTTACCGGCAGGAAAGGAGACTGGGACACAGAGAAAACTAGATTTAAAAGGGCTGATGCACATTTTTAAATAACACAAATACAAAATAATACGTAATACACACAGGGCAGCAGTGTGGAGTAGTGGTTAGGGCTCTGGACTCTTAACCAGAAGGTCGTGGGTTCAATCCCAGGTGGGGACACTGCTGCTGCACCCTTGAGCAAGGTACTTTACCTAGATTGCTCCAGTAAAAACCCAACTGTATAAATGGGTAATTGTATGTAAAAAAATAATGTGATATCTTGTAACAATTGTAAGTCGCCCTGGATAAGGGCGTCTGCTAATAAATAAATAATAATAATAATAATAATAATAACAGGGGCGGGGAGGGGTACACAGTCACACGTGCAGACCTAATTTGTGATATAAAGCAGGTCATGATATAACAGGTTTCACATTATGAGTGCTAGAAAAAAAGAAATAAAACTATCTTAATTAAAAACAGTGTTTTAATACTGTACATTTAGTCGTTCTTTACATTTAAACAAAAACATATAGTTTACTGTAGGACAACCTGTGTTTTTTTTTATTTTAGTAGTTGCCAATTAGTTTTTTGTTGTTGTTTTCTCCCCAATTTAATAGTGTCCAATTATTTTTGTTAGCTCAGCTCACCACTACCACCCCCACGCTGACTCGGGAGCGGCGAAGACGAGCACACTCTGTCCTCCGAAGCGTTTACCATCAGCCGACCGCTTTTTTTCACACTGCAGACTCACCATGCTCCCAACATTAAGAAAGAACATAAGAAAGTTTACAAACGAGAGGAGGCCATTAGGCCCATCTTGCTCGTTTGGTTGTTAGTAGCTTATTGATCCCAGAATCTCATCAAGCAGCTTCTTGAAGGATCCCAGGGTGTCAGCTTCAACAACATTACTGGGGAGTTGGTTCCAGACCCTCACAATTCTCTGTGTAAAAAAGTACCTCCTATTTTCTGTTCTGAATGCTCCTTTATCTAATCTCCATTTGTGACCCCTGGTCCTTGTTTCTTTTTTCAGGTCAAAGAAGTCCCCTGGGTCGACATTGTCTATACCTTTTAGGATTTTGAATGTTTGAATCAGATTGCCGCGTAGTCTTCTTTGTTCAAGACTGAATAGATTCAATTCTTTTAGCCTGTCTGCATACGGCATGCCTTTTAAATCCGGGATAATTCTGGTTGCTCTTCTTTGCACTCTTTCTAGAGCAGCAATATCCTTTTTGACCAGAACTGGACACAATATTCTAGATGAGGTCTTACTAATGCTTTATAAAGTTTTAGCATTACTTCCCTGTATGCATTGGAGGATTACAATTTCATCCACAGAGGTCCCTGACTCCATTTACTCCTCCTTTTGCATCTTCACAGATTCCTCCACCTGTTCAGCGACACATTGTGAGGAGGCTCTGGCTGACTTGGCGGGGGCTGTAAGAGAGGTGCTAGTGCTTGGGCCTATAAAAAAAGTAATAAATAAATAAAATAAAACTGCAGACCAAGATCAATTAAAGTTTATGGTGATAGTTTCATTTATATTTGAATGGGCTGTCTAATACACGATTTACAGGTTTTTAAAAATAAGTAGTGTCAGGTAACCCCAGAAATAGGGATTATAAGTGCCAAACAAGAAATGACGTTTCCCAGTTACCTTGATTGAGAGAGCTGCAGATGGTGGGGAGGGCTGGGTGGTGTCAATCAAGCGGACAGTGGCAGATGCCAGAATCGAAACTGGGACTGTCCTCCTCCTCCCGAGTGGGATCTGCTTGCACGTTTCTGAAGGTAGGACTGCTTCAGTTTCTTGAATTTATTCCTAGATTGTGCACTCAGTCCCTTGCCTAGAAAGCAGATCAACTACTTGCTGGTACACGGGCTTGTTCCTCTGCTTGGGGCGATCAGCTGCCTCCTCACATCCACGTCCCTTATAATGGTTATTAACATTTGTGTCTCCTCGTCGGGCCAACGGACATAAGTGGAGGGCATTCATTTTGCGAGGGTGAAACTAGGAGAAATTGCATTGGAGTATAGTTATACACTTTGAAACAGCGACTTCAATAAAGGTCTGTTGCATTTTCATGGTACTTTTTATAATAAAGACGTTTTCACAGGTTGGAAAACTATTTCCAATTGCATTATCAACACTGTACAGTAGCTGTAACCACCTGAATTCACAAGCCCACGATGCAGAGAGATTCAAACTGAAACTTAATGTATTCCATGTGATACTTTACAAATGCATTTAGCTCCATGGCATAATTGGCATCATGCATAGTTTTAGGGAAGATGAGAAAATATTTGGACTATCGACAGCATCAATCTGATAAGAAAAATTCTGCAAAAAAAAAAAAAACCTGCTGCCATCTTTGGACCATGATAACTTGTATGTTCCCATGTGACTTTTTTATAGTAGGTTTAGGTCGGGCAGTGGAATGGGTTAATTAATTTTCCATTGGTAAGTGGCCATTGATTTCAAGAGCATTTCCTTGAATCTCATGACAATTAGACTTTCCTGGTAAAATAGTGTGACAGAGTTAATTTGGGGCATTTTCACAAGCTTTCACATGCCCGCGCATTGCCAATTCACGTGAGACAAACCACTCATGTAAACTGGCCTATTGTCGGTAGTCATTTGGTTGAAGTGTGAGCACACAGTGAGAAGGAACCACACTGGAACCACCCTGTAGTATTAAAAGCCTCTAAGGTACTTCTAATATTAAACAAAACAGTTTTCAAAGTGATGGAATTTGGTCTTAAAGCATTCCCTTGTCTATGAGCTTGTAGCTGTTCCATGGTGTTGTATTTACATCTCAACATGTTAACTGAGATTGAGAATTTCTTGTTAAAATACAGACCCCAAGTAGCGTAATTATTTACAGAGTAGGTGTCATATCTCAATGAGAAATACGCAGCAGAGCCGATAAAGACCCTTTAAAACACACAGGCACGTGACTAAAGAGCTATGGTTTGTCCATGCTTTAGAATGTGGAATGACCCTTGATTCTAGTTTAAAATGAAAGGCATGGACAGATAATGTTCTAATGGAACCTAATTTCTAATGGAAAAAATATTACCGGTAAAACATATAATATTTTTTTAAAATCCATACAATTCAACGCGTTAGTACTGCTGACTCAGGGAAAGCACACAATATTATACCATACTCGGGTGCGTGCGCAGGAATACAAATTTGACCTCTATTGGGGGGGCACACTAAACAATCTGTACAGGGCCGGCCTTAGGGCAAGGCGGCGGCCTAGTGCCCCACGCCTAAGGGGGCCCCACACGCGTCACAAATGGTATGACGTCTTCAGAGTCGAAACAGCCCATTGTAAAAGGAAAATAAAAAATATAAAGAAATTTAAGTCAATTGTCAATAAGGAGATCTGCTGCCGTATCCAGACAAACCGGCAAATAAAAATATGATATGATTCGGACTCTTCACAATAATCAGCTGCAAAATACAGATTTCTGCTTACCAATGTAGCGTTACCACATTTGCACTTTCTGGCTGACCAAACTGGATGTATTTCCTCATGTGAGTGTACTCGATCATAAGAAATGTATTTTTAAAAATGCAACATCTAAGGGTTAGCTGTCTGATAGGCTTATCAATAGCCTGTCTCTCTTTACATTCCACCGAAGAAAACCAAGACACGGCGCAGGACAGTGCATCATCGTCTTTTAAAGTTTTACAGAGGCTTTTCTTAGTGAGTAGGCTACTATTAATCGATAATGAAATCGAGATTGTGTGTATTGAAGTAAGACGGAACCACCACACCAATGGTCTGAATAGGTATCTGCAACAAATTACGTGTTTAGAAGTACACTCGTAAATGCAGGGTGGTATAAAATAAAGCTGCTTCTTGGCTATAATATTCAGATAAAAACGTCATGATGTTTTGTTGGGCATGTTTTTAATGTAATATACACAGCAAAAATTAAAGCGCACTTAAAACTGCAGCTGAATGTGCAGCATCCAAATGTGAAATGTTACACGTGGATTTGATAGTAGATCGGACAAATATCATTTCAGATTTATATAAAAAGGATAAAGTTTGCAAACAGTTTATTTCGCTTATTATTATTATTATTTATTTCTTAGCAGATGCACTTATCCAGGGCAATTTATCATAGTAAGCAAATACATTTCAAGTGTTACAGTACAAGTAATAATACAATAAGAGCAAGATAAATACAATGACTTTGGTTCAAGCAAGGACAAGTGTGACAAAATACAATTCAATAATACAGCAGATAACAGTGACAGTGATAGTTACATCAGTATATGATTAAATACAAAATACTACAGATTAAACACTTGGCAGATTGCAGTACTCTGAAGTACAGGATTAAATGCAGTAAAATAGGGGGCAGATAAGAGCAAATAAAGCGCATTTAAGGAAGGGTGATAAGTGTCCCAGGGGAAAAACAGAGGAGTTCTACAGGTGCTGTCTGAAGAGGTGAGTCTTAAGGAGGCGCCGGAATGTGGTCAGGGACTGGGCAGTCCTGACATCTGTAGGAAGGTCATTCCACCACTGCGGAGCGAGGGTGGAGAAGGAGCGGGCTCTGGAGGCAGGGGAGCCAGTCTTCTAGTACAGGCGGAGCGGAGAGGTCGAGTGGGGGTGTAGGGAGAGATGAGGGTCTGGAGGTAGCTGGGTGCAGTCTGGTCAAGGCATCTGTAGGCTAGTACAAGAGTCTTGAACTGGATGCGAGCGGTGATCGGGAGCCAGTGGAGTGAGTGGAGTAGTGGAGTTGCGTGGGAGAAGCGAGGCAGAGAGAACACCAGGCGGGCAGCGGAGTTCTGGATGAGCTGGAGCGGACGGGTGGCGGACGCAGGGAGGCCAGCCAGGAGGGAGTTGCAGTAGTCTAGGCGGGAGAGTACCAAGGCCTGGACCAGGAGCTGGGTGGCGTAGTTGGTGAGGAAGGGTCGGATTCTTCGGATGTTGCTCAGGCAAGTACGTGCCAGAGTGGAGATGTGCTGGGAATAAGAGAGTCCAGGGTGACTCAGAGGTTCTTAGCAGAGGAAGAGGGAGAGAGTGTGGTAGATTCCAGAGGAACAGAGATAGAGAGATCAGAGGAGGGGGAGGAGGAGGGAAAGAAAAGGAGGTCAGATTTAGAGAGGTTGAGTTTGAGGTGATGCGAGTGCATCCAGGAGGAAACAGCAGACAGACAGGTAGAGATACGGGAGGAGATGGTGGAGTCAGAGGTGGGGAAGGAGAGGAAAATCTGAGCATCATCAGCATAGAAATGGTATGAGAAACCATAGGATGCGATGAGGGGGCCCAGGGAGCGGGTGTAGAGAGGACCCATGACTGACCCTTGGGGGACTCCTGTTAAGAGAGGGTGAGGTGTGGAGGTTGCTCCATGCCAGGTTACCTGGTAAGTGCGGTTGGAGAGGTAGGAGGAGAACAAGGCCAGAGCAGTGCCAGAGATCCCCAGGTCAGCGAGAGATGATAGTAGAATAGAGTGATCAACAGAGTCAAAGGCAGCAGAGAGGTCGAGGAGAATTAGGACAGAGGAGAGAGAGGCAGCTCGGGCAGACTTAAGTGAGTTGGTGACAGACAGGAGGGAGGTTTCAGTGGAGTGAGCAGAGCGGAAGCCAGATTGGAGAGGGTCGAGCAGAGAGTGGTTGGACAGGAAAGCAGAGAGCTGGCGGTGTACAGTCCGCTCGAGGGTTTTGGAGAGGAAGGGTAGGAGGGAAACAGGACGGTAGCTCTGGAGGAAGGTGGGGTCGAGGGTAGGTTTTTTGAGGAGGGGAGTGATAGAGGCTTTTTTGAAGGCAGAGGGAAAGAGACCAGAAAGTAGAGATGTGTTTAGAAGGTAGGAGATGAAGGGAAGTAGAGCAGGAGCAGCAGCTTGAAAGAGGTGAGTGGGGAGGGGGTCCAGGGCACACGTGGTGGGTTTGTGACCCTGGAGCAGGGAGGAGAGGTCAGAGTCTGAGAGGGGCGAGAAGGAGGGTGAGTTAGTAGGGGATGCAGTGGGTGTAGGGGTTGGAGCAGGAGGGGGTGCTTAAGAGACAGCACACGTGCAGTATGCCTTGCCTACTTGATTACTGAAGGTGAGCAATAGCCTACCGTTTTATTGATGTGTGGTGGGGTGTTTTTTTTTTTTTTTATTGGGATTTTTTTTTTTGGGGGGGGGGGGGGGGGGGAGGTCGTCACCGCCTAGGGCCCCACACAGACTAAGGCTGGCCCTCTATATATTATATATATTGTGACCATAGACGTGGGCTGGTCACGAATGGTAAATATATGGGTCCTAGCATATTATGGTATACAGGACCGGGGCACTGGAAAGTGCCGGATTGAGCAGGGAAAGACTACATCTCCCAAGAGACAATGCGGGAGTTGTAGTTAATAGGGCCTACAAAAATGGCAGCCACCAAAGAAACTACAAGGGCCAGGGGTACAAGGGTTTAATTGAAATGTAAACCAGCACAGCTCCTGTTTAAGATGTGTTAGTTTTGTAAGTGGCTGGACTGGTTTACAATAAAAGGAAATTATCTCCTTTGTTCAGGGTCGAGCTGGGGGAGGCTTATGGTGGTTGCGGTTAGACTTTGTGGAGAAAGGAGAAATTAAGGAAAAGACAAAAAGAAATACGGTGCAACAAGTTTAAAACTGGTAAGTAGCTTAGCTACCCAGTGGATAAGATAGATAAAGGGGGTGGGGGGGGAGTGAAGTCAGATCTCCAAACGGAGATAGATATTGTTTAGTTTAGTTTAGTTTTGTTTGGTACAAATAAATATACAGGCACCGTACTGTTTTATTTCATTTCTGTGGTCCTGTGATTCTATCTTACACCAAAGAAGACAGTGAAGACGGTCCTGAAGGGACAGACTTACCCCGGTGTGTCACAATATATACAGTGCCTATAGAAAGTATACACCCCCTTGAACTTTTTTCACATTTTGTTGTGTCAGTGCCTCAGAGTTTCATGCATTTAAATGAGGATTTTTTCCACTTATCTACACACTGTTAAGGGGAAAAAGGGTTTTATTGAGAAAAAAATTATATATTAAAAATCCAAAACTGAAAGATCATAATTGGATAAGTCTCCACCCCCCGGAGTTAATACTTGGTGGAAGCACCATTGGCAGCAATTACAGCTGTGAGTCTGTTTGGAGTCTGTTCAAGGTGGTCTTTCTTGAGTAAAATACAGGCCAGATTTGTGGAGTGCTTGGGATATTGTTGTCACATGCACACTTTGATCAGTCTTGGCCATAAACGTCTGTAGCTCTTGCAAAGTTGCCATTGACCTCTTGGTAGCCTCTCTGCTCAGTCTCCTTCTTGCTCGGTCATCCAGTTTGGAGGGACGGCCTGATCTAGGCAGGGTCTTGGTGGTGCCATACACCTTCCACTTCTTAATAGTCATCTTGACCATGCTCCAAGGGATATTCAAGGCCTTTGATATATTTTTATATTATTATTATTACTATTATTTATTTCTTAGCAGACGCCCTTATCCAGGGCAACTTACAATCGTATTTTTATACCCATCCCCTGATCTGTGCCTTTCAACAACTTTGTCCCGGAGTTCTTTTGAAAGCTCCTTGGTGCTCATGGTTGAGTCTTTGCTTTGAAATGCACTACCCAGCAGAGGAAACCTACAGGACCTGCTGAATTTATCCTGAAATCATGTGAATCACTACAATGTAACACCGGTGGAGGCCACTTAACTTGGTGTGTGATTTTGAAGGCGCTGGTTACACCTGAGCTAATTTAGGATTGCTATTACAAGGGGGGTGGACACTTATCCAACCAAGCTATTTCAGTTTTTATTTTTAATTAATTTTCTACAAATTTCTAGAATATTTTTTTCACTTGGAAGTTGTGGGGTAGGATGTGTAGATCAATGAAAACAAAAACTATTAATGCCTTTTAATTCCAGGCTATAAGGCAACAAAAGGTGAACATTTTGAAAGGGGGCATAGACTTTCTATAGGCACTGTGTGTGTGTGTGTATGTGTGTATATATATATATATATATATATATATATATATATATATATATATATATATATATATATATATATACACACAGTATGCACGTGTTGATATGGTTATATAAATAAATAGCATTACACTCGCCGTTTCAAGGAAAGTCCATACGCTATGGAGCTTTTTAGTCGAAACAGCCTGCAGTTGCAGTTGCAGCTGTGACAGGTAGCGTGGCCAGACGCACCAGTAGGTGGAATACATCAGAATACAGTGTAACGGTTTCCCAAATTTATGGAATACTGTCAGAAAAATAAATAGATTCTGGACCCAGTTCAATTAACCAACAAACAAACAAGTGTATTGTACAGAAACATTAACAATGTAGATACAACAATTACAAGTAACCATCATCAGCATAGAAATGGTATGAGAAACCATAGGATGCGATGAGGGGGCCCAGGGAGCGGGTGTAGAGAGGACCCATGACTGACCCTTGGGGGACTCCTGTTAAGAGAGGGTGAGGTGTGGAGGTTGCTCCATGCCAGGTTACCTGGTAAGTGCGGTTGGAGAGGTAGGAGGAGAACAAGGCCAGAGCAGTGCCAGAGATCCCCAGGTCAGCGAGAGATGATAGTAGAATAGAGTGATCAACAGAGTCAAAGGCAGCAGAGAGGTCGAGGAGAATTAGGACAGAGGAGAGAGAGGCAGCTCGGGCAGACTTAAGTGAGTTGGTGACAGACAGGAGGGAGGTTTCAGTGGAGTGAGCAGAGCGGAAGCCAGATTGGAGAGGGTCGAGCAGAGAGTGGTTGGACAGGAAAGCAGAGAGCTGGCGGTGTACAGTCCGCTCGAGGGTTTTGGAGAGGAAGGGTAGGAGGGAAACAGGACGGTAGCTCTGGAGGAAGGTGGGGTCGAGGGTAGGTTTTTTGAGGAGGGGAGTGATAGAGGCTTTTTTGAAGGCAGAGGGAAAGAGACCAGAAAGACCAGAATGCACACAGTATGCACGTGTTGATATGGTTATATAAATAAATAGCATTACACTCGCCGTTTCAAGGAAAGTCCATACGCTATGGAGCTTTTTAGTCGAAACAGCCTGCAGTTGCAGTTGCAGCTGTGACAGGTAGCGTGGCCAGACGCACCAGTAGGTGGAATACATCAGAATACAGTGTAACGGTTTCCCAAAATTTATGGAATACTGTCAGAAAAATAAATAGATTCTGGACCCAGTTCAATTAACCAACAAACAAACAAGTGTATTGTACAGAAACATTAACAATGTAGATACAACAATTACAAGTAACCAAAAATAACCCCAAACCAAACACCAACAATTATACACACAGTCCCAAACAGAATGGTCAAGTTGCTGTAGCTCCTCAAATGGAAAAACGACAAAAAACAAGAAAAACAAAAATAATCCAAAATCTAGAGAAAAAAAACAAACACTGGTTTGATCTCCCCAGGTCTGATGAAGCTGTTAGTGTAGAAAGACCTTGATGTTGCTGCCCATCCAAAACAAAACCAGAAAAACTCCAACAAAATACAAAAAAAGTATTTGAAATCCAGCAGAAAAAGGAGGAGGATTGTCAGCAAACTATTCTTTAAAACGTGTACTTTCAATACTTTCTTTTTCGTAAAAGGACCTTATAACCTTTTATTTAGTCGATGAATTTGGTTAAAATCAGAGAAGCCAGAAACCTAATTCTGTTACCAAACACAGAACAAACACACACCCCTCCCCCGATGACCACCTGACCTTAATAAAGGAAAAAAAGTGAAAAAACAGGTTTTCCTAATAATCTGGCCACCTGTGGATAGACCTGGAGACAGAACAGAAAGGTACTGGAGCCCAGTGGCTCCTCTTAAAGGGATATTACACTTTATTTATTATTTTGTTGCTTTTCTCATTTACAGCTTTCAATTTAATGTAACGGTGTTACAACAGAAGTCCCAGGTCATGTTCTTTACAGACCTTCATGAGTTCTGGCAAAGACATTGCATTGTCCGATTCCCAAGCGTTAAAGTTGTCTCAATGTGGTGTACAAATGAATATTACTGCATTTCAGGAACTCTGCATTGAAATTATTGATTCAGCTTCAAGTGCTTTCGCTTTAATATATTAACAGTTTTCAGTTTAGCATAAAATATCAGAGTTTTAAATTAGCTTGAACTAATTACTCAGATTTTGAACCTGAGCTCCCTACTAACTTCTGCTCTGGCCTGGTTCTCCTCCTACCTCTCCAACCGCACTTACCAGGTAACCTGGCATGGAGCAACCTCCACACCTCACCCTCTCTTAACTGGAGTCCCCCAAGGGTCAGTTTTGGGTCCTCTCCTGTTCTCTCTCTACACCCGCTCCCTGGGCCCCCTCATCGCATCCTATGGTTTCTCATACCATTTCTATGCTGATGATGCTCAGATTTTCCTCTCCTTCCCCACCTCTGACTCCACCATCTCCTCCCGTATCTCTACCTGTCTGTCTGCTATTTCCTCCTGGATGCACTCGCATCACCTCAAACTCAACCTCTCTAAATCTGACCTCCTTTTCTTTCCCTCCTCCTCCCCCTCCTCTGATCTCTCTATCTCTGTTCCTCTGGAATCTACCACACTCTTCCTCCGCTAAGAACCTCGGAGTCACCCTGGACCCCTGCCTCTCTTATTCCCAGCACATCTCCACTCTCCATTCTTCCTGAGCAACATCCGAAGAATCCGACCGTTCCTCACCAACTACGCCACCCAGCTCCTGGTCCAGGCCTTGGTATTCTCCCGCCTAGACTACTGCAACTCCCTCCTGGCTGGCCTCCCTGCATCCGCCACCCGTCCGCTCCAGCTCATCCAGAACTCCGTTGCCAGCCTGGTGTTCTCTCTGCCTCGCTTCTCCCACGCAACTCCACTACTCCGCTCACTCCACTGGCTACCGATCACCACTCGCATCCAGTTCAAGAATTTTGTACTAGCCTACAGATGCCTTGACCAGACTGAACCCAGCTACCTCCAGACCCTCATCTCTCCCTACACCCCCACTCGACCTCTCTGCTCCGCCTGCACTAGAAGACTGGCTCTACCTCCTCTACGCTCCCCTGCCTCCAGAGCCCGCTCCTTCTCCACCCTCGCTCCGCAGTGGTGGAATGACCTTCACACAGATGTCAGGACCGCCCAGTCCCTGACCACATTCTGGCGCCTCCTTAAGACTCACCTCTTCAGACAGCACCTGTAGAACTCCTCTGTTTTTCCCCTGGGACACTTTATCACCCTTCCTTAAATGCGCTTTATTTGCTCTTATCTGCCCCCTATTTTACTGCATTTAATCCTGTACTTCAGAGTACTGTAATCTGCCAAGTGTTTAATCTGTAGTATTTTGTATTTAATCATATCCTGATGTAACTATCACTGTCACTGTTATCTGCTGTATTATTGAATTGTATTTTGTCACACTTGTACTTGCTTGAACCAAAGTCATTGTATTTATCTTGCTCTTATTGTATTATTACTTGTACTGTAACACTTGAAATGTATTTGCTTACGATTGTAAGTCGCCCTGGATAAGGGTGTCTGCTAAGAAATAAATAATAATAATAAGTCCCCAGCTTTTGTTCCCAGCTTTTTTCATTGCAATTGATACTAAGTTAGTAGGCAGCTGGGGATGATCCTAAGATAGTACCATATTAGCTAGTACTCAGCTCCGTACTAAATCTACAAGTTCAATGCAATTGACCCTGTGCATTCATAAAGTTTACTCAAAGCCTCCAGGCTGTGTTATGATTATACTATGCTGAACTTAGGTTGCTTAAAGTAATCAGTCTGCACCCTGTTTGATTTCTACAGCTGTCATTCAAACCGGAGACTAGTTGCTGTTGTGGTTACTGTATTGCTGCTGACAGCAAACAGTATTCTCTTATTTTTGTAAATTTGATTTGCTATACAATTTTTTTTTTTTTTTTTTTTTTAAATATAGTCGTTGCCTATTAGGTTTTTTAATTATTTTCTCCCCAATTTGAAATGCCCAATTATTTTTAGGCTCAGCTCACCGCTACCACCCCTGCGCTGACTCGGGAGGAGCGAAGATGAACACACGCTGTCCTCCGAAGCATGTGCCATCAGCCGCCTGCTTCTTTACATTCTGCAGACTCACTGTGCAGCCGCCTCACAGCTACAGCGTCGGAGGACAACGCAGCTCTGGGCAGCTTACAGGCAAGCCCGCAAGCGCCCGGACAGACTACAGGGGTCAATGGTGCGCGCTGAGCCGAGGACACCCTGGCCGACCTAACCCTCCCTCCCCCCAGACGACGCTCGGCCAATTGAGCGCCGCCCCCTGGGAGCTCCCGTCCACGGTCGGCTGTGGAATAGCCTGGACTCAAACCAGCGACGTCCAGGCTATAGAGCGCATCCTGCACTCTGTGCAGGATGCGCCACTCGGGAGCCCCCTGTACTAAATTTTAAATAGATAGATTGGATATAGGACATTGAGGAAGCAGACTTGGTCTACATTGACAGACAACATTCAGAGAGCCTGCACTAGAACGGAGATGTTCTTTCATCAAGCAGAACAAAAGGTAACATAAATTAATACTGTATTTTCGTATTTTTTGGCAGATTGATCTGGAACAGAGATAACATTCAAAGGGCCTTATTTACAAAAGGGCACTAAACATTATGGTGCACCGTAATTACAATCAGTGTGCACGTTCATGATTTCCGTATTTACTATTGCAATTTTATTAATTATCGCACAAAACAGTGGGCATATTATGGCACACACTGATTTTATTGTCACATTATGGTAATCAGAATGAATGTGATTTGTATGTAATGCATGATGTATGTAAATGAGGCACCCCACTCTGAATAATGATATGAGCTTTATTCACACTGTATTTACTAAAATCGTAGTATGCACCTTAAAGTGAGTGATAATTAGTTTGTTTGGAAAATCAGGCTTAACCACTGATTTTCTGGGCTTTTCTGGAGGCATGGGGCAAAGTGGTTTGCAGGTGTAGTGATGATGTGATTGTGAAACGGAAGACAGACAACAATCCAAATTCACAATCCAAACCGGTTTTATTTTTATAATCCTGGTCTGGTGACCACAAAGAATAATCCCAAGCAATACACAGCAATGTGTACTGCACTGCTCCAAAACATGGGTTGCTGTCCCGAAATAATAAGACACAGTTCATAAATAATAAACACAGTTAGAACACACACAAAGACACACGTTCACAAGTCCAGAGTGATTGTTATTGTGCTTGTGGTGATTTTACAATATACTCGTGATTTAAAGGTACAGTGTTGTCCGAGTTTAGTGCTGGCCTGTAGCGACAGCTCCAGATCATGTTAGCCACCTAATAATAATAAACAGTACAATTAGAACTGACAAAACAAACACTAGACACTCGCAGTAATATTTTGCTCATCCTTTAGTGTTCTCTTAACCATAAACAAAAGGAACAGACCACCTAGCCACATCCCCTTTTGTACCTTCAGTCACACCTCCTTGTTCAGTGAGTGCAACCTAAGTAAAGTAAGTTTCTCCTCCAATCTGAGTTTGCCACATCACTTTCCCTCTGGAGCGATGACTTAACGTACCGCAGCTCCGCCCCCTTTCTAGATGGCTGACTTCCACCTAACCCTGGGAATGAATTGTCAGGCCATCCAGTCCAGGGCACTCTGTTCCCTTTACACTGCGTCCTCACAGGTCGGGAGGGAGATTTATCACCAAGAATCATTCTGTCTCTGTCACAAGGCATTACTTGCATTAAGGTTTTCTTATAGAGCAGTGAAAATTACCTGTTATATTAACAGGTTATATTAAACGTGAATGAATGTTATAATGTCTTAGATTTTATTTTATAGTTCATTACATTGGTACACATAATAGAGTGGTTAACACGAGAAGGACTGGAGATACTCATACCTAGAAGCCCGCAGCAGTCTTTCTGACGGTTGTATTCAACACACTGTAAATAGTATAATGAAAGGAGAAGCAGTCAGGTGTAATTTTTTTTTAATTTAATATGTCACAAACATCTGAACAACCGAAGCGCATATCTATCTGTCTGTCTGTCTGTCTGTCTGTCTGTCTGTCTGTCTGTCTGTCTGTCTATCTATCTATCTATATATATATATATATATATATATATATATATATGTGAACATTTATTTTACAAATCAAAACAAATAAATGTAAATAAATAAACACCTGACCAGACATCGGTTTACAACATACCTATTTATAAAACTGAAACGATAGTAATACATTTTTAACTTTTCAACAGCAATCAGTTTATTATCAGATGAGCAAAAGCAACTGAACAACGTAGATAAATAAACTTAGAAAAAAAAACATTTTACAGAAGCGCACAGCACAAGAAGTTATAAAATAAAAGGTCTAATTTTATTTTTATTTTTTTCGACAAAAAATACCTTGAGTCTAAGGCTGTTCACAGTCAGCACAGAAAATGTTCTTCTCTGCGTCGTCTTTCTGCACAGGGCACAGCTGTCAAGTTTTATTTTTATTGCACTTGCCAACCTGGCATTGGTGTCTCTTGCGGCTCTCTGAGGGGTTGCCAGCTTCAGCTGTGGGTACACGCTTGGCAGTCTCCCTCTGTTCCAAATACTTCACGCGAAGTTCCTGTGCTAACTGTAAAATATATTCTCTCCTTGGTAAATTACTACTTGGTAGAGACTAATCTGATTACAGCTAAACACATTGCGGACTGGTAAATAAAAATAATAAAGTAGAATACCGTTCTGTATAATCAAAATACAATTGTTTTTTGAGTAGACATCAATGTGACTGCTCCCGGGGCTTTTAGGTATAATGAAATTTATAATTAAAGTTCGGGAGGAGGGTCAGACACCAATCTCCGCATCACCAAATTGAATCATTCAATTTACACATTAGCTAATTTAAATTGTTAGCACTATAAATACCCTCTTCACTTATCTCTCAGTTGCGTTTTGATTTCATCGTACATGCACGCATCATGGTCTGCAGTCTGGATTATTCCGTTTCGGCGGATGATGATCTGTTTGCTGTTTCACCGGAGCCGAGATCCACGCAACCAGTTCAACCAGCCCTTCCCGGGCCAACTCCACCACAACTTCGGTCGGCGGTATTACCACTCCAAACTTCTCTGCCCAGATGTCAGCTTCTCCTGTCTGCTGTGGCTCCCGCCTGGCCACTCATTCCTCCGCAACTCCTGAAATCAGAGACTGGACGATCTCCCGGCTCCAGCTTTATCTTCGTAGCAACAACATCCCATTCAAATCTACAGCACGTAAGGAGAATTTGTTTACTTTATTTCATCCTTCCCGTCGCAGGCGCTATGACGTCAGCACTGATCGTTGCTTTACCCAGTGTTGCCAAGTATCACGACAAAACAAGCCCAACCCATGTCAGTATGGGTGTTTTTACAAATTCCAACCCGCGACTCAAGAAGCAAGCCCAATTTCCGCGTATTATAAGCGGACTTGAAACACCTCCCCCGCACCGACTGCATCTCCACGAAGCGCTTCTACTACCGAAAAAATCCGAAAGCAGGACCATCGCACCTGTCAATCAAAGGCTCATTTAGCAGTTCCTGAGCATTCTGGCTCCAACTATAACCTTTCAGGTTACCTCCCCTCACTGCAGGCGTCCAGCAGGCCCCTGCAGTGACCTCTTTTGCCACTATGGGCGTCCAGCAGGCCATCATAGTGATCCTTTCTCTGTGAAATGCTTATCTTTCTGTGCTTCAGCAGTTTTGAGCATTTGTTTCCAGAGATTGTTTTTACAGTTAGGAGCGGCTGCTCCCGCGATCTATCCTGGGGTTTCGACACCCGCCACTGTTGTATAATATGCATCTGTAACCTTCTGGTTACACCCCCTCATCACTGCAGGCGTCCAGCAGGCCCCTGCAGTGATCTCTTTGGCCACTATGGGCGTCCAGCAGGCCCCCATAGTGCTCCCGTCACCTCCAAATATAACCTTTCTGGTTCCTTTCCCTCACTGCAGGTGTCCAGCAGGCCCCTGCAATGACCTCTTTGGCCACTATGGGCGTCCAGCAGGCCCCCATAGTGCTCCCTTCACCTCTAACTATAACCTTTCTGGTTCCCTTCCCTCACTGCAGGCGTCCAGCAGGCCCCTGCAGTGATCTCTTTGGCCACTATGGGCGTCCAGCAGGCCCCCATAGTGCTCCCTTCACCTCTAACTATAACCTTTCTGGTTCCCTTCTCTCACTGCAGGTTCCCTAACCTTTCTGGTTCCCTTCCCTCACTGCTCGTCGGCAGTTTTGAGCATTTGTATCCAGAGATTGTTTTGCCAGATTTGTAATAACTTCATTGAAGGAACCTGTGCTATTCTGCCTGTAACTTCCTTCATTTTCGCTCACCGTAACTCCACCACACCCAGCATCAACAGTCCCTCACGAAGATTGCTCCCTGCAATATGCAAATCGACCACGCCATATTCTTAATCAAAATTGCTGGGAAAAACGCATGACTGGCTAAAGCCAATATATCAAACACATTTTCATGCCCATTGAGCCTGTCCTCAGGGGATTGTATTTTTTATATTTCCACTTTTCTGTCCGGTCCGGTGCCCCCCCCCCCCCCCCCTACTAAACGCAATCTTCTGTCCCTCCTAGGCCATTTAAACTACATGGGAGCATGGGAGGATTTGCAAACAAGAGGATGCCATTCAGCCCATCTTGCTCGTTTGGTTGTTAGTAGCTTATTGATCTCAGAGTATCATCAAGAAGGTTCAAGAAGGATCCCAGGGTGTCGGCTTCAACATTACTAAGTTGGTTCCAGACCCTCAATTTTCTATGTAAAAAAGTGCCTCCTATTTTCTGTTCTGAATGCCCCTTTGTCTAATTTCCATTTGTGACCCCTGGTCCTGGTTCAAAAAGTCTCCTGGGTTGACGTTGTCAATACCTTTTAGGATTTTGAAAGCTTGAATCAGATCACCGCGTAGTCTTTGTTCAAGTCTGAATAGCTTCTTTTCTTTTGGCCTGTCTGCATACGACATGTGTTTTAAATCCGGGACAGGTCGCTGTTCTTTGCACTCTTTCTGGAGCAGCAATATCCTTTTTCTTTTAATGAAGTGTCAAGAACTGAACACAGTATTCTAGGTGAGGTCTTACTAATGCATTGTACATTTTTAACATTACTTCCCTTGATTTTAAATTCAAAACTTTTCACAATATATCCGAGCATCTTGTTGGCCTTTTTACAGCTTCCCCACATTGTCTAGATGAAGACATTTCTGAGTCAACATAAACTCCTAGGTCTTTTTCAAAGATTCCTTCAATTTCAGTATCTTCCATATGATATTTATAATGCACATTTTTCTTGCCTGTGTGCAGTACTTTAAACTTCTCTATTAAATGTCATTTGCCATGTGCTTGCCCAGTTCTGAATGCTGTCTAGATCATTTTGAATGACCTTCGCTGCTGCAACAGTGTTTGCCACTCCTCCTATTTTTGTGTTGTCTGCAAATTTAACAAGTCTGCTTACTATGCCATAATCTAAATCATTATGTAGATTAGGAATAGCAGAGGACCTAATACTGATCCCTGTAATACACCACTGGTTACCTTGCTCTATTTTTGATGTCTCCTCTAATCAGTAATTACAGTTGGGTGCGGCTGCTCCCGCATTCCCCACCCCCCATCACTGCAGGCCCCTGCAGTGACCTTGCTGGCCACTATGGGCGTCCAGCAGGCCCCCATAGTGCTCCCTTCTCTGTCAAACGGGTTTCTACCAGCTGCGAGCTTCAACAGGGCCCCACTGCCCCCTTCTATTCCTTACCTCCGCGGTCTTCCAAATGTAACCTTTTAGGCTACCCTCCCCTCACTGCAGGCATTCAGCAGGCCCCTGCAGTGACCTCCCTGGCCGCCATGGGTGTCCAGCACGACCCCATAGTGGTCTCTTCTCTGTGAGATGCTTTTCTTCTTTCAGCTTACCGGCAGTTTATTCAAACACTTTCAAAACCATTCCCATTTCTTTGAATATCAGTCAGGGCCGCAATACTGCATACTCTGGAGGCCTTCTGTTTCTACATGTTAACTACTCCCTAATCCACGTGCATGCATTTCATTGAATCCCTACTGCGTTCAATATGAGAAATTAATCTTTTATGTGGGACTTTGTCAAAAGCTTTCTTGAAATTTAAATAAACCATGTCATATGCTTTGCAATTTGTACGCAATGAGGATAAATCCTCGAGGCAGAGCTTTTATCTCCTACCTTCTCTTTATTTGATCCTTTCTGTCGATTCCCTCAATGATGTCATACTTATGGTTTGGTTCCTTTTTTTTCGCAAGGAACTCCGCCTGTGGGAGCTCCTACTAAAAGAAAGGAATGCAGTACTTTCTTTTACGACAACTGTCTCCTGCTGCACAAAGACATTCAGCCGTTCAAAGATGCAGCTCCCTCTCTTGGCTTTGGAGGATACTACAAGGGAAAATTGGTTTTCTGCTCCATGGCCCAACGAATTCAGCATTATTCCTATAACCGATCACTCCTCGTCATTGCGCAAAGTGTGTCCATTTGCTGTAGCCGCACTCCTTTTGGGGGTCTTCCTGGGCTCAAAATCCATTCTTCTCCACTCACAATTCACCTTCAGTCTAAATCTTTAACAAGATTGTTCATTCTCCCACCATATAATGAGAATATTCAGAAGGATTACCTGTTTATCTGTTACTCATCAGTTCATTTTCAGAGCTCAACACATTCTCGGCCACCTGAATATAATTGATTCTCTTTCTCGTTTCCAAACGCAGAGATTCAGAGCATTGGCTTCCGAAGACGACCTCCTGCAAACTCAGACACATTCATGTGAGCCACCTGCTGCATTCCCTGATTTCTGCAGGCTCAAGAAACCACTCTTCTCAGCATCAATCCCCGCTCACTGCAAATGTACCGGTCATCCTGGAATTGCTTTAAAATTTCACTTTGCATTCAACATTCCTTTTCATCATTTCCAGTGCCCGTAGTGTCATCCTGTTTTATGTCCCTTAAGAACAGAGCTATAAGATTTGAATTTCCGGCATCAAGTTTTTCTACAAACTCAACTCAATTTCAGTGTCCCAGCTCTACACTCTGCAACTCACAAATTTCACTAATCCTGAAAGGGCTTCAACTATCAGAATCTCTTTCTCCTCCTGCTTGCCTATCTATTGCCATCAACGTACTCTCTTGGTGCCTCTCATCTGCTCCAGCTACTCCTGCCTGTTTTAGATAAAACCTTACAGCTCTTTTTCTTGGCCTTCTTGGGTTCCCATAGGTGCTGGGAGTCTACATCGCTCTCAAATTCAACCCCCAGATTCACCCCTTAATCTCTGACCTAGCAATCCCCTCATCTGATACCCTTTCCTTCCTGCTCAAAAGAAGTAAAACGGACCAGGAAGATTAGAGAAAGCTTTTCAATTTTGTTTATAAATTAAACTCCCATGTCCCATCTCCATCTTTCTCAGGGCGCATCACCCTCAGGCCCGCTGTTTATTAACGAAAACTGAACAATCGTCACCCAACATTTGTTCTTCTTTCACCTGATTTATTTCCAGGTCCGGATTCGCAGCTGAGCAGTTTTCCGGTCCTTCCTTCAGAATCGTAGCAGCTTTTTCCCACTGAGTTCCAGACACTCTTATCAAACGGTTAGGTCGTTGATCCTCCAGTGCTTACCAAGTTTACATAACAAATATTATGGAGCCTAAAAATGCTTTTCCAGAAATGTGCTCTTAAGTGTTAGTAGCCTGCCTGGAGGAAGGGCAATTGAATCAGCCATGGATTCCCAGAGGTTTATTTCCCAAAAAATGGGTTTTGTTTTCCTCTCCTGCGTGCTGATGATCATTTGTTAAAGGTTGGCTAAACCTTCAAGTGGGCTATATTCAATTCTAATTGTGGCATTGAGACCGGCTTGTTCTTTTTGGGGGTCTCAGCCTCGTCCAGTTGGCCAGGCAGCGAACCCTCAAACCAAGTTAGGTTTGATGCCAAATGAATATGTATATACAGCATACTTTTCTGTTAAATCGCATACTCCGCATTCTCTACAATAAATATTTGTACTAAAACATTTTGTGATTTGGTGTTTGTCCCGAACTACTGAAATGAAATTTATAATTAAAGTTCGGGAGGAGGGTCGGACACCAATCTCCGCATCACCAAATTGAATCATTCAATTTACACATTAGCTAATTTAAATTGTTAGCACTATAAATACCCTCTTCACTTATCTCTCAGTTGCGTTTTGATTTCATCGTGACCCACCACCTCCCCATCTCCACCTTTCTTAACAACAGTTTTTATGTTTTATCAAATGGGGGTCTCAGCCTCGTCCAGTTGGCCAGGCAGCGAACCCTCAAACCAAGTTAGGTTTGATGCCAAATGAATGTGTATATACAGCATACTTTTCTGTTAAATCGCATACTCCGCATTCTCTACAATAAATATTTGTACTAAAACATTTTGTGATTGGTGTTTGTCCCGAACTACTGAAATATAATATATCTCCTTTATTTCTGCATTCCCGCGTTTCATGCTTTGTGAGAATATTTAGTACATACGAACAGAAAGGTACACTAACGCACAGCCCCATATGTGTTACACGACTGTAGAAAATTACATTTAAAACCAAAAACCGCAAAAATGACCGCCGCGGGGCTTCTAGTGTTAAATAAAACACAAGACCAAACAAGGTATTGTATTTATTGATTGCATTTATATTGCACTTTTTATAGCACTGTACAGTACATAGGAGAAAAAAGAAAAACCACAATACATTCGTATGGGCAGCAGTGTGGAGTAGTGGTCAGGGCTCTGTACTCTTGACCGGAGGGTCGTGGGTTCAAATCCCGGTGGGGACACTGCTGCTGTACCCTTGAGCAAGGTACTTTACCTAGATTGCTCCAGTAAAAACCCAACTGTATAAATGGTTAATTGTCTGTAAAAATAACGTGATATCTTGTAACAATTGTAAGTCGCCCTGGATAAGGGCGTCTGCTAAGAAATAAATAATAATAATAATAATAATAATAACAGCCTAAGGGCTAAGCATATAATTAACCATATTTGTATTACTGTAATGAAGTACTAATACTGTTAAACCTGTAAAGCACTAGCAAATGCTGCAAAACACAAAAGGTCAAAGGGCTTTCATGGCCACTCTCTGAACTTGAGTGGGGTGGAAAGCAGCTTGTACCTTGCAGAAACCAATCACTATTTAATATATATATGAAAACTTGTAGTTACGGCAATCTAAATATCTGTCTATACTACCCATGAAGCCACATAGAGACCATTTGCTTATCAAGTGTTTTCTTGTGCCAGGCTGAGTTCCACCGGGGATATTAGATGAATATGCCGGGTCTTGCTGACGACGGTTTGATTGTTTCATAGCATTTATGTATACTGATGCACAAAAGACACAACACTCGGGTCCAATGGATTTAATCAAATATTTTAAACACAGATACCAAACAAAATTACAGAAATTGAACAAAAATACAGATCAAAGAATCAAACGTTTTCAGTATGAAACATGATACACTGTCAAAATGAAAACATCACAAAGCTGTTGCCTGAAGGACTTCATCAGTGTATTGCCGAGCAGTAAGGTTGCCCTCAATCTGCACCAAAGGCATTCTTGTGTTAAAGGAGATTACTTCCCACATTATCACACTTCCACCGCCCCACTTGTTGGCTTGACCAACGCAACAGTCAGCATAATGCTCACCACGATGTCTCCACACAAGCTGTCTTCCGTCTGGTCTGTCAAGGGCAAAACGGTATTCATGGGTGAATAAAACATTCCACCACTCTCTCTGCTGCCACCTCCAATGTTCTCTGGCCCAGAAGCAGCTGACCTTAAAATTAAATTTTAAAAAAATCTGCAAATACTGGCTTTTTCATTTTGACAATTGTTCCAAATTTTATTATCTACCAAAACTAGTCAATAAATACTTTGCATCGACAAAAGCAACCAATTATGTACCTGCAACTGCCAAGCTGGCCAATCGCAACCTTTCAGCTCGACTGGAGCACCAGACACAGCATCTTTCAAGAACAACAAACCGAGACACGGACTGTTCAGTAATATTGCTCCATTCAGATATCTGGCATTGTTTAGATAAACTATAAGTAGCTCTGACAAGTTAAAAGGTTATGTTTTATTTTTTTTCTCTATAATTGTGTGTGTGTGATCCTTTTGAGAATGTCTGGAACTATTTTTCCTAAAACCTTTCTCGGCGGAAGGGTGCCTGACGAATCATTACAAGTTCAAGGTAAATGTAGGTTTCAATTATTATTATTTTTTTTAAATCTAAAGAAAACTGATTTTTTAATAGCGATAGTGCCATCCCTCTCGATGAAGGCTCTACCATGTGCTAGTTGACCTTGACTTTCATTTGCACCCTCGCCGATGGCTTGGGACACACAGCTCCAGTTACGGATAATAATGCATGTAACAGTGATACACACCCGTACCCGAAACTGTGGAAGATAGGAAGTACATTTTCCACATCAATGATATGGTGATGTGGGAAACTTACTTTCTAAACACCCTGTATATGACGTGATTGAAAATTTGCGACACAAGTTTTATGATATATGTATACCAAATAAAGATGCTGGCATTTGAGAGTTTGAAGGGCGTCTGCTTTGAAACTTATCACACAGAAAATAAGTTCTAAAGTGATGTGACTGCACAAGGACATTTTGCTACACTGTTATTATAAAGATGCAACTGTAAAAAAAAAATACAATTTATACTTGCGTAATGCTGCCATTGGATTTATTACAATGCTACAATTGTAAACAAATTATTATTTTGTTCTATTGAAATATATTTCAGTTTTTTCATAACAAGTGTGTATTTTTTAAAATAAAGCAAATTATTTTGAAAACTGTCAAATTGCTTATTTGAGGTCTAAAGAATGAAACATCTGCAAAAAAATGTCAATTTGACAGGGAAATTGCCAAAATACATGGGCAGCTGGGTGGTTAAATAACACAAGCATGATGCAATGATTATAGGAATGCAGAACGTTCTGCATACTGTTGGTTTAGTTAAATGTAGCCTACTGTATTTAATGTTATAAAACACACCAAGCTGTTGTACAGCAGACATGGCAAGTTCTGCAAAATATTTCTTTTATTGTATACCTTTTAAATGAATTGTTCTTGCATTTAGTTTAGAACAAAACTGGCAATAGGTCAAGTTTTCTTTGAGAAACCTAAAAATAACCCAGAACCCCATAATGCATGAAAAATTGAAGGAGTCATTACAGTATCAGATTATATTTGCTAAATTAAATAACAAGTTTCATTTTTACATTTAATATACACTGAATATTGATTGAATATACATTGACTATACAGAAGTGTGCAAATGTATTGGAGCACCCCATTGCTTCTGTTTTGTTGTGCATAGGAAATCAAACCACTGACTGAATCTTGGAAAATTGACAAAATAGGCAAAGTAACAATTGTCTAATTTAATTGACTTTAATAGGCCACACATGCAATTTAAAATAGTATGTGAAAGGGAACACACAGCCACAAATGGTAAACTACAGGAGACTTTTTAATACCGAATTATAGCACAAGGTGGTGTAACATTTTCACACGAGTGCCTATTGTTTCTATATCACTGATTCCTGAGCGGAAATTGAAATTCTCACAGCCAGAGGTTTTCATGTAGATAGGTATATAAAGGATATAAATTACATATCTTGAGGGGTTGTAATACATTTGCACACTACTGTACATTTCCCATTTTATCATGAGAACTGTTACCATGCACTTGCTGCTTATCACACGGTCATTTGTCACAGAATACAGTGCACGCATTTAAAGAGTTAATGGACTGAGAGAGACAATGTCATTTTAATTTACAACAGCAGCATATGTTTAAATAAGAAAGCTAAATCTTGGCTCGGTTCCTGTGTTTTTGCCTCTGAGAAACTCAGGCTCAGTCTTGAAAATGTCAGGATCGCCCACCTGTGCTCAGCTGCTGCAGCTGCTGCATGCTGCAGGCTTATATTATCTGAGTTTATATCGATCAAAGTGGATTTGGCAGCAAAATTACATTTCAAGGAGATCTGCTTTCCATTGACCTCCATTTGCTGCGAGAAGGGCAATTCTCTCAGTTATGAAGCTTAACCACAAAGTGTTTACTAGACACCGATCTGCAACTGGACGTGTGACAAACTCTTAGACTATGTTTTTAATATTCTCTCTGGCCATTTTAGGATACACAGTATAAACTGTATTTAGCTTTTAAATGTGTCAGCAGAAAGTGAACCGTTATTTGGGTACGTGTTGATACGCACAGTTCTTATGTTTCAAGTCTCAAATGGCTTTTTTTTCCATATACCCTAATTAGCTAGGCTTTGAATGCATTACCCAAGAAAACCAAAGTAGCCCAAAAATTAATCTGGATCAGTAAAACAATGCTGGAGCAGTTAACACAATACATCCCATTGGGAAACATTTAGCCACTATAGGGCGATATAGAAAGAAATACATTTGGCCTGTTCCATTACAGTACATTAAACACTTGGACAGTAATACACTATATTAATTATGCTCACATACTTGAAAGCAATGCTAAATATGGCAGCCAGATCTAGCTGGTAAATGCATGGTAAAGGTGACTGAAAGGTGAACTTTATCACCTTAAGTAGTCATAAGTGAATCACCACACACCCTCTCACAGGAGGTCAAAGGTCAAATGCACACTGCGAGAAAGCATTTTGTATGACTTTTGAACCCGTTATGTTATATTAGATGGACCAACTCATCTCACATGAAGTCACTGAGCTCCTTCTGCTTTCCCATATTTGTTGCAGAATAGTTGCACACACAGTGTAATGCTGGGCAGACTGGTTTGAGGTTTTTTTACACAGAGAATTGTGAGGGTCTGGAACCAATTCCCCAGTAATGTTGTTGAAGCTGACACCCTGGGATCCTTCAAGAAGCTGCTTGATGAGATTCTGGGATCAATAAGCTACTAACAACCAAACGAGCAAGATGGGCTGAATGGCCTCCTCTCGTTTGTAAACTTTCTTATGTTCTTATGTTCTTAATCCAGGCTAGAAGGCAATATAGAGAGTTCAGGCACAGATTGTGGGTACAGGCACAGAGCACATTTATTTAAGTAGTCAGTTGCTTCAGACCATACTTAACCTAGTTCCACAGTTCACAGTCAGGTACTTCTATTACTTACAACAGCTTAAATAGTTGTAGTGAGTCACGTTGTGGTTCTCAAACTGGGGGGGTGCACCCCTCAAAGGGGGCACAGAATGCCTCAGAGTAAGTCAAAGTTTGCTGTGCATTTGACTGGTGCCTTTTATTTAAGCTTGCAATTTATTGAAAGAAGTCTGTCGTCATCTGGTGTTGTAGTTTGTTTATTGGGTTACTACGTGGTGTGCGCATTAGTAAGTGTTGGACACAATCAGTAAACTAATTTGCAGTGCTAAGTTTGCTCTTATTATGATGGACTAGCAGCTGATTCATGTGATAGAAAAACAGAGGCATGTTTTTTACCGATATGTGGGGGGGGCATCAAGATCACAGACAAGAGGAAGGGGTGCGCGGTCCAAAAAGTTTGAGAACCACTGGGTCACATGACCACATACATTGAATACTTTCCAGGGGGATTTTCTAGTTTTATTTGCATTCCCCAGTTTTTGTGCAAAAGTATCGGTCTTGTTTAAGCATAGTGTGCAATGCAGTAGTTTACTCTGAAGACACTGGTGCAGCAAGTCACTGGCAGCTGGCACTTCTAGATATCTAGAACAGGGTTCGAATCCATGCAACGATATTATGCACGATGTGTCTGCAGATTGTAAAATTGGTACCAGATGAGATGAAATGAGATGCAGTAAGAATTACATATGTTTAATTCCAGCAGGATTAATACATATTTCCAGTATGCTTGTGTGAGTCATTTCCATGGAAACCATGTGTACACAATAAAACACACGGCGTGCTGGACAAGGAGGCAAAATGTCTGGATAAATTTTACTTTATGGTAAAGGAATACTGCAGCTACCAGTCTCTGCTCTAACCGAGGAGTTTAAGTGTGTCAAGGTCAGACTGGAAATGACATTAGTAGAGTCACGCGACAAATGCGTACGGGAGGCAGCACCTGTGTTGAAAACTGGAAGTGGGCGGCAAAGAAAGCTGTGGAAGATGCAAAGGCTGCCCTTCGAATTGGTGATATCATGGGGCAAGTTCAGCATGGAAGAGGGGGTCTTGGTCTCAGTTCAGCTCCTCCTACAAGGCAAAAGGTAGCCCCAGCTCAAAGGAGGAAGCTGGTAGTCAACGAGGTGCAAAAGCAGGAGGAGAGGATGAGGTGTATAAAGGCCATTTCCCAGGCCAAGCAGGGAGAATGGATGAGATGGGAGAGTGTGGAACAATGCAAGATTGGCAGAGCAGGATCAGTTTCCTCATCAGATCAACATATGATGTTCTTCCATCACCACAGAACCTAAACCTCTGGGAGGAGAGGATCCCTCATGTCCTTTGTGTTCATCACCTGCAACATTAAGGCACATTTTGACTGGATGTAAGGTGGCTCTTAGCCAAGGACGGTTCACTTGGCGCCATGACCAGGTGTTGTGATGTTTGGCCTTAGCATTGGAAGACATGGAAAATGCTGGCAGATGTTGGTCAACGGCTTATTTTTCCACCTGAGATTGCCACCACTAACCTTCAACCAGATATTGTCTTGTAGTCTGGATCAGCACTCCTTGTTCACCTGGTAGAGTTAACAGTGCCATGGGAGGATGCTGTAGATGAGGCGTATGAGAGGAAGAAACTGCGGTATGCTCAACTAGCTACTGAAGCGGAACAGCGAGGATGGAGTGTCCAGGTTTACCCAGTGGAGGTGGGTTGTTGAGGATCTGTGGCACACTCTACAACTCGGTTTCTCAGAGACGTCAGATTCAGTGGCCAAGAGTTGCGTCGCACAGTGAAGAACTTATCTGAAACAGCAGAGAGGAGCAGCAACTGGCTGTGGTTGAGACGGAAAGATTCTGGCTGGGGATCTCAAGCACAATAGAAAGAAAGAAACACTGATGTATGGGTAAGTAAGCTGGACTGAGTTGAGTGGGGGACGGAGGGTGGTGATGCTGGGACGCCAGCATCACCGTCGAGCCCCCTTGAGGTGTCGTGGGCTAGTCGACAAAACACTGAGGATGGAAGGTGCCCACTTGAAGACCCCAGAGATGTACCCTACTTAGCTCAATCCAGACGGTTGTCATGCTGGGGAGGCCGCACTGTGGTTGATCCCCGGAGCCAGCATCGCAGCTGTTGTGTGTGCTGATGCGCCAGGGAGGCAAAATAAGCTGATCCCTGGAGCCAGCATTACACTTCAGCCATTAACACCAGACAGAAGGATATCTACATTATCATATGGAAGGAAACGTAAATGGATGGAGACACATATGGATCACATTAGTTTACTGTAAAGCTACGTCTTAGTTGGTGCTTATCTTGGCGAGAGCCAAGTTCAAATCAGCATGAAGTTTTAACATCTACTCTCGTGTAATGGAAATCTTGTGAGTTGTCCTGCGTACCCATTATGACCCTTAGAAGTACCTCCAGGGGTACTGTGGCAAAGTGCCCCGCCTCTGTGTGCATTTGTGTGTTCTGTGTATGTGTGTATGCGTGCGTGTGTAAATGTTGGTGTATAGATTGGTACACGGGATATAAACGGGTCTGTGTTTCACGTGTATTTAAAAAGTGTAGATTTGTATTTAGGCACGAGGAGAGCACAAATCACTTCACATGCTGGTTAAATGTAATATGTGAGCACGGGGTTGCACAGAATTAATTCACGTGCTGGGATTCAAGTGAATAATTAATTAGTAATTGAATCCCAGCACAATAGTATATATAGACGCACATTTCTTGCACTCAGGGTTGGGTGTTCGGAAGAGGAGAACGGGTGAGAGAGAGAGAGGAGAGTTAAAATCATTAGAAGTAAAGATAAGTGTTTGTTCTCACCGTGTTTGTTTGTCTCCGTGCACCGTTTGTTAAGTGTCAGTCGTTTTGTCTGTCTGTTTATTTTGGCGTCAAGTGCCGTGTCCTGTTTTGTATTCCGTTTAAAACCTTTTTATTTGTTAATGAACGCTGAGTGCAGCCATTGCACTCAGCTCATCATCACCACCGTCTCTGTCTGTGTATTCCTGTCTGGTCTGACGCCACCCACTCTGGCCGTCTTTGTGACAGGTACACATACCACCGGTTGAAAACCTCTGAGTTAAAGGAATGTAGATATCTGTAATAGATTGTTGCTCAATGAATCTATATGATCTACACCACAATACTGTTGGGACACAAATTAAATGCACTATGCCAGAGGTTCTAAACCGGTGTGCCGGTGTCGTAGGAAATGACCAGAAAAAAAGTTGATCATGCAAGCGCAGTAAGGCAAAAATAGACAAAAGTAAGGCGGGGCTACAGTTTGATTAAAGGGGAGGTTCACTGCATGGCTTTTTATTTTTATCTGACCGTTTTATTTACTAGACTGTAAGTTGGTTCGTGTTCGTGCCACTGTCATTTCGTATGAACTTTAAAATGTGTGATCGACAGCTCTTTATACGGTAAAATGTTTTAAATCCCTGTCTTTTTATGTTTCTATAACATCGTTGTCAATCAGATGTAGTTTATGTGTGATCGCGGAGATTTATTTATATATTAAACTATTTTACACGTCAATGTTGTCAGTCTTTAATCAAAATTAAAATGTTTCAGTAATATAATCTGATGACATGCTGCATCCATCATAGCCGCACCATATGGGGTCCCAGCAGCTCGCCAAACGACACCAGCCACCTTCCCAGCGCGTGCACAGACCCCAGCGACTGTGCGGGGTCACAGCGACACGCTAAACGACACCAGCCACCTTCCCAGCGCGTGCACAGACCCCAGCGACTGTGCGGGGTCACAGCGACATGCTAAACGACACCAGCCACCTTCCCAGCGCGCACACAGACCCCAGCGACTGTGCGGGGTCACAGCGACACGCTAAACGACACCAGCCACCTTCCCAGCGCACGCACACAGACCCCAGCGACTGTGCGGGGTCACAGCGACATGCTAAACGACACCAGCCACCTTCCCAGCGCGCGCACAGACCCCAGCGACTGTGCGGGGTCACAGCGACATGCTAAACGACACCAGCCACCTTCCCAGCGCGCGCACAGACCCCAGCGACTGTGCGGGGTCACAGCGACATGCTAAACGACACCAGCCACCTTCCCAGCACGCGCACAGACCCCAGCGACTGTGCGGGGTCACAGCGACACGCTAAACGACACCAGCCACATTCCCAGCGCGCGCACAGACCCCAGCGACTGTGCGGGGTCACAGCGACATGCTAAACGACACCAGCCACCTTCCCAGCGCGCGCACAGACCCCAGCGACTGTGCGGGGTCACAGCGACACGCTAAACGACACCAGCCACCTTCCCAGCGCGCGCACAGACCCCGGCGACTGTGCGGGGTCACAGCGACACGCTAAACGACACCAGCCACCTTCCCAGCGCGCGCACAGACCCCAGCGACTGTGCGGGGTCACAGCGACATGCTAAACGACACCAGCCACCTTCCCAGCACGCGCACAGACCCCAGCGACTGTGCGGGGTCACAGCGACATGCTAAACGACACCAGCCACCTTCCCAGCACGCACACAGACCCCAGCGACTGTGCGGGGTCACAGCGACATGCTAAACGACACCAGCCACCTTCCCAGCGCACGCACAGACCCCAGCGACTGTGCGGGGTCACAGCGACATGCTAAACATAACAGAGGCAGAAGTGTTAAAGGGACTAGGAGCTCTTAAAATAAACAAATCCCCTGGGCCAGATGAGATCCTCCCAATAGTACTCAAAGAAATGAAAGAAGTTGCTTGCGATTGTAAGTCGCCCTGGATAAGGGCGTCTGCTAAGAAATAAATAATAATAATAATAATAATAAGTTATTTACAAACCGCTAACCAAGATCATGCAACAGTCTCTTGACACAGGGGTTGTACCAACAGACTGGAAAATAGCAAATGTAATACCAATCCACAAAAAGGGAGACAAAACCGAACCAGGTAACTACAGACCAATAAGCCTGACTTCTATTGTATGTAAACTTATGGAAACTATAATAAGATCCAAAATGGAAAATTACTTATATGGTAACAATATCCTGGGAGACAGCCAGCATGGTTTTAGGAAAGGGAGATCATGTCTAACTAACCTACTTGACTTTTTTGAGGATGCAACATTGAAAATGGATAACTGCAAAGCATACAACATGGTTTATTTAGATTTCCAGAAAGCTTTTGACAAAGTCCCGCATAAAAGATTAATTCTCAAAATGAACGCAGTAGGGATTCAAGGAAATGCATGCACATGGATTAGGGAGTGGTTAACACAGAAAGTACTGATTAGAGGAGAAACCTCAAAATGGAGTGAGGTAACCAGTGGTGTACCACAGGGATCAGTATTAGGTCCTCTGCTATTCCTAATCTACATTAATGATTTAGACTCTGATATAGTAAGCAAACTCGTTAAATTTGCAGACGACACAAAAATAGGAGGAGTGGCAGACACTGTTGAAGCAGCAAAGGTCATTCAAAATGATCTAGACAGCATTCAAAAATGGGCAGACGAAATTTAATAGAGAAAAGTGTAAAGTATTGCATGCGGGCAATAAAAATGTGCATTATAAATATCATATGGGAGATAGTGAAATTGAAGAAGGGAACTATGAAAAAGACCTAGGAGTTTATGTTGACTCAGAAATGTCTTCATCTAGACAATGTGGGGAAGCTATAAAAAAGGCTAACAAGATGCTTGGATATATTGTGAGAAGTGTTGAATTTAAATCAAGGGAAGTAATGTTAAAACTCTACAAATGCATTAGTAAGACCTCACCTAGAATATTGTGTTCAGTTCTGGTCACCTCGTTACAAAAAGGATATTGCTGCTCTAGAAAGAGTGCAAAGAAGAGCAACCAGAATTATCCCAGGTTTAAAAGGCATGTCGTATGCAGACAGGCTAAAAGAATTGAATCTGTTCAGTCTTGAACAAAGAAGACTACGCGGCGATCTGATTCAAACATTCAAAATCCTGAAAGGTATAGACAATGTCAACCCGGGGGACTTCTTTGACTTGAAAAAAGAAAAAAGGACCAGGGGTCATAAATGGAGATTAGATAAAGGGGCATTCAGAACAGAAAATAGGAGGCACTTTTTTACACAGAGAATTGTGAGGGTCTGGAACCAACTCCCCAGTAATGTTGTTGAAGCTGACACCCTGGGATCCTTCAAGAAGCTGCTTGATGAGATTCTGGGATCAATAAGCTACTAACAACCAAACGAGCAAGATGGGCTGAATGGCCTCCTCTCGTTTGTAAACTTTCTTATGTTCTTATGTTCTTATGTTCTAAACGACACCAGCCACCTTCCCAGCGCGCGCACAGACCCCAGCGACTGTGCGGGGTTACAGCGACATGCTAAACGACACCAGCCACCTTCCCAGCGCGCGCACGAGCCCCAGCGATCCCGTGCGGGGTCCCAGCAGCTCGCCAAACAATACCCACTGCGTGCACGGACCCCAGCAGCTCGCGAAACGACACCAGCCACTGTAGGGGCCGTTTTGGACAAAAGTCTGTCCAATATGGTGAGTGATGGGTCACGTTTCTGCGCGCAGGGAATCACGGTTTCTGTGCGCCGGGCATCAGCAGGCTATGCTGCTAGAGGGGATGGGGTTACTTTTGTCGTCAAACAAACGTATTTTGCCAGAGGAGGCAATAAAAAAACAAAGGAGAGGGGAGGGGTTACTTTTGTCCCTGCATTAGGGATGGGCGATACCACTGATTTTCTTTTCGATCCGATACCAAGTAATACCAAGGCTAGTATCCCAATACCAATACCGATACCGATACTTTTAAAAGTCTTCTATGTACATAAAAAGGGGAAATCTTTGTGATTTCTAAGGTGAAAATTGGTAAATGCAGTGTCACAAGGCTGGCTGAGTGGTGACACGTCAGACCCGGAAGAAACAGACAGACAGAGACAGCGAGGTTGGTGAAGCTGAGCACTTGGTTGTGCTCAGCATTTAATAAACAAAACAAGAGAACACAAAAACAGGACACGGCACTCTACGCCAAAATAAATAGACAAACAAAACGCACTAACATTAACAAACGGTGGATGCACAGACAAACAAACAAACACGGTGAGTGAAAACACTATTTTATTACTCTTTTCGTTTAACTCCTCTCCACACCCGTTCTCCACTCACCGAACACCCAACCCCGAGTGAGTAAAACATGCATCTATATATACTGTTGTGCCGGGATTCAATTACTAATTAATTATTCACGTGAATCCCAGCACGTGAATGAATTCTGTGCAACCCCGTGCTCACATATTATATACTTTAAATGCACGTGAAGTGATGTGCAATCCCGTGCCTAAATACAATTATACATTTTAAATAACTCGTGCTGCACACACCCATTTATATCCCGTGCAGCCATATCTATACACCAACATTAACACAGCACATGTAACATACAACACAGAAATGCACACAGGGGCGGAGCACATTGCCACATATATCCCCCCTTGTGCACAGCACACATGGCCTCAACGGCCACCTCCCCCCTTAAAAGCCTAAAAGTCCAGCACAAAGTCCTGGGCCAGAACCGGAGGCTTCAAGGGGCCCACAGGTCATAAGGCTGTCAGCAGCAATGCTGACAGTGGGGTGGCATACTCCTGCCATTCTTCTGCTGCTGGTGGCAATTCCGGCAGCTTCCCAGCTGACAGCGGAAATGCTGTCAGCAGAGACATTAATAGTCCCCAGTCTGGCCCCTCCAGCTGGGGTAGTCCTGGCAGCGGAAAGGCTGCTTGGGGGGTGGTCTCCTGACCCGTGGGGCTCAGGCCACAGAACTTTCTGCAGCGCAAGTGCTGCAGTGGGAGCAGGTCTCCTGACCTCCCCCACGATCTCCGGCAGCGAAACTGCTGCTGGGGTTGGGGTCTCCAGACCCCCTCCCCCTTCTTCGTGGCCGGAAGCTCCCCTTGGTGGGGTTCCGGCCACAGTACTTCCTGCTGCGATGCGGAGCAACAGGCAGCCCCAGGCGATGCGGAGCCACAGGCAGCCCCAGGCGATGCAGAGCCACAGGCAGCCCCAGGCGATGCAGAGCCACCGGCAGCCCCAGGCGATGCAGAGCCACATGCAGCCCCAGGCGATGCAGAGCCACAGGCAGCCCCAGGCGATGCAAGGCAAGCATCCTTGGGCGGTGCGAGGCAGGCATCCTTGGGCGGTGCGAGGCTGGCATCCTTGGGCAGTGCGAGGCTGGCATCCTTGGGCGAAGCGAGGCTGGCATCCTTGGGCGGTGCGAGGCTGGCATCCTTGGGCGGTGCGAGGCTGGCATCCTTGGGCGGTGCGAGGCTGGCATCCTTGGGCGGTGCGAGGCAGGCATCCTTGGGCAGTGCGAGGCTGGCATCCTTGGGCGGTGCGAGGCAGGCATCCTTGGGCGGTGCGAGGCTGGCATCCTTGGGCGGTGCGAGGCTGGCATCCTTGGGCAGTGCAAGGCTGGCATCCTTGGGCAGTGCGAGGCTGGCATCCTTGGGCGAAGCGAGGCTGGCATCCTTGGGCGGTGCGAGGCTGGCATCCTTGGGCGGTGCGGCTTGGGATTTTATAGCGTGGATCAAGGGTCTTGACAAATGCATTAAGACCCCTATCCTCAACAATTGAGATTGGGGGGCTCCCGAGTGGCGCATCCAGTAAAGGCGCTCCTCGCAGGATGTGCCCTATAGCCTGGAGATCGCTGGTTCGAATCCAGGCTATGTCACAGCTGACCGTGACCGAGAGTTCCTAGGGGGCGGCGCACAATTGGCTGAGCGCTGCCCGGGTAGGGAGGGCTTAGGTCGGCAGGGGAATCCACGGCTCACCGTGCATCAGCGACCCCTGTGGCCGATAGGGCGCCTGTGGCTCTGCAGCGGAGCCGCCAGATCTGTGTTGTCCTCCGGCACTATAGGTCTGGTAGCATTGCTGTGGATCTGCAGTGCGAAAAATGACGGCTTGGAAGGAGCACGTTTCGGAGGACGCGTGTTCCAGCCTCCGTTTCCTGAGTCGGCGGGGGGGTTACAGATAATAATTGGGCATGCTAAATTGGGGTGAAAACCGGGGTAAAAATAATTGGCGACAACTAAATTTAAAAAAAAAAAACAAAAAAAAAAAAACAATTGAGATTGGCTGGAGGTCCCTCACAATCATCTCTCCCAGGCTTCTTGTAACCTCTGCAGCTCTTTGGGAGTCATCTATGAAAAATAAAAATACTTATGTCCTACAAGCTACACTACATGCAGTTATGTCTTTATACAGTATGGGCAGTATATGGGAGTAACTCTCATTCAGCCTAAAATAGTTAGACTAAGTAGCTACAGGCAATTACTTAACATTTAAAGTGTCTAATTTAATTAATGTATGAAGAGTTTCATTCCAAAATGCATTATCCACCATTTGACAAAAGTGACACCTTTGTGATAAAATGATGGCTGGCATAAGAGTTATATTCACCAGATCATTCCTGAAGGTATTAGCAACCTGAGATCTTTACTTACATTTTATAAGATATAATCTATGTTTTAGAAATCATGAGCAATGCATATCAGTTTTTCCACAAAATTGATATCATGCATTCAGATATTGTTTGAAAATGTGTCCAATCTAGCAGCCTATTGAGTGCGTTTACATGCACAACAAAACACCGACTGGAAAAAATCAGGTTATGGCAATAATTCGACTGAAGTGTTTACATGCTCAGCGATACCGCGATTACACAAAAAACCTTGTTTACATGGGATCGGTGAAATAGTGGGGTTTCTCTTTATAAAGGACCTGGCGCCGGTTACGTAGTCAGACATGAACGCATTTAAAAAACAGATAGAAATCTGACAAAGCTGATAACATGCCCAGATTAATCAAAGTGTTGGGCAGAAAGCTTGGTGTGTTACTGCTATTAAGACCCCGATTAAAGATATCAGATAAAGGTGTTTACATTACTTTTTACATAGCCGGATATTAACCTTAGTCAGGGTATCGGAGTATTAGTGAATATGTACATGCACCCACTGTAATATTATGCTCCTCAAGAAATAAAAAGTATTAACTGATTTCTGTTCAAATGATTAAAATAACCTAATATTATCACTGGATAATGCCTGCCTCTCTGAAAGGCTTCTGTCAGAGAACTCTGCCTCACTCTGTCACTAGACGTGGCGGTATTTGTCTGTGTTCTCTCCCCCTCCTCTAATCGCCTCCGCTGCAACTCGTCATGCTCTCGTGTGTGACTGATTTTTATGTGTTTTAGAAGGTTTGTGCCAGGTATTGCCACAATATCTTACACACTTTTGACATATGTCACATTTTGCTTCATTGCTGTTTATTGGAGTGAAATGACTCCAAACGATGCTTCGTTTTCTTTCGGCCATGAAAGCAGAGCAGCACTGTTAACCGTGTTCACTCTCGTTTATGTGACTGACTGTCTGTGACTGAGTGACTGCGTGTGTCTCGGCGTGCCTGTGTATAGGCTATATGAGGAGCGGAGGGAGAGGGCGGAAGGAGAAGTAGTTCCTATCCTAAACAACAATGTGCTACATTTCATTTTATTTTATTTTCACTTTTCAATATCTGATACTCATTTAGTTTCATAAAAAAAAAAAAAAAAAAAAATCACTGGCTAAAGAAAGCACCTGGTATCGATATTGTTATGTGAGGATCGATTCTCAAAAATGAAACGTCAGGATCGGAAGTATCGATACTTTGGATCGATCCGCCCATCCCTACCCTGCATTCAATATGCAAAGGAACTTTATCAGAGCCAGTGCAGTTCCAGGGATTTTAAATAGAAGGGACAGGTATTATTTCTGAAAACATATAATATGCAATTCATTTCTTAGGTTATGCTGCTAAGGACTATTTTAATTTGATTCAGAAATACGTACCTCCAACTCATGATTAATACTTCTACTCTAGTGAAAGTCTGCTCATTAGTATATGCAATAAATAAATAAAATAAAATAAATAAATAAATAAACGATATAAAAGAACCGATTTAACATCCCGTATTACACAGAATACTGTACAAATGCAATGTTTTGGACACAGTAGTAATAAAGTAATTAATACCCATTATCTTTGCTTTGTAGTCGCCCTGGGTAAGGGCATCTTCTATACTGAATAATAAGAACAAATGTAGCCCTATTATTCTTTCTTTTATTTGTATTTATTATTTCCGAGCTGTATTTGTATTTTAGTAGCTGTATTTACATATTACAAACGGAAGGTAGGATTACAATGGCACCAACAATTGTAAAGCTTTTAGTAAGTTAATTTCTAATAATGAGGCCTACTGTTCAATTTAATTCAACTGCTAACTGCAACCCCCCCCCCCCCCCCCCCCCAAAAAAAAGGGCTCCATGAAAGCAAATATTTTGGGTATTAGTTACATTATGTTAAAAATATTGAGTTTGCATTATTATTATTATTATTATTATTATTATTATTATTATTATTATTATTATTATTATTATTATTATTATTATATTTCTTTGCAGACACCCTTATCCAGGGCGACTTACAATTATCATATTATTTTTGCATACAATTACCCAGTACTACTGCAGTGAATTATACAATATTTATCTTTTGGTTGTATAATACAGTAAATATGACTATTATAATACAACTATTTATATGTATACATATTGAAATGTGGAACTAAATGTATGTGGTTTATGGGCCTATTTGGAGGGGGGGGGGGGGATATAGGATTGTGATGGGGTGCCAGCTCGCCCCTATAAATATGTGTTTGTTGTTATTGTTGTTGTTTTTACTGTTTTCATTATGGTTTTTGTGATTCTTGGTTTGTTTTGGATTGGCAGGGAGGGGGTTAAATTCCTCCCTGCAAAATAAATGTGAGAATGTGGCTGGAGCCTTAAGTGTTTAATTGTTAATTATTAGTTAATTGGGCTCCAGCCACAGACTATAAAAGGGCAGCTGAAACCCTTTGTTAGAGAGAGGAGTTTTTGGGTGAGTTTTGTTTGTTGGTGTGCTGTGCTGTTTAATTTTGGAAAAAGAAACTGTAGTGAAGGCTAATGCCCAGCCTACATTTCTGTATTTTGTTTGAACCTTTTTGTTGGCCCTTGTGCCTGTTTATTTGATTATTTTTGTTTAATAAAGATCATTATTTTGCCCCTTCCACTGTCTCTGAGCCTCAAACCGCTGTCATCCTGCCACAAGGATATATTAATAGTAAGTGAATATGAGGCAAATGTAACCGGATCTGCATTTCCTGCAATGCAACAAATTAAAAAATCTGCTCATGGAAGTAATTCATGGGCATTATCATATCATTGTAGTTTGTACAACTGCATGTCAGTTTGCTTTAGGAACAGACGACAAACTTCTGGCAAAGTTGCCATTAAGTGGTATATGTTAAATCTACTGGGTTGATGGGTTGAAGTTTTGCTTTTAAGGTTGAAAATTCATATATATATATATATATATATATATACAGCTCTGGAAAAAATTAAGAGACCACTGCAAAATTATCAGTTTCTCTGGTTTTACTATTTATAGGTATGTGTTTGGGTAAAATGAACATTTTTGTTTTATTCTATAAACTACTGACAACATTTCTCCCAAATTCCAAATAAAAATATTGTGATTTAGAGCATTTATTTGCAGAAAATGACAACTGGTCAAAATAACAAAAAAGATGCAGTGTTGTCAGACCTCGAATAATGCAAAGAAAATAAGTTCATATTCATTTTTAAACAACACAATACTAAGTTTTAACTTAGGAAGAGTTCAGAAATCAATATTTGGTGGAATAACCCTGATTTTCAAGCACAGCTTTCATGCGTCTTGGCATGCTCTCCACCAGTCTTTCATATTGATGTTGGGTGACTTTATGCCACTCCTGGCGCAAAGGTATCAGTCAATGACTGTTTCTATTTATTCGAATGTATATAGAAATTGCAGTTGTTAATTTAAAGATTGTAGTCATTCATTCACAGTCTTACTGTATTGATTTTTAAAAGCAACTAATAGATTTGACTGATTCCAGTCCACCAATGAACAGCCTGAATGTAACAATTCTTCAGGTCATTGAGGATGCTCCTTCAGAACTCATAGATGCTCCGTATTCGACAGCAGATTCAGATGGGCCTCTTATCATAACAGAAGAAGAAAATGCCACAGTTTCCAGGGTTGTTGATTGTCCAAGGTAAGAAATCACACCTATAGTAATGTGCTTACACTTTATTTGATCCAGTTGTGTATTATGTCCCAGTTGTACGATAAAGTACTAGTTTTTTTTTTTATTTTTACAAATATTAAGACTTTAGCTATTAGTATATCACAACAGGTCATAGCCTTACATGAATAGCAACAGATTTGCAGGTCATGCTGTGAAATCGGTGCTACAATACCTGGACTCCTATCAAATCTATTTTCCAGTGAATGGCAGTATGCTGCTTTATTTGTTGATGAAGAGCTCAGCGAAAGCTTTGAAGATCCAATACCCTTTTCCACTGGTAGTGAAACATCCCGCCATGAACGGTAAAGTTGCATTTGTGTTTCATACTTCCCTCCTTATAATCAGTGCCCTGTGTTTTTCGCTACTTGTTTTTTTAAACCGTGTTTCAGTTGATTAAAGTAACGCAATGGGGTGAGTGTTAATAATTGCTTAAGTGGTAGTTTCATGAGGACACTGTATCGGCATCTTGAGGTGCAGGTTGCAAAAAAACGCAGGGCCCTACTTGTAATACATTACAATTTAAACTGTTAAAAGGGGAACCATTGTAGCTTTTATCTGTAAACCATTTAAAATTAAAAACAACTTTTTGTTATCTTTCCTTTTATAGGCATTTAGATTGATGCATAGGTATATATTCCTGTGAGTTAATGTAGTTTTATTAGTCAGATATTTCTTTGATTTTTACATTTACAGTATCACAGTCAAGTGTTCTGACAAGATATTTGATACAATAATATCTGCTAAAAAATAAATAATTATTTTCTTTTAATATTTCTTATTCTTTCACCAGAGACATTGGGGATATTCTCTGTGAGCTGGCCTCCCAGATTGATACAGAAAATGTTTCCCTGTTTAATATCAGCCGGAATCACCTATGGGAAGGTGCGAAATGAGGCTTTAAAAAAAAAACTTTCTTACCTTGCAAAAGAGTTTGGGTGAAATTTATGGACGATATAGGAGTGAGCGAAGGAGCCGTCGACCTCGGAGGGCCAAGGAGAGTTTTTTTAACCATGCTAATGGAGTCCTTGCACCAAGGAGGCCTCTTTGTGGGACCAGACCATGCCAAGTTCCTAAACTACATTAGTGGATGTAATGAATCCATGCTTTTTTAATTCTTTATCATTAAGTTTTCAGTCTGTCTAAATCTAACATTCTTTATTTCAGTGATGGTCTCAGATGACAATTTTTATGCGGGTATGACTATTGCAACATCACTGGTTCATGGAGGACCTGGCCCACAGTTCTTATCACCAGTACTTTTGGAGGCGCTTTCAAGTACACCCGAGTCCACATTTGTGGCAGTGCAAGATATCCCTGATATGGACATAAGGAACTATCTGGAGAAGGTAAATATTTGCCAATTGTGTTTGCAAAAGTAATCTACCATCATATTTACAGCTTTTTCTAATCTGATTCATCAGTGTATCTATTGATTAGAACAATTATTCACCTTATATTGCACAGGTATGGAGTGAGATTACTGTAAAATAGTATGAACTTGTATTTACCATTATGATAAAAAAAATACGACCACAAATAAAAAAAAAAAACAGGAGTGCGAGTAAAAAGAAAAAGCTACGTTTTGGATGGAGATGATACGCTCGGAAGTCCTAATCAATTGTTCCCACCATTAACAATCTGTGCCTGTGACTTCTGTGATGTATTTTTGACAGTGATATCACACTCCATCCAACTCGTAGCTTTTTTGATTCATAGTCATATTTTTTTTATTCATGCTTGTAAATAGTACAAAATATTTGACAGTAATCTCACTCCATAACCGATTGCCTGGAAATGAATATAAGTAGTCTTTTCTTTGAAAATGTAATATGAAAGATTTATAAAGACAAATTGCATTTTTATTTTGTACAGCTTCTAACTTACCAGGATGAACATTCAAACACTGCAGACTTATTTGAACCAATCCAAACTCTGATGCAGCTGGCTGGAACACACAAAGTTATCCTTGCTGATGATTATCGCAAGATTGCTGAAGAAACTGCACATTGGTACATTTTTGGAAGAACACGGGCAGCATTTGAGAGGTACACTCATTCTGCTCAGCCCTGCCCTGTCCTGCTCGGCCATCCCCAGCCATGTGCACTTGGCCCCCTACGTGGCTCTGTTCTGCCCTGTGCTGCCCCGCTCTGCTCGGCCATGCCCTGCGTTTGGCCCTGCTTTTAATTCTTATTAAACAATGCAAAGCTGCAATGTAGATTTTATGTTTGTTGGTTAACTTTGCTTTGTGTTATAAATGAAAGGTAATTGGTTTTTAATTAATGTTTAATTCATTTTGAGGTTTATTTTTCATTTTTAAAAGGGCTGTAGTGGGGTCATTAAAAACAATGTGCTTGTTCAGGCTCGGTTTATGGTTGGGCTCTTTGTTCTCTGGCACTGTACGATATCCATATTACCCACAGACTTCACTCCAGTGGTCTGCTCTTTTTATCTTGTGATTTTGTACGAAATGATTGTTTTAGTAATTGTTATTTTTAACACACGGTAAGGCAACTGTGGAAGACACCATTCTGAATATTAAATACCTCCCTCGTGGTGTCATTTGCATACATTTCAATGGCATTTGTCCCCGGTATATAGTCCATGTGTTAAGCAGATAGAGCATGGAAAGCAGATAGCACATGGAAAGCTGAATCAGGCCCTATGTTTTTAATTCTTAAAATGTCCATTCTTTTTCAGATTAAAGGAAGGGTTGAAAACTCTAAGTGTACTGGATGCTATGACCAAGTATCCCAATGCATTCAAGCATGTCATGTGCTACACAGAAGACACCCTCACAGCCAAGACATTTGATAATATCTTCCGCCATGTTCTACACCCTGGAAAGACTTTATACAAGAACTACAAGGTGACTGTACTACTGTTGTTCACTAGAAAAAAATACATACTTCTTTGTAGTTAGGTTACTTTTCTAACTTGTTTAGGGGATTCATCTTTCACTCAGCTGGGCACACTGTCTTTGGAAGTATTTTGGTTATGTTGATGTTGGCCACACAAACACAGTAAGTAACAAGCTTGCTTTATTTATTTATTTATTTATTTATTTATTTATTCATTTCCTTAATTTCAGACGAGCCATCAGATGTCACTGCTATTCTTTATTACTGGCTGCAAGACCGTACCACCACTGGGATTCAGACCAGAACCCACTGTAGATTTTTTACATGATGCTGAGGACAATGGAGAGAAATCAAGATTTCCAAAGACAAATACATGCAACTGTACATGTAGTTTATGAAGAATTCACTGAAGTCATGAGATATGCTGTTCTAAATTGTCAGGGCTTTGGCTTTGCATAGTCAACTACTGATCTTCTGGTGTGATGGATGGTAGGGATGCTCCAGATGAACCAAAGAAAGGAAAAATCCAAAAAATAAAACAAAAAAACAAAAATACAGTATACTTGGGATTTCTTGTTTTTCCTGGTCCTGGGGAGATCCGTGTGTTCTGTTTTAATTGCACCCTTCATTTAACAAATACTTCACCTAATCTGAGCTTTTTCTTTTCTTTGGAGCTCTTAAAGTTAATTTGAAGTTACAGGTATAGAGAAGAATTGTGAAAGACTGCTTTAACCAATTCATCTTTCAAACAACAAACACTAAATGGGCAAGTGATCTGATCATTTATTATTTCCATGGCAAATGCAAATTTATTTGTATTAAATATTATTAGTATTAAATATATTTGACTCAGGACTACTTTTTATTATTAGTCATAACACAAAATTCAATGTTTAATAATGGTTTTGAAAAAAGACTGACAAGCAGGGGTGTGCTCTTAATTCCTTAAGTGGGCCAATTATGTATTTATTTATTTATTTATATTTATATAGCGCTTTTATCAAAGTGCTTTACAAAGTTTAACAGTACAGTATAGGATAAATGAAAATTGTATTAAACAAAGGAAACTGACAAATATGTAAATAAATGAATGCTGGGAAGGGCAGGAGAGGACAATAGTCAAACAAAAAGACAACAACAAATCTAATTGGAAAGATGGTATGAAGAGGGGGAGGAAGGATTCGGAGGTGAATTAGGGTAGGCCACAGAAAACAGGTGGGTTTGAGGGAGGAACGGAATGTCATTGGGGTGGAGACTGCATAATATTAAGGGGGAGCCTGTTCCAGTAAAAGGGGGGGGGGGGCGGCAAGAAGAGAAAAGAAGGAAACCACAGTAGTACATGAACAGAGGTAAGATAAATCCAAGATAAAGGTGTACCAAAATAGCAAGATTAGACAGAGTGGTAGAGAGGACAGAATGACCCACGATGTTGAAGGCTGGTGAAAAATCAAGAAAAATAAGACTAGAGGAAAGGTTTGCATGTGCAGCATTAGCAGATGGTTGTAAGGTAGAGGAGAGAGACGTGGCAGAGATGGAGTTGAAGATAACAGAAAGGAATTGTTACTGGAAAAGGAAGAAGAAAGAGGACAAACAGAGGAGGTTTGCTAGGAACTATGAGGATTGAAGTTTTTGACCTGGACAGGCTACTAACCCAACTTAAAAGGGACAGGGGGATGAGTCTATCCACCCACATATGTAGCATTGTGAGTGATACAACAACACAGTTTTTGCAATTAATTGAGTTGGAACGTAATTATTTGTATATGTAACAGGGCGAGGTGCCCTGTACATTGTTTTGTTTATTTATTTTTAGAACGGGGTCCCCCTCCGCCCCTGTGTTATTTTGTATTATTATTAGTGTTATGATTTAGTAATGTTATGTATTTTAAATGATGGCGAGCGCCACAGGGTTTGTTATTGTTTTGTTTTGTTAGTGACGGCGTAGCCAAATGTTTTTGTTTAGTAGCGTGGATGGGAAGCCCCATTTAAAAACTCGTGCAGAAGGTGGCCATCTCCCAAATTAATTAGGTGATTTAATTTGTTGCTAATCGGGAGATGGTCACCTGTTATAAAAGCCTGCAGCTCTCGGCACTCGGTGTGGAGAGCGAGCAGAGTAATACGCCACCTTAAACTGCAGTACTTCCCCCGTGTCAGTTTTCCTTCCTGCTTCTGTCCTGACGTCAGACTACTCGTCCAGCCTGTCACAGTATACAACACTATCTAACATTGTTTATCACATAATCCAAAACAAATAAATAATGATTAATACCACTATTGTCATCATCTGATAATGGATCACAAAGAGATAGAAGCTCCCTGTGGTTTTCAGCGCTCATTTGTACTGTATTATGTGGAACATGAATGTATGTGTCTGCCTCATTTGCAGTAATTGGGCCTGCATGATCAATTCCATAATTATCTATGCCACTCAGATCTTGTGAATTTACTGTAGTAAGATCTGAAGGTATTCCAGAATGCCATAATGCTAAGGGAGACATTGCCTGAACAGTGCTAAATCGATGGTAATTCCACTGGCGAGTGAATTCTTGCACAGAATTTCCTATTCTTGGAATGTAAACAAACTGTAATGCACATAAATCAGCTTCATTTGTAGAATCTAAGATTCCAATGTTTTCCATGTACATAAACAATTGCACTGTGTAACACAATTTTTGTTCCTGGGTAGTAAGTGTTATTTCCTAATTGCTTATGCCTCAAAAGTATAGAAAATGGCTATTATTCCCCACAAACTTTGCTTTTGTGACCAGGACAGTGATATTTTGAAATTTACCTATTTCCAATGAGAAAACAGGCGAATTTGTGTCTTTTCGTTCACATAAAGTCAGAAAAAAACAACATATGAATCCAAATTAACATGTATTTATACTAAAGTAATACAAAAATGACTACAAAAGATTTAGAAGTGAGTAGTTTTTCGAGATTTACAATTATACTGTAAATCACTTTCACGAATCAGCCCCCAAATGTAGTCTCCCATCATGTTCTCGTTATACTGTCCTTGGTAGCGGCGTTCAAAGTCCAGTATATCCTGGTGGAAGCGCTCGCCTTGCTCCTCTGAGTACGCTCCCATGTTCCCCTTGAATTTATCAAGATGAGCATCAAGGATATGGACTTTGAGGGACATCTTACAGCCCATTGTGCCGTAGTTCTTCACCAGAGTCTCAACCAGCTCCACATAGTTTTCGGCCTTGTGATTGCCCAGGAAGCCCCGAACCACTGCGACAAAGCTGTTCCAAGCCGCTTTCTCCTTACTAGTGAGCTTCTTGGGGAATTCATTGCACTCCAGGATCTTCTTTATCTGTGGTCTGACGAAGACACCGGCTTTGACCTTTGCCTCAGACAGTTTAGGGAAGAAGTCTTGAAGGTACTTGAAGGCTGCCTACTCCTTATATAGAGCTCTGACAAATTGTTTCATAAGGCCCAATTTGATGTGCAGTGGTGGCATCAGCACCTTCCGGGGGTCCACCAGTGGCTCCCACTTGACGTTGTTCCTCCCCACAGAGAATTCGGTCCGCTGTGGCCAGTCCCGCCTGTGGTAGTGCGCCTTGGTGTCCCTGCTGTCCCAAAGGCAAAGATAGTAGGGAAACTTGGTAAAACCGCCTTGGAGACCCATCAGGAATGCCACCATTTTGAAGTCTCCTATGACCTCCCAGCTGTACTCATCATACTTCAAGGCGTCCAGCAAGGTCTTGATGCTGTTGTAATCCTCTTTGAGGTGCACCGAGTGAGCCAGGGGAAGAGACGGGTACTTGTTACCATTATGGAACAGCACGGCTTTGAGGCTCCTGGATGAGCTGTCAATGAAGAGGCGCCACTCATTCTGGTTACAGGCGATTCCGATTGCCTCGAACAGACTGGTCACATTGTGGCAGAAGCAGAGCCCATCTTGACGGGTGAAGAAGCTGGAAAAAGGTTGGTGACGCTTCCTCTGATCTGCGACTTGCACACTTTCATCCAACAAGTTCCACTGCTTGAGCCTAGACGTCAAAAGCTCGGCATTGGACTTGGTGAGACCAAGATCTCTAATCAAGTCGTTGAGGTCTTTTTGGTTGGGGTAGTATGGGTTTCTCTCCTCAGCTCCACCTCTGAAATTATCATCTGGATCTACAACGTCTTCCTCGCTCTCTGACTTGCTGCTCTCTTCTAAAGACGGCTGCTCTCTCTCCGGAGGAGTGGGTACAGGGAGCTCATGGCAGTGTGGCACCGGGGCGATGGATGAAGGAAGGTCCGGATACGTGATAGCAGGTGCATTCTTGCCAGTCCAACATTTGGAAGGGTCCACCATGCAGAAGTAGCAGTTGCTTGAGTGGTCAGTGGGTTCCCGCCAAATTCTTGGGATAGCGAACTTCATGGCTCTCTTTTCCCCTCTGTACCATCCTACAAAAATACATTTATTTCACCCATGACTAATGTGTAAGAGATTCTCGCAACATTTTTCATATATGATATATTTTTTCAATAACATTGAAAATTGTAAAACATTTTAAAATTAAAAACCTTTACAATTTAAAAAATTTTAACAAATTTTATAACATAAAATTCCGAGCAACAGTTGTCCATCTTACCTTCCAGAGATTTTTTTTGCAGTGCTCGCAGGTGAAATGAGGTGCCCAGGGTTTGTCGTGATCCCCGACAGGCATGCCGAAATATGCCTTGTAGGCCTCACACATCTTAGCAGATGCTTCCACTGAGTACTTTTTCGCTCTTGTCTTGATAAATTGGCCGCAGACATAGCAAAATTTGTCTGCCGGATGCTTGCAGCCTCTTGATGCCATCTCAGAAAAATGCAGACATATATCCACTTAGGCAGCTGGAACTAAACTGAACTGGTGGGCTTAAGGCCCCTGTATTTATACTACTATTTATATTACTGGAAAGTTTGAGAAAGTTCTAGAAGTTTACTCAGCACTGAATCTATCTGGAATGTTCTGGAAAATAGGTAAATTTCAAAATATCACTGTCCTGGTCACAAAATCAGTTTGTGGGGAATAATAGCCATTTTCTATACTTTTGAGGCATAAGCAATTAGTAAATAACACTTACTACCCAGGAACCAAAAAAAAAAAAAAATTGTTACACGGTGTAATCTGCCCCAGCAACTCAGCGCGGGGAGCAAGGACCTCGGCAAACGATACCTGCCACCATCCCAGTGCGCGAGCAGGCCCCAGCAACCACGTGTGGGGTCCCAGCAGCTCGACAAACGTAACCTGCCACCATCCCAGCGCGCTAACGGGCCCAAACGACCCCGAGCAGGGTCCCAGCAGCTCACTAAACAACACCTGCCACCTTCCCAGTGCGTGCACGTGCCCCAATGACCCAGCGCGATGTCCCAGCGGCTTGCCAAACGACACCTGCCACCTTCACAGCGCACGCACTGGCCCCAGCGACCCCACGCGGGGTCCAAGGACCTCGCAAAACGACACCAGCCACAATCCCAGCGCGCACAAAGGCACCAGCAACCTCGTATGGGGTCCCAGCGGCTCGCCTAACGACACCTGCCACCTTCAAAGCGCACGCACGGGCCCCAGCGACCCAGCGCGGGGTAGCAGCGGCTCTCCAAACGGTCCCTGGCACCTCCGAAGCACGCGGATGGGGCCCAGCGACCCTGGGCAAGGTCCCAGGGGCTCACCATACAGTCCCTGGCACATCCCCAGCGCGCACATGGGCACCAGCGAACCCGCGCAGGATCCCAGCGGCTCACCAAACGGTGCCTGGCACCTCCCCAGCGCACGTATGGGCCCCAGCGACTCAGCACTGTGTCCCAGCAGTTCGCCAAATGGTCCCTGTAACCTCCGCAGGGCGCTCACAGGCCCCAGCGACTCCGCGGAGGGTCCCAATGGCTCGCCAAATGGTCCCTGGCACCTCCCCAGCATGCACCCGTGGCCCAGCGACCCCGAACAGGGTCCCAGCAGCTCTCAAAATGGTCCTTGGCACATCTCCAGCGCATGCACAGGGCCCAGGGACCCCGCGCGGGTTCAGAACGGCTCGCCAAACGATCAGTGGCACCTCCCCAGCGCACACACGGGCACCAGTGACCCAGAGCGGGGTCCCAGCGGTTCGCCAAACAAAGCCTGGTGCCTCCCCAGTGCATGCACGGGACCCAGCTACCCCGCGTAGGGTCCCAGCGGCTAGCAAAATGGTCCCTGGCACCTCCCCAGCATGCGAACAGGGCCCAACGACCCCGCACGGATTCCTAGCGGGTCTCCAAACAGTCCCTGTTGCCTCCACAGCGCTCACAGACACCAGCGACCCCGCGCGGAGGCCTAGCAGCTAGCCAAATGGTCCCTGGCACCTCCCCAGCGAGCGCATGGGGAACAGCTACCCCGCGCAGGGTCCCAGCGGCTGGACAAATGGTCTCTGTCACCTCCCCAGTGCACGTATGGGCCCCAGCGACTCAGCACTGTGTCCCAGCAGTTCGCCAAATGGTCCCTGTAACCTCCGCAGGGCGCTCACAGGCCCCAGCGACTCCGCGGAGGGTCCCAATGGCTCGCCAAATGGTCCCTGGCACCTCCCCAGCATGCACCCGTGGCCCAGCGACCCCGAACAGGGTCACAGCAGCTCTCAAAATGGTCCTTGGCACATCTCCAGCGCACGCACAGGGCCCAGGGACCCCGCGCGGGTTCAGAACGACTCGCAAACGGTCAGTGGCACCTCCCCAGTGCGCGCATAGAGCCCTGTGACCCCGTGCTGGGTCCCAGCGGCTCGACCCTGCGCGGGGTCCCAGCGGTTCGCAAAATGGTCCCTGCCACCTCCCCAGCGCACGCACAGGGACCAACGACCCAGCGCGGTGCCCCACCAGTTCGCCAAATGGTCCCTGGAACCTCCCCAGCAATCCCACACGGTGTCCCAGCGGGTCACCAAACAGTCCCTGGCACTTCCCCAGCAGGCGCACGGGTCCCAGTGACCCCACATGGGGTCCCAGCGGCTCTCCAAACGGTCTCTGTCGCCTCTACAGCGCGCAGAGGCCCCAGCAACCCCGCGCGGAGTCCCAGCGGCTCACCAAGCAGTCCCTGGTGCCTCAACAGCGTGCGCACGGGCCCCAGGCACACCACGCGGGATCCCAGCGGCTCGCCAAAAGGTTTCTGGTCCCTCCCCAGCAAGCGCACAGGCCCCAGCTGGTCGCCAAACGGTCCCTGGCACATCCCTAGCGCACATGGAGCCCAGGTACCCTACGCAGGGTCCCAGGGGATCGCCAAACAGTCCCTGGCACCTCCCCAGTGCACGCATGTGCCCCAGCAAGCACGCGGGCCCCAGCTGCTCGCCAAATGATCCCTGGCACTTCCCGAACGCGCTCATGGAGCCCAGCGACCCCGTGCAGGGTCAGAACGGCTCGCCAAATGGTCAGTGGCACCTCCCCAGTGTGCACACGGACACCAGCGACCCAGAGCGGGGTCCCAGCGGTTCGCAAAACAGAGCCCAGCGCCTCACCAGTGCATGCACGGGCCCCAGCTACCCCGCGCAGGGTCCCAGCGGCTAGCAAAATGGTCCCTGGCACCTCCCCAGCATGCGAACAGGGCCCAACGACCCCGCACGGAGTCCCAGCAGGTCGCCAAATGGTCCCTGGCACCTCCCTAGCAAGCGAATGGGCCCCAGCTGCTCGACAAATGCTCCCTAGCACCTCCACAGCGCGCACGGGACCCAGCAACCTGGCGCGGGTCAGAATGGCTCGCCAAACGGTCAGTGGCATCTCCCAAGCGTGCGCACGGAGCCCAGCGACCCCGTGCGGGTTCCCAGCGGCCAGCAAAATGGTCTTTGGCATCTCCCCAGCGTGCACACAGGGCCCAACAACCCCGCTCGGGGTCCGGCCGGCTCGACAAATGGTCCCTGGCAGCTCCCCAGCGCGCGCACGGGCTCCAGCCACCCAGCGCGGGGTGCCAGCCTCTTACCAAACGGTCCCTGGTACCTCTCCAGCGCACGTCCGGGCCGAACCGACCCAGCGCGGGGTCCCAACAGCTCGCCAAATGATCCCTGGCTCCCAGTCAGCGTATGCAAAGAGCCCAGCAACCCCACGCGGGGTCCCAGCGGCTCGCCAAATGGTCCCTGTTACCTCACCAGCATGCACACGGGCCCCAGGGACCTTGTGCTGGGTCCCAGCGGTTCGCCAAATGCTCCCTGGCACCTCCCCATCGATCGCACAGGCCCCAGCGACCTCGTGCAAGGTCCCAGCGGCTTGCCAAATGGTCCCTGGCACCTCCCCAGTGTGCACGGGATCCAGCGACCTCGCGTGGGGTCCCAGTGGCTCGCCAAATGGTAACTGGCTCCTCCCCAGCACGCGCACAGGACCCATCAACACCGCAAGGTCTCCCAGCAGCTCGGAAAAATGTTCCCTGGGACCTCCCCTCCCCGCGCATGGAGCCCAGCGACCCCGCGCGGGGTCCCAGCAGCTTGCCAAATGGTCCCTGGTATCTCCCCAGCATGCGCACGGGCCCCAGCGACCCTGTGCGGGCTCCCAGCGGCTTGCCAAATGGTCCCTGGCACCTCCCCAGCGCACGCACTGGCCACTCCGACTTCGCGCAGGGTCCCAGCGGCTCACCAAATAGTACCTGTCTCCTCCCCAGAGCTGGCATGTGGCCCACCGAACCCCAGTGCGAGCACGGGCCCCAGCGACCCTGTGTGGGGTTCCAGCCGCTTGCCAAACGCACGGTCCCCAGAGACCTCAAGCAGGGTCCCAGAGGCTCGCCAAATGGTCCCTGGCACATCCTCAGCGCACGCCCTGGGCCCAGCGATCCCACCCTGGGCCCCAGCGGTTCGCCAAATGGTCCATAGCACCTCCCCAGCGATCGCAAGGACCCCAGCGACCTCGTGCAAGGTCCCAGAGGCTCGCCAAATGGTCCCTGGCACCTCCCCAGCGCACACACGGACACTAGCGACGCCAGGCAGGGTCCAGTGGCTAGCCAAACCGTCCCTGGCACATCCCCCGTGCGTACACGGGCCCCACCGACCCGGCGCAGAGTCCAAGCCGGTCGCCAAATGGTCCCAGGCACCTCCCCAACACACGCAGGGACACTAGCCATGGCAGGCAGGGTCCAGTGGCTCGCCAAACTGTTAAAGGCGCCTCCACCATGCATACACGGGCCCCAGCCACCCGGCGCGGGGTCCGAGAGGCTCGCCAAATGGTCCCTGGCACCTCCCTGTGGCAATGTGCCCCACCCCTGTGTGCATTTGTGTGTTATATGTTGTATGTATAGAGATGGATGCACAGGATATAAATGGGTGTGTGCAGCACGAGTTATTTTAAATGTATTTAGGCACGAGGATGGCACATCACTTCACGTGCATTTAAAGTATTTAATATGTGAGCACGAGGTTGCACATAATTAATTCACGTGCTGGGATTCAAGTCAATAATTAATTAGCAATTGAATCCCAGCACAACAGTATGTATAGGTGCACGTTTCAGTCACTCAAGGTTGTGTGTTCGGTGAGTGGAGAACGGGTGTGGAGAAGGAGGTAAAAAAAACGAGAATAAAAAGAATAATAATAACAACTGTTTAAACTCACCGTGTTTGTCTGTCTGTGCATCCACCGTTTGTTAAGTGTTAGTCTGTTTTGTTTGTCTATTTATTTTGGCCTCAAGTGCCGTGTCCTGTGTTTTGTTTTGTTCAAACCTTTTATTTACAATAAAACAGCACAAGCAAGCGCATTTACCATTTCATCCATCGTCTGTCTGTGTACTCCTTTCTGGTCTGACGTAACCACTAGAGCCTGCTTGTCACACTCCCCAACACGCACATGGGCCCCAGCGACTTCGCGTGGCATTCCAGCGGCACGCCAAACGGTCCCTGACACCTCCCCAGCGATTGCACGGACCCCAGCGACCTCGCGCAGGGTCCCAGATGCTCACCAAATTGTCCCTGGCACATCCCCAGCGTGCGCACAGGCCCCAACGACTTACCGCGGGGTCCCAGCGGCTAGCCAAATGATCCCTGGTACCTCCCCAGAGCATGCACTGGGCCCAGCTATCCCACGCAGGATCCCAGCGGCTCGCAAAATGGTCCCTGCCACCTCCCCAGCGCGCGCACGGGCCCCAGCGACTTTGCGCGGGGTCCCAGCGGCTCGCCAAATGATACCTGGCTACTCCCCAGTGTGGGCAAGTGGCACAGCGAACCCATGCCGGGTACCAGCGGCACGCCAAACGGTCCCTGACACCTCCCCAGCATGTGCATGTGGCCCAGCGACCCCGTTTGGGGTCCCAGCGGCTCACCGAATGGTCCCTGGCACCTCCTCAGTGCGCGCACGGTGCCCAGTAACCCCGCGCGGGTTCCCAGCGACTCGCCAATTGGTACCAGCGTGCGCACGGGTGCCAGCGACTTCGCGCGGGGTCCCAGCCACTCGCCAAATGGTCCGTGGCACGGCCCCAGAGTGCGCACGGAGCCCAACGGCTCGACAAATTGTACCTGGCTCCTCCTCAGCGCGGGCATGTGTCCCAGCGACCCCATACAGGGTCCCAGCGGCTCGCCGAATGGTCCCTAGCACCTCCCCAACGCGCACAATGCCCAGCGACCCCGCGCAGGGTCCTAATGGTTTGCCAAATGGTCCCTGGCACCTCCCCAGTGCACGCACAGGCCCCAGCCACTTGGCGCGCGGTTCCAGCAGGTCGCCAAACGGTCCCTGGCACCTCCACAGCGATCGCACGGGCGCCAGCGACCTCGTGCAAGGTCCCAAAGCCTCGCCAAATTGTCCCTGGCACTCGCGCACAGGCCCCAGTGAACCCGCGCGGGGTCCCAGCGGCTCGTCAAATGGCCACTGGCACCTCCCCAGCGATTGCACGGGCCCCAGCGACCTCGGGCAAGGTTCCAGTGACTCGCCAAATGATCCCTGGCACGTCCCCAGCACGCAGGGGCCCAGCGTCCCCGAGCAGGGTACCAGCGGCTCACCAAATGGTCCCTGGCACCTCCCCAGCGCACGCACAGGGCCCATCGACCCCACGCTAGGTCCCAGCGGCTCGCCAAATGGTCCCTGACCTCCCCAGAGCGCGCACATAGCCCAGCAACCCAGCGCGGAGTCCCAGCGGCTCCCCTAAAGGTCCCTGGCCCATCCCCAGCGCGCGCGCTGGTTTCCAGCGGCTCGCCAAATGGTCCCTGGCACCTCCCCAGCGATAGCACGGGGCCCAACGTCCCCGCTCGTGGTCCCACAGCTCACCAAATGGCCCCAGGCATCTCCCAAACGCGCGCATGGGGCCCAGCGACCCTGTGCGTTGTCCAAGAGGTTCGCCAAATGGTCCCTGGTACCTCCCCAGCGCACGCACTTGGCCCAGGGTCCCCACACGGGGTCCCAGCAGCTCGCGAAATGGTCACTGGCACCTCCCCAGTGATCATACGGTCCCCAACAACTTCACGCGAGGTCCCAGCGGCTCGCCAAATGCTCCCTGGCGCCTCCCCAATGCGCGCTCGGGCCCCAGCGACCCTGCACGGGGTCTCCACTGCTCGTCAAATGGTCCCTGGCACCTCACCAGCACGCGCTCGGGCCCCAGCGACTTCGAGCGGGATTCCAACGGCTCGCCAAATGGTCCCTGTTACCACCCCAGCTCACGCACTGGGGCAAGGTACCCCACGCGGTGGCCCAGCGGCTCGCCAAATGGTCCCTGACACCACCCCAGCACACACATGGGCCCCAGCTGTCAGGCGTGGAGTCCAAGTGGCTCCCCAAAAGGTCACTGACTCCTCCCCAGCGCGCGCACGGGGTTCCAGCGGCTCGCCAAATGGTCCCTGTTACCTTACCAGCTCGTGCACGGGACCCAGGAACATCGCGCGGGGTCCAAGCGGCTTGTCAAATGGTCCCTGGATCCTACCCAGAGCGCGCACAGGGCCTAGCAACCTCGCACAGGGCCCCAGAGACTCGCCAAATGGACCCTGCCACATCCCCAGCTTGCGCACTGGCCCCAGCGACTTCACGCAGGCTTCCAGTGGCTCGCCAAATGGTACCTGGGTCTTCCCCAGCACGCGCATAGAGCCCAGCAACCCCGTGCAGGGTCCCATCGGCTCGCCAAATGGTCCCTGGCATCTCCGAAATGCATACGCACTGGGCCCAGATACCCCACGCGGGGTCCCAGCGGCTCGCCAAATGGTCCCTGGCACCTCCCCAGCGCGCGGACGGAGCCCAGCGACCTTGCACAGGGTCCCAGTGACCTTGCGCAGGGTCCTAGAGGTTTGCCAAATGGTCCCTGGCACATCCCCAGCATGCACAGGCCCCTACGACTTTGCGCGGGGTCCCAGCAGCTCACCAAATGGTCCATGGCACCTTCCCCAGCGATCGCACGGGCCCCAGCGACCTCTTGCAAGGTCCCTGCGGCTCGCCAAATGGTCCCTGGCACATCAACAGCGGGCGCACGGACCCCAGCGACTTCGCGTGGGGTCTCAGCGGCTCGCCAAATGGTCCCTGGTAACTCCCCAACGCACGCACTGGGCCCAGCGACCCCACGCGGGGTCGCAGCAGCTCGCAAAATGGTCACTAGCACATCCCCAGCGCGCACACGGGGCCCATCGACCCAGCGTGGGGTCCCAGTGGCTCGCCAGATGGTCCCTGGCCCCTCCCCAGCGCCTGCATGGGGTGCAGCGACCCCGTGCGGGGTTCCAGAGGCTCACCAAATGGTCACTGTTGCCTCCCACGCGCACTTACTGCACCCAGTGACACCACGCGGGGTCCCAGTGGCTCGCCAAATGGTCCCTGGCACCACCCCAGGGCGCGAATGGGCCCCAGCGACATCCCGTAGGGTCCAAGTGGCTCGCCAAATGGTCCCTGGCCCCTCCCCAGTATGTGCATGGGCCCCAGCGACTTCGTGCGGGGCCCCAGCGACTAGCAAAATGATCCCTGGCACGTCCCCAGGGATCGCACGGGCCCCAGCGACCTAGCGCTGGGTCCCAGAGGCTCACCAAATGGTCCCTGGCACATCCCCAGTGCATACATGGGCCCTAGTAACCACGCGCGTGGTCCTAGCGGCTTGCAAATGGTCCCTGGCACATCCACAGCACGCGCACGGGCCCCAACGACATCGCGCGGGGTCCCAGCGGCTCGCCCAATGGTATCTGGCACCTCCCCACCATGCGCACAGTGCTCAGCGACTTTGCACGGGGTTCCAGTAGCTCGCCAAATGCTCCCTGGCACCTCCTTATCAATAGCACGGGCCCCAGCGATCTCGTGCAAGGTCCCACAGGATCACCAAATGGTCCCTGGCTACCCAGCGCGTGCACAGGACCCAGCAACCACGTGCGGGGTCCCAGCTGCTTGCAAATCGTCCTGGCACATCTCTAGCACGCACGGGCCCCAGCGACTTCGCGCGGGCTACCATCAGCTCGCAAATGGACCCTGGTACATCCCCAGGGCGCACGGGGCCTAACTTCCCCATGCGGGGTCCCAGCGACTCGTCAAGTGTTACGTGGCTCCTTCCCAGAGCGCGCACGGGGCTGAGCGACTTCGCGTGGGGTTCCAGCGGCTCGCCAAATGGTTAATGGGACCTCTGAAAAGCACGCACGGGGCCCAGCAACCCCACGCGGGTTCCCAGCGACTCTCGAAATATTCCCTGGCACTCCCCAGCGATCGCACAGGCCCCAACGACCTCTCGCAGGGTCCCAGACACTCGCCAAATGGTCTCTGGCCCCTCCCCAGCGCACGCACGGAGCCCAGCGACCCCACGCAGGGTCCCAGCGACCTCGTGCAAGGTACCACAGGCTCGCCAAATGGTCCCTGGCTCCTACCCTGCGCGTGCACAGAACCCAGCAACCACGTACAGGGTACCAGCGGCTCACCAAATGGCCCCTGGCACCTCCCTAGCGCACGCACGGGGCCTAACGACTTCGCGCGGGTTCCCAGCGGCTCGCCAAATGGTCACTGTTGCCTCCCCAGCACACTCACTGTGCCCAGCGACCCCACGCGGGGTCCCAGCAGCTCACAAAATGGTCCCTGGCACCTCAGCAGCGAGCGCACGGGCTACAGTGACTTCGCGCGGGGTCCCAGCGGCTCGCCAAATAGTAACTGGCTCCTCCCAAGCGTGGGCATGTGGCACAGCATTTCCCAGTGGCTCTTCGAATGGTCTCTGGCACCTCCCCAGTGCGCGCACAGTATCCAGCAACCACGTGTGGGGTACCAGCGGCCAAGCAAATGGTCCCTGGCACATCTCCAGCGCACGTACGTTCCCCAGCGACTTCGGGTGGGGTCCCAGCAGCTCGCCAAATGGTCCCTGGCACGTGCCCACCACGCACACGTGCCCACCACGCACACGTGCCCCAGCTACCAGGCATGGAGTCCCAGCTGCTTCCCAAAATGTCCCTGGCCCTGGGCACACAATGGGCCCAGCAACCCCACGTGGGGTCCCAGCGGCTCGCCAAATGGTCCCTGGCACCTCCCCAGAGCGTGCACGGGGACCCAACACCTCGCCTAATGCTCCCTGGCACCTCCCCAGGGCGCGCGCGGAGACCCAGCGCCTAGTCAAATGGTCCCGGGCTCCTCCCCAGCGCGAGCACGGGCCCCAGCAACTTCGACCGGGCACATCCCCAGCAAGTGCACGGGCCCCAGCGACTTCCCGCGGGGTCCCAGCGGCTTGCCAAATGGTCCCTGGCACGTCCCCAGGGATCGCACGGGCCCCAGCGACCTAGCGCAGGGTCCGAGAGGCTCGCCAAATGGTCCCTGGAACATCCTCAGCGCATGCCCTGGGCACAGCGACCCCACCCTGGGTCCCAGCGGTTCGCCAAATGGTCCCTGCCGCCTCCCCAGGTTGCACACGGGGCTCAGCAACCTCGCGCAAGGTCCCAGAGGCTCGCCAAATGGTCCCTGGTACTTCCCCAAATGGTGCCTGACACATCCACAGCGAGCGCACGGGTCCCAGTTATTTTGCACAGGGTCCCAGTGGCTCGCAAATGGTCCCCGGCACATCCCCAGCGAGTGCACGGGCCCCAGCGACTTCCCGCGGGGTCCCAGCGGCTTGCCAAATGGTCCCTGGCCCCTCCCCAGTATGTGCATTGGCCCCAGCGACTTCGTGCGGGGCCCCAGCGGCTAGCCAAATGATCCCTGGCACGTCCCCAGGGATCGCACGGGCCCCAGCGACCTAGCGCAGGGTCCCAGAGGCTCACCAAATGGTCCCTGGCACATCCCCAGTGCATACATGGGCCCTAGTAACCACGCGCGGGGTCCTAGCGGCTTGCAAATGGTCCCTGGCACATCCACAGCGAACGCACGGGTCCCAGCGGCTTGCAAATGGTCCCTGGCACATACCCAGCCCGTGCACGGGCCCCAGCGACACCGCGCGGGATCCCAGCGCCTAGTCAAATGGTCCCTGGCACCTCCCCACACCGTGCACGGGGCCCAGCGATCCCGCGCATGGTCCCAGTGACTTGCCAAATGGTCTATGGCACATACCCAGCGTGAGCACGGGCCCCAGCAACTTCGACCGGGTTCCCAGCGGCTCGCCAAATGGTACCTGGCTCCTCCCCAGTGCGCGCACGGTGCCCAGCGAACCCGTGCGGGGTTCCATCGGCTCGCCAAATGTTCCCTGGCACTTCCCCAGAACGCACACAAGGCCCAGCGGACCCGCGCAGTGTCCCAGCAGCTCACCAAATGGTCCCTGGCACCTCACCAGCATGCGCACGGGCCCCGGCAACCCCGTGCTTTGTCCCAGCAGCTCGCCAAATAGTCCATGGCTCGTCTCTAGCGCGGGCACAGGTCTCCTAGTGGCTCGCCAAATGGTCCCCGGCACATCCCCAGCGAGTGCACGGGCTCCAGCGACTTCCCGCGGGGTCCCAGCGGCTTGCCAAATGGTCCCTGGCCCCTCCCCAGTATGTGCATGGCACCCAGCGACTTTGTGCGGGGACCCAGAGGCTAGCCAAATGATCTCTGGCACATCCCCAGGGATCGCACGGGCCCCAGCGACCTAGCGCAGGGTCCCAGAGGCTCACCAAATGGTCCCTGGCACATCCCCTGTGCATACATGGGCCCTGGTAACCACGCGCGGGGTCCTAGCGGCTTGCAAATGGTCCCTGGCATGTCCACAGCGAACGCACGGGTCCCAGCGACTTCGCGCGGGTTCCCAGTGGCTTGCAAATGGTCCCTGGCACATCCCCAGCCCGTGCACGGGCCCCAGCAACACCGCGCGGGATCCCAGCGCCTGGTCAAATGGTCCCTGGCACCTCCCCACGCCGTGCACGGGGCCCAGCGACGCCGCGCATGGTCCCAGTGACTTGCCAAATGGTCCCTGGCACATCCCCAGCGCGCGCACTGGGCCCAGCGACCTTGCGCAGGGTCCCAGAGGATCGCCAAATGGTGCCTGGCACATCCCCAGCGCGCACTGGGCCCAGCGACCCCAAGCGGTGTCCCAGCAGTTCTCGAAATGGCACCTAGCGCCTCCCCGGCAATCGCACGGCCCCAGCGGCTCGCCAAATGGTCCCTGGTACCTCACCAGAATGCGCACGGTCCCCAGCGACTTCTCACATAGTCCCAGCGGCTCGGAAATGGTCCATGGCACATGCCCAGCGAGTGCACGGGCCCCAGCGACTTCCAGCGGGGTCCCACCAGCTTCCCAAATGGTCCCTGGCCCCTCCCCAGCAAGCTCACGGGGCCCAAAAACCCTGTGCGGGGTTCCAGAGGCTCGCCAAATGATCCCTGGCACGTCCCCAGGGATTGCAGCGAACGCACGGGTCCCAGCGACTTCGCGCGGGTTCCCAGCGGCTTGCAAATGGTCCCTGGCACATCCCCAGCCCGTGCACGGGCCCCAGCAACACCGCGCGGGATCCCAGCGCCTGGTCAAATGGTCCCTGGCACCTCCCCACGCCGTGCACGGGGCCCAGCGACGCCGCGCATGGTCCCAGTGACTTGCCAAATGGTCCCTGGCACATCCCCAGCGCGCGCACTGGGCCCAGCGACCTTGCGCAGGGTCCCAGAGGATCGCCAAACGGTGCCTGGCACATCCCCAGCGCGCACTGGGCCCAGCGACCCCAAGCGGTGTCCCAGCAGTTCTCGAAATGGTACCTAGCGCCTCCCCGGCAATCGCACGGCCCCAGCGGCTCGCCAAATGGTCCCTGGTACCTCACCAGAATGCGCACGGTCCCCAGCGACTTCTCACATAGTCCCAGCGGCTCGAAATGGTCCATGGCACATGCCCAGCGAGTGCACGGGCCCCAGCGACTTCCAGCGGGGTCCCACCAGCTTCCCAAATGGTCCCTGGCCCCTCCCCAGCAAGCTCACGGGGCCCAAAAACCCTGTGCGGGGTTCCAGAGGCTCGCCAAATGATCCCTGGCACGTCCCCAGGGATTGCACGGGCCCCAGCGACCTAGCGCAGGGTCCCAGAGGCTCACCAAATGGTCCCTGGCACATCCCCAGTGCATACATGGGCCTTTGAAAACCACGCGCAGGGTCCTAGCAGCTTGCAAATGGTCCCTGGCACATCCACAGCGAACGCACGGGTCCCAGCGACTTCGCGCGGGTTCCCAGCGGCTTGCAAATGGTCCCTGGCACATACCCAGCCCAGCACGCGCACGGGCCCCAGCAACTTCGCGTGGGGTTCCAGCGGCTCGCCAAACGGTCCCTGGCACGTCCCCAGGGATCGCATGGGCCCCAGCGACCTAGCGCTGGGTCCCAGAGGCTCACCAAATGGTCCCTGGCACATCCCCAGTGCATACATGGGACCTAGTAACCATGCGCGGGGTCCTAGCGGCTTGCAAATGGTCCCTGGCACATCCGCAGCGAACGCACGGGTCCCAGCGACTTCGCGCGGGTTCCCAGCGGCTTGCAAATGGTCCCTGGCACATACCCAGCCCGTGCACGGGCCCCAGCGACACCGCGCGGGATCCCAGCGCCTAGTCAAATGGTCCCTGGCACCTCCCCACACCGTGCACGGGGCCCAGCGATCCCGCGCATGGTCCCAGTGACTTGCCAAATGGTCTATGGCACATCCCCAGCGCGAGCACGGGCCCCAGCAACTTCGACCGGGTTCCCAGCGGCTCGCCAAATGTTCCCTGGCACCTCCCCAGTGCACGCACTGGGCCCAGCAACCCAGTTTGCGGTCCTACCGGCTCGCCAAATGGTCCCTGGCACTTCCCCAGAACGCACACAAGGCCCAGCAGCCCCGCGAAGGGTCCCAGCAGCTCACCAAATGGTCCCTGGCACCTCACAAGCATGCGCACGGGCCCCGGCAACCCCGTGCTGGGTCCCAGCAGCTCGCCAAATGGTCCCTGGCTCGTCTCTAACGCGGGCACAGGTCTCCTAGTGGCTCGCCAAATGGTCCCCGGCACATCCCCAGCGAGTGCACGGGCCCCAGCGACTTCCCGCGGGGTCCCAGCGGCTTGCCAAATGGTCCCTGACCCCTCCCCAGTATGTGCATGGGCCCCAGCGACTTCGTGCGGGGCCCCAGCGGCTAGCCAAATGATCCCTGGCACGTCCACAGGGATCGCACGGGCCCCAGCGACCTAGCGCAGGGTCCCAGAGGCTCACCAAATGGTCCCTGGCACATCCCCAGTGCATACATGGGCCCTAGTAACCACGCGCGGGGTCCTAGCGGCTTGCAAATGGTCCCTGGCACATCCGCAGCGAACGCACGGGTCCCAGCGACTTCGCGCGGGTTCCCAGCGGCTTGCAAATGGTCCCTGGCACATACCCAGCCCGTGCACGGGCCCCAGCGACACCGCGCGCGATCCCAGTGCCTAGTCAAATGGACCCTGGCACCTCCCCACACCGTGCACTGGGCCCAGCGATCCCGCGCATGGTCCCAGTGACTTGCCAAATGGTCTATGGCACATCCCCAGCGCGAGCACGGGCCCCAGCAACTTCGACCTGGTTCCCAGCGGCACGCCAAATGGTACCTGGCTCCTCCCCAGTGCGCGCACGGTGCCCAGCGAACCCGTGCGGGGTTCCATCGGCTCGCCAAATGTTCCCTGGCACCTCCCCAGTGCACGCACTGGGCCCAGCGACCCAGTTTGGGGTCCCACCGGCTCGCCAAATGATCCCTGGCACTTCCCCAGAACGCACACAAGGCCCAGCGGCCCCGCGCAGGGTCCCTGCCGCTCACCAAATGGTCCCTGGCACCTCACCAGCATGCGCACGGGCCCCGGCAACCGCGTGCCGGGTCCCAGCAGCTCGCCAAATGGTCCCTGGCTCGTCTGTAGCGTGGGCACAGGTCTCCTAGTGGCTCGCCAAATGGTCCCCGGCACATCCCCAGCAAAGTGCACGGGCCCCAGCGACTTCCCGCGGGGTCCCAGCGGCTTGCCAAATGGTCCCTGGCCCCTCCCCAGTATGTGCATGGGCCCCAGCGACTTCGTGCGGGGCCCCAGCGGCTAGCCAAATGATCCCTGGCACGTCCACAGGGATCGCACGGGCCCCAGCGACCTAGCGCAGGGTCCCAGAGGCTCACCAAATGGTCCCTGGCACATCCCCAGTGCATACATGGGCCCTAGTAACCACGCGCGGGGTCCTAGCGGCTTGCAAATGGTCCCTGGCACATCCGCAGCGAACGCACGGGTCCCAGCGACTTCGCGCGGGTTCCCAGCGGCTTGCAAATGGTCCCTGGCACATACCCAGCCCGTGCACGGGCCCCAGCGCCACCGCGCGCGATCCCAGTGCCTAGTCAAATGGTCCCTGGCACCTCCCCACACCGTGCACGGGGCCCAGCGATCCCGCGCATGGTCCCAGTGACTTGCCAAATGGTATATGGCACATCCCCAGCGCGAGCACGGGCCCCAGCAACTTCGACCGGGTTCCCAGCGGCTCGCCAAATGTTCCCTGGCTCGTCTCTAGCGCGGGCACAGGTCTCCTAGTGGCTCACCAAATGGTCCCCGGCACATCCACAGCGAGCGCACGGGTCCCAGCGACTTCACACAGGGTCCCAGCGGCTCGCCAAATGATGCCTGGCACCTCCCCAGCCCAGCACGGGCACGGGCCCCAGCAACTTCGCGTGGGGTTCCAGCGGCTCGCCAAACGGTCCCTGGCACGTCCCCAGGGATCGCAAGGGCCCCAGCGACTTCGCACGAGGTCCCAGCAGCGCGCAAATGGTCCATGGCATATCCCCAGCGAGTGCACGGGCTTCAGCGACTTCCCGCGGGGTCCTAGCGTACTCCCAAATGGTCCCTGGCACCTCCCTAGCGCGCACTGGGCCCAGCGACCTCACGCAGGGTCCCAGCGGCTCGCCAAATGGTCCCTGGCATATCCCCAGCGATCGCACGGGCCCGAGCGACTCACCTAGCGGTCCCTGACACCTCCCCAGTGCGCGCACGGGTCCCGGCGACTTCCAGCGGGGTCCCAGAAGCTTCCCAAATGGTCCCTGGCCCCTGCACAGCATGCGCACGGGCCCAAGCGACATCTCGTGGCGTTCCAGCGGCTCGCCAAACAGTCCCTGGCACGTCCCCAGGGATCGCACGGGCCCCAGCGACCTAGCGCAGGGTCCCAGAGGCTCACCAAATGGTCCCTGGCACATCCCCAGTGCATACACGGGCCCTAGTAACCACGCGCGGGGTCCTAGCGGCTTGCAAATGGTCCCTGGCACATCCCCAGCGAGTGCACGGGCCCCAGCTATTTCCCACGGGGTCCCAGCAGCTTGCCAAATGGTCCCTGGCACGTCCCCAGGGATCGCACGGGCCCCAGCGACCTACCGCAGGGTCCCAGAGGCTCACCAAGTGGTCCCTGGCACATCCCCAGTGCATACATGGGCCCTAGTAACCACGCACGGGTTCCCAGCGGCTTGCAAATGGTCCCTGGCACATACCCAGCCCGTGCACGGGCCCCAGCGACACCGCACAGGATCCCAGCGCCTAGTCAAATGGTCCCTGGCACCTCCCCACACCGTGCACGGGGCCCAGCGATCCCGCGCATGGTCCCAGTGACTTGCCAAATGGTCTATGGCACATCCCCAGCGCGAGCACGGGCCCCAGCAACTTCGACCGGGTTCCCAGCGGCTCGCCAAATGTTCCCTGGCACCTCCCCAGTGCACGCACTGGGCCCAGCGACCCAGTTTGGGGTCCCACCGGCTCGCCAAATGGTCCCTGGCACTTCCCCAGAATGCACACAAGGCCCAGCGGCCCCACGCAGGGTCCCAGCAGCTCGCCAAATGGTCCCTGGCTCGACTCTAGCGCGGGCACAGGTCTCCTTGTGGCTCACCAAATGGTCCCCGGCACATCCACAGCGAGCGCACGGGTCCCAGCGACTTCACACAGGGTCCAAGCGGCTCGCCAAATGATGCCTGGCACCTCCCCAGCCCAGCACGCGCACGGGCCCCAGCAACTTCGCGTGGGGTTCCAGCGGCTCGCCAAACGGTCCCTGGCACGTCCCCAGGGATCGCAAGGGCCCCAGCGACTTCGCACGAGGTCCCAGCAGCGCGCAAACGGTCCATGGCATATCCCCAGCGAGTGCACGGGCTTCAGCGACTTCCCGCGGGGTCCTAGCGTACTCCCAAATGGTCCCTCGCACCTCCCTAGCGCGCACTGGGCCCAGCAACCTCACGCAGGGTCCCAGCGGCTCGCCAAATGGTCCCTGGAATATCCCCAGCGATCGCACATCCCCAGCGCGCGCACTGGGCCCAGCGACCTTGCGCAGGGTCCCAGAGGATCGCCAAACGGTCCCTGGCACATCCCCAGCGAACGCACGGGTCCCAGCGACTTCGCGCGGTTTCCCAGCGCCTAGTCAAATGGTCCCTGGCACCTCCCCACACCGTGCACGGGGCCCAGCGATCCCGCGCATGGTCCCAATGACTTGCCAAATGGTCTATTGCACATCCCCAGCGTGAGCACGGGCCCCAGCAACTTCGACCGGGTTCCCAGCGGCTCGCCAAATGGTAACTGGCTCCTCCGCAGTGCGCGCACGGTGCCCAGCGAACCCGTGCGGGGTTCCAGAGGCTCGCCAAATGGTCCCTGGTACTTGCCCAAATGGTGCCTGACACATCCACAGCGAGCGCACGGGTCCCAGTGATTTCGCACAGGGTCCCAGTGGCTCGCAAATGGTCCCTGGCACCTCCCCACACCGTGCACGGGCCCCAGCGACTTCCCGCGGGGTCCCAGCGGCTTGCCAAATGGTCCCTGGCCCCTCCCCAGCATGTGCATGGGCCCCAGCGACTTCGTGCTGGGCCCCAGCGGCTAGCCAAATGATCCCTGGCACGTCCCCAGGGATCGCACGGGCCCCAGCAACCTAGCGCAGGGTCCCAGAGGCGCGCACTGGCCACTCCGACTTCGCGCAGGGTCCCAGCTGCTCGCCAAATTGTACCTGTCTCCTCCCCAGAGCGGGCATGTGGCCCAGCGAACCCCAGTGCGAGCACGGGCCCCAACGAACCCGTGCGGGGTTCCAGCCGCTTGCCAAATTGTCCCTAACACCTCCCCAGTGATCGCACGGTCCCCAGAGACCTCAAGCAGGGTCCCAGAGGCTCGCCAAATGGTCCCTGGCACATCCTCAGCACACGCCCTGGGCCCAGCGACCCCACCCTGGGTCCCACCGCTTCGCCAAATGGTCCCTGACGCCTCCCCAGGTTGCACACGGGGCTCAGCGACCTCGCGCAAGGTCCCAGAGGCTCGCCAAATGGTCCCTGGTACTTCCCCAAATGGTGCCTGACACATCCACAGCGAGCGCACGGGTCCCAGTGATTTCACACAGGGTCCCAGTGGCTCGCAAATGGTCCCTGGCACATCCCCAGCGAGTGCACGGGCCCCAGCGACTTCCCGCGGGGTCCTAGCGGCTTGCCAAATGGTCCCTGGCCCCTCCCCAGTATGTGCATGGGCCCCAGCGACTTCGTGCGGGGCCCCAGCGGCTAGCCAAATGATCCCTGGCACGTCCCCAGGGATCGCACGGGCCCCAGCGACCGAGCGCAGGGTCCCAGAGGCTCACCAAATGGTCCCTGGCACATCCCCAGTGCATACATGGGCCCTAGTAACCAGGCATGGAGTCCCAGCTGCTTCCCAAAAGGTCCCTGGCCCTGGGCACACAATGGGCCCAGCAACCCCACGTGGGGTCCCAGCGGCTCGCCAAATAGTCCCTGGCACTTCCCCAGAGCACGCACGGGGACCCAGCACCTCGCCTAATGCTCCCTGGCACCTCCGCAGAGCGCGCGCTGGGACCCAGCGCCTAGTCAAATGGTCCCGGGCTCCTCCCCAGCGCGAGCACGGGCCCCAGCAACTTCCCGCGGGGTCCCAGCAGCTTGCCAAATGGTCCCTGGCACATCCCCAGGGATCGCACGGGCCCAGCGACCTAGCGCAGGGTACCAGAGGCTCACCAAATGGTCCCTGGCACATCCCCAGTGCATACATGGGCCCTAGTAACCACGCGCGGGGTCCTAGCGGTTGCAAATGGTCCCTGGCACCTCCCCACACCCTGCACGGGGCCCATCGATCCCGCGCATGGTCCCAGTGACTTGCCAAATGGTCTATGGCACATACCCAGCGCGAGCACGGGCCCCAGCAACTTCGACCGGGTTCCCAGCGGCTCGCCAAATGGTACCTGGCTCCGCCCCAGTGCACGCACTGGGCCCAGCGACCCCGCGTGGGGTCCCAGCGGCTCGCCAAATGGTCCCTGGCACCTCACCAGAGCGTGCGCGGGGACCCAGCGCCTAGTCAAATGGTCCCGGGCTCCTCCCCAACGCGAGCACGGGCCCCAGCAACTTCGACCGGGACCCTCCCCAGCAAGCTCACGGGGCCCAACAACCCTGTGCGGGGTTCCAGAGGCTCGCCATATGTTCCCTGGTACTTCCCCAAATGGTGCCTGACACATCCACAGCGAGCGCACGGGTGCCAGTGATTTCGCACAGGGTCCCAGTGGCTCGCAAATGGTCCCTGGCACATCCCCAGCGAGTGCACGGGCCCCAGCTACTTCCCACGGGGTCCCAGCAGCTTGCCAAATGGTCCCTGGCACGTCCCCAGGGATCGCACGGGCCCCAGCGACCTACCGCAGGGTCCCAGAGGCTCACCAAGTGGTCCCTGGCACATCCCCAGTGCATACATGGGCCCTAGTAACCACGCACGGGTTCCCAGCGGCTTGCAAATGGTCCCTGGCACATACCCAGCCCGTGCACGGGCCCCAGCGACACCGCACAGGATCCCAGCGCCTAGTCAAATGGTCTCTGGCACCTCCCCACACCGTGCACGGGGCCCAGCGATCCCGCGCATGGTCCCAGTGACTTGCCAAATGGTCTATGGCACATCCCCAGCGCGAGCACGGGCCCCAGCAACTTCGACCGGGTTCCCAGCGGCTCGCCAAATGTTCCCTGGCACCTCCCCAGTGCACGCACTGGGCCCAGCGACCCAGTTTGGGGTCCCACCGGCTCGCCAAATGGTCCCTGGCACTTCCCCAGAACGCACACAAGGCCCAGCGGCCCCACGCAGGGTCCCAGAAGCTCGCCAAATGGTCCCTGGCTCGTCTCTAGCGCGGGCACAGGTCTCCTTGTGGCTCACCAAATGGTCCCCGGCACATCCACAGCGAGCGCACGGGTCCCAGCGACTTCACACAGGGTCCAAGCGGCTCGCCAAATGATGCCTGGCACCTCCCCAGCCCAGCACGCGCACGGGCCCCAGCAACTTCGCGTGGGGTTCCAGCGGCTCGCCAAACGGTCCCTGGCACGTCCCCAGGGATCGCAAGGGCCCCAGCGACCTAGCGCAGGGTCCCAGAGGCTCACCAAATGGTCCCTGGCACATCCCCAGTGCATACATGGGCCCTAGTAACCACGCGCGGGGTCCTAGCGGCTTGCAAATGGTCCCTGGCACATCCACAGCGAACGCACGGTTCCCAGCGACTTCCCGCGGTGTCCCAGCAGCTTCACAAACGGTCCCTGGCCCCTCCCCAGCACGCGCACGGGCCCCAGCAACACCGTGCGGGATCCCAGCGCCTGGTCAAATGGTCCCTGGCACCTCCCCACGCCGTGCACGGGGCACAGCGACCCCGCGCATGGTCCCAGTGACTTGCCAAATGGTCCCTGGCACATCCCCAGCGCGCGCACTGGGCCCAGCGACCTTGCGCAGGGTCCCAGAGGATTGCCAAACGGTCCCTGGCACATCCCCAGCAAACGCACGGGTCCCAGCGACTTCGCGCGGTTTCCCAGCGCCTAGTCAAATGGTCCCTGGCAACTCCCCACACCGTGCACGGGGCCCAGCGATCCCGCGCATGGTCCCAATGACTTGCCAAATGGTCTATGGCACATCCCCAGCGTGAGCACGGGCCCCAGCAACTTCGACCGGGTTCCCAGCGGCTCGCCAAATGGTACCTGGCTCCTCCCCAGTGCGCGCACGGTGCCCAGCGAACCCGTGCGGGGTTCCATCGGCTCGGCAAATGTTCCCTGGCACCTCCCCAGTGCACGCACTGGGCCCAGCGACCCAGTTTGGGGTCCCACCGGCTCGCAAAATGGTCCCTGGCACTTCCCCAGAACGCACACAAGGCCCAGCGGCCCCGCGCAGGGTCCCAGCAGCTCACCAAATGGTCCCTGGCTCATCTCTAGCATGGGGACAGGTCTCCTAGTGGCTCACCAAATGGTCCCCGGCACATCCACAGCGAGCGCACGGGTCCCAGCGACTTCACACAGGGTCCCAGCGGCTCGCCAAATGATGCCTGGCACCTCCCCAGCCCAGCACGCGCACGGGCCCCAGCAACTTCGCGTGGGGTTTCAGCGGCTCGCCAAACGGTCCCTGGCACGTCCCCAGGGATCGCAAGGGCCCCAGCGACTTCGCACGAGGTCCCAGCAGCACGCAAATGGTCCATGGCATATCCCCAGCGAGTGTACGGGCTTCAGCGACTTCCCGCGGGGTCCTAGCGTACTCCCAAATGGTCCCTGGCACCTCCCTAGCGCGCACTGGGCCCAGCGACCTCACGCAGGGTCCCAGCGGCTCGCCAAATGGTCCCTGGCATATCCCCAGCGATCGCACGGGCCCAAGCGACTTCTCGTGGCATTCCAGCGGCTCGCCAAACGGTCCCTGGCACGTCCCCAGGGATCGCACGGGCCCCAGCGACCTAGCGCAGTGTCCCAGAGGCTCACCAAATGGTCCCTGGCACATCCCCAGTGCATACACGGGCCCTAGTAACCACGCGCGAGGTCCTAGCGGCTTGCAAATGGTCCCTGGCCCATCCACAGCGAACGCACGGTTCCCAGCGACTTCCCGCGGTGTCCCAGCAGATTCACAAATGGTCCCTGGCCCCTCCCCAGCACGCGCACGGGCCCCAGCGACTTCGCGCGGGTTCCCAGTGGCTTGCAAATGGTCCCTGGCACATCCCCAGCCCGTGCACGGGCCCCAGCAACACCGCGCATGGTCCCAGTGACTTGCCAAATGGTCCCTGGCACATCCCCAGTGCGCGCACTGGGCCCAGCGACCTTGCGTAGGGGCCCAGAGGATCGCCAAACTGTCCCTGGCACATCCCCAGCGCGCACTGGGCCCAGCGACCCCAAGCGGTGTCCCAGCAGTTCTCGAAATGGTACCTAGCACCTCCCCAGCGATCGCACGGCCCCAGCGGCTCGCCAAATGGTCCCTGGTACCTCACCAGAATGCGCACGGTCCCCAGCGACTTCTCACATGGTCCCAGCGGCTCGGAAATGGTCCATGGCACATACCCAGCGAGTGCACTGGCCCCAGCGACTTCCAGCGGGGTCCCACCAGCTTCCCAAATGGTCCCTGGCCCCTCCCCAGCAAGCTCACGGGGCCCAACAACCCTGTGCGGGGTTCCAGAGGCTCGCCAAATGGTCCCTGGTACTTGCCCAAATGGTGCCTGACACATCCACAGCGAGCGCACGGGTCCCAGTGATTTCGCACAGGGTCCCAGTGGATCGCAAATGGTCCCTGGCACCTCCCCACACCGTGCACGGGCCCCAGCGACTTCCCGCGGGGTCCCAGCGGCTTGCCAAATGGTCCCTGGCCCCTCCCCAGCATGTGCATGGGCCCCAGCGACTTCGTGCTGGGCCCCAGCGGCTAGCCAAATGATCCCTGGCACGTCCCCAGGGATCGCACGGGCCCCAGCAACCTAGCGCAGGGTCCCAGAGGCGCGCACTGGCCACTCCGACTTCGCGCAGGGTCCCAGCTGCTCGCCAAATTGTACCTGTCTCCTCCCCAGAGCGGGCATGTGGCCCAGCGAACCCCAGTGCGAGCACGGGCCCCAACGAACCCGTGCGGGGTTCCAGCCGCTTGCCAAATTGTCCCTAACACCTCCCCAGTGATCGCACGGTCCCCAGAGACCTCAAGCAGGGTCCCAGAGGCTCGCCAAATGGTCCCTGGCACATCCTCAGCACACGCCCTGGGCCCAGCGACCCCACCCTGGGTCCCACCGCTTCGCCAAATGGTCCCTGACGCCTCCCCAGGTTGCACACGGGGCTCAGCGACCTCGCGCAAGGTCCCAGAGGCTCGCCAAATGGTCCCTGGTACTTCCCCAAATGGTGCCTGACACATCCACAGCGAGCGCACGGGTCCCAGTGATTTCACACAGGGTCCCAGTGGCTCGCAAATGGTCCCTGGCACATCCCCAGCGAGTGCACGGGCCCCAGCGACTTCCCGCGGGGTCCTAGCGGCTTGCCAAATGGTCCCTGGCCCCTCCCCAGTATGTGCATGGGCCCCAGCGACTTCGTGCGGGGCCCCAGCGGCTAGCCAAATGATCCCTGGCACGTCCCCAGGGATCGCACGGGCCCCAGCGACCTAGCGCAGGGTCCCAGAGGCTCACCAAATGGTCCCTGGCACATCCCCAGTGCATACATGGGCCCTAGTAACCAGGCATGGAGTCCCAGCTGCTTCCCAAAAGGTCCCTGGCCCTGGGCACACAATGGGCCCAGCAACCCCACGTGGGGTCCCAGCGGCTCGCCAAATAGTCCCTGGCACTTCCCCAGAGCGCGCACGGGGACCCAGCACCTCGCCTAATGCTCCCTGGCACCTCCGCAGAGCGCGCGCTGGGACCCAGCGCCTAGTCAAATGGTCCCGGGCTCCTCCCCAGCGCGAGCACGGGCCCCAGCAACTTCCCGCGGGGTCCCAGCAGCTTGCCAAATGGTCCCTGGCACATCCCCAGGGATCGCACGGGCCCAGCGACCTAGCGCAGGGTACCAGAGGCTCACCAAATGGTCCCTGGCACATCCCCAGTGCATACATGGGCCCTAGTAACCACGCGCGGGGTCCTAGCGGTTGCAAATGGTCCCTGGCACATCCACAGCGACACCGCGCGGGATCCCAGCGCCTAGTCAAATGGTCCCTGGCACCTCCCCACACCCTGCACGGGGCCCATCGATCCCACGCATGGTCCCAGTGACTTGCCAAATGGTCTATGGCACATACCCAGCGCGAGCACGGGCCCCAGCAACTTCGACCGGGTTCCCAGCGGCTCGCCAAATGGTACCTGCCTCCGCCCCAGTGCACGCACTGGGCCCAGCGACCCCGCGTGGGGTCCCAGCGGCTCGCCAAATGGTCCCTGGCACCTCACCAGAGCGTGCGCGGGGACCCAGCGCCTAGTCAAATGGTCCCGGGCTCCTCCCCAGCGCGAGCACGGGCCCCAGCAACTTCGACCGGGACCCTCCCCAGCAAGCTCACGGGGCCCAACAACCCTGAGGTTCCAGAGGCTCGCCAAATGTTCCCTGGTACTTCCCCAAATGGTGCCTGACACATCCACAGCGAGCGCACGGGTCCCAGTGATTTCGCACAGGGTCCCAGTGGCTCGCAAATGGTCCCTGGCACATCCCCAGCGAGTGCACGGGCCCCAGCTACTTCCCACGGGGTCCCAGCAGCTTGCCAAATGGTCCCTGGCACGTCCCCAGGGATCGCACGGGCCCCAGCGACCTACCGCAGGGTCCCAGAGGCTCACCAAGTGGTCCCTGGCACATCCCCAGTGCATACATGGGCCCTAGTAACCACGCACGGGGTCCTAGCGGTTGCAAATGGTCCCTGGCACATCCACAGCGACACCGCGCGGGATCCCAGCGCCTAGTCAAATGGTCCCTTTCACCTCCCCACACCCTGCACATGGCCCAGCGATCCCGCGCATGGTCCCGGTGACTTGCCAAATGGTCTATGGCACATACCCAGCGCGAGCACGGGCCTCAGCAACTTCGACCGGGTTCCCAGCGGCTCGCCAAATGGTACCTGGCTCCTCCCCAGTGCACGCACTGGGCCCAGCGACCCCGCGTGGGGTCCCAGATGCGCGCCAAATGGTCCCTGGCACCTCACCAGCATGCGCACGGACCCCGGCAACCCCGTGCGGGGTTCCAGCCGCTTGCCAAATGGTCCCTAACACCTCCCCAGTGATCGCACAGTCCCGAGAGACCTCAAGCAGGGTCCCAGAGGCTCGCCAAATGGTCCCTGGCACCTCCCCAGCGCGCGCACTGGCCACTCCGACTTCGCGCAGGGTCCCAGCGGCTCGCCAAATTGTACCTGTCTCCTGCCCAGAGCGGGCATGTGGCCCAGCGAACCCCAGTGCGAGCACGGGCCCCAGCGACCCCGTGCGGGGTTCCAGCCGCTTGCCAAATGGTCCCTAACACCTCCCCAGTGATCGTACGGTCCCCAGAGACCTCAAGCAGGGTCCCAGAGGCTCGCCAAATGGTCCCTGGCACCTCACCAGCATGCGCACGGACCCCGGCAACCCGGTGCGGGGTTCCAGCCGCTTGCCAAATGGTCCCTAACACCACCCCAGTGATCGCACGGTCCCCAGAGACCTCAAGCAGGGTCCCAGAGGCTCGCCAAATGGTCCCTGGCACATCCTCAGCGCACGCCCTGGGCCCAGCGACCCCACCCTGGGTCCCAGCGGTTCGCCAAATGCTCCCGGGCGCCTCCCCAGGTTGCACACGGGGCTCAGCGACCTCGCGCAAGGTCCCAGAGGCTCGCCAAATGGTCCCTGGTACTTCCCCAAATGGTGCCTGACACATCCACAGCGAGCGCACGGGTCCCAGTGATTTCGCACAGGGTCCCAGTGGCTCGCAAATGGACCCTGGCACATCCCCAGCGAGTGAACGGGCCCCAGCGACTTCCCGCGGGGTCCCAGCAGCTTGCCAAATGGTCCCTGGCACGTCCCCAGGGATCGCACAGGCCCCAGCGACCTAGCGCAGGGTTCCAGCCGCTTGCCAAATGGTCCCTAACACCACCCCAGTGATCGCACGGTCCCCAGAGACCTCAAGCAGGGTCCCAGAGGCTCGCCAAATGGCCCCTGGCACCTCCCCAGCGCGCGCACTGGCCACTCCGACTTCGTGCAGGGTCCCAGCGGCTCGCCAAATTATACCTGTCTCCTCCCCAGAGCGGGCATTTGGCCCAGCGAAACACAGTGCGAGCACGGGCCCCAGCGACCCTGTGCGGGGTTCCAGCCGCTTGCCAAATGGTCCCTAACACCTCCCCAGTGATCGCACGGTCCCCAGAGACCTCAAGCAGGGTCCCAGAGGCACACCAAATGGTCCCTGGCACATCCTCAGTGCATACATGGGCCCTAGTAACCACGCGCGGGGTCCTAGCGGCTTGCAAATGGTCCCTGGCACATCCACAGCGACCGCACGAGTCCCAGCGACTTCGCGCGGGTTCCCAGCGGCTTGCAAATGGTCCCTGGCACATACCCAGGCCGTGCACGGCCCCAGCGACACCGCGCGGGATCCCAGCGCCTAGTCAAATGGTCCCTGGCACCTCCCCACACTGTGCACGGGGCCCAGCGATCCCGCGCATGGTCCCAATGACTTGCCAAATGGTCTATGGCACATCCCCAGCGTGAGCACGGACCCCAGCAACTTCGACCGGGTTCCCAGCGGCTCGCCAAATTGTACCTGGCTCCCCCCCAGTGCACGCACTGGGCCCAGCGACCCCGCGTGGGGTCCCAGCGGCTCGCCAAATGGTCCCTGGCACTTCCCCAGAATGCACACAAGGCCCAGCAACCCAGCGCGGGGTCCCACTGGCTCGCCAAATGGTCCCTGGCACCTCACCAGCATGCGCACGGAACCCGGCAACCCCGTGCGGGGTTCCAGCCGCTTGCCAAATGGTCCCTAACACCTCCCCAGTGATCGCACGGTCCCCAGAGACCTCAAGCAGAGTCCCAGAGGCTCGACAAATGGTCCCTGGCACATCCTCAGCGCACGCCCTGGGCCCAGCGACCCCACCCTGGGTCCCAGCGGTTCGCCAAATGGTCCCTGGCGCCTCCCCAGGTTGCACACGGGGCTCAGCGACCTCGCGCAAGGTCCCAGAGGCTCGCCAAATGGTCCCTGGTACTTCCCCAAATGGTGCCTGACACATCCACAGCGAGCGCACAGGTCCCAGTGATTTCGCACAGGGTCCCAGTGGCTCGCAAATGGTCCCTGGCACATCCCCAGCGAGTGCACGGGCCCCAGCGACTTCCCGCGGGGTCCCAGCGGCTTGCCAAATGGTCCCTGGCCCCTCCCCAGTATGTGCATGGGCCCCAGCGACTTCGTGCGGGGCCCCAGCGGCTAGCCAAATGATCCCTGGCACGTCCCCAGGGATCACACGGGCCCCAGCGACCGAGCGCAGGGTCCCAGCGGCTCACCAAATGGTCCCTGGCACATCCCCACCACGCACACGGGCCCCAGCTACCAGGCATGGAGTCCCAGCTGCTTCCCAAAAGGTTCCTGGCCCTGGGCACACAATGGGCCCAGCAACCCCACGTGGGGTCCCAGCGGCTCGCCAAATAGTCCCTGGCACTTCACCAGAGCGTGCGCGGGGACCCAGCACCTCGCCTAATGCTCCCTGGCACCTCCCCAGAGCGCGGGCGGGGACCCAGCGCCTTGTCAAATGGTACCGGGCTCCTCCCCAGCGCGAGCACGGGCCCCAGCAACTTCGACTGGGACCCTCCCCAGCAAGCTCACGGGGCCCAACAACCCTGTGCGGGGTCCCAGATGCTCGCCAAATGGTCCCTGGCACCTCACCAGCATGCGCACGGACCCCGGCAACCCCGTGCGGGGTTCCAGCCGCTTGCCAAATGGTCCCTAACACCTCCCCAGTGATCGTACGGTCCCCAGAGACCTCAAGCAGGGTCCCAGAGGCTCGCCAAATGGTCCCTGGCACCTCACCAGCATGCGCACGGACCCCGGCAACCCCGTGCGGGGTTCCAGCCGCTTGCCAAATGGTCCCTAACACCTCCCCAGTGATCGCACAGTCCCGAGAGACCTCAAGCAAGGTCCCAGAGGCTCGCCAAATGGTCCCTGGCACCTCCCCAGCGCGCGCACTGGCACTCCGACTTCGCGCAGGGTCCCAGCGGCTCGCCAAATTGTACCTGTCTCCTGCCCAGAGCGGGCATGTGGCCCAGCGAACCCCAGTGCGAGCACGGGCCCCAGCGACCCCGTGCGGGGTTCCAGCCGCCTGCCAAATGGTCCCTAACACCTCCCCAGTGATCGTACGGTCCCCAGAGACCTCAAGCAGGGTCCCAGAGGCTCGCCAAATGGTCCCTGGCACCTCACCAGCATGCGCACGGACCCCGGCAACCCGGTGCGGGGTTCCAGCCGCTTGCCAAATGGTCCCTAACACCACCCCAGTGATCGCACGGTCCCCAGAGACCTCAAGCAGGGTCCCAGAGGCTCGCCAAATGGTCCCTGGCACATCCTCAGCGCACGCCCAGGGCCCAGCGACCCCACCCTGGGTCCCAGCGGTTCGCCAAATGCTCCCGGGCGCCTCCCCAGGTTGCACACGGGGCTCAGCGACCTCGCGCAAGGTCCCAGAGGCTCGCCAAATGGTCCCTGGTACTTCCCCAAATGGTGCCTGACACATCCACAGCGAGCGCACGGGTCCCAGTGATTTCGCACAGGGTCCCAGTGGCTCGCAAATGGACCCTGGCACATCCCCAGCGAGTGCACGGTCCCCAGCGACTTCCCGCGGGGTCCCAGCAGCTTGCCAAATGGTCCCTGGCACGTCCCCAGGGATCGCACAGGCCCCAGCGACCTAGCGCAGGGTCCCAGAGGCTCACCAAATGGTCCCTGGCACATCCCCAGTGCATACATGGGCCCTAGTAACCACGCGCAGGGTCCTAGCGGCTTGCAAATGGTCCCTGGCACATCCACAGCGACACCGCGCGGGATCCCAGCGCCTAGTCAAATGGTCCCTGGCACCTCCCCACACCGTGCACGGGGCCCAGCGATCCCGCGCATGCTCCCAGTGACTTGCCAAATGGTCTATGTCACATACCCAGCGCGAGCACGGGACCCAGCAACTTCGACCAGGTTCCCAGCGGCTCGCCAAATGGTACCTGGCTCCTCCCCAGTGCACGCACTAGGTCCAGCGACCCCGCGTGGGGTCCCAGCGGCTCGCCAAATGGTCCCTGGCACCTCACCAGCATGCGCACGGACCCCGGCAACCCGGTGCGGGGTTCCAGCCGCTTGCCAAATGGTCCCTAACACCACCCCAGTGATCGCACGGTCCCCAGAGACCTCAAGCAGGGTCCCAGAGGCTCGCCAAATGGCCCCTGGCACCTCCCCAGCGCGCGCACTGGCCACTCCGACTTCGTGCAGGGTCCCAGCGGCTCGCCAAATTATACCTGTCTCCTCCCCAGAACGGGCATTTGGCCCAGCGAAACACAGTGCGAGCATTGGCCCCAGCGACCCCGTGCGGGGTTCCAGCCGCTTGCCAAATGGTCCCTAACACCTCCCCAGTGATCGCACGGTCCCCAGAGACCTCAAGCAGGGTCCCAGAGGCACACCAAATGGTCCCTGGCACATCCTCAGTGCATACATTGGCCCTAGTAACCACGCGCGGGGTCCTAGCGGCTTGAAATGGTCCCTGGCACATCCACAGCGACCGCACGAGTCCCAGCGACTTCGCGCGGGTTCCCAGCGTCTTGCAAATGGTCCCTGGCACATACCCAGGCCGTGCACGGCCCCAGCGACACCGCACGGGATCCCAGCGCCTAGTCAAATGGTCCCTGGCACCTCCCCACACTGTGCACGGGGCCCAGCGATCCCGCGCATGGTCCCAATGACTTGCCAAATGGTCTATGGCACATCCCCAGCGTGAGCACGGGCCCCAGCAACTTCGACCGGGTTCCCAGCGGCTCGCCAAATTGTACCTGGCTCCCCCCCAGTGCACGCACTGGGCCCAGCGACCCCGCGTGGGGTCCCAGCGGCTCGCCAAATGGTCCCTGGCACTTCCCCAGAATGCACACAAGGCCCAGCGACCCAGCGCGGGGTCCCACTGGCTCGCCAAATGGTCCCTGGCACCTCACCACCATGCGCACGGACCCCGGCAACCCCGTGCGGGGTTCCAGCCGCTTGCCAAATGGTCCCTAACACCTCCCCAGTGATCGCACGGTCCCCAGAGACCTCAAGCAGAGTCCCAGAGGCTCGACAAATGGTCCCTGGCACATCCTCAGCGCACGCCCTGGGCCCAGCGACCCCACCCTGGGTCCCAGCGGTTCGCCAAATGCTCCCGGGCGCCTCCCCAGGTTGCACACGCGGCTCAGCGACCTCGCGCAAGGTCCCAGAGGCTCGCCAAATGGTCCCTGGTACTTCCCCAAATGGTGCCTGACACATCCACAGCGAGCGCACGGGTCCCAGTGATTTCGCACAGGGTCCCAGTGGCTCGCAAATGGACCCTGGCACATCCCCAGCGAGTGCACGGGCCCCAGCGACTTCCCGCGGGGTCCCAGCAGCTTGCCAAATGGTCCCTGGCACGTCCCCAGGGATCGCACAGGCCCCAGCGACCTAGCGCAGGGTCCCAGAGGCTCACCAAATGGTCCCTGGCACATCCCCAGTGCATACATGGGCCCTAGTAACCACGCGCGGGGTCCTAGCGGCTTGCAAATGGTCCCTGGCACATCCACAGCGACACCGCGCGGGATCCCAGCGCCTAGTCAAATGGTCCCTGGCACCTCCCCACACCGTGCACGGGGCCCAGCGATCCCGCGCATGCTCCCAGTGACTTGCCAAATGGTCTATGTCACATACCCAGCGCGAGCACGGGACCCAGCAACTTCGACCAGGTTCCCAGCGGCTCGCCAAATGGTACCTGGCTCCTCCCCAGTGCACGCACTAGGTCCAGCGACCCCGCGTGGGGTCCCAGCGGCTCGCCAAATGGTCCCTGGCACCTCACCAGCATGCGCACGGACCCCGGCAACCCGGTGCGGGGTTCCAGCCGCTTGCCAAATGGTCCCTAACACCACCCCAGTGATCGCACGGTCCCCAGAGACCTCAAGCAGGGTCCCAGAGGCTCGCCAAATGGCCCCTGGCACCTCCCCAGCGCGCGCACTGGCCACTCCGACTTCGTGCAGGGTCCCAGCGGCTCGCCAAATTATACCTGTCTCCTCCCCAGAGCGGGCATTTGGCCCAGCGAAACACAGTGCGAGCATTGGCCCCAGCGACCCCGTGCGGGGTTCCAGCCGCTTGCCAAATGGTCCCTAACACCTCCCCAGTGATCGCACGGTCCCCAGAGACCTCAAGCAGGGTCCCAGAGGCACACCAAATGGTCCCTGGCACATCCTCAGTGCATACATTGGCCCTAGTAACCACGCGCGGGGTCCTAGCGGCTTGAAATGGTCCCTGGCACATCCACAGCGACCGCACGAGTCCCAGCGACTTCGCGCGGGTTCCCAGCGGCTTGCAAATGGTCCCTGGCACATACCCAGGCCGTGCACGGCCCCAGCGACACCGCACGGGATCCCAGCGCCTAGTCAAATGGTCCCTGGCACCTCCCCACACTGTGCACGGGGCCCAGCGATCCCGCGCATGGTCCCAATGACTTGCCAAATGGTCTATGGCACATCCCCAGCGTGAGCACGGGCCCCAGCAACTTCGACCGGGTTCCCAGCGGCTCGCCAAATTGTACCTGGCTCCCCCCCAGTGCACGCACTGGGCCCAGCGACCCCGCGTGGGGTCCCAGCGGCTCGCCAAATGGTCCCTGGCACTTCCCCAGAATGCACACAAGGCCCAGCGACCCAGCGCGGGGTCCCACTGGCTCGCCAAATGGTCCCTGGCACCTCACCAGCATGCGCACGGACCCCGGCAACCCCGTGCGGGGTTCCAGCCGCTTGCCAAATGGTCCCTAACACCTCCCCAGTGATCGCACGGTCCCCAGAGACCTCAAGCAGAGTCCCAGAGGCTCGACAAATGGTCCCTGGCACATCCTCAGCGCACGCCCTGGGCCCAGCGACCCCACCCTGGGTCCCAGCGGTTCGCCAAATGGTCCCTGGCGCCTCCCCAGGTTGCACACGGGGCTCAGCGACCTCGCGCAAGGTCCCAGAGGCTCGCCAAATGGTCCCTGGTACTTCCCCAAATGGTGCCTGACACATCCACAGCGAGCGCACAGGTCCCAGTGATTTCGCACAGGGTCCCAGTGGCTCGCAAATGGTCCCTGGCACATCCCCAGCGAGTGCACGGGCCCCAGCGACTTCCCGCGGGGTCCCAGCGGCTTGCCAAATGGTCCCTGGCCCCTCCCCAGTATGTGCATGGGCCCCAGCGACCGAGCGCAGGGTCCCAGCGGCTCACCAAATGGTCCCTGGCACATCCCCACCACGCACACGGGCCCCAGCTACCAGGCATGGAGTCCCAGCTGCTTCCCAAAAGGTCCCTGGCCCTGGGCACACAATGGGCCCAGCAACCCCACGTGGGGTCCCAGCGGCTCGCCAAATAGTCCCTGGCACTTCCCCAGAGCGCGCGCGGGGACCCAGCGCCTAGTCAAATGGTCCCGGGCTCCTCCCCAGCGCGAGCACGGGCCCCAGCAACTTCGACCGGGACCCTCCCCAGCAAGCTCACGGGGCCCAACAACCCTGTGCGGGGTTCCAGAGGCTCGCCAAATGTTCCCTGGTACTTCCCCAAATGGTGCCTGACACATCCACAGCGAGCGCACGGGTCCCAGTGATATCGCACAGGGTCCCAGTGGCTCGCAAATGGTCCCTGGCACATCCCCAGCGAGTGCACGGGCCCCAGCTACTTCCCACGGGGTCCCAGCAGCTTGCCAAATGGTTCCTGGCACGACCCCAGGGATCGCACGGGCCCCAGCGACCGAGCGCAGGGTCCCAGAGGCTCACCAAGTGGTCCCTGGCACATCCCCAGTGCATATATGGGCCCTAGTAACCACGCACGGGGTCCGAGCGGTTGCAAATGGTCCCTGGCACATCCACAGCGACACCGCGCGGGATCCCAGCGCCTAGTCAAATGGTCCCTGGCACCTCCCCACACTGTGCACGGGGCCCAACGATCCCGCGCATGGTCCCATTGACTTGCCAAATGGTCTATGGCACATCCCCAGCGTGAGCACGGGCCCCAGCAACTTCGACCGGGTTCCCAGCGGCTCGCCAAATTGTACCTGGCTCCCCCCCAGTGCACGCACTGGGCCCAGCGACCCCGCGTGGGGTCCCAACGGCTCGCCAAATGGTCCCTGGCACTTCCCCAGAATGCACACAAGGCCCAGCAACCCAGCGCGGGGTCCCACTGGCTCGCCAAATGGTCCCTGGCACCTCACCAGCATGCGCACGGACCCCGGCAACCCCGTGCGGGGTTCCAGCCGCTTGCCAAATGGTCCCTAACACCTCCCCAGTGATCGCACGGTCCCCAGAGACCTCAAGCAGAGTCCCAGAGGCTCGACAAATGGTCCCTGGCACATCCTCAGCGCACGCCCTGGGCCCAGCGACCCCACCCTGGGTCCCAGCGGTTCGCCAAATGGTCCCTGGCGCCTCCCCAGGTTGCACACGGGGCTCAGCGACCTCGCGCAAGGTCCCAGAGGCTCGCCAAATGGTCCCTGGTACTTCCCCAAATGGTGCCTGACACATCCACAGCGAGCGCACAGGTCCCAGTGATTTCGCACAGGGTCCCAGTGGCTCGCAAATGGTCCCTGGCACATCCCCAGCGAGTGCACGGGCCCCAGCGACTTCCCGCGGGGTCCCAGCGGCTTGCCAAATGGTCCCTGGCCCCTCCCCAGTATGTGCATGGGCCCCAGCGACTTCGTGCGGGGCCCCAGCGGCTAGCCAAATGATCCCTGGCACGTCCCCAGGGATCACACGGGCCCCAGCGACCGAGCGCAGGGTCCCAGCAGCTCACCAAATGGTCCCTGGCACATCCCCAGTGCATACATGGGCCCTAGTAACCACGCACGGGGTCCTAGCGGTTGCAAATGGTCCCTGGCACATCCACAGCGACACCGCGCGGGATCCCAGCGCCTAGTCAAATGGTCCCTTTCACCTCCCCACAACCTGCACGTGGCCCAGCGATCCCGCGCATGGTCCCAGTGACTTGCCAAATGGTCTATGGCACATACCCAGCGCGAGCACGGGCCCCAGCAACTTCGACCGGGTTCCCAGCGGCTCGCCAAATGGTACCTGGCTCCTCCCCAGTGCACGCACTGGGCCCAGCGACCCCGCGTGGGGTCCCAGATGCTCGCCAAATGGTCCCTGGCACCTCACCAGCATGCGCACGGACCCCGGCAACCCCGTGCGGGGTTCCAGCCGCTTGCCAAATGGTCCCTAACACCTCCCCAGTGATCGCACAGTCCCGAGAGACCTCAAGCAGGGTCCCAGAGGCTCGCCAAATGGTCCCTGGCACCTCCCCAGCGCGCGCACTGGCCACTCCGACTTCGCGCAGGGTCCCAGCGGCTCGCCAAATTGTACCTGTCTCCTGCCCAGAGCGGGCATGTGGCCCAGCGAACCCCAGTGCGAGCACGGGCCCCAGCGACCCCGTGCGGGGTTCCAGCCGCTTGCCAAATGGTCCCTAACACCTCCCCAGTGATCGTACGGTCCCCAGAGACCTCAAGCAGGGTCCCAGAGGCTCGCCAAATGGTCCCTGGCACCTCACCAGCATGCGCACGGACCCCGGCAACCCCGTGCGGGGTTCCAGCCGCTTGCCAAATGGTCCCTAACACCTCCCCAGTGATCGCACAGTCCCGAGAGACCTCAAGCAGGGTCCCAGAGGCTCGCCAAATGGTCCCTGGCACCTCCCCAGCGCGCGCACTGGCCACTCCGACTTCGCGCAGGGTCCCAGCGGCTCGCCAAATTGTACCTGTCTCCTGCCCAGAGCGGGCATGTGGCCCAGCGAACCCCAGTGCGAGCACGGGCCCCAGCGACCCCGTGCGGGGTTCCAGCCGCTTGCCAAATGGACCCTAACACCTCCCCAGTGATCGTACGGTCCCCAGAGACCTCAAGCAGGGTCCCAGAGGCTCGCCAAATGGTCCCTGGCACCTCACCAGCATGCGCACGGACCCCGGCAACCCGGTGCGGGGTTCCAGCCGCTTGCCAAATGGTCCCTAACACCACCCCAGTGATCGCACGGTCCCCAGAGACCTCAAGCAGGGTCCCAGAGGCTCGCCAAATGGTCCCTGGCACATCCTCAGCGCACGCCCAGGGCCCAGCGACCCCACCCTGGGTCCCAGCGGTTCGCCAAATGCTCCCGGGCGCCTCCCCAGGTTGCACACGCGGCTCAGCGACCTCGCGCAAGGTCCCAGAGGCTCGCCAAATGGTCCCTGGTACTTCCCCAAATGGTGCCTGACACATCCACAGCGAGCGCACGGGTCCCAGTGATTTCGCACAGGGTCCCAGTGGCTCGCAAATGGACCCTGGCACATCCCCAGCGAGTGCACGGGCCACAGCGACTTCCCGCGGGGTCCCAGCAGCTTGCTAAATGGTCCCTGGCACGTCCCCAGGGATCGCACAGGCCCCAGCGACCTAGCGCAGGGTCCCAGAGGCTCACCAAATGGTCCCTGGCACATCCCCAGTGCATACATGGGCCCTAGTAACCACGCGCGGGGTCCTAGCGGCTTGCAAATGGTCCCTGGCACATCCACAGCGACACCGCGCGGGATCCCAGCGCCTAGTCAAATGGTCCCTGGCACCTCCCCACACCGTGCACGGGGCCCAGCGATCCCGCGCATGCTCCCAGTGACTTGCCAAATGGTCTATGTCACATACCCAGCGCGAGCACGGGACCCAGCAACTTCGACCAGGTTCCCAGCGGCTCGCCAAATGGTACCTGGCTCCTCCCCAGTGCACGCACTAGGTCCAGCGACCCCGCGTGGGGTCCCAGCGGCTCGCCAAATGGTCCCTGGCACCTCACCAGCATGCGCACGGACCCCGGCAACCCGGTGCGGGGTTCCAGCCGCTTGCCAAATGGTCCCTAACACCACCCCAGTGATCGCACGGTCCCCAGAGACCTCAAGCAGGGTCCCAGAGGCTCGCCAAATGGCCCCTGGCACCTCCCCAGCGCGCGCACTGGCCACTCCGACTTCGTGCAGGGTCCCAGCGGCTCGCCAAATTATACCTGTCTCCTCCCCAGAGCGGGCATTTGGCCCAGCGAAACACAGTGCGAGCATTGGCCCCAGCGACCCCGTGCGGGGTTCCAGCCGCTTGCCAAATGGTCCCTAACACCTCCCCAGTGATCGCACGGTCCCCAGAGACCTCAAGCAGGGTCCCAGAGGCACACCAAATGGTCCCTGGCACATCCTCAGTGCATACATTGGCCCTAGTAACCACGCGCGGGGTCCTAGCGGCTTGAAATGGTCCCTGGCACATCCACAGCGACCGCACGAGTCCCAGCGACTTCGCGCGGGTTCCCAGCGGCTTGCAAATGGTCCCTGGCACATACCCAGGCCGTGCACGGCCCCAGCGACACCGCACGGGATCCCAGCGCCTAGTCAAATGGTGCCTGGCACCTCCCCACACTGTGCACGGGGCCCAGCGATCCCGCGCATGGTCCCAATGACTTGCCAAATGGTCTATGGCACATCCCCAGCGTGAGCACGGACCCCAGCAACTTCGACCGGGTTCCCAGCGGCTCGCCAAATTGTACCTGGCTCCCCCCCAGTGCACGCACTGGGCCCAGCGACCCCGCGTGGGGTCCCAGCGGCTCGCCAAATGGTCCCTGGCACTTCCCCAGAATGCACACAAGGCCCAGCGACCCAGCGCGGGGTCCCACTGGCTCGCCAAATGGTCCCTGGCACCTCACCAGCATGCGCACGGACCCCGGCAACCCCGTGCGGGGTTCCAGCCGCTTGCCAAATGGTCCCTAACACCTCCCCAGTGATCGCACGGTCCCCAGAGACCTCAAGCAGAGTCCCAGAGGCTCGACAAATGGTCCCTGGCACATCCTCAGCGCACGCCCTGGGCCCAGCGACCCCACCCTGGGTCCCAGCGGTTCGCCAAATGGTCCCTGGCGCCTCCCCAGGTTGCACACGGGGCTCAGCGACCTCGCGCAAGGTCCCAGAGGCTCGCCAAATGGTCCCTGGTACTTCCCCAAATGGTGCCTGACACATCCACAGCGAGCGCACAGGTCCCAGTGATTTCGCACAGGGTCCCAGTGGCTCGCAAATGGTCCCTGGCACATCCCCAGCGAGTGCACGGGCCCCAGCGACTTCCCGCGGGGTCCCAGCGGCTTGCCAAATGGTCCCTGGCCCCTCCCCAGTATGTGCATGGGCCCCAGCGACCGAGCGCAGGGTCCCAGCGGCTCACCAAATGGTCCCTGGCACATCCCCACCACGCACACGGGCCCCAGCTACCAGGCATGGAGTCCCAGCTGCTTCCCAAAAGGTCCCTGGCCCTGGGCACACAATGGGCCCAGCAACCCCACGTGGGGTCCCAGCGGCTCGCCAAATAGTCCCTGGCACTTCCCCAGAGCGTGCGCGGGGACCCAGCACCTCGCCTAATGCTCCCTGGCACCTCCCCAGAGCGCGCGCGGGGACCCAGCGCCTAGTCAAATGGTCCCGGGCTCCTCCCCAGCGCGAGCACGGGCCCCAGCAACTTCGACCGGGACCCTCCCCAGCAAGCTCACGGGGCCCAACAACCCTGTGCGGGGTTCCAGAGGCTCGCCAAATGTTCCCTGGTACTTCCCCAAATGGTGCCTGACACATCCACAGCGAGCGCACGGGTCCCAGTGATATCGCACAGGGTCCCAGTGGCTCGCAAATGGTCCCTGGCACATCCCCAGCGAGTGCACGGGCCCCAGCTACTTCCCACGGGGTCCCAGCAGCTTGCCAAATGGTTCCTGGCACGACCCCAGAAATCGCACGGGCCCCAGCGACCGAGCGCAGGGTCCCAGAGGCTCACCAAGTGGTCCCTGGCACATCCCCAGTGCATATATGGGCCCTAGTAACCACGCACGGGGTCCGAGCGGTTGCAAATGGTCCCTGGCACATCCACAGCGACACCGCGCGGGATCCCAGCGCCTAGTCAAATGGTCCCTGGCACCTCCCCACACTGTGCACGGGGCCCAACGATCCCGCGCATGGTCCCAATGACTTGCCAAATGGTCTATGGCACATCCCCAGCGTGAGCACGGGCCCCAGCAACTTCGACCGGGTTCCCAGCGGCTCGCCAAATTGTACCTGGCTCCCCCCCAGTGCACGCACTGGGCCCAGCGACCCCGCGTGGGGTCCCAGCGGCTCGCCAAATGGTCCCTGGCACTTCCCCAGAATGCACACAAGGCCCAGCAACCCAGCGCGGGGTCCCACTGGCTCGCCAAATGGTCCCTGGCACCTCACCAGCATGCGCACGGACCCCGGCAACCCCGTGCGGGGTTCCAGCCGCTTGCCAAATGGTCCCTAACACCTCCCCAGTGATCGCACGGTCCCCAGAGAACTCAAGCAGAGTCCCAGAGGCTCGACAAATGGTCCCTGGCACATCCCCAGCGAGTGCACGGGCCCCAGCTACTTCCCACGGGGTCCCAGCAGCTTGCCAAATGGTTCCTGGCACGACCCCAGGGATCGCACGGGCCCCAGCGACCGAGCGCAGGGTCCCAGAGGCTCACCAAGTGGTCCCTGGCACATCCCCAGTGCATATATGGGCCCTAGTAACCACGCACGGGGTCCGAGCGGTTGCAAATGGTCCCTGGCACATCCACAGCGACACCGCGCGGGATCCCAGCGCCTAGTCAAATGGTCCCTGGCACCTCCCCACACTGTGCACGGGGCCCAACGATCCCGCGCATGGTCCCAATGACTTGCCAAATGGTCTATGGCACATCCCCAGCGTGAGCACGGGCCCCAGCAACTTCGACCGGGTTCCCAGCGGCTCGCCAAATTGTACCTGGCTCCCCCCCAGTGCACGCACTGGGCCCAGCGACCCCGCGTGGGGTCCCAGCGGCTCGCCAAATGGTCCCTGGCACTTCCCCAGAATGCACACAAGGCCCAGCAACCCAGCGCGGGGTCCCACTGGCTCGCCAAATGGTCCCTGGCACCTCACCAGCATGCGCACGGACCCCGGCAACCCCGTGCGGGGTTCCAGCCGCTTGCCAAATGGTCCCTAACACCTCCCCAGTGATCGCACGGTCCCCAGAGACCTCAAGCAGAGTCCCAGAGGCTCGACAAATGGTCCCTGGCACATCCTCAGCGCACGCCCTGGGCCCAGCGACCCCACCCTGGGTCCCAGCGGTTCGCCAAATGGTCCCTGGCGCCTCCCCAGGTTGCACACGGGGCTCAGCGACCTCGCGCAAGGTCCCAGAGGCTCGCCAAATGGTCCCTGGTACTTCCCCAAATGGTGCCTGACACATCCACAGCGAGCGCACAGGTCCCAGTGATTTCGCACAGGGTCCCAGTGGCTCGCAAATGGTCCCTGGCACATCCCCAGCGAGTGCACGGGCCCCAGCGACTTCCCGCGGGGTCCCAGCGGCTTGCCAAATGGTCCCTGGCCCCTCCCCAGTATGTGCATGGGCCCCAGCGACTTCGTGCGGGGCCCCAGCGGCTAGCCAAATGATCCCTGGCACGTCCCCAGGGATCACACGGGCCCCAGCGACCGAGCGCAGGGTCCCAGCGGCTCACCAAATGGTCCCTGGCACATCCCCAGTGCATACATGGGCCCTAGTAACCACGCACGGGGTCCTAGCGGTTGCAAATGGTCCCTGGCACATCCACAGCGACACCGCGCGGGATCCCAGCGCCTAGTCAAATGGTCCCTTTCACCTCCCCACAACCTGCACGTGGCCCAGCGATCCCGCGCATGGTCCCAGTGACTTGCCAAATGGTCTATGGCACATACCCAGCGCGAGCACGGGCCCCAGCAACTTCGACCGGGTTCCCAGCGGCTCGCCAAATGGTACCTGGCTCCTCCCCAGTGCACGCACTGGGCCCAGCGACCCCGCGTGGGGTCCCAGATGCTCGCCAAATGGTCCCTGGCACCTCACCAGCATGCGCACGGACCCCGGCAACCCCGTGCGGGGTTCCAGCCGCTTGCCAAATGGTCCCTAACACCTCCCCAGTGATCGCACAGTCCCGAGAGACCTCAAGCAGGGTCCCAGAGGCTCGCCAAATGGTCCCTGGCACCTCCCCAGCGCGCGCACTGGCCACTCCGACTTCGCGCAGGGTCCCAGCGGCTCGCCAAATTGTACCTGTCTCCTGCCCAGAGCGGGCATGTGGCCCAGCGAACCCCAGTGCGAGCACGGGCCCCAGCGACCCCGTGCGGGGTTCCAGCCGCTTGCCAAATGGTCCCTAACACCTCCCCAGTGATCGTACGGTCCCCAGAGACCTCAAGCAGGGTCCCAGAGGCTCGCCAAATGGTCCCTGGCACCTCACCAGCATGCGCACGGACCCCGGCAACCCCGTGCGGGGTTCCAGCCGCTTGCCAAATGGTCCCTAACACCTCCCCAGTGATCGCACGGTCCCCAGAGACCTCAAGCAGAGTCCCAGAGGCTCGACAAATGGTCCCTGGCACATCCTCAGCGCACGCCCTGGGCCCAGCGACCCCACCCTGGGTCCCAGCGGTTCGCCAAATGGTCCCTGGCGCCTCCCCAGGTTGCACACGGGGCTCAGCGACCTCGCGCAAGGTCCCAGAGGCTCGCCAAATGGTCCCTGGTACTTCCCCAAATGGTGCCTGACACATCCACAGCGAGCGCACAGGTCCCAGTGATTTCGCACAGGGTCCCAGTGGCTCGCAAATGGTCCCTGGCACATCCCCAGCGAGTGCACGGGCCCCAGCGACCTAGCGCAGGGTCCCAGAGGCTCACCAAGTGGTCCCTGGCACATCCCCAGTGCATATATGGGCACTAGTAACCACGCACGGGGTCCGAGCGGTTGCAAATGGTCCCTGGCACATCCACAGCGACACCGCGCGGGATCCCAGCGCCTAGTCAAATGGTCCCTGGCACCTCCCCACACCGTGCACGGGGCCCAGCGATCCCGCGCATGGTCCCAGTGACTTGCCAAATGGTCTATGGCACATACCCAGCGCGAGCACGGGCCCCAGCAACTTCGACCGGGTTCCCAGCGGCTCGCCAAATGGTACCTGGCTCCTCCCCAGTGCACGCACTGGGCCCAGCGACCCCGCGTGGGGTCCCAGCGGCTCGCCAAATGGTCCCTGGCACATCCCCAGAATGTACACAAGGCCCAGCGACCCAGCGCGGGGTCCCACTGGCTCGCCAAATGGTCCCTGGCACCTCACCAGCATGCACACGGACCCCGGCAACCCCGTGCGGGGTTTCAGCTGCTTGCCAAATGGTCCCTAACACCTCCCCAGTGATCGCACGGTCCCCAGAGACCTCAAGCAGGGTCCCAGAGGCTCGCCAAATGGTCCGTGGCACGTCCTCAGCGCACGCCCTGGGCCCAGCGACCCCACCCTGGGTCCCAGCGGTTCGCCAAATGGTCCCTGGCGCCTCCCCAGGTTGCACACGGGGCTCAGCGACCTCGCGCAAGGTCCCAGAGGCTCGCCAAATGGTCCCTGGTACTTCCCCAAATGGTGCCTGACACATCCACAGCGAGCGCACAGGTCCCAGTGATTTCGCACAGGGTCCCAGTGGCTCGCAAATGGTCCCTGGCACATCCCCAGCGAGTGCATGGGCCCCAGCGACTTCGTGCGGGGTTCCAGCCGCTTTCCAAATGGTCCCTAACACCTCCCCAGTGATCGCACGGTCCCCAGAGACCTCAAGCAGGGTCCCAGAGGCTCGCCAAATGGTCCCTGGCACATCCTCAGCGCACGCCCTGGGCCCAGCGACCCCACCCTGGGTTCCAGCGGTTTGCCAAATGGTCTCTGGCGCCTCCCCAGGTTGCACACGGGGCTCAGCGACCTCGTGCAAGGTCCCAGAGGCTCGCCAAATGGTCCCTGGTACTTCCCCAAATGGTGCCTGACACATCCACAGCGAGCGCACGGGTCCCAGTGATTTCGCACAGGGTCCCAGTGGCTCGCAAATGGTCCCTGGCACATCCCCAGCGAGTGCACGGGCCGCGGGGTCCCAACGGCTTGCCAAATGGTCCCTGGCCCCTCCCCAACCCGTGCACGGGCCCCAGCAACACTGCGCGGGATACCAGCGCCTGGTCAAATGGTCACTGGCACCTCCCCACACCGTGCACGGGGCACAGCGACCCCGCGCATGGTCAAAGTGACTTGCCAAATGGTCCCTGGCACATCCCTAGCACGCGCACTGGGCCCAGCGACCTTGTGCAGGGTCCCAGAGGATCGCCAGACGGTCCCTGCACATCCCCAGCGCGCACTGGGCCCAGCGACCCCAAGCGGTGTCCCAGCAGTTCTCGAAATGGTACCTAGCACCTCCCCAGCGATCGCACGGCCCCAGCGGCTCGCCAAATGGTCCCTGGTACCTCACCAGAATGCGCACGGTCCCCAGCGACTTCTCACAGGGTCCCAGCTGCTCGGAAATGGTCCATGGCACATACCCAGTGAGTGCACGGGCCCCAGCGACTTCCAGCGGGGTCACACCAGCTTCCCAAATGGTCCCTGGCCCCTCCCCAGCAAGCTCACGGGGCCCAACAACCCTGTGCGGAGTTCCAGAGGTTCGCCAAATGGTCCCTGGTACTTCCCCAAATGGTGCCTGACACATCCACAGCGAGCGCACGGGTCCCAGTGATTTCGCACAGGGTCCCAGTGGCTCGCAAATGGTCCCTGGCACATCCCCAGCGAGTGCACGGGCCCCGACGACTTCCCGCGGGGTCCCAGCGGCTCGCCAAATGGTACCTGGCGCCTCCCCAGGTTGCACACGGGGCTCAGCGACCTCGCGCAAGGTCCCAGAGGCTCGCCAAATGGTCCCTGGCACATCCCCAGCGCGAGCACGGGCCCCAGCGACTTCATGCGGGGTCCCAGCGGCTCGCCAAATGCTCCCTGGCACCTCCCCATCGATCGCACAGGCCCCAGCGACCTCGTGCAAGGTCCCACAGGATCACCAAATGGTCCCTGGCACCTCCCCAGCGATCGCAAGGGCCTCAGCGACCTCGTGCAAGGTCCCAGAGGCTCGCCAGATGGTCCCTGGCACACACGGACACTAGCGACAGCAGGCAGGGTCCAGTGGCTCGCCAAACTGTTAAAGGCGCCTCCCCCGTGCATACACGCGCCCCAGCCACCCGGCGCGGGGTCCGAGAGGCTCGCCAAATGGTCCCTGGCACCTCCCTGTGGCAATGTGCCCCACCCCTGTGTGCATATGTGTTATATGTTGTATGTTGCGTGTGGTGTGTTAATGTTGGTGATACAGATGGCTGCACGGGATATAAATGGGTGTGTGCAGCACGAGTTATTTTAAATGTATAATTGTATTTAGGCACGAGGATGGCACATCACTTCACGTGCATTTAAAGTATTTATTATGTGAGCACGATGTTGCACATAATTAATTCACGTGCTGGGATTCAAGTCAATAATTAATTAGCAATTGAATCCCGGCACAACAGTATGTATAGGTGCACGTTTCACTCACTCAGGGTTGTGTGTTCGGTGAGTGGAGAACGGGTGTGGAGAAGGAGGTAAAAAAAACGAGAATAAAAAGAAAAATAATAACAACTGTTTAAACTCACCGTGTTTGTCTGTCTGTGCATCCACCGTTTGTTAAGTGATAGTCCGTTTTGTTTGTCTATTTATTTTGGCCTCAAGTGCCGTGTCCTGTGTTTTGTTTTGTTCAAACCTTTTATTACAATAAAACAGCACAAGCAAGCGCATTTACCATTTCATCCATCGTCTGTCTGTGTACTCCTTTCTGGTCTGACGTAACCACTAGAGCCTGCTTGTCACACTCCCCAACACACACACAGGCCCCAGCGACTTCGCGTGGTGTTCCAGCAGCTCGCCAAATGATACCTGGCTCCTCCCCAGTGTGGGCAAGTGGCACAGCGAACCCATGCCTGGTACCAGCGGCACGCCAAACGGTCCCTGACACCAACCCAGCAGTCGCACGGGCCCCAGAGACCTTGCGCAGGGTCCCAGAGGCTCGCGAAATTGTCCCTGGTACCTCTCCAGCATGTGCATGTGGCCCAGCGACCCCGTGCGGGGTCCCAGCGGCTCACCGAATGGTCCCTGGCACCTCCTCAGTGCGCGCACGGTGCCCAGTAACCCCGCGCGGGTTCCCAGCGACTCGCCAATTGGTACCTGGCACCAACCCAGCGCACGCACGGGCGCCAGCGACTTCGTGCGGGGTCCCAGCCACTCGCCAAATTGTCCCTGGCACTCGCGCACAGGCCCCAGTGAACCCGCGCGGGGTCCCAGAGGCTCGCCAAATGGCCACTGGCACCTCCCCAGTGCACGCACGGGGCCCATCGACCCCACACTAGGTCCCAGCGGCTCGCCAAATGGTCCCTGACCTCCCCAGAGCGCGCACATAGCCCAGCGACCCAGCGCTGAGTCTCAGCGCCTCCCCAGAGGGTCCCTGGCCCCTCCCCAGCACGCGTGCTGGTTTCCAGCGGCTTGCCAAGCGGTCCCTGGCACCTCCCCAGCGATAGCACGGGGCCCATCGTCCCCGCTCGTGGTCCCAGCAGCTCACCAAATGCTCCCAGGCACCTCCCAAGCGCGCGCATGGGGCCCAGAAACCCCGTGCGTTGTCCCAGAGGCTCCCCAAATGGTCCCCGGTACCTCCCCAGCGCACGCTCTTGGCCCAGGGTCCCCACGCGGGGTCCCAGCAGCTCGCTAAATGGTCAATGGCACCTTCCGAGTGATCATACGGAACCAACAACTTCGCACAAGGTCCCAGCGGCTCACCAAATGGTCCGTGGTACCTCCACAGTGCACGCACTGAGTCCAGCGACCCCACACGGGGTCACTGGCACCTCCCAAGCATGTGCACGGGAACCAGGGACTCGCGCGGGATCCCAGCGGCTCGCCAAATGCTCCCTGACGCCTCCCCAGTGTGCGTTCGGGCCCCAGAGACCTTGCGCAGGGTCCCAGAGGCTTGCGAAATTGTCCCTGGTACCTCCCCAGCGTGTGCAGGTGGCCCAGCTACCCCGTGGGGGGTCCCAGCAGCTCGCCAAATGGTAACTGGCACCACCCCAGCACGCGCACGGGCGCCAGCGACTTCGCGCGGGGTCCCAGCCACTCGCCAAATGGTACCTGGCTCCTATCCAGCGCGCGCACAGTGCCCAACTACCACACGCTGGCTCCCAGCGACTCGCCAATTGGTCCCTGGCACATCCCCAGCGCACCCACGGGGCCCAACGACCCCTTGCGGGATCCCAGCGACCCACCAAATGGTCCGTGGTCCGGCCCCAGAGCGCGCATGGGGCCCAACGGCTCGACAAATTGTACCTGGCTCCTCCCCAGCACGGGCATGTGGCCCAGCGACCCCATGCAGGCTCCCAGCGCTCGCCGAATGGTCCCTAGCACCTCCCCAGCGCGCACAATGCCCAGCGACCCCGCGCGGGGTCCTAGCGGTTTGCCAAATGGTCCCTGGCACCTCCCCAGTGGACGTACGGGCCCCAGCCACTTGGCGCGCAGTTCCAGCGGGTCGCCAAACGGTCCCTGGCACCTCCACAGCGATCACACGGGCGCCAGCGACCTCGTGCAAGGTCCCAGAGCCTCGCCAAATTGTCCCTAGCACATCCCCTACTCGTGCTCAGGCCCCAGTGACCCCGCCCGGGATCCCAGCGGCTCGCCGAATTGTCCCTGGCACTTCTCCAGCGTTCACACGGGCCCCAGCGACTTCACTCGGGATTCCAGCGGCTCGTCAAACGGTCCCTGGCACATCTCCAGCGATCGCACGGGCCCCAGCGACCACATGCAAGGTCCCAGAAGATCGGCAAATGGTCACTGGCACATCCCCAACGCTCACACGGGCCCCAGCGACTTCGCACAGGGTCCCAGCAGCATGCCAAATGGTACCTGGCTCCTACCCAGCGAGCGTACAAGGCCCAGCAACCACGCATGTTGTCCCAGCGGCTCACAAATGGTCCCTGGCACATCTCCAGCACGCGCACGAGCCCCAGAGACTTCGTGCGGGGTCCCAGCGGCCCCCCATACTGTCCCTGGAAAATCAAGCAGCTCGCAAAATGGTAACTGGCCCCTCCCCAGCTCTCACACGGGGCCCAGCGACCTCACGCAGAGTACCAGAGGCTCGCCAAATGGTCCCTGGCACATCCCCAGTGCACGGGCGGGCCCCAACGACTTTGAGCGGGGTCCCAGCAACTCGCCAAATTGTACCTGGCTCATCCCCAGAGCGGGCATGTGGCCCAGCGACCCCATGCAGGGTCCCAGCGGCTCGACGAATGGTCCCTAGCACCTCCCCAGCACGCGCACAGAGCCCAGCGACCCCGCATGGGGTCCTAGCGGTTCGCCAAATGGTCCCTGGCACCTCCCCAGTGCACGCACGGGCCCCACCGACTTGGTGCGGGTTTCCAATGGCTCGCCAAACGGTCCCTGGCACCTCCACAGCGATCGCAAAGGCACCAGCGACCTCGTTCAAGGTCCCAGAGGCTCGCCAAATGGTACCTGGCTCCTCATCTGCACGCTCACGGGGCCCAGAGACCTCACGCAGGGTCCCAGAGGCTTGCCAAATGGTCCCTGGCACATCCCCAGCACGCGCATGGGCCCCAACGACATCGCGCGGGGTTCCAGTAGCTCGCCAAATGCTCCCTGGCACCTCCCTATCAATAGCACGGGCCCCAGCGATCTCGTGCAAGGTCCCACAGGATCACCAAATGGTCCCTGGCTCCTACCCAGCGCGTGCACGGACCCAGCAATCACGTGTGGGGTCCCAACTGCTTGCAAATCGTCCCTGGCACATCTTTAGCACGCACGGGCCCCAGCGACTTCGCGCGGGCTACCATCAGCTCGCAAATGGACCCTGGTACATCCCCAGGGCGCACAGGGCCTATCTTCCCCATGCGGGGTCCCAGCGACTCGCCAAATGGTACCTGGCTCCTTCCCAGAGCGCGCACGGGGCCGAGCGACTTCGCGTGGGGTTCCAGCGGCTCGTCAAGTGGTTACTGGCACCTCTGAAAAGCACGCACGGGGCCCAGCAACCCCACGCGGGATCCCAGCGACTCTCGAAATATGCCCTGGCACTCCCCAGCGATCGCACAGGCCCCAACAACCTCTCGCAGGGTCCCAGACACTCGCCAAATGGTCCCTGGAACATCCCCAGCTGGTGCATGGGCCCCAGCGACTTTGCGTGAGGTCCCAGCAGCTCGCAAAATGGTCCCTGGCACATCCCCAGCGAGTGTACAAGTCCCAGAGACTTCGCGCGGGATCCCAGCGCCTAGTCAAATGGTCCCTGGCACCTCCCCACACCGTGCTCGGGGCCCAGCGATCCTGCGCATGGTCCCAGTGACTTGCCAAATGGTCTATGGCACATCCCCAGTGCGAGCACGGGCCCCAGCAACTTCGACCGGGTTCCCAGAGGCTCTCCAAATGGTACCTGGCACCTCACCAGCATGCGCACGGGCCCCGGCAACCCCGTGCTGGGTCCCAGCAGCTCGCCAAATGGTCCCTGGCTCGTCTCTAGCGCGGGCACAGGTCTCCTAGTGGCTCGCCAAATGGTCCCCGGCACCTCCCCAGCACGCGCACGGGCCCCAGCAACATCGCGTGGGGTTCCAGCGGCTCGCCAAACGGTCCCTGGCACATCCCCAGGGATCGCAAGGGCCCCAGCGACTTCGCACGAGGTCCCAGCAGCGCGCAAATGGTCCATGGCATATCCCCAGCGAGTGCACAGGCTTCAGCGACTTCCCGCGGGGTCCTAGCATACTCCCAAATGGTCCCTGGCCCCTCCCCAGCACGCGCATGGGCCCCAGCGACTTTTCCCGGGTTCCCAGCGGTTTGCAAATGGTCCGTGGCACATCCCCAGAGCGCACGTGTGGACCTAGCGACTCGCCAAATGGTCCCTGGCTCCTCCCCAGCACGTGCACAGGGCACAGCGACCCTGTGCGGGGTTCCAGAGACTCGCCAAATGGTCCCTGGCACCTCCCTAGCGCGCACTGGGCCCAGCGACCTCACGCAGGGCCCCAGCGGCTCACCTAGCGGTCCCTGACACCTACTCAGTGCGCGCACGGGTCCCGCCGACTTCCAGCGGGGTCCCAGAAGCTTCCCAAATGGTCCCTGGCCCCTCCCCAGCATGCGCATGGGCCCAAGCGACTTCTCGTGGGGTTCCAGCAGCTCGCCAAACGGTCCCTAGCACGTCCCCAGGGATCGCACAGGCCCCAGCGACCTAGCGCAGGGTCCCAGATGCTCACCAAATGGTCCCTGGCACATCCCCAGTGCATACATGGGCCCTAGTAACCACGCGCGGGGTCCTAGCGGCTTGCAAATGGTCCCTGGCACATCCACAGCGAACGCACGGTTCCTAGCGACTTCCCACGGTGTCCCAGCAGCTTCACAAATGGTCCCTGGCCCCTACCCAGCACGCGTACGGGCCCCAGCGACTTCGCGCGGGTTCCCAGTGGCTTGCAAATGGTCCCTGGCACATCCTCAGCCCGTGCACAGGCCCCAGCAACACCGCGCGGGATCCCAGCGCCTGGTCAAATGGTCCTTGGCACCTCCCCACACCGTGCACGGGGCCCAGCGACCCCGCGCATGGTCAAAGTGACTCGCCAAATGGTCCCTGGCACATCCCTAGCGCGCGCACTGGGCCCAGTGACCTTGTGCAGGGTCCCAGAGGATCGCCAAACGGTCCCTGGCACATCCCCAGCGCGCACTGGGCCCAGCGACCCCAAGCGGTGTCCCAGCAGTTCTCGAAATGGTACCTAGCACCTCCCCAGCGATCGCGCGGCCCCAGCGGCTCGCCAAATGGTCCCTGGCACATCCCCGGTATGCACAGGCCCCTACGACTTTGCGCGGGGTCCCAGCAGCTGACCAAATGGTCCATGGCACCTTCCCCAGCGATCGCACGGGCCCCAGCGACCTCTTGCAAGGTCCCTGCGGCTCGCCAAATAGTCCCTGGCACAATTCCAGCGCGCGCACGGGCCCCAGCGACTTCCTGCGGGGTCCCAGCGGCTTGCCAAATGGTCCCTGGCACCTTCGAAAAGCGCGCATGGGGCCCACGACGCCGAACGGGTTCCCAGCCATTCGCCAAATGGTCCCTGGTACCTCCCTAGCGCACGCAATGGGCCCAGCGACCCCACGTGGGGTCCCAGCGTCTCGCAAAATGTTCCCTGGCACTTCCCCAGCGATCGCACGGGCCCCAACGACCTCACGCAGGGTCCCACAGGCTCGACAAATGGTCCCTGGCACATCAACAGCGGGCGCACGGATCCCAGCGACTTCGCGTGGGGTCTCAGCGGCTCACCAAATGGTCCCTGGTAACTCCCCAATGCACGCACTGGGCCCAGCGACCCCACGCGGGGTCGCAGCAGCTCGCGAAATGGTCACTAGCGATCGCATGGGCCCCAGCGACATCGCGCAGGGTCCAAGTGGCTCGCCAAATTGTCCCTCCACAGCGCGCAAGGGGCCCAGGGACCCCGCGCGGGGTTCCAGCGAATCGCCAAATTGTACCTGGATCCTCCCCAGCGCGTGTATGGAGCCCAGCGACCCCGCGCGGTTTCCCAGTGGCTCGCCAAATGGTCACTGGTACCTCCCCAGCACACGCACTGGGACAAGTGACCCCACACGGGGTACCAGCAGCTCGTGAAATGGTCCCTGGCACCTCCCCAGCACGCACACAGGGCCCAGTGACTTCATGTTGGGTTCCAGCGGCTCGCCAAATGGTCACTGTTGCCTCCCCAGCGCACTCACTGCGCTCAGTGACTTCACGCGGGGTCCCAGCGGCTCAGCAAATGTTCCTGAGCCCCTCCCCAGCGAGCGCAAGGGGCCCAGCGACTTCACGCAGGGTCCCAGTGGTTCGCCAAATGATCACTGTTGCCTCCCCAGCGCATGCACTAGGCCAAGCGACCCCTTGCGGGATCCCAGCGGATCGCCAAATGGTCCCTGGTACCTCCCAGGCGCACGCTCTGGGACAAGTGACCACACGCGGGGTACCAGCAGCTCGCGAAACGGTCCCTGGCACATCCCCAGCGGGCACACGGGGCCCATCGACCCAGCGCGGGGTCCCAGTGGCTCGCCAGATGGTCCCTGGCCCCTCCCAAGCGCCTGCATGGGGCGCAGCGACCCCGTGCGGGGTTCCAGAGGCTCACCAAATGGTCACTGTTGCCTCCCCAGCGCACTTACTGCACCCAGTGACACCACGCGGGGTCCCAGTGGCTCGCCAAATAGTCCCTGGCACCTCCCCAGGGCGCGTATGGGCCCCAGTGACTTCACGCGGGGTCCCAGCGGCTCAGCAAATGTTCCCGAACCCCTCTCCAGCGATCGCACAGGGCCCAGCGACTTCACGCAGGGTCCCAGCGGTTCGCCAAATGGTCACTGGTACCTCCCCAGCGCACGCACTGGGACAGGTGACCCCACGCGGGGTTCCAGCGGATCGCCAAATGGTCACTGGTACCTCCCCAGCGCACGCACTGGGACAGGTGACCCCACGCGGGGTACCAGCAGCTCGCGAAATGGTCCCTGGCACCTCCCCAGCGTGCACAGGGGCCCAGCGACCCCACACGGGGTACCAGCAGCTCGTGAAATGGTCCCTGGCACCTCCCCAGCACACAATGGGCCCAGCAACCCCACGTGGGGTCCCAGGGTCTCACGAAATGTTCCCTGGCACCTCCCCAGCGATCGCACGGGCCCAAACAACCTCGCGTGGGGCCCCAGCGGCTCGCCAAATGGTCCCTGACACCGCCCCAGTACGCACACGGGCCCCAGCTGTCAGGCGTGGAGTCCAAGTGGCTCCCCAAAAGATCCCTGACTCCTCCCCAGCGCGCGCACAGGGCCCAGCGACCTCGCGCGGGGTTCCAGCGGCTCGCCAAATGGTACCTGGGTCTTCCGCAGCGCGCGCATGGAGCCCAGCAAACTTCGCGCTGGTTCCCTTCGGCTCGCCAAAAGGTCCTTGGGATCTCCGAAATGCATACGCACTGGGCCCAGATACCCCACGCGGGGTCCCAGCGGCTCGCCAAATGGTCACTGGCACCTCCCCAGCGCGAGCATGGGCCCCAGCAACTTCGACCGGGACCCTTCCCAGCAAGCTCACGGAGCCTAACAACCCTGTGCAGGGTTCCAGAGGCTCGCCAAATGGTCCCTGGTACTTCCCCAAATGGTGCCTGACACATCCACAGCGAGCGCACGGGTCCCAGTGATTTCGCACAGGGTCCCTGTGGCTCGCAAATGGTCCCTGGGACATCCCCAGCGAGTGTCAAGTCCCAGCGACTTTGCGCGGGTTCCCAGCGGCTTGCAAATGGTCCCTGGCACATACCCAGCCCGTGCACGGATCCCAGCGCCTAGTCAAATGGTCCCTGGCACCTCCCCACACTGTGCACGGGGCCCAGCGATCCCGCGCATGGTCCCAGTGACTTGCCAAATGGTCTATGGCACATCCCCAGCGCGAGCACGGGCCCCAGCAACTTTGACCGGGTTCCCAGCGGCTCGCCAAATGGTACCTGGCTCCTCCCCAGTGCGCGCACGGTGCCCAGCGAACCCGTGCGGGGTTCCATCGGCTCGCCAAATGTTCCCTGGCACCTCCCCAGTGCACGCACTGGGCCCAGCGACCCAGTTTGGGGTCCCACCGGCTCGCCAAATGGTCCCTGGCACTTCCCCAGAACGCACACAAGGCCCAGCGGCCCCGCGCAGGGTCCCAGCAGCTCACCAAATGCTCCCTGGCACCTCACCAGCATGCGCACGGGCCCCGGCAACCCAGTGCTGGGTCCCAGCAGCTCGCCAAATGGTCCCTGGCTCGTCTCTAGCGCGGGCACAGGTCTCCTAGTGGCTCGCCAAATGGTCCCCGGCACATCCACAGCGAGCGCACGGGTCCCAGCGACTTCACACAGGGTCCCAGCGGCTCGCCAAATGATCCCTGGCACCTCCCCAGCACGCGCACGATCCCCAGCAACTTCGCGTGGGGTTCCAGCGGCTCGCCAAACGGTCCCTGGCACGTCCCCAGGGATCGCAAGGGCCCCAGCGACTTCGCACGAGGTCCCAGCAGCGCGCAAATGGTCCATGGCATATCCCCAGCGAGTGCACGGGCTTCAGCGACTTCCCGCAGGGTCCTAGCGTACTCCCAAATGGTCCCTGGCCCCTCCCCAGCACGTGCACAGGGCCCAGCGACCCTGTGCGGGGTTCCAGAGACTCGCCAAATGGTCCCTGGCACCTCCCTAGCGCGCACTGGGCCCAGCGACCTCACGCAGGGTGCCAGCGGCTCACAAAATGGTCCCTGGCATATCCCCAGCGGCTCACCTAGCGGTCCCTGACACCTCCCCAGTGCTCGCACGGGTCCCGGCGACTTCCAGCGGGGTCCCAGAAGCTTCCCAAATGGTCCCTGGCCCCTCCCCAGCATGCGCACGGGGCCAAGCGACTTTTCGTGGGGTTCCAGCGGCTCGCCAAATGGTCCCTAGTACGTCCCCAGGGATCGCACGGGCCCCAGCGACCTAGCGCAGGGTCCCAGAGGCTCACCAAATGGTCCCTGGCACATCCCCAGTGCATACACGGGCCCTAGTAACCACGCGCTGGGTCCCAGCGGTTTGCAAATGGTCCCTGGCCCCTCCCCAGCACGCACACGGGTCCCAGCGACTTCGCGCGGGTTCCCAGTGGCTTGCAAATGGTCCCTGGCACATCCCCAGCCCGTGCACGGGCCCCAGCAACACCGCGCGGGATCCCAGCGCCTGGTCAAATGGTCCCTGGCACATCCCCAGCCCGTGCACGGGCCCCAGCAACACCGCGCAGGATCCCAGCGCCTGGTCAAATGGTCCCTGGCACATCCCCAGCGCACGCACTGGGCCCAGCGACCTTGCGCAGGGTCCCAGAGGATCGCCAAACGGTCTCTGGCACATCCCCAGCGCGCACTGGGCCCAGCGACCCCAAGCGGTGTCCCAGCAGTTCTCGAAATGGTACCTAGCACCTCCCCAGCGATCGCACGGCCCCTGGTACCTCACCAGAATGCGCACAGTCCCCAGCGACTTCTCACAGGGTCCCAGCGGCTCGGAAATGGTCCATGGCACATACCCAGCGAGTGCACGGGCCCCAGCGACTTCCAGCGGGGTCCCACCAGCTTCCCAAATGGTCCCTGGCCCCTCCCCAGCAAGCTCACGGGGCCCAACAACCCTGTGCGGGGTTCCAGAGGCTCGCCAAATGGTCCCTGGTACTTCCCCAAATGGTGCCTGACACATCCACAGCGAGCGCACGGGTCCCAGTGATTTCGCACAGGGTCCCAGTGGCTCTCAAATGGTCCCTGGCACATCCCCAGCGAGTGCACGGGCCCCAGCGACTTCCCGCGGGGTCCCAGCAGCTTGCCAAATGGTCCCTGGCCCCTCCCCAGCATGTGCATGGGCCCCAGCAACTTCGTGCGGGGCCCCAGCGGCTAGCCAAATGATCCCTGGCACTTCCCCAGAACGCACACAAGGCCCAGCGGCCCCGCGCAGGGTCCCAGCAGATCACCAAATGCTCCCTGGCACCTCACCAGCATGCGCACGGGCCCCGGCAACCCCGTGCTGGGTCCCAGCATCTCACCAAATGGTCCCTGGCTCATCTCTAGCGCGGGCACAGGTCTCCTAGTGGCTCGCCAAATGGTCCCCGGCACATCCACAGCGAGCACACGCGTGGACCTAGCGACTCGCCAAATGGTCCCTGGCCCCTCCCCAGCACGTGCACAGGGCCCAGCGACCCTATGCGGGGTTCCAGAGACTCGCCAAATGGTCCCTGGCACCTCCCTAGCGCGCACTGGGCCCAGCGACCTCACGCAGGGTCACAGCGGCTCGCCAAATGGTCCCTGGCATATCCCCAGCGATCGCACGGGCCCCAGCGGCTCACCTAGCGGTCCATGACACCTCTCCAGTGCGCGCCCGGGTCCCGGCGACTTCCAGCGGGGTCCCAGAAGCTTCCCAAATGGTCCCTGGCCCCTCCCCAGCATGCGCACGGGCCCAAGCGACTTCTCGTGGGGTTCCAGCGGCTCGCCAAACGGTCCCTAGCACGTCCCCAGGGATCGCACAGGCCCCAGCGACCTAGCGCAGGGTCCCAGATGCTCACCAAATGGTCCCTTGCACCGCCCCACGCCGTGCACGGGGCCCCAGCGACTTCGCGCAGGTTCCCAGTGTCTTGCATATGGTCCCTGGCACATCCCCAGCCCATGCACGGGCCCCAGCAACACCGCGCGGGATCATAGCGCCTGGTCAAATGGTCCCTGGCACCTCCCCACGCCGTGCACGGGGCCCAGCGACCCTGCGCATGGTCCCAGTGACTTGCCAAATGGTCCCTGGCACATCCCCAGCACGCGCACTGGGCCCAGCGACCTTGCGCAGGGTCCCAGAGGATCGCCAAACGGTCTCTGGCACATCCCCAGCGCGCACTGGGCCCAGCGACCCCAAGCGGTGTCCCAGCAGTTCTCGAAATGGTACCTAGCACCTCCCCAGCGATCGCACGGCCCCAGCGGCTCGCCAAATGGTCCCTGGTACCTCACCAGAATGCACACGGTACCCAGCGATTTCTGACAGGGTCCCAGCGGCTCGGAAATGGTCCATGGCACATACCCAGCAAGTGCACGGGCCCCAGCGACTTCCAGCGGGGTCCCACCAGCTTCCCAAATGGTCCCTGGCCCCTCCCCAGCAAGCTCACGGGGCCCAACAACCCTGTGCGGGATTCCAGAGGTTCGCCAAATGGTCCCTGGTACTTCCCCAAATGGTGCCTGACACATCCACAGCGAGCGCACGGGTCCCAGTGATTTCGCACAGGGTTAGCTTTCTTAGACTTGTCAAAAAGAGGAAAGCTTCAACTAATTTACTTTAATACAATTTCATTATTAAGAACTTCACAACCAAATGCTAGCCAAATGATCCCTGGTACGTCCCCAGGGATCGCACGGGCCCCAGCGACCTAGCGCAGGGTCCCAGAGGCGCGCACTGGCCACTCCGACTTCGCGCAGGGTCCCAGCGGCTAGCCAAATTGTACCTGTCTCCTCCCCAGAGCGGGCATGTGGCCCAGCGAACCCCAGTGCGAGCACGGGCCCCAGCGACCCCGTGCGGGGTTCCAGCCGCTTGCCAAATGGTCCCTAACACCTCCCCAGTGATCGCACGGTCCCCAGAGACCTCAAGCAGGGTCCCAGAGGCTCGCCAAATGGTCCCTGGCACCTCCCCAGCGCGCGCACTGGCCACTCCGACTTCGCTCAGGGTCCCAGCGGCTCGCCAAATTGTACCTGTCTCCTCCCCAGAGCGGGCATGTGGCCCAGCGAACCCCAGTGCAAGCACGGGCCCCAGCGACCCCGCGCAAGGTCCCAGAGGCTCGCCAAATGGTCCCTGGCACATCCCCAGCGTGAGCACGGGCCCCAGCGACTTCATGCGGTGTCCCAGCGGCTCGCCAAATGCTCCCTGGCACCTCCCCATCGATCGCACGGGCCCCAGCGACCTCGTGCAAGGTCCCACAGGATCACCAAATGGTCCCTGGCACCTCCCCAGCGCACACACGGACACTAGCGACAGCAGGCAGGGTCCGAGAGGCTCGCCAAATGGTCCCTGGCACATCCCCAGCACACGCCCTGGGCCCAGCGAACCCACCCTGGGTCCCAGCTGTTCGCCAAATGGTCCCTGGCGCCTCCCCAGGTTGCACACGGGGCTCAGCGACCTCGCGCAAGGTCCCAGAGGCTCGCCAAATGGTCCCTGGCACATCCCCAGCGCGAGCACGGGCCCCAGCGACCTCGTGCAAGGTCCCACAGGATCACCAAATGGTCCCTGGCACCTCCCCAGCGCACACACGGACACTAGCGACAGCAGGCAGGGTCCAGTGGCTCGCCAAACTGTTAAAGGCGCCTCCCCCGTGCAAACACGGGCCCCAGCCACCCGGCACGGGGTCCGAGAGTCTCGCCAAATGGTCCCTGGCACCTCCCTGTGGCAATGTGCCCCACCCCTGTGTGCATTTGTGTGTTATATGTTGTATGTTGCGTGTGGTGTGTTAATGTTGGTGTATAGAGATGGCTGCATGGGATATAAATGGGTGCGTGCAGCACGAGTTATTTTAAATGTATAATTGTATTTAGGCACGAGGATGGCACATCACTTCACGTGCATTTAAAGTATTTAATATGTGAGCACGAGGTTGCACATAATTAATTTACGTGCTGGGATTCAAGTCAATAATGAATTAGCAATTGAATCCCGGCACAACAGTATGTATAGGTGCACGTTTCACTCACTCAGGGTTGTGTGTTCGGTGAGTGGAGAACGGGTGTGGAGAAGGAGGTAAAAAAAACGAGAATAAAAAGAATAATAATAACAACTGTTTATACTCACCGTGTTTGTCTGTCTGTGCATCCACCGTTTGTTAAGTGATAGTCCGTTTTGTTTGTCTATTTATTTTGGCCTCAAGTGCCGTGTCCTGTGTTTTGTTTTGTTCAAACCTTTTATTACAATAAAACAGCACAAGCAAGCGCATTTACCATTTCATCCATCGTCTGTCTGTGTACTCCTTTCTGGTCTGATGTAACCACTAGAGCCTGCTTGTCACACTCCCCAACACGCACACAGGCCCCAGCGACTTCGCGTGGCGTTCCAGCGGCACGCCAAACGGTCCCTGACACCTCCGCAGCGATTGCACGGACCCCAGCGACCTCGCGCAGGGTCCCAGATTCTCGCCAAATTGTCCCTGGCACATCCCCAGCGTGCTCACGTGCCCCAACGACTTACCGCGGGGTCCCAGCAGCTAGCCAAATGATCCCTGGTACCACCCCAGAGCACGCACTGGGCCCAGCTATCCCACGCAGGATCCCAGCGGCTCGCCAAATGGTCCCTGGCACCTCCCCAGCGCGCGCACGGGCCCTAGCGACTTTGCGCGGGGTCCCAGCGGCTCGCCAAATGATACCTGGCTCCTCCCCAGTGTGGGCAAGTGGCACAGCGAACCCATGCCGGGTACCAGCGGCACGCCAAATGGTCCCTGACACCTCCCCAGCAGTCGCACGGGCCCCAGAGACCTTGCGCAGCGTCCCAGATGCTCGCCAAATTGTCCCTGGCACATCCCCAGCGTGCGCACGGGCCCCAACGACTTACCGCGGGGTCCCAGCGGCTAGCCAAATGATCCCTGGTACCACCCCAGAGCACGCACTGGGCCCAGCTATCCCACGCAGGATCCCAGCGGCTCGCAAAATGGTTCCTGGCACCTCCCCAGCGCGCGCACGGGCCCCAGCGACTTTGCGCAGGGTCCCAGCGGCTCGCCAAATGATAACTGGCTCCTCCCCAGTGTGGGCAAGTGGCACAGCGAACCCATGCCGGGTCCCAGCGGCTCGCCAAATGGTCCCTGACCTCCCCAGAGCGCTCACATAGCCCAGCGACCCAGCGCTGAGTCTCAGCAGCTCCCCAAAAGGTCCCTGGCCCCTCCCCAGCGCGCGCGCTGGTTTCCAGCGGCTTGCCAAACGGTCCCTGGCACCTCCCCAGCGATAGCACGGGGCCCATCGTCCCCGCTCGTGGTCCCAGCAGCTCACCAAATGCTCCCAGGCACCTCCCAAGCGCGCGCATGGGGCCCAGCAACCCCGTGCGTTGTCCCAGAGGCTCCCCAAATGGTCCCTGGTACCTCCCCAGCGCACGCTCTTGGCCCAGGGTCCCCACGCGGGGTCCCAGCAGCTCGCTAAATGGTCAATGGCACCTTCTGAGTGATCATACGGTCCCAACAACTTCGCACGAGGTCCCAGCGGCTCGCCAAATGGTCCGTGGTACCTCCCCAGTGCATGCACTGGGTCCAGCGACCCCACACGGGGTCCCTGGCACCTCCCAAGCATGTGCATGGGCCCCAGCGACTTCGTAAGCAAGTTTAGTTATTTAGCTTTCTTAGACTTGTCAAAAAGAGGAAAGCTTCAACTAATTTACTTTAATACAATTTCATTATTAAGAACTTCACAACCAAATGCTAGCCAAATGATCCCTGGCACGTCCCCAGGGATCGCACGGGCCCCAGCGACCTAGCGCAGGGTCCCAGAGGCGCGCACTGGCCACTCCGACTTCGCGCAGGGTCCCAGCGGCTAGCCAAATTGTACCTGTCTCCTCCCCAGAGCGGGCATGTGGCCCAGCGAACCCCAGTGCGAGCACGGGCCCCAGCGACCCCGTGCGGGGTTCCAGCCGCTTGCCAAATGGTCCCTAACACCTCCCCAGTGATCGCACGGTCCCCAGAGACCTCAAGCAGGGTCCCAGAGGCTCGCCAAATGGTCCCTGGCACCTCCCCAGCGCGCGCACTGGCCACTCCGACTTCGCTCAGGGTCCCAGCGGCTCGCCAAATTGTACCTGTCTCCTCCCCAGAGCGGGCATGTGGCCCAGCGAACCCCAGTGCAAGCACGGGCCCCAGCGACCCCGCGCAAGGTCCCAGAGGCTCGCCAAATGGTCCCTGGCACATCCCCAGCGCGAGCACGGGCCCCAGCGACTTCATGCGGTGTCCCAGCGGCTCGCCAAATGCTCCCTGGCACCTCCCCATCGATCGCACGGGCCCCAGCGACCTCGTGCAAGGTCCCACAGGATCACCAAATGGTCCCTGGCACCTCCCCAGCGCACACACGGACACTAGCGACAGCAGGCAGGGTCCGAGAGGCTCGCCAAATGGTCCCTGGCACATCCTCAGCACACGCCCTGGGCCCAGCGACCCCACCCTGGGTCCCAGCTGTTCGCCAAATGGTCCCTGGCGCCTCCCCAGGTTGCACACGGGGCTCAGCGACCTCGCGCAAGGTCCCAGAGGCTCGCCAAATGGTCCCTGGCACATCCCCAGCGCGAGCACGGGCCCCAGCGACTTCATGCGGTGTCCCAGCGGCTCGCCAAATGCTCCATGGCACCTCCCCATCGATCGCACGGGCCCCAGCGACCTCGTGCAAGGTCCCACAGGATCACCAAATGGTCCCTGGCACCTCCCCAGCGCACACACGGACACTAGCGACAGCAGGCAGGGTCCAGTGGCTCGCCAAACTGTTAAAGGCACCTTCTGAGTGATCATACGGTCCCAACAACTTCGCACGAGGTCCCAGCGGCTCGCCAAATGGTCCGTGGTACCTCCCCAGTGCATGCACTGGGTCCAGCGACCCCACACGGGGTCCCTGGCACCTCCCAAGCACGTGCACGGGAACCAGGGACTCGCGCGGGGTCCCAGCCACTCGCCAAATGGTACCTGGCTCCTATCCAGCGCGCGCTCAGTGCCCAACTACCACACGCTGGCTCCCAGCGACTCGCCAATTGGTCCGTGGCACATCCCCAGCGCACCCACGGGGCCCAACGACCCCTCGCGGGTTCCCAGCGACCCACCAAATGGTCCGTGGTCCGGCCCCAGAGCGCGCACGGGGCCCAACGGCTCGACAAATTGTACCTGGCTCCTCCCCAGCACGGGCATGTGGCCCAGCGACCCCATGCAGGCTCCCTGCGCTCGCCGAATGGACACTAGAAACTCCCCAGCGCGCACAATGCCCAGCGACCCCGCGCGGGGTCCTAGCGGTTTGCCAAATGGTCCCTGGCACCTCACCAGTGGACGCACGGGCCCCAGCCACTTGGCGCGCAGTTCCAACGAGTTGCCAAACGGTCCCTGGCACCTCCACAGCGATCACACGGGCGCCAGCGACCTCGTGCAAGGTCCCAGAGCCTCGCCAAATTGTCCCTGGCACTTCCCCTACTCGTGCACAGGCCCCAGTGACCCCGTGCGGGGTCCCAGCGACTCGCCAAACGGTCCCTGGCACTTCTCCAGCGATCGCACGGGCTCCAGCGTCCTCATGCAAGGTCCCAGAAGATCGGCAAATGGTCACTGGCACATCCCCAACGCTCACACGGGCCCAGCGACTTCGCACAGGGTCCCAGTGGCATGCCAAATGCTACCTGGCTCCTCCCCAGCGAGCGTACAAGGCCCAGCAACCACGCGTGTTGTCCCAGCGGCTCACAAATGTTCCTTGGCACATCTGCAGCATGCGCACGAGCCCCAGCGACTTCGTGCAGGGTCCCAGCGGCCCCCCATACTGTCCCTGGAAAATCCAGCGGCTCGCAAAATGGTAACTGGCCCCTCCCCAGCTCTCACACGGGGCCCAGCGACCTCACGCAGAGTACCAGAGGCTCGCCAAATGGTCCCTGGCACATCCCCAGTGCACGGACGGGCCCAGACGACTTTGCGCGGGGTCCCAGCAACTCGCCAAATTGTACCTGGCTCATCCCCAGCGCGGGCATGTGGCCCAGCGACCCCATGCAGGGTCCCAGCGGCTCGACGAATGGTCCGTAGCACCTCCCCAGCACGCGCACAGAGTCCAGCGACCCCGCATGGGGTCCTAGCGGTTCGCCAAATGGTCCCTGGCCCTCCCCAGTGCACGCACGGGCCCCACCGACTTGGTGCGGGGTTCCAACGGCTCGCCAAACGGTCCCTGGCACCTCCACAGCGATCGCAAAGGCACCAGCGACCTCGTTCAAGGTCCCAGAGGCTTGCCAAATGGTCCCTGGCACATCCCCAGCACGCGCATGGGCCCCAACGACATCGCGCGGGGTCCCAGCGGCTCGCCAAATGGTACCTGGCACCTCCCAAGCATGCGCACAGTGCTCAGCGACCCCGCGAGGGGTCCCTGCGGCTTGCCAAATGGTCCCTGGCACCTCACCAGCGCGAGCACAGGGCCCAGGGACTTTGCACGGGGTTCCAGTAGCTCGCCAAATGCTCCCTGACACCTCCCCAGTGTGCGTTCGGGCCCCAGAGACCTTGCGCAGGGTCCCAGAGGCTTGCGAAATTGTCCCTGGTACCTCCTGAGCGTGTGCAGGTGGCCCAGCTACCCCGTGGGGGGTCCCAGCGGCTCGCCAAATGGTACCTGGCACGTCCCCAGCACGCGCACGGGCGCCAGCGACTTCGCGCGGGGTCCCAGCCACTCGCCAAATGGTACCTGGCTCCTTCCCAGAGCGCGCACGGGGCCGAGCGACTTCGCGTGGGGTTCCAGCGGCTCGCCAAGTGGTTACTGGCACCTCTGAAAAGCACGCACGGGGCCCAGCAACCCCACGCGGGTTCCCAGCGACTCTCGAAATATTCCCTGTCACTCCCCAGCGATCGCACAGGCCCCAACGACCTCTCGCAGGGTCCCAGACACTCGCCAAATGGTCCCTGGAACATCCCCAGCTGGCGCATGGGCCCCAGCGACTTTGCGTGAGGTCCCAGCAGCTCGCAAAATGGTCCCTGGCACCTCCCCAGCGCATGCACATAGCCCAGGGACCCCTCGCGGGGTCCCAGCAGCTCGCCAAATGGTCGCTGGCACCTCCCCAGCGCGCACAAAGGCCCCAGCTACCAGGCGTTGTCCCAGCGGCTCCCCAAAAGGTCTCTGGCCCCTGCCCAGAGACCCCACGCAGGGTCCCAGCGACCTCTTGCAAGGTACCACAGGCTCGGTAAATGGTCCCTGGCTCCTACCCTGCGCGTGCACAGAACCCAGCAACCACGTACGGGGTCCCAACGGCTTGCAAATGGTCCCTGGCACATCTACAGTGTGCACGGGAACAAGAGATTTCGCGTGGGGTCCCAGCGACTCGCTAAATGGTACCTGGCTCCTCCCGAGAGCGCGCACCGGGCTGAGTGACCCCGAGCGGGGTACCAGCGGCTCACCAAATGGTCCCTGGCACCTCCCTAGCGCACGCACGGGGCCCATCGACCCCACACTGGGACCAAGCGGTTCGCCAAATGGTCCCTGACTCCTCCCCAGCGCGCGCACGGGGCCCAGCGACCTCGCGCGGGATTCCAGCGGCTCGCCAAATGGTCCCTGGTACTTCCCCAAATGATGCCTGACACATCCACAGCGAGCGCACGGGTCCCAGTGATTTCGCACAGGGTCCCAGTGGCTCGCAAATGGTCCCTGGCACAACCCCAGCGAGTGCACGGGCCCCAGCGACTTCCTGCGGGGTCCCAGCAGCTTGCCAAATGGTCCCTGGCCCCTTCCCAGTATGTGCATGGCCCCCAGCGACTTCGTGCGGGGCCCCAGCGGCTAGCCAAATGATCCCTGGCACGTCCCCAGGGATCGCACGGGCCCCAGCGACCTAGAGCAGGGTCCCAGAGCATCACCAAATGGTCCCTGGCACATCCCCAGTGCATACATGGGCCCTAGTAACCACGCGCGGGGTCCTAGCGGCTTGCAAATGGTCCCTGGCACATCCACAGCGAACGCACGGGTCCCAGCGACTTTGCGCGGGTTCCCAGCGGCTTGCAATTGGTCCCTGGCACATACCCAGCCCGTGCACGGGCCCCAGCGACACCGCACAGGATCCCAGCGCCTAGTCAAATGGTCCCTGGCACCTCCCCACACCGTGCACGGGGCCCAGCGATCCCGCGCATGGTCCCAGTGACTTGCCAAATGGTCTATGGCACATCCCCAGCGCGAGCACGGGCCCCAGCAACTTCGACCGGGTTCCCAGCGGCTCGCCAAATGTTCCCTGGCACCTCCCCAGTGCACGCACTGGGCCCAGCGACCCAGTTTGGGGTCCCACCGGCTCGCCAAATGGTCCCTGGCACTTCCCCAGAACGCACACAAGGCCCAGCGGCCCCGCGCGGGGTCCCAGCAGCTCACTGAATGGTCCCTTGCTCGTCTCTAGCGCGGGCACAGGTCTCCTAGTGGCTCGCCGAATGGTCCCCGGCACATCCACAGCGAGTGCACGGGTCCCAGTGACTTCACACAGGGTCCCAGCGGCTCGCCAAATGATCCCTGGCACCTCCCCAGCACGCGCACGGGCCCCAGCAACTTCGCGTGGGGTTCCAGCGGCTCGCCAAACGGTCCCTGGCACGTCCCCAGGGATCGCAAGGGCCCCAGCGACTTCGCACGAGGTCCGCAAATGGTCCATGGCATATCCCCAGCGAGTGCACGGGCTTCAGCGACTTCCCGCGGGGTCCTAGCGTACTCCCAAATGGTCCCTGGCACCTCCCCAGCACGCGCACAGGGCCCAAGCTACTTTGCCCGGGTTCCCAGCGGTTTGCAAATGGTACGCGCACGGGCCCCAGCAACTTCGCGTGGGGTTCCAGCGGCTCGCCAAACGGTCCCTGGCACGTCCCCAGGGATCGCAAGGGCCCCAGCGACTTCGCACGAGGTCCGCAAATGGTCCATGGCATATCCCCAGCGAGTGCACGGGCTTCAGCGACTTCCCGCGGGGTCCTAGCGTACTCCCAAATGGTCCCTGGCACCTCCCCAGCACGCGCACAGGGCCCAAGCTACTTTGCCCGGGTTCCCAGCGGTTTGCAAATGGTCCGTGGCACATCCCCAGCCCGTGCAAGGGCCCAAGCGACACCGCGCAGGATCCCAGTGGCTCGCCATATGCACCCTGGCACCTCCACAGAGCGCACGCGTGGACACAGCGACTCGCCAAATGGTCCCTGGCCCATCCCCAGCACGTGCACAGGGCCCAGCGACCCTGTGCGTGGATCCAGAGACTCGCCAAATGGTCCCTGGCACCTCCCTAGCGCGCACTGGGCCCAGCGACCTCACGCAGGGTCCCAGCGGCTCGCCAAATGGTCCCTGGCATATCCCCAGCGATCGCACGGGCCCCAGCGGCTCACCTAGCGGTCCCTGACACCTCCCCAGTGCGCGCACGGGTCCCGGCGACTTCCAGCGGGGTCCCAGAAGCTTCCCAAATGGTCCCTGGCCCCTCCCCAGCATGCGCACGGGCCCCAGCGACCTAGCGCAGGGTCCCAGAGGCTCACCAAATGGTCCCTGGCACATCCCCAGTGCATACACGGGCCCCAGCAACTTCGACCGGGTTCCCAGCGGCTCGCCAAATGTTCCCTGGCACCTCCCCAGTGCACGCACTGGGCCCAGCGACCCAGTTTGGGGTCCCACCGGCTCGCCAAATGGTCCCTGGCACTTCCCCAGAACGCACACAAGGCCCAGCGGCCCCGCGCGGGGTCCCAGCAGCTCACTGAATGGTCCCTTGCTCGTCTCTAGCGCGGGCACAGGTCTCCTAGTGGCTCGCCGAATGGTCCCCGGCACATCCACAGCGAGTGCACGGGTCCCAGTGACTTCACACAGGGTCCCAGCGGCTCGCCAAATGATCCCTGGCACCTCCCCAGCACGCGCACGGGCCCCAGCAACTTCGCGTGGGGTTCCAGCGGCTCGCCAAACGGTCCCTGGCACGTCCCCAGGGATCGCAAGGGCCCCAGCGACTTCGCACGAGGTCCCAGCAGCGCGCAAATGGTCCATGGCATATCCCCAGCGAGTGCACGGGCTTCAGCGACTTCCCGCGGGGTCCTAGCGTACTCCCAAATGGTCCCTGGCACCTCCCCAGCACGCGCACAGGGCCCAAGCTACTTTGCCCGGGTTCCCAGCGGTTTGCAAATGGTCCGTGGCACATCCCCAGCCCGTGCAAGGGCCCAAGCGACACCGCGCAGGATCCCAGTGGCTCGCCATATGCACCCTGGCACCTCCCCAGAGCGCACGCGTGGACACAGCGACTCGCCAAATGGTCCCTGGCCCATCCCCAGCACGTGCACAGGGCCCAGCGACCCTGTGCGTGGATCCAGAGACTCGCCAAATGGTCCCTGGCACCTCCCTAGCGCGCACTGGGCCCAGCGACCTCACGCAGGGTCCCAGCGGCTCGCCAAATGGTCCCTGGCATATCCCCAGCGATCGCACGGGCCCCAGCGGCTCACCTAGCGGTCCCTGACACCTCCCCAGTGCGCGCACGGGTCCCGGCGACTTCCAGCGGGGTCCCAGAAGCTTCCCAAATGGTCCCTGGCCCCTCCCCAGCATGCGCACGGGCCCCAGCGACCTAGCGCAGGGTCCCAGAGGCTCACCAAATGGTCCCTGGCACATCCCCAGTGCATACACGGGCCCTAGTAACCACGCACGGGGTCCTAGCGGCTTGCAAATGGTCCCTGGCCCCTTCCCAGCACGCTCACGGGCCCCAGCGACATCGCCCGGGTTCCCAGTGGCTTGCAAATGGTCCCTGGCACATCCCCAGCCCGTGCACGGGCCCCAGCAACACCGCGCGGGATCCCAGCGCCTTGTCAAATGGTCCCTGGCACATCCCCAGCGCGCGCACTGGTCCCAGCGACCTTGTGCAGGGTCCCAGAGGATCGCCAAACGGTCCCTGGCACATCCCCAGCGCGCACTGGGCCCAGCGACCCCAAGCGGTGTCCCAGCAGTTCTCGAAAAGGTACCTAGCACCTCCCCAGCGATCGCACGGCTCACCAAATGGTCCCTGGTACCTCACCAGAATGCGCACGGTCCCCAGCGACTTCTCACAGGGTCCCAGCGGCTCGGAAATGGTCCATGGCACATACCCAGCGAGTGCACGGGCCCCAGCGACTTCCAGCGGGGTCCCACCAGCTTCCCAAATGGTCCCTGGCCCCTCCCCAGCAAGCTCACAGGGCCCAACAGCCCTGTGCGGGGTTCCAGAGGCTCGCCAAATGGTCCCTGGTACTTCCCCAAATGGTGCTTGACACATCCACAGCGAGCGCACGTGTCCCAGTGATTTCGCACAGGGTCCCAGTGCCTCGCAAATGGTCCCTGGCACCTCCCCACACCGTGCACGGGGTCCCAGCGGCTCGCCAAATGGTCCCTGGAACCTCACCAGCATGCGCACGGACCCCGGCAACCCTTTGCGGGGTTCCAGCCGCATGCTAAATGGTCCCTAACACCTCCCCAGTGATCGCACGGTCCACAGAGACCTCAAGCAGGGTCCCAGAGGCTCGCCAAATGGTCCCTGGCACCTCCCCAGCGCGCGCACTGGCCACTCCGACTTCGCTCAGGGTCCCAGCGGCTCGCCAAATTGTACCTGTCTCCTCCCCAGAGCGGGCATGTGGCCCAGCGAACCCCAGTGCAAGCACGGGCCCCAGCGACCCCGCGCAAGGTCCCAGAGGCTCACCAAATGGTCCCTGGCACATCCCCAGTGCATACATGGGCCCTAGTAACCATGCACGGGGTCCTAGCGGTTGCAAATGGTCCCTGGCACATCCACAGCGACACCGCGCGGGATCCCAGCGCCTAGTCAAATGGTCCCTTTCACCTCCCCACAACCTGCATGTGGCCCAGCGATCCCGCGCATGGTCCCAGTGACTTGCCAAATGGTCTATGGCACATACCCAGCGCGAGCACGGGCCCCAGCAACTTCGACCGGGTTCCCAGCGGCTCGCCAAATGGTACCTGGCTCCACCCCAGTGCACGCACTGGGCCCAGCGACCCCGCGTGGGGTCCCAGCGGCTCGCCAAATGATCCCTGGCACTTCCCCAGAACGCACACAAGGCCCAGCGACCCAGCGCGGGGTCCCAGTGGCTCGCCAAATGGTCCCTGGCACCTCACCAGCATGCGCACGGACCCCGGCAACCCTGTGCGGGGTTCCAGCCGCATGCCAAATGGTCCCTAACACCTCCCCAGTGATCGCACGGTCCCCAGAGACCTCAAGCAGGGTCCCAGAGGCTCGCCAAATGGTCCCTGGCACCTCCCCAGCGCGCGCACTGGCCACTCCGACTTCGCTCAGGGTCCCAGCGGCTCGCCAAATTGTACCTGTCTCCTCCCCAGAGCGGGCATGTGGCCCAGCGACCCCATGCAGGGTCCCAGCGGCTCGACGAATGGTCCCTAGCACCTCCCCAGCACGCGCACAGAGCCCAGCGACCCCGCATGGGGTCCTAGCGGCACGCCAAACGGTCCCTGACACCTCCCCAGCAGTCGCACGGGCCCCAGAGACCTTGCGCAGGGTCCCAGAGGCTCACGAAATTGTCCCTGGTACCTCCCCAGCATGTGCATGTGGCCCAGCGACCCCGTGCGGGGTCCCAGCGGCTCACCGAATGGTCCCTGGCACCTCCTCAGTGCGCGCACGGTGCCCAGTAACCCCGCACGGGTTCCCAGCGACTCACCAATTGGTACCTGGCACCACCCCAGCGCGCGCACGGGCGCCAGCGACTTCGCGCGGGGTCCCAGCCACTCGCCAAATGGTCCGTGGCACGGCCCCAGAGTGCGCACGGAGCCCAACGACTTGACAAATTGTACCTGGCTCCTCCTCAGCGCGGGCATGTGTCCCAGCGACCCCATACAGGGTCCCAGCGGCTCGCCGAATGGTCCCTAGCACCTCCCCAGCGCGTACAATGCCCAGCGACCCCACGCAGGGTCCTAGCGGTTTGCCAAATGTTCCCTGGCACCTCCCCAGTGCACGCACGGGCCCCAGCCACTTGGCGCTCGGTTCCAGCAGGTCGCCAAACGGTCCCTGGCACCTCCACAGCGATCGCACGGGCGCCAGCGACCTCGTGCAAGGTCCCAAAGCCTCGCCAAATTGTCCCTGGCACTAACGCACAGGCCCCAGTGAACCCGCGCGGGGTCCCAGCGGCTCGCCAAATGGCCACTGGCACCTCCCCAGCGATTGCACGGGCCCAGCGACATCGGGCAAGGTTCCAGTGACTCGCCAAATGATCCCTGGCACGTCCCCAGCACGCAGGGGCCCAGCGTCCCCGAGCGGGGTACCAGCGGCTCACCAAATGGACCCTGGCACCTCCCCAGTGCACGCACGGGGCCCATCGACCCCACGCTAGGTCCCAGCGGCTCGCCAAATGGTCCCTGACCTCCCCAGAGCGCGCACATAGCCCAGCGACCCAGCGCTGAGTCTCAGCGGCTCCCCAAAAGGTCCCTGGCCCCTCCCCAGCGCGCGCGCTGGTTTCCAGCAGCTTGCCAAACGGTCCCTGGCACCTCCCCAGCGATAGCACGGGGCCCATCGTCCCCGCTCGTGGTCCCAGCAGCTCACCAAATGCTCCTAGGCACCTCCCAAGCACGCATGGGGCCCAGCAACCCCGTGCGTTGTCCCAGAGGCTCCCCAAATGGTCCCTGGTACCTCCCCAGCGCACGCTCTTGGCCCAGGGTCCCCACGCGGGGTCCCAGCAGCTCGCTAAATGGTCAATGGCACCTTCCGAGTGATCATACGGTCCCAACAACTTCGCACGAGGTCCCAGCGGCTCGCCAAATGGTCCGTGGTACCTCCCCAGTGCACGCACTGGGTCCAGCGACCCCACACGGGAACCCTGGCACCTCCCAAGCACGTGCATGGGAACCAGGGACTCGTGCGGGATCCCAGCGGCTCGCCAAATGCTCCCTGACGCCTCCCCAGTGTGCGTTCGGGCCCCAGACACCTTGCGCAGGGTCCCAGAGGCTTGCGAAATTGTCCCTGGTACCTCCCCAGCGCGCGCACGGGCGCCAGCGACTTCGCGCGGGGTCCCAGCCACTCGCCAAATGGTACCTGGCTCCTATCCAGCGCGCGCACAGTGCCCAACTACCACACGCTGGCTCCCAGCGACTCGCCAATTGGTCCCTGGCACATTCCCAGCGCACCCACGGGGCCCAACGACCCCTCGCGGGATCCCAGCGACCCACCAAATGGTCCGTGGTCCGGCCCCAGAGCGCGCACGGGGCCCAACGGCTCAACAAATTGTACCTGGCTCCTCCCCAGCACGGGCATGTGGCCCAGCGACCCCATGCAGGCTCCCAGCGCTCGCCGAATGGTCCCTAGCACCTCCCCAGCGCGCACAATGCCCAGCGACCCCACGCGGGGTCCTAGCGGTTTGCCAAATGGTCCCTGGCACCTCCCCAGTGGACGCACGGGCCCCAGCCACTTGGCGCGCAGTTCCAGCGGGTCGCCAAACGGTCCCTGGCACTTCTCCAGCGATCGCACGGGCCCCAGCGACCTCATGCAAGGTCCCAGAAGATCGGCAAATGGTCACTGGCACATCCCCAACGCTCACACGGGCCCCAGCGACTTCGCACAGGGTCCCAGTGGCATGCCAAATGCTACCTGGATCCTACCCAGCGAGCGTACAAGGCCCAGCAACCACGCGTGTTGTCCCAGCGGCTCACAAATGGTCCCTGGCACATCTGCAGCACGCGCACGAGCCCCAGCGACTTCGTGCGGGGTCCCAGCGGCCCCCCATACTGTCCCTGGAAAATCCAGCAGCTCGCAAACTGGTAACTGGCCCCTCCCCAGCTCTCACACGGGGCCCAGCGACCTCACGCAGAGTACCAGAAGCTCACCAAATGGTCCCTGGCACATCCCCAGTGCACGGACGGGCCCCAACGACTTTGCGCGGGGTCCCAGCAACTCGCCAAATTGTACCTGGCTCATCCCCAGCGCGGGCATGTGGCCCAGCGACCCCATGCAGGGTCCCAGCGGCTCGACGAATGGTCCCTAGCACCTCCCCAGCACGCGCACAGAGCCCAGCGACCCCGCATGGGGTCCTAGCGGTTCGCCAAATGGTCCCTGGCACCTCCCCAGTGCACGCACGGGCCCCACCGACTTCGACCGGGTTCCCAGCGGCTCGCCAAATGGTACCTGGCTCCTCCCCAGTGCGCGCACGGTGCCCAGCGACCCCGCGTGGGGTCCCAGCGGTTCGCCAGATGGTCCCTAGCACTTCCCCAGAATGCACTCAAGGCCCAGCGACCCAGCGCGGGGTCCAAGTGGCTCGCCAAATGGTCCCTGGCACCTCACCAGCATGCGCACGGACCCCGGCAACCCCGTGCGGGGTACCAGCAGCTCTCCAAATGGTACCTGGCTCGTCTCTAGCGCGGCCCCGGGTCTCCTAGTGGCTCACCAAATGGCCCCCGGCACATCCCCAGCGATCGCACGGGCCCCAGCGGCTCACCTAGCGGTCCCTGACACATCCCCAGTGCATACACGGGCCCTAGTAACCACGCGTGGGGTCCTAGCGGCTTGCAAATGGTCCCTGGCACATCCACAGCGAACGCACGGTTCCCAACGACTTCCCGCGGTGTCCAAGCAGCTTCACAAATGGTCCCTGGCCCCTCCCCAGCACGTCCACGGGCCCCAGCGACTTCGCGCGGGTTCCCAGTGGCTTGCAAATGGTCCCTGGCACATCCCCAGCCCGTGCACGGGCCCCAGCAACACCGCGCGGGATCCCAGCGCCTGGTCAAATGGTCCCTGGCACCTCCCCACGTCGTGCACGCGGCCCAGCGACCCCGCGCATGGTCCCAGTGACTTACCAAATACATGGGCCCTAGTAACCACGCGCGGGGTCGTAGCAGCTTGCAAATGGTCCATGGCATATCCCCAGCGAGTGCACAGGCTTCAGCGACTTCCGGCGGGGTCCTAGCGTACTCCCAAATGGTCCCTGGCCCCTCCCCAGCACGTGCACAGGGCCCAGCGACCCTGTGCGGGGTTCCAGAGACTCGCCAAATGGTCCCTGGCACCTCCCTAGCGCGCACTGGGACCAGCGACCTCACGCAGGGTCCCAGCGGCTCGCCAAATGGTCCCTGGCATATCCCCAGCGAATGCACGGGCCCTAGCGACTTCCCGCAGGGTCCTAGCATCCTCCGAAATGGTCCCTGGCACATCCCCAGCGCGCACTGGGCCCAGCGACCACAAGCGGTGTCCCAGCAGTTCTCGAAATGGTACCTAGCACCTCTCCAGCGATCGCACGGCCCCAGCGGCTCGCCAAATGGTCCCTGGTACCTCACCAGAATGTGCACGGTCCCCAGCGACTTCTCACAGGGTCCCAGCGGCTCGGAAATGGTCCGTGGCACATACCCAGCGAGTGCACGGGCCCCAGCGACTTCCAGCGGGGTCCCACCAGCTTCTCGCCAAATGGTCCCTGGCTCGTCTCTAGCGCGGGCACAGGTCACCTAGTGGCTCGCCAAAGGGTCCATGGCACCTCACCAGCGGACGCACGGTCTCCAGCGACCTCGTGCACGGTCCGAACGACTCGGCAAATGGTACCTGGCACCTCCCCAGCACGTGCACGGGCCCCAGCGACTTTGTGTGCGGGTCCCAGCAGCTCGCTAAGCGGACCTTAGCACCTCCCCAGCGAGCGCAGGAGCCCCAGCGACCTCGCGCAGGGTCCCAGCGCCTCGCAAAACGGTGCCTGGCAGCTCCCCAGCACGCGCACGGACACTAGCGACCCCACGCGGGGTCCCAGCGGCTATCCAAATGGTCTCTGGCACCTCCCCAGGGCGCGAACAAGGCCCAGCGACCCCGCGCAGGGTCCAAGCGGCTTGCCAAATGGTGCCTTGCATCTCCCCAGCACGCGCACAGGGCCCAACGTCCCCGCCCGGGTCACAGCGGTTCGCCAAATGGTCCCTGGCACCTCCCCAGCGCAAAATGGGGCTAGCGACCGCACGTGGGGTCCCAGCGGCTCGGCAAATCGTCCCTGCCACCTCCCCAGCACGAGCACCCCAGCGATTTCGTGCAGGGTCCCAGCGGCCCGCCAAATGGTCCCTGGCAGCTTTCCAGCAAGCGCTCGTACACCAGCGACCCCGCGCGGGGTCCCAGGGGCTCGCAACTGGTCCCTGGCACATCCCCACCATTCCTGGCGTCTCCCCAGCACACGCACTGGGCCCAGTGAACCCGTGCGGGACCCAGCAGCTCACCAAACGGTCCCTGGCATCTCCCCCATTGCGCACAGGCCCCAGCGACCTTGCGCGTGGTCCCACCAACTCGCCAAATGGTCCCTGGCAGCTCCCCAGCGCGAGCACGGGCCCCAGCGATTTCTCGTGGGGTACCAGCGGCTGGACAAAATATCCCTGGCACAACCCAAACGCGATCACGAGCCCCAGCGACCGTGTGCGGGGTCCAAGCAGCTCACCAAAGGGTCCCTGGCACCTCCCCAGCGAACGCACGGTCTCCAGCGACCTCGCGCAATGTCCAAGCGGCTCGCCAAATGGTCCCTTGCACCTCCCCAGCGAACGCACAGGCCCCAGCGACCCCGCTTGGGGTCCCAGCGGCTCGCCAAAATATCCCTGGCACCTCCCAAGCGCGCGCACGTGCACCAGCGAATGTGTGCGGGGTCTGAGCGGTTTGCCAAATGGTCCCTTGCAGCTCCCCAGCACGAGCACTGGCCCCAGCGACTTTGAGTGAGGTCCCAGCGGCTCACCACACGGTCCCTGGAACCTCTCCAGCACGTGCACGAGGCCCAGCGACCCCGTGCAGGATCCCAGCGGCTCGCCAAATAGTCCCTGACCCCTCCCAGTGTGTGCACAGGGCCCAGCGACCCCACGCAGGGTCCAAGCGACTCGCCAAATGGTCCCTGGCCCCTCCCCAGCGAGTGCAGGGGCCCCAGCAACCTCGTGCAGGGTCCCAGCGGCTCACCAAACGGTCCCTGGCTGCTTCCCGGATCGCGCTCGGACACTAGCGACCCTACGCTGGGTCCAACCGGCTCGCCAAATGGTTCATGGCACCTCTCCAGCGCGCGCACAGGGCCCAGTGACGGCATCCACCGTCCGAGCGGCTCGCCAAATATTACCTGCCACCTCCGCAGCACAGGTCCCAGCAACTCGCCAAACGGTCCCTTGCACCTCCACAGCACGCGCACTGGGCCCAGCAACCCCGCACAGGGTCAGAGCGGCTAGCCAAACGGTCCCTGGCTACTCCCCAGGGAGCGCACAGACACTAGCGACCCCACGCGGGGTCCAAACGGCTTGCAAAATGGTCTCTGGCCCCTCCTAGCACACGCACGGGGCCCAACAACACCCAGCGGGGTCCCAGTGGCTTGCCAAATGTTGCCAAATGTTCGCACCTCCCAAGCGCGCCCGGGCACCAGCGACCATGTGCGGGGTCTGAGCGGCTCGCCAAATGGTCCCTGGCACATCCCCAGCATGAGCACGGGCCCCAGCGACTTCGCGTGTGGTCCCAGCGGCTCGCTAAACGCTCCCTGGCACCTCCCCAGCGAGCGTAGGGGCCCCTGCAACCTCGCGCAGGCTCCCAGTGGCACGCCAAACGGTCCCTGGCATCTCCCCAATGACCACAGTGACCCAAGCGACCTCGCGCAGGGTCCCAGCGACTCACAAAACGATCCCTGGCACCTCTCCAGCGCACACACGGGCGCCAGAGACCCAGCGTGGGGAACCAGATGCTCACCAAAGGGTCCCTGGCACCTCCCCAGCACGTGCAGAGGCCCCAGCGACCCAGCGTGGGGTACCACCGGCTCGCCAAAATGTCACTGGCACCTCCCCAGCGCGCGCACAGACCCCAGCGACCCAGCGTGGGGTCCCAGCGGCTCGCCAAATGTTCTCTGGCACATCCCAAGCACGCACGGGCACCAGCGACCATGTGCGGGGTCTGAGGCTCGCCAAATGGTCCCTGGCATCTCCCCAGCGCACACACATACCCCAGCGACCGCGCAGGCTCCAAACAGCTCGCCAAAATGTCCCTGGCATCTCCCCAGCGCACGCATGGGCCCCAGCGACTTCTCATGGGGTCCCAGCGGCTCGCCAAACATTCCCTGGCAGCTTCCTAGCGCACAGACATTAGCGACCCCACGCGGGGTCCAAGCAGCTCGTCAAATGATCCCTGGCACATTCCCAGCGAGCGCACTGGGGCCAGCGACCGCATGTGGGGTCCCACCGGCTCGGCAAAATGTCCCTAGCACGTACCCAGCATACGCATGGGCCCCAGCGACCCAGGGCAGGGTCCCAGTGGCTCACTAAATGATCCCTCACACCTCCCCAGCGCGCGCACGGGGCCCAGTGACCACGTGCGCCGTCTGGGCGGCACGCCAAATATTACCTGCCACCTCCCCAGCACAGGCACGGGCCCCACAAACCCAGCGCAAGATGCCAGCAGCTCGCCAAAAGGTCCCTGGCACCTCCACAGCACGGAGGTGCCCAGCAACCCAGCGTGGGGTCCCAGCGGCTCGCCAAATGTTCCCTGGCACCTCCCAAACGCGCACGGGCACCAACGACCATGTGCGGGGTCTGAGCGGCTCGCCAAATGGTCCCTAGCACTTCCCCAGCGCACGCACGGGCCCCAGCAACTTTGCGCGGTGTCCCAGCGGCATGCCAAACGGTCCTTGGCACCTCCGCAGCATGCGCACCGGTCCCATCGAACCAACGCGGGGTGCCAGCGGCTCACCAAACTGTCCCAGGCACCTCCGCAGCACGCGCACTGGGCCCAACAACCACGTGCAGGGTCTCAGCGGCTCGCAAATGGTCCCTGACACTTTCCCATTGCGCGCATGGGCCCTAGTGACTTTGCGCGTGGTCCCAGCGGCTCGCCAATTGGTCCCTTGTACCTCCCCAGCACGCACACTGGGCCCAGCGACCCAGCGCGGGGTCCCAGCAGCTAGCAAATGTTCCCTGGCACATCCCCAGCACGAGCACTGGGCTTTGCAACCCCGCGTGGGTTCCCAGTGACTCACCAAATGGTCCCTAGCACCTCCCCAGCGCAATGGCTCCAGTGAACGCGCGCTGGGTCCTAGAGGCTCGCCAAACGGTCCATGGTACCTCCTCATCACGCGCACTGGGCCCAGCGACCCCAAGCGGGGTCGCAGAGGCACGCCAAATGGTCCCTGGCACCTCCCCAGCGCACACACAGACACTAGCGACGCCAGGCAGGGTCCAGTGGCTCGCCAAACTGTCCCTGGCGCATCCCCCGTGCATACACGGGCCCCACCGACCCGGCGCAGGGTCCGAGCAGGTCGCCAAACGGTCCCTGACACCTCCCCAGCGTGCGCACGGGCCCCAACGACTTACCGCGGGGTCTCAGTGGCTAGCCAAATGGTCCCTGGTACCTCCCCAGAGCATGCACTGGGCCCAGCAACCCCACGGGGGAACCCAGAGGCTCGCGAAATGGTCCCTGGCACCTCCCCAGCGCGCGCATGGGCCCCAGCGGCTCGCCAAAGGATACCTGGCTCCTCCCCAGCGCAGGAGTGTGGCACAGCGACCCCATGCCGGGTCCCAGCGACTCGCCGAATGGTCTCTGGCACCTCCCAAGTGCACGCACAGTGCCCAGCGACTTCGCGCAGGGTTCCAGTGGCTCGCCAAACGGTCCCTGGCACCTCCCCAGCAATCGCACGGACACCAGCGGCTCGCGAAATGGTCACTGGCACCTCCCCAGCGCGCGCACGGGCCCCAGCAACTTCGCATGGGGTCCCAGCACATAGAGGCATGGCAAAACACATGAAGGTATTGATAAAGCTGATAAAGCTCAGGGAAGCATTTTATAGCATGAAGAGGTCTGGTAAAGCATAGGGAAGCATTGTTAAGCACAGAGAGGTCTGGTAAAGCATAGGGAAGTATTGTAAATCACTGAGATGTATGGTAAAGCACAGGGAACCATTGTAACGCACAGATAAGAATTCTTATAGCAGTGGGAAGTATTTTAAATCATAGAGAGGTATGGTAAAGCACAAAGAAGCATTCTAAAGCAAAGACATACATTGCAAAGAACAGACAGGTATGGTAATGCACAAGGAGGCATTGTAATCCACAGAGATAGATTGCAAAGCTCAGAGAGGCATGGCAAAACACATGAAGGTATTGTAAATCACAGGGAAGAATTTTACAATTTTATAGCACAGAGAGGTCTGGTAAAGCATAGGGAAGCATTGTTAAGCACAGAGAGGTCTGGTAAAGCACAGAGAAGCATTGTAATGCACAGATAGGTATTGTTATAGCACTGGCAGATATGGAAAAACACATTGATGCATTGTAAATCACAGAGAGGTATGGGAAAACACAGGGAAGCATTGTAATGCACAGATAGGTATGGTAAAGGACAGGGAAGCATTGTAAGGCACAGGCATACATTGCAAAGTACAGACAGGTATGGTAAAGCACAAGGAGGCATTGTAATCCACAGAGATACATTGCAAAGCACAGAGAGGTATGGCAAAAGACAAGAAGGTATTGTAAATCACAGGGAAGAATTTCCCAGCGACCTCATCCAAGGTTCCAGTGGCTCGCCAAATGGTTCCTGGCACCTCCGAAAAGTGCGACCGGGGCCCAGCAACCCCACGCGGGTTCCCCGCGACTCGCGAAACTCCCTGGCACCTCCCCATCGATAGCACGGACCCCAGCGACCTCGTCCAAGAGACATTGCGCAGGGTCCCAGAGGCTTGCGAAATTGTCCCTGGCACCTCCCCAGCTTGTGCATGTTGGCCAACGACCCTGTGCGGGGTCCCAGCAGCTCACCGAATGGTCCCTGGCACCTCCTCAACGCGCACGGTGCCCAGTAACCCCGCATGGGGTCCTAGCTGTTCGCCAAATGGTCCCTGGCACTTCCCCAGTGCACGCACGGGCCCCACCGACATGGTGCGGGGTTCCAACGGCTCGCCAAACGGTCCCTGGCACCTCCACAGCGATCGCAAAGGCACCAGTGACCTCGTTCAAGGTCCCAGAGGCTCGCCAAATGGTACCTGGCTCCTCACCAGCACGCTCATGGGGCCCAGAGACCTCACGCAGGGTCCCAGAGGCTTGCCAAATGGTCCCTGGCACATCCCCAGCACGCGCATGGGCCCCAACGACATCGTGCTGGGTCCCAGCGGCTCGCCAAATGGTACCTGGCACCTCCCAAGCATGCGCACAGTGCTCAGCGACCCCGCGAGGGGTCCCTGCGGCTCGCCAAATGGTCCCTGGCACCTCACCAGCGCGAGCACGGGCCCAGCGACTTTGCATGGGGTTCCAGTAGCTCGCCAAATGCTCCCTGGCACCTCCCTATCAATAGCACGGGCCCCAGCGATCTCGTGCATGGTCCCACAGGATCACCAAATGGTCCCTGGCTCCTACCCAGCGCGTGCACGGACCCAGCAACCACGTGCGGGGTCCCAACTGCTTGCAAATCGTCCCTGGCACATCTCTAGCACGCACGGGCCCCAGCGACTTCGCGCGGGCTACCATCAGCTTGCAAATGGACACTGGTACATCCCCAGGGCGCACAGGGCCTAACTTCCCCATGCTGGGTCCCAGCGACTCGCCAAATGGTACCTGGCTCCTTCCCAGAGCGCGCACGGGGCTGAGCGACCCCGTGCATGGTCCCAGTGACTTGCCAAATGGTCCCTGGCACATCCCCAGCGCGCGCACTGGGCCCAGCAACCTTGCGCAGGGTCCCAGAGGATCGCCAAACGGTCCCTGGCACATCCCCAGCGCGCACTGGGCCCAGCAACCCCAAGCGGTGTCCCAGCAGTTCTCGAAATGGTACCTAGCACCTCCCCAGCGATCGCACGGCCCCAGCGGCTCGCCAAATGGTCCCTGGTACCTCACCAGAATGCGCACGGTCCCCAGCGACTTCTCACAGGGTCCCAGCGGCTCGGAAATGGTCCATGGCACATACCCAGCGAGTGCACGGGCCCCAGCGACTTCCAGCGGGGTCCCACCAGCTTCGCAAATGGTCCCTGGCCCCTCCCCAGCAAGCTAACGGGGCACAACAACCCTGTGCGGGGTTCCAGAGGCTCGCCAAATGGTCCCTGGTACTTCCCCAAATGGTGCCTGACACATCCACAGCGAGCGCACGGGTCCCTGGCCCCTCCCCAGCAAGCTCACGGGGCACAAAAACCCTGTGCGGGGTTCCAGAGGCTCGCCAAATGGTCCCTGGTACTTCCCCAAATGGTGCGTGACACATCCACAGCGAGCGCACGGGCCCCAGCAACATCCTGCGGGGTCCCAGCGGCTTGCCAAATGGTCCCTGGCCCCTCCCCAGCATGTGCATGGGCCCCAGCGACCTAGCGCAGGGTCCCAGAGGCTCACCAAATGGTCCCTGGCACATCCACAGCGACACCACGCGGGATCCCAACGCCTAGTCAAATGGTCCCTGGCACCTCCCCACACCCTGCACGGGGCCCAGCGATCCCGCGCATGGTCCCAGTGACTTGCCAAATGGTCTATGGCACATACCCAGCGCGAGCACGGGCCCCAGCAACTTCGACCGGGTTCCCAGCGGCTCGCCAAATGGTACCTGGCTCCTCCCCAGTGCACGCACTGGGCCCAGCGACCCCGCGTGGGGTCCCAGCGGCTCGCCAAATGGTCCCTGGCACTTCCCCAGAACGCACACAAGGCCCCGCGATCCAGCGCGGGGTCCCACTGGCTCGCCAAATGGTCCCTGGCACCTCACCAGGATGCGCACGAACCCCGGCAACTCCGTGCGGGGTTCCAGCCGCTTGCCAAATGGTCCCTATCACCTCCCCAGTGATCGCACGGTCCCCAGAGACCTCAAGCAGGGTCCCAGAGGCTCGCCAAATGGTCCCTGGCACCTCCCCAGCGCGCGCACTGGCCACTCCGACTTCGCGCAGGGTCCCAGCGGCTCGCCAAATTGTACCTGTCTCCTCCCCAGAGAGGGCATGTGGCCCAGCGAACCCCAGTGCGAGCACGGGCCCCAGCGACCCCGTGCAGGGTTCCAGCCGCTTGCCAAATGGTCCCTAACACCTCCCAAGTGATCGCACGGTCCCCAGAGACCTCAAGCAGGGTAGCAGAGGCTCGCCAAATGGTCCCTGGCACATCCTCAGCGCACGCCCTGGGCCCAGCAACCCCACCCTGGGTCCCAGCGGTTCGCCAAATGGTCCCTGGCGCCTCCCCAGGTTGCACACGGAGCTCAGCGACCTCGCGCAAGGTCCCAGAGGCTCGCCAAATGGTTCCTGGCACATCCCCAGCGCGAGCACGGGCCCAGGCGACTTCATGCGGGGTCCCAGCGGCTCGCCAAATGCTCCCTGGCACCTCCCCATCGATCGCACAGGCCCCAGCGACCTCGTGCAAGGTCCCACAGGATCACCAAATGGTCCCTGGCACCTCCCCAGCGCACACACGGACACTAGCGACAGCAGGCAGGGTCCAGTGGCTCGCCAAACTGTTAAAGGCGCCTCCCCCGTGCATACACGGGCCCCAGCCACCCGGCGCGGGGTCCGAGAGTCTCGCCAAATGGTCCCTGGCACCTCCCTGTGGCAATGTGCCCCACCCCTGTATGCATTTGTGTGTTATATGTTGTATGTTGCGTGTGGTGTGTTAATGTTGGTGTATAGAGATGGCTGCATGGGATATAAATGGGTGTGTGCAGCACGAGTTATTTTAAATGTATAATTGTATTTAGGCACGAGGAAGGCACATCACTTCACGTGCATTTAAAGTATTTAATATGTGAGCACGAGGTTGCACATAATTAATTCACGTGCTGGGATTCAAGTCAATAATTAATTAGCAATTGAATCCCGGCACAACAGTATGTATACGTGCACGTTTCACTCACTCAGGGTTGTGTGTTCGGTGAGTGGAGAACGGGTGTGGAGAAGGAGGTAAAAAAAACGAGAATAAAAAGAATAATAATAACAACTGTTTATACTCACCGTGTTTGTCTGTCTGTGCATCCACCGTTTGTTAAGTGATAGTCCGTTTTGTTTGTCTATTTATTTTGGCCTCAAGTGCCGTGTCCTGTGTTTTGTTTTGTTCAAACCTTTTATTACAATAAAACAGCACAAGCAAGCGCATTTACCATTTCATCCATCGTCTGTCTGTGTACTCCTTTGTGGTCTGACGTAACCACTAGAGCCTGCTTGTCACACTCCCCAACACGCACACGGGTTCCAGCGGCACGCCAAACGGTCCCTGACACCTCCCCAGCGATTGCACGGACCCCAGCGACCTCGCGCAGGGTCCCAGATGCTCGCCAAATTGTCCCTGGCACATCCCCAGCGTGCGCACGGGCCCCAACGACTTACCGCGGGGTCCCAGCGGCTAGCCAAATGATCCCTGGTACCACCCCAGAGCACGCACTGGGCCCAGCTATTCCACGCAGGATCCCAGCGGCTCACAAAATGGTCCCTGGCACCTCCCCAGCGCGCGCACGGGCCCCAGCGACTTTGCGCGGGGTTCCAGCGGCTCGCCAAATAATACCTGGCTCCTCCCCAGTGTGGGCAAGTGGCACAGCGAACCCATGCCGGCTACCAGCGGCACGCCAAATGGTCCCTGAAACCTCCCCAGCAGTTGCACGGGCCCCAGAGACCTTTCGCAGAGTCCCAGATGCTCGCCAAATTGTCCCTGGCACATCCCCAGCGTGCGCACGGGCCCCAACGACTTACCGCGGGGTCCCAGCGGCTAGCCAAATGATCCCTGGTACCACCGCAGAGCACGCACTGGGCCCAGCTATTCCACGCAGGATCGCAGCGGCTCGCAAAATGGTCCCTGGCACCTCCCCAGCGCGCGCACAGGCCCCAGCGACTTTGCGCGGGGTCCCAGCGGCTCGCCAAATGATACCTGGCTCCTCCCCAGTGTGGGCAAGTGGCACAGCGAACCCATGCCGGCTACCAGCGGCACGCCAAATGGTCCCTGACACCTCCCCAGCAGTCGCACGGGCCCCAGAGACCTTGCGCAGGGTCCCAGATGCTCGCCAAATTGTCCCTGGCTCCTCCTCAGCGATTGCACGGGCCCCAGCGACATCGGGCAAGGTTCCAGTGACTCGCCAAATGATCCCTGGCACGTCCCCAGCACGCAGGGGCCCAGCGTCCCCGAGCGGGGTACCAGCGGCTCACCAAATGGTCCCTGGCACCTCCCCAGTGCACGCACGGGGCCCATCGACCCCACGCTAGGTCCCAGCGGCTCGCCAAATGGTCCCTGACCTCCCCAGAGCGTGCACATAGTCCAGCGACCCAGCGCTGAGTCTCAGCGGCTCCCCAAAAGGTCCCTGGCCCCTCCCCAGCGCGCGCGCTGGTTTCCAGCGGCTTACCAAACGGTCCCTGGCACCTCCCCAGCGATAGCACGGGGCCCATCGTCCCCGCTCGTGGTCCCAGCAGCTCACCAAATGCTCCCAGGCACCTCCCAAGCACGTGCATGGGGCCCAGCAACCCCATGCGTTGTCCCAGAGGCTCCCCAAATGGTCCCTGGTACCTCCCCAGCGCACGCTCTTGGCCCAGGGTCCCCACGCGGGGTCCCAGCAGCTCGCTAAATGGTCAATCGCACCTTCCGAGTGATCATACAGTCCCAACAACTTCGCACGAGGTCCCAGCGGCTCGCCAAATTCTCCGTGGTATCTCCCCAGTGTGCGTTCGGGCCCCAGAGACCTTGCGCAGGGTCCCAGAGGCTTGCGAAATTGTCCCTGGTACCTCCCCAGCGTGTGCAGGTGGCCCAGCTACCCCGTGGCGGGTCCCAGCGGATCGCCAAATGGTACCTGGCACCACCCCAGCGCGCGCACGGGCCCCACCGACTTTGCGCGGGGTCCCAGCGGCTCGCCAAATGATACCTGGCTCCTCCCCAGTGTGCAAGTGGCACAGCGAACCCATGCCGGGTACCAGCGGCACGCCAAACGGTCCCTAGTACCTCCCCAGCATGTGTATGTGGACCAGCGACCCCGTGCGGGGTCCCAGCGGCTCACCGAATGGTCCCTGGCACCTCCTCAGTGCGCGCACGGTGCCCAGTAACCCCGCGCGGGTTCCCAGCGACTCGCCAATTGGTACCTGGCACCGCCACAGAGCGCGCACGGGCGCCAGCGACTTCACGCGGGGTCCCAGCCACTCGCCAAATGGTCCGTGGCACGGCCCCAGAGTGCGCACGGAGCCCAACGGCTCGACAAATTATACCTGGCTCCTCCTCAGCGATTGCACGGGCCCCAGCGACATCGGGCAAGGTTCCAGTGACTCGCCAAATGATCCCTGGCACGTCCCCAGCACGCAGGGGCCCAGCGTCCCCAAGCGGGGTACCAGAGGCTCATCAAATGGTCCCTGGCTCCTACCCAGCGCGCGCACTGGCCACTCCGACTTCGAGCAGGGTCCCAGTGGCTCGCCAAATTGTACCTGTCTCCTCCCCAGAGAGGGCATGTGGCCCAGCGAACCCCAGTGCGAGCACGGGCCCCAGCGACCCCGTGCAGGGTTCCAGCCGCTTGCCAAATGGTCCCTAACACCTCCCCAGTGATCGCACGGTCCCCAGAGACCTCAAGCAGGGTAGCAGAGGCTCGCCAAATGGTCCCTGGCACATCCTCAGCGCACGCCCTGGGCCCAGCAACCCCACCCTGGGTCCCAGCGGTTCGCCAAATGGTCCCTGGCGCCTCCCCAGGTTGCACACGGGGCTCAGCGGCCTCGCGCAAGGTCCCAGAGGCTCGCCAAATGGTCCCTGGCACATCCCCAGCGCGAGCACGGGCCCAGGCGACTTCATGCGGGGTCCCAGCGGCTCGCCAAATGCTCCCTGGCACCTCCCCATCGATCACACAGGCCCCAGCGACCTCGTGCAAGGTCCCACAGGATCACCAAATGGTCCCTGGCACCTCCCCAGCGCACACACGGACACTAGCGACAGCAGGCAGGGTCCAGTGGCTCGCCAAACTGTTAAAGGCGCCTCCCCCGTGCATACACGGGCCCCAGCCACCCGGCGCGGGGTCCGAGAGTCTCGCCAAATGGTCCCTGGCACCTCCCTGTGGCAATGTGCCCCACCCCTGTATGCATTTGTGTGTTATATGTTGTATGTTGCGTGTGGTGTGTTAATGTTGGTGTATAGAGATGGCTGCATGGGATATAAATGGGTGCATGCAGCACGAGTTATTTTAAATGTATAATTGTATTTAGGCACGAGGAAGGCACATCACTTCACGTGCATTTAAAGTATTTAATATGTGAGCACGAGGTTGCACATAATTAATTCACGTGCTGGGATTCAAGTCAACAATTAATTAGCAATTGAATCCCGGCACAACAGTATGTATAGGTGCACGTTTCACTCACTCAGGGTTGTGTGTTCGGTGAGTGGAGAACGGGTGTGGAGAAGGAGGTAAAAAAAAACGAGAATAAAAAGAATAATAATAACAACTGTTTAAACTCACCGTGTTTGTCTGTCTGTGCATCCACCGTTTGTTAAGTGATAGTCCGTTTTGTTTGTCTATTTATTTTGGCCTGAAGTGCCGTGTCCTGTGTTTTGTTTTGTTCAAACCTTTTATTGCAATAAAACAGCACAAGCAAGCGCATTTACCATTTCATCCATCGTCTGTCTGTGTACTCCTTTGTGGTCTGACGTAACCACTAGAGCCTGCTTGTCACACTCCCCAACACGCACACGGGTTCCAGCGGCACACCAAACGGTCCCTGACACATCCCCAGCGATTGCACGGACCCCAGCGACCTCGCGCAGGGTCCCAGATGCTCGCCAAATTGTCCCTGGCACATCCCCAGCGTGCGCACGGGCCCCAACGACTTACCGCGGGGTCCCAGCTGCTAGCCAAATGATCCCTGGTACCACCCCAGAGCACGCACTGGGCCCAGCTATTCCACGCAGGATCCCAGCGGCTCGCAAAATAGTCCCTGGCACCTCCCCAGCGCGCGCACGGGCCCCAGCGACTTTGCGCGGGGTCCCAGCAGCTCGCCAAATAATACCTGGCTCCTCCCCAGTGTGGGCAAGTGGCACAGCGAACCCATGCCGGCTACCAGCGGCACGCCAAATGGTCCCTGACACCTCCCCAGCAAGTCGCACGGGCCCCAGAGACCTTGCGCAGGGTCCCAGATGCTCGCCAAATTGTCCTTGGCTCCTCCTCAGCGATTGCACGGGCCCCAGTGACATCGGGCAAGGTTCCAGTGACTCGCCAAATGATCCCTGGCACGTCCCCAGCACGCAGGGGCCCAGCGTCCCCGAGCGGGGTACCAGCGGCTCACCAAATGGTCCCTGGCACCTCCCCAGTGCACGCACGGGGCCCATCGACCCCACGCTAGGTCCCAGCGGCTCGCCAAATGGTCCCTGACCTCCCCAGAGCGCGCACATAGCCCAGCGACCCAGCGCTGAGTCTCAGCGGCTCCCCAAAAGGTCCCTGGCCCCTCCCCAGCGCGCGCGCTGGTTTCCAGCGGCTTGCCAAACGATCCCTGGCACCTCCCCAGCGATAGCACGGGGCCCATCGTCCCCGCTCGTGGTCCCAGCAGCTCACCAAATGCTCTCAGGCACCTCCCAAGCACGCGCATGGGGCCCAGCAACCCCATGCGTTGTCCCAGAGGCTCCCCAAATGGTCCCTGGTACCTCCCCAGCGCACTCTCTTGGCCCAGGGTCCCCACGCGGGGTCCCAGCAGCTCGCTAAATGGTCAATCGCACCTTCCGAGTGATCATACAGTCCCAACAACTTCGCACGAGGTCCCAGCGGCTCGCCAAATTCTCCGTGGTATCTCCCCAGTGTGCGTTCGGGCCCCAGAGACCTTGCGCAGGGTCCCAGAGGCTTGCGAAATTGTCCCTGGTACCTCCCCAGCGTGTGCAGGTGGCCCAGCTACCCCGTGGGGGGTCCAAGCGGATCGCCAAATGGTACCTGGCACCACCCCAGCGCGCACACGGGCCCCAGCGACTTTGCGCGGGGTCCCAGCGGCTCGCCAAATGATACCTGGCTCCTCCCCAGTGTGCAAGTGGCACAGCGAACCCATGCCGGGTCCCAGCCACTCGCCAAATGGTCCGTGGCACGGCCCCAGAGTGCGCACGGAGCCCAACGGCTCGACAAATTGTACCTGGCTCCTCCTCAGCGATTGCACGGGCCCCAGCGACATCGGGCAAGGTTCCAGTGACTCGCCAAATGATCCCTGGCACGTCCCCAGCACGCAGGGGCCCAGCGTCCCCAAGCGGGGTACCAGAGGCTCACCAAATGGTCCCTGGCTCCTACCCAGCGCGTGCACAGGACCCAGCAACCACGTGCGGGGTCCCAGCTGCTTGCAAATCGTCCCTGGCACATCTCTAGCACGCACGGGCCCCAGCGATTTCGCGCGGGCTACCATCAGCTCGCAAATGGACCCTGGTACATCCCCAGGGCGCACAGGGCCTAACTTCCCCATGCGGGGTCCCAGCGACTCGCCAAATGGTACCTGGCTCCTTCCCAGAGCGCACACGGGGCCGAGCGACTTCGCGTGGGGTTCCAGCGGCTTGCCAAGTGGTTACTGGCACCTCTGAAAAGCATGCACGGGGCCCAGCAACCCCACGCGGGTTCCCAGCGACTCTCGAAATATTCCCTGGCACTCCCCAGCGATCGCACAGGCCCCAACGACCTCTCGCAGGGTCCCAGACACTCGCCAAATGGTCCCTGGAACATCCCCAGCTGGCGCATGGGCCCCAGCGACTTTGCGTGAGGTCCCAGCAGCTCGCAAAATGGTCCCAGGCACCTCCCCAGCGCATGCACATAGCCCAGGGACCCCTTGCGGGGTCCCAGCGGCTACCCAAAAGGTCGCTTTCACCTCCCCAGCGCGCACAAAGGCCCCAGCTACCCCACGCAGGGTCCCATCGACCTCGTGCAAGGTACCACAGGCTCGCCAAATGGTCCCTGGCTCCTACCCTGCGCGTGCACAGAACCCAGCAACCACGTACGGGGTCCCAATGGCTTGCAAATGGTCCCTGGCACATCTACAGTGTGCACGGGAACAAGCGATTTCGCGTGGGGTCCCAGCGACTCGCTAAATGGTACCTGGCTCCTCCCGAGAGCGCGCACCGGGCCGAGTGACCCCGAGCGGGGTACCAGCGGCTCACCAAATGGTCCCTGGCACCTCCCTAGCGCACGCACGGGGACCATTGACCCCACACTGGGACCCAGCGGCTCGCCAAATGGTCCCTGACCTCCCCAGAGCGCGCACATAGCCCAGCGACCCAGCGCGGAGTCCCAGCGGCTCCCCTAAAGGTCCCTGGCACCTCCCCAGCGATAGCACGGGGCCCATTGTCCCTGCTCATGGTCCCACAGCTCACCAAATGGTCCCAGGCACCTCCCAAACGCGCGCATGGGGCCCAGCGACCCTGTGCGTTGTCCCAGAGGCTCGCCAAATGGTCCCTGGTACCTCCCCAGCGCACGCACTTGGCCCAGGGTCCCCACGCGGGGTCCCAGAAGCTCGCAAAATGGTCACTGGCACCTCCCCAGTGATCATACGGTCCCCAACAACTTCGCGCGAGGTCCCAGCGGCTCGCCAAATGCTCCCTGGCGCCTCCCCAATGCGCGCTCGGGCCCCAGCGACCCTGCACGGGGTCTCCACTGCTCGTCAAATGGTCCCTGGCACCTCACCAGCATGCGCTCGGACCTCAGCGACTTCGAGCGGGATTCCAACTGCTCGCCAAATGGTCCCTGTTACCACCCCAGCTCACGCACTGGGGCAAGGTACCCCACGCGGAGGCCCAGCGGCTCGCCAAATGGTCCCTGACACCGCCCCAGCACGCACACGGGCCCAAGCTGTCAGGTGTGGAGTCCAAGTGGCTCCCCAAAAGGTCCCTGACTCCTCCCCAGCGCGCGCACGGGGCCCAGCGACCTCGCGCGGGGTTCCAGCGGCTCGCCAAATGGTCCCTGTTACCTTCCCAGCTCGTGCACGGGACCCAGTAACATCGCGCGGGGTCCAAGCGGCTTGTCAAATGGTCCCTGGATCCTACCCAGAGCGCGCACAGGGCCTAGCAACCCCGCGCGGGGTCCCATCGGCTCGCCAAATGGTCCCTGGCATCTCCGAAATGCATACGCACTGGGCCCAGATACCCCACGCGGGGTCCCAACGGCTCGCCAAATGGTCCCTGGCACCTCCCCAGCGCGCGGACGGAGCCCAGCGACCTTGCGCAGTGTCCCAGAGGTTTGCCAAATGGTCCCTGGCACATCCCCAGTATAAACAGGCCCCTACGACTTTGCGCGGGGTCCCAGCAGCTCACCAAATGGTCCATGGCATCTTCCCCAGCACGGTCCCCAGCGACCTCTTGCAAGGTCCCTGCGGCTCGCCAAATGGTCCCTGGCACAACTCCAGCGCATGTACGGGCCCCAGTGACTTCCTGCGGGGTCCCAGCGGCTTGCCAAATGGTCCCTGGCACCTTCGAAAAGCGCACATGGGGCCCACGACGCCGAACGGCTACCCAGCCATTCGCCAAATTGTCCCTGGTACCTCCCTAGCGCAATGGGCCCAGCGACCCCACGTGGGGTCCCAGCATCTCGCAAAATGTTCCCTGGCACTTCCCCAGCGATCACACGGGCCCCAACGACCTCACGCAGGGTCCCACAGGCTCGACAAATGGTCCCTGGCACATCAACAGCGGGCGCACGGACCCCAGCGACTTCGCGTGGGGTCTCAGTGGCTCGCCAAATGGTCCCTGGTAACTCCCCAACGCACGCACTGGGCCCAGCGACCCCACGCGGGTTCGCAGCAGCTCGCGAAATGGTCACTAGCACCTCCCCAGCGATCGCATGGGCCCCAGCGACATCGCGCAGGGTCCAAGTGGCTCGCCAAATAGTAACTGGCTCCTCCCAAGCGCGGGCATGTGGCACAGCATGTCCCAGTGGCTCTTCGAATGGTCTCTGGCACCTCCCCAGTGCGCGCACAGTACCCAGCGACCCCGGGCGGGGTCCCAGCGGATCGCCAAATGGTCCCTGGCACATCAACAGCGCGCAAGGGGCCCAGGGACCCCGCGCGGGGTTCCAGCGAATCGCCAAATTGTACCTGGATCCTCCCCAGCGCGCGTATGGAGCCCTGCGACCCAGCACGGGTTCCCAGTGGCTCGCCAAATGCTCCCTGGCACCTCCCCATCGATCGCACGGGCCCCAGCGACCTCACGCAGGGTCCCACAGGCTCGACAAATGGTCCCTGGCACATCAACAGCGGACGCACAGGGCCCAGCAACCACGTGCGGGGTACCAGCGGCCAAGCAAATGGTCCCTGACACATCTCCAGCGCACGTACGTTCCCCAGCGACTTCGCGTGGGGTCCCAGCAGCTCGCCAAATGGTCCCTGGCACGTCCCCACCACGCACACGGGCCCCAGCTGCCAGACATGGAGTCCCAGCTGCTTCCCAACAGGTCCCTGGCCCTGGGCACACAATGGGCCCAGCAAACCCCACGCGGGGTCCCAGGGTCTCAAGAAATGTTCCCTGGCACCTCCCCAGCGATCGCACGGGCCCAAACAACCTCGCGTGGGGCCCCAGCGGCTCACCAAATGGTCCCTGGCACGTCCCCAACACGCACACGGGCCCCAGCTACCAGGCGTGGAGTCCAAGTGGCTCCCCAAAAGGTCCCTGACTCCTCCCCAGCGCGCGCACGGGGCCCAGCGACCTCGCGCGGGGTTCCAGCGGCTCGCCAAATGGTCCCTGTTACCTTCCCAGCTCGTGCACGGGACCCAGTAACATCGCGCGGGGTCCAAGTGGCTTGTCAAATGGTCCCTGGATCCTACCCAGAGCGCGCACAGGGCCTAGCAACCTCGCACAGGACCCCAGAGACTCGCCAAATGGACCCTGCCACATCCCCAGCTTGCGCACTGGCCCCAGCGACTTCACGCAGGGTTCCAGTGGCTCGCCAAATGGTACCTGTGTCTTCCCCAGCGCGCGCATGGAGCCCAGCAACCCCGCGCGGGGTCCCATCGGCTCGACTAATGCTTCCTGGCACCTCCCCAGAGCGCACGCGAGGACCCAGCGCCTAGTCAAATGGTCCCGGGCTCCTCCCCAGCGCGAGCACGGGCCCCAGCAACTTCGACCGGGACCCTTCCCAGCAAGCTCACAGAGCCCAACAACCCTGTGCAGGGTTCCAGAGGCTCGCCAAATGGTCCCTGGTACTTCCCCAAATGGTGCCTGACACATCCACAGCGAGCGCACGGGTCCCAGTGATTTCGCACAGAGTCCCTGTGGCTCGTAAATGGTCCCTGGCACATCCCCAGCGAGTGCACGGGTCCCAGCGACTTCGCGCGGGTTCCCAGCGGCTTGCAAATGGTCCCTGGCACATACCCAGCCCGTGCACAGGCCCCAGCGACACCGCGCGGGATCCCAGCGCCTAGTCAAATGGTCCCTGGCACCTCCCCACACCGTGCACGGGGCCCAGCGATCCCGCGCATGGTCCCAGTGACTTGCCAAATGGTCTATGGCACATACCCATCAATCGCACGGGCCCCAGCGACCTCACGCAGGGTCCCACAGGCTCGACAAATGGTCCCTGGCACATCAACAGCGGACGCACAGGGCCCTGCAACCACGTGCGGGGTACCAGCGGCCAAGCAAATGGTCCTTGACACATCTCCAGCGCACGTACGTTCCCCAGCGACTTCGCGTGGGGTCCCAGCAGCTCGCCAAATGGTCCCTGGCACGTCCCCACCACGCACACGGGCCCCAGCTACCAGGCATGGAGTCCCAGCTGCTTCCCAACAGGTCCCTGGCCCTGGGCACACAATGGGCCCAGCAAACCCCACGCGGGGTCCCAGGGTCTCAAGAAATGTTCCCTGGCACCTCCCCAGCGATCGCACGGGCCCAAACAACCTCGCGTGGGGCCCCAGCGGCTCACCAAATGGTCCCTGGCACGTCCCCAACACGTACACGGGCCCCAGCTACCAGGCGTGGAGTCCAAGTGGCTCCCCAAAAGGTCCCTGACTCCTCCCCAGCGCGCGCACGGGGCCCAGCGACCTCGCGCGGGGTTCCAGCGGCTCGCCAAATGGTCCCTGTTACCTTCCCAGCTCGTGCACGGGACCCAGTAACATCGCGTGGGGTCCAAGTGGCTTGTCAAAAGGTCCCTGGATCCTACCCAGAGCGCGCACAGGGCCTAGCAACCTCGCACAGGGCCCCAGAGACTAGCCAAATGGACCCTGCCACATCCCCAGCTTGCGCACTGGCCCCAGCGACTTCACGCAGGGTTCCAGTGGCTCACCAAATGGTACCTGTGTCTTCCCCAGCGCGCGCATGGAGCCCAGCAACCCCGCGCGGGGTCCCATCGGCTCGACTAATGCTCCCTGGCACCTCCCCAGAGCGCACGCGAGGACCCAGCGCCTAGTCAAATGGTCCCGGGCTCCTCCCCAGCGCGAGCACGGGCCCCAGCAACTTCGACCGGGACCCTTCCCAGCAAGCTCACAGAGCCCAACAACCCTGTGCGGGGTTCCAGAGGCTCGCCAAATGGTCCCTGGTACTTCCCCAAATGGTGCCTGACACATCCACAGCGAGCGCACGGGTCCCAGTGATTTCGCACAGGGTCCCTGTGGCTCGTAAATGGTCCCTGGCACATCCCCAGCGAGTGCACGGGTCCCAGCGACTTCGCGCGGGTTCCCAGCGGCTTGCAAATGGTCCCTGGCACATACCCAGCCCGTGCACGGGCCCCAGCGACACCACGCGAGATCCCAGCGCCTAGTCAAATGGTCCCTGGCACCTCCCCACACCGTGCACGGGGCCTAGTGATCCCGCGCATGGTCCCAGTGACTTGCCAAATGATCTATGGCACATCCCCAGCACGAGCACGGGCCCCAGCAACTTCGACCGGGTTCCCAGCGGCTCGCCAAATGGTACCTGGCTCCTCCCCAGTGCGCGCACGGTGCCCAGCGAACCCGTGCGGGGTTCCATCGGCTCGCCAAATGTTCCCTGACACCTCCCCAGCACGCGCACGGGCCCCAGCAACTTCGTGTGGGGTTCCAGCGGCTCGCCAAACGGTCCCTGGCACGTCCCCAGGGATCGCAAGGGCCCCAGCGACTTCGCACGAGGTCCCAGCAGCCCGCAAATGGTCCATGGCATATCCCCAGCGAGTGCATGGGCTTCAGCGACTTCCCGCGGGGTCCTAACGTACTCCCAAATGGTCCATGGCCCCTCCCCAACACGCGCATTGGCCCCAGCGACTTTGCCCGGGTTCCCAGCGGTTTGCAAATGGTCCGTGGCACATCCCCAGCCCGTGCACGGGCCCAAGCGACACCGCGCAGTGGCTCGCCATATGCTCCCTGGCACCTCCCCAGAGCGCACGCTTGGACCTAGCGACTCGCCAAATAGTCCCTGGCCCCTCCCCAGCACGTGCACAGGGCCCAGCGACCCTGTGCAGGGTTCCAGAGACTCGCCAAATGGTCCCTGGCACCTCCCTAGCGCGCACTGGGCCCAGCGACCTCACGCAGGGTCCCAGTGGCTCGCCAAATGGTCCCTGGCATATCCCCAGCGATCGCACAGGCCCCAGCGGCTCACCTAGCGGTCCCTGACACCTCCCCAGTGTGAGCACGGGTCCCGGCGACTTCCAGCGCGGTCCCAGAAGCTTCCCAAATGGTCCCTGGCCCCTCCCCAGCATGCGCACGGGCCCAAGCGACTTCTCGTGGGGTTCCAGCGGCTCGCCAAACGGTCCCTAGCACGTCCCCAGGGATCGCATGGGCCCCAGCGACCTAGCGCAGTGTCCCAGAGGCTCACCAAATGGTCCCTGGCACATCCCCAGTGCATACACGGGTCCTAGTAACCAAGCGCGGGGTCCTAGCGGCTTGCAACTGGTCCCTGGCACATCCACAGCGAACGCACGGTTCCCAGCGACTTCCCGCAGTGTCCCAGCAGCTTCACAAATAGTCCCTGGCCCCTACCCAGCACGTGCACGGGCCCCAGCAACACGGCACGGGATCCCAGCGCCTGTTCAACTGGTCCCTGGCACCTCCCCAGCACGCGCACTGGGCCCAGCGACCTTGCGCAGGGTCCCAGAGGATCGCCAAATGGTCCCTGGCACATCCCCAGCGCGCACTGGGCCCAGCGACCCCAAGCGGTGTCCCAGCAGTTCTCGAAATGGTACCTAGCTCCTCCCCAGCGATCGCACGGCCCCAGCGGCTCGCCAAATGGTCCCTGGTACCTCACCAGAATGCGCACGGTCCCCAGCAACTTCTCACAGGGTCCCAGCGGTTTGCAAATGGTCCGTGGCACATCCCCAGCCCGTGCACGGGCCCAAGCGACACCGCGCAGGATCCCAGCGGCTCGCCATATGCTCCCTGGCACCTCCCCAGAGCGCACGCGTGGACCTAGCGCCTGGTCAAATGGTCCCTGGCACCTCCCTAGCGCGCACTGGGCCCAGCGACCTCACGCAGGGTCCCAGCGGCTCGCCAAACGGTCCCTGGCACATCCCCAGCGATCGCACTGGGCCCAGCGACCCCAAGCGGTGTCCCAGCAGTTCTCGAAATGGTACCTAGCACCTCCCCAGCGATCGAACGGCCTCAGCGGCTCGCCAAATGGTCCCTGGTACCTCACCAGAATGCGCACGGTGCACAACAACCCTGTGCGGGGTTCCAGAGGCTCGCCAAATGGTCCCTGGTACTTCCCCAAATGGTGCCTGACACATCCACAGCGAGCGCACGGGTCCCAGTGATTTCGCACAGGGTCCCAGTGGCTCGCAAATGGTCCCTGGCCCCTCCCCAGCATGTGCATGGGCCCCAGCGTCCCCGAGTGGGGTACCAGCGGCTCACCAAATGGTGCCTGGCACCTCCCCAGTGCACGCACGGGGCCCATCGACCCCACGCTAGGTCCCAGCGGCTCGCCAAATGGTCCCTGACCTCCCCAGAGCGCGCACATAGCCCAGCGACCCAGCGCTGAGTCTCAGCGGCTCCCCAAAAGGTCACTGGCCCCTCCCCAGTGCGCGCGCTGGTTTCCAGCGGCTCACCAAATGCTCCCAGGCACCTCCCAAGCGCGCGCATGGGGCCCAGCAACCCCATGCGTTGTCCCAGAGGCTCCCCAAATGGTCCCTGGTACCTCCCCAGCGCACGCTCTTGGCCCAGGGTCCCCACGCGGGGTCCCAGCAGCTCGCTAAATGGTCAATCGGACCTTCCGAGTGATCATACGGTCCCAACAACTTCGCACGAGGTCCCAGCGGCTCGCCAAATGGTCCGTGGTATCTCCCCAGTGCACGCACTGGGTCCAGCGACCCCACACGGGGACCCTGGCACCTCCCAAGCACGTGCACGGGAACCAGGGACTCGCGCGGGGTCCCAGCGGCTCGCCAAATGCTCCCTGACGCCTCCCCAGTGTGCGTTCGGGCCCCAGAGACCTTGCGCAGGGTCCCAGAGGCTTGCGAAATTGTCCCTGGTACCTCCCCAGCGTGTGCAGGTGGCCCAGCTACCCCGTGGGGGGTCCCAGCGGATCGCCAAATGGTACCTGGCACCACCCCAGCGCGCGCACGGGCCCCAGTGACTTTGCGCGGGGTCCCAGCGGCTCGCCAAATGATACCTGGCTCCTCCCCAGTGTGCAAGTAGCACAGCGAACCCATGCCGGGTACCAGCGGCTAGCCAAATGATCCCTGGTACCACCCCAGAGCACGCACTGGGCCCAGCTATCCCACGCAGGATCCCAGCGGCTCGCAAAATGGTCCCTGGCACCTCCCCAGAGCACTCACGGGCCCCAGCGGCTCGCCAAATGATATCTGGCTCCTCCCCAGTGTGCAAGTGGCACAGCGAACCCATGCCGGGTACCAGCGGCACGCCAAACGGTCCCTGGTTCCTCCCCAGCATGTGCATGTGGCCCAGCGACCCTGTGCGGGGTCCCAGCGGCTCACCGAATGGTCCCTGGCACCTCCTCAGTGCGCGCACGGTGCCCAGTAACCCCGCGCGGGTTCCCAGCGACTCGCCAATTGGTACCTGGCACCACCACAGCACGCGCACGGGCGCCAGTGACTTCACGCGGGGTCCCAGCCACTCGCCAAATGGTCCGTGGAACGGCCCCAGAGTGCGCACGGAACCCAATGGCTCGACAAATTGTACCTGGCTCCTCCTAAGAGATTGCACGGGCCCCAGCGACATCGGGCAAGGTTCCAGCGGCTCACCAAATGGTCCCTGGCACCTCCCCAGTGCACGCACGGAGCCCATCGAAACCACGCTAGGTCCCAGCGGCTCGCCAAATGGTCCCTGACCTCCCCAGAGCGCGCACATAGCCCAGCGACCCAGCGCTGAGTCTCAGCGGCTCCCCAAAAGGTCCCTGGCCCCTCCCCAGCGCGCGCGCTGGTTTCCAGCGGCTTGCCAAACGGTCCCTGGCACCTCCCCAGCGATAGCACGGGGCCCATCGTCCCCGCTCGTGGTCCCAGCAGCTCACCAAATGCTCCCAGGCACCTCCCAAGCGCGCGCATGGGGCCCAGCAACCCCGTGCGTTGTCCCAGAGGCACCCCAAATGGTCCCTGGTACCTCCCCAGCGCACGCTCTGGCCCAGGGTCCCCACGCTGGGTCCCAGCAGCTCGCTAAATGGTCAATGGCACCTTCCGAGTGATCATACGGTCCCAACAACTTCGCACGAGGTCCCAGCGGCTCGCCAAATGGTCCGTGGTACCTCCCCAGTCCAGCGACCCCACACGGGGTCCCTGGCACCTCCCAAGCACGTGCACGGGAACCAGGGACTCGCGCGGGGTCCCAGCGGCTCGCCAAATGCTCCCTGACGCCTCCCCAGTGTGCTTTCGGGCCCCAGAGACCTTGCGCAGGGTCCCAGAGGCTTGCGAAATGGTACCTGGCACCACCCCAGCGCGCGCACGGGCGCCAGCGACTTCGCGCGGGGTCCCAGAGCCTCGCCAAATTGTCCCTGGCACTTCCCCTACTCGTGCACAGGCCCCAGTGACCCCGCGCGGGGTTCCAGCGGCTCGCCGAATTGTCCCTGGCACTTCTCCAGCGTGCACACGGGCCCCAGCGACTTCACTCGGGATTCCAGCGGCTCGCCAAACGGTCCCTGGCACATCTCCAGCGATCGCACGGGCCCCAGCGACCTCATGCAAGATCCCAGAAGATCGGCAAATGGTCACTGGCACATCCCCAACGCTCACATGGGCCCCAGCGACTTCGCACAGGGTCCCAGCGGCATGCCAAATGGTACCTGGATCCTACCCAGCGAGCGTACAAGGCCCAGCAACCACGCGTGTTGTCCCAGCGGCTCACAAATGGTCCCTGGCACATCTGCAGGACGCGCACGAGCCCCAGCGACTTCGTGCGGGGTCCCAGCGGCCCCCCATACTGTCCCTGGAAAATCCAGCAACTCGCCAAATGGTACCTGGCTCCTCCCCAGCTCTCACACGGGGCCCAGAGACCTCACGCAGGGTCCCAGAGGCTTGCCAAATGGTCCCTGGCACATCCCCAGCACGCGCATGGGCCCCAACGACATCGCGCGGGGTCCAAGCGGCTCGCCAAATGGTACCTGGCACCTCCCAAGCATGCGCACAGTGCTCAGGGACCCCGCGAGGGGTCCCTGCAGCTCGCCAAATGGTCCCTGGCACCTCACCAGCGCGAGCACGGGGCCCAGCGACTTTGCACAGGGTTCCAGTAGCTCGCCAAATGCTCCCTGGCACCTCCCTATCAATAGCACGGGCCCCAGAGATCTCGTGCAAGGTCCCACAGGATCACCAAATGGTCCCTGGCTCCTACCCAGCGCGTGCACAGGACCCAGCAACCACGTGCGGGGTCCCAACTGCTTGCAAATCGTCCCTGGCACATCTCTAGCACGCACGGGCCCCAGCGACTTCGCGCGGGCTACCATCAGCTCGCAAATGGACCCTGGTACATCCCCAGGGCGCACGGGGCCTAACTTCCCCATGCGGGGTCCCAGCGACTCGACAAATGGTACCTGGCTCCTTCCCAGAGCGCGCACGGGGCCGAGCGACTTCGTGTGGGGTTCCAGCGGCTCGCCAAGTGGTTACTGGCACCTCTGAAAAGCACGCACGGGGCCCAGCAAAACCACGCGGGTTCCCAGCAACTCTCGAAATATTCCCTGGCACTACCCAGCGATCGCACAGGCCCCAACGACCTCTCGCAGGGTCCCAGACACTCGCCAAATGGTCCCTGGAACATCCCCAGCTGGCGCATGGGCCCCAGCGACTTTGCGTGAGGTCCCAGCAGCTCGCAAAATGGTCCCTGGCCCCTCCCCAGCGTGCGCACGGAGCCCAGCGACCCCACGCAGGGTCCCAGTGACCTCGTGCAAGGTACCACAGGCTCGCCAAATGGTCCCTGGCTCCTACCCTGCGTGTGCACAGAACCCAGTAACCACGTACGGGGTCCCAACGGCTTGCAAATGGTCCCTGGCACATCTACAGTGTGCACGGGAACAAGCGATTTCGCGTGGGGTCCCAGCGACTCGCTAAATGGTACCTGGCTCCTCCCGAGAGCGTGCACCGGGCCGAGTGACCCCGAGCGGGGTACCAGCGGCTCACGAAATGGTCCCTGGCACCTCCCTAGCGCACGCACGGGGCCCATCGACCCCACACTGGGACCCAGCGGCTCGCCAAATGGTCCCTGACCTCCCCAGAGCGCGCACATAGCCCAGCGACCCAGAGCTGAGCCCCAGCGGCTCCCCTAAAGGTCCCTGGCCCATCCCCAGCGCGCGCGCTGGTTTCCAACGGCTCGCCAAACGGTCCCTGGCACCTCCCCAGCGATAACAGGGGGCCCATTGTCCCCGCTCATGGTCCCACAGCTCACCAAATGGTCCCAGGCACCTCCCAAACGCGCGCATGGGGCCCAGCGACCCTGTGCGTTGTCCCAGAGGCTCGCCAAATGGTCCCTGGTACCTCCCCAGCGCACGCAATTGGCCCAGGGTCCCCACGCGGGGTCCCAGAAGCTCGCAAAATGGTCACTGGCACCTCCCCAGTGATCATACGGTCCCCAACAACTTCGCGCGAGGTCCCAGCGGCTCGCCAAATGCTCCCTGGCACCTCCCCAGCACGCAGTCGGACCTCACTTCGAGCCGGATTCCAACGGCTCGCCAAATGGTCCCTGGCCCCTCCCCAGTATGTGCATGGGCCCCAGCGACTTCGTGCGGGGCCCCAGCGGCTAGCCAAATGATCCCTGACACGTCCCCAGGGATCGCACAGGCCCCAGCGACCTAGCGCAGGGTCCCAGAGGCTCACCAAATGGTCCCTGGCACATCCCCAGTGCATACATGGGCCCTAGTAACCACGCGCGGGGTCCTAGCAGCTTGCAAATGGTCCCTGGCACATCCACAGGGAACGCACGGGTCCCAGCGACTTTGCGCGGGTTCCCAGCGGCTTGCAATTGGTCCCTGGCACATACCCAGCCCGTGCACGGGCCCCAGCGACACCGCGCGGGATCCCAGTGCCTAGTCAAATGGTCCCTGGCTCCTCCCCACACCGTGCACGGGGCCCAGCGATCCCGCGCATGGTCCCAGTGACTTGCCAAATGGTCTATGGCACATACCCAGCGTGAGCACAGGCCCCAGCAACTTCGACCGGGTTCCCAGCGGCTCGCCAAATGGTACCTGGCTCCTCCCCAGTGCACGCACTGGGCCCAGCGACCCCGCGTGGGGTCCCAGCGGCTCGCCAAATGGTCCCTGGCACTTCCCCAGAACGCACACAAGGCCCAGCGACCCAGCGCGGGGTCCTAGTGGCTCGCCAAATGGTCCCTGGCACCTCACCAGCATGCGCACGGACCCCGGCAACCCCGTGCGGGGTTCCAGCCGAATGCGAAATGGTCCCTAACACCTCCCCAGTGATCGCACGGTCCCCAGAGACCTCAAGCAGGGTCCCAGAGGCTCGCCAAATGGTCCCTGGCACCTCCCCAGCGCGCGCACTGGCCACTCCGACTTCGCTCAGGGTCCCAGCGGCTCGCCAAATTGTACCTGTCTCCGCCCCAGAGCGGGCATGTGGCCCAGCAAACCCCAGTGCGAGCTCGGGCCCCACTGTCCCCGTGCGGGGTTCCAGCCGCTTGCCAAATGGTCCCTAACACCTCCCCAGTGATCGCACGGTCGCCAGAGACCTCAAGCAGGGTCCCAGAGGCTCGCCAAATGGTCCCTGGCACATCCTCAGCGCACGCCCTGGGCCCAGCGACCCCACCCTGGGTCCCAGCGGTTTGCCAAATGGTCCCTGGCGCCTCCCCAGGTTGCACACGGGACTCAGCGACCTCGCGCAAGGTCCCAGAGGCTCGCCAAATGGTCCCTGGCACATCCCCAGCGCGAGCACGGGCCCCAGCGACTTCATGCGGGGTCCCAGCGGCTCGCCAAATGCTCCCTGGCACCTCCCCATCGATCGCACTGGCCCCAGCGACCTCGTGCAAGGTCCCACAGGATCCCCAAATAGTCCATGGCACCTCCCCAGCGCACACACGGACACTAGCAACAGCAGGCAGGGTCCAGTGGCTCGCCAAACTGTTAAAGGCGCCACCCGGCGCGGGGTCCGAAAGGCTCGCCAAATGGTCCCTGGCACCTCCCTGTGGCAATGTGCCCCACCCCTGTGTGCATATGTGTTATATGTTGTATGTTGCGTGTGGTGTGTTAATGTTGGTGTATAGAGATGGCTGCACGGGATATAAATGAGTGTGTGCAGCACAAGTTATTTTAAATGTATAATTGTATTTAGGCACGAGGATGGCACATCACTTCACGTGCATTTAAAGTATTTAATATGTGAGCACGGTTGCACATAATTAATTCACGTGCTGGGATTCAAGTCAATAATTAATTAGCAATTGAATCCCAGCACAACAGTATGTATAGGTGCACGTTTCACTCACTCAGGGTTGTGTGTTCGGTGAGTGGAGAACGGGTGTGGAGAAAAACGAGAATAAAAAGAATAATAATAACAACTGTTTAAACTCACCGTGTTTGTCTGTCTGTGCATCCACCATTTGTTAAGTGATAGTCCGTTTTGTTTGTCTATTTATTTTGGCCTCAAACCTTTTATTGCAATAAAACAGCACAAGCAAGCGCATTTACCATTTCATCCATCGTCTGTCTGTGTACTCCTTTGTGGTCTGACGTAACCACTAGAGCCTGCTTGTCACACTCCCCAACACGCACACGGGTTCCAGCGGCACGCCAAACGGTCCCTGACACCTCCCCAGCGATTGCACGGACCCCAGCGACCTCGCGCAGGGTCCCAGATGCTCGCCAAATTGTCCCTGGCACATCCCCAGTGTGCGCACGGGCCCCAATGACTTACCGCGGGGTCCCAGCGGCTAGCCAAATGATCCCTGGTACCACCCCAGAGCACGCACTGGGCCCAGCTATCCCACGCAGGATACCAGCGGCTCTCAAAATGGTCCCTGGCACCTCCCCAGCACGCGCACGGGCCCCAGCGACTTTGCGCGTTGTCCCAGTGGCTCGCCAAATGATACCTGGCTCCTCCCCAGTGTGGGCAAGTGGCACAGCGAACCCATGCCGGGTACCAGCGGCACGCCAAACGGTCCCTGACACCTCCCCAGCAGTCGCACGGGCCCCAGAGACCTTGCGCAGGGTCCCAGAGGCTCGCGAAATTGTCCCTGGTACCTCCCCAGCATGTGCATGTGGCCCAGCGACCCCGTGCGGGGTCCCAGCGGCTCACCGAATGGTCCCTGGCACCTCCTCAGTGCGCGCACGGTGCCCAGCGACCCCGTGCGGGGTCCCAGCGACTCGCCAATTGGTACCTGGCACCACCCCAGCGCGCGCACGGGTGCCAGCGACTTCGCGCGGGGTCCCAGCCACTCGCCAAATGGTCCATGGCACGGCCCCAGAGTGCGCACGGAGCCCAACGGCTTGACAAATTGTACCTGGCTCCTCCTCAGCGCGGGCATGTGTCCCAGCGACCCCATACAGGGTCCCAGCGGCTCGCCGAATGGTCCCTAGAACCTCCCCAGAGCGTACAATGCCCAGCGACCCCGCGCAGGGTCCTAGCGGTTTGCCAAATGGTCCCTGGCACCTCCCCAGTGCATGCACGGGCCCCAGCCACTTGGCGCACGGTTCCAGCAGGTTGCCAAACGGTCCCTGGCACCTCCACAGCGATCGCACGGGCGCCAGCGACCTCGTGCAAGGTCCCAAAGCCTCGCCAAATTGTCCCTGGCACTCGCGCACATTCCCCAGTGAACCCGCGCGGGGTCCCAGCGGCTCGCCAAATGGCCACTGGCACCTCCCCAGCGATCGCACGGGCGCCAGCGACCTCGTGCAAGGTCCCAAAGCCTCGCCAAATTGTCCCTGGCACTCGCGCACAGGCCCCAGTGAACCCGCGGGGTCCCAGCGGCTCGCCGAATTGTCCCTGGCACTTCTCCAGCGATCGCACAGGCCCCAGCGACCTCATGCAAGGTCCCAGAAGATCGGCAAATGGTCCCTGGCACCTCCCCAGCACGCGCACGGGGCCCAGCGACCTCACGCAGAGTACCAGAGGCTCGCCAAATGGTCCCTGGCACATCCCCAGTGCACGGGCGGGCCCCAACGACTTTGCGCGGGGTCCCAGCAACTCGCCAAATTGTACCTGGCTCATCCCCAGCACGGGCATGTGGCCCAGCGACCCCATGCAGGGTCCCAGCGGCTCGACGAATGGTCCCTAGCACCTCCCCAGCACGCGCACAGAGCCCAGCGACCCCGCATGGGGTCCTAGCGGTTCGCCAAATGGTCCCTGGCACTTCCACAGCGATCGCAAAGGCACCAGCGACCTCGTTCAAGGTCCCAGAGGCTCGCCAAATTGTACCTGGCTCCTCACCAGCACGCTCACGGGGCCCAGAGACCTCACGCAGGGTCCCAGAGGCTTGCCAAATGGTCCCTGGCACATCCCCAGCACGCGCATGGGCCCCAACGACATCGCGCGGGTTCCCAGCGGCTCGCCAAATGGTACCTGGTACCTCCCAAGCATGCGCACAGTGCTCAGCGACCCCGCGAGGGGTCCCTGCGGCTCGCCAAATGGTCCCTGGCACCTCACCAGCGCGAGCACGGGGCCCAGCGACTTTGCACGGGGTTCCAGTAGCTGGCCAAATGCTCCCTGGCACCTCCCTATCAATAGCACTGGCCCCAGCGATCTCGTGCAAGGTCCCACAGGATCACCAAATGGTCCCTGGCTCCTACCCAGCACATGCACAGGGTCCTAGCGGCTTGCAAATGGTCCCTGGCACATCCACAGCCCATGCACGGGCACCAGCAACACCACGCGGGATCCCAGCACCTGGTCAAATGGTCCCTGGCACCTCCCCACGCCGTGCACAGGGCCCAGCGACTTCGCGCGGGTTCCCAGTGGCTTGCAAATGGTCCCTGGTACCTCACCAGAATGCGCACTGTCCCCAGCGACTTCTCACAGGGTCCCAGCGGCTCGGAAATGGTCCATGGCACATACCCAGCGAGTGCACGGGCCCCAGCGACTTCCAGCGGGGTCCCACCAGCTTCCCAAATGGTCCCTGGCCCCTCCCAAGCGATCGCACGGCCCCAGCGGCTCGCCAAATGGTCACTGGTACCTCACCAGAATGCGCACGGTCCCCAGCGACTTCTCACAGGGTCCCAGCGGCTCGGAAATGGTCCATGGCACCTCCCCTGCGAGTGCACGGGCCCCAGCGACTTCCAGCGGGGTCCCACCAGCTTCCCAAATGGTCCCTGGCCCCTCCCCAGCAAGCTCACGGGGCCCAACAACCCTGTGCGGGGTTCCAGAGGCTCGCCAAATGGTCCCTGGTACTTCCCCAAATGGTGCCTGACACATCCACAGCGAGCGCACGGGTCCCAGTGATTTCGCACAGGGTCCCAGTGGCTCGCAAATGGGCCCTGGCCCCTCCCCAGCATGTGCATGGGCCCCAGCGACTTCGTAAGCAAGTTTAGTTATTTAGCTTTCTTAGACTTGTCAAAATAGAAAAGCTTCAACTAATATTTACTTTAATACAATTTCATTATTAAGAACTTCACAACCAAATGCTAGCCAAATGATCCCTGGCACGTCCCCAGGGATCACACGGGCCCCAGCGACCTAGCGCAGGGTCCCAGAGGCACGCACTGGCCACTCCGACTTCGCGCAGGGTCCCAGCGGCTCGCCAAATTGTACCTGTCTCCTCCCCAGAGCGGGCATGTGGCCCAGCGAACCCCACTGCGAGCACGGGCCCCAGCGACCCCGTGCGGGGTTCCAGTCGCTTGCCAAATGGTCCCTAACACCTCCCCAGTAATCGCACGGTCCCCAGAGACCTCAAGCAGGGTCCCAGAGGCTCGCCAAATGGTCCCTGGCACATCCTCAGCACACGCCCTGGGCCCAGCGACCCCACCCTGGGTCCCAGCGGTTCGCCAAATGGTCCCTGGCGCCTCCCCAATGCGCGCTCGGGCCCCAGCGACCCTGCACGGGGTCCCAGCGGCTCGCCAAATGGTACCTGGCACCTCACCAGCGCGAGCACGGGGCCCAGCGTCTTTGCACGGGGTTCCAGTAGCTCGCCAAATGCTCCATGGCACCTCCCTATCAATAGCACTGGCCCCAGCGATCTCGTGCAAGGTCCCACAGGATCACCAAATGGTCCCTGGCTCCTACCCAGCACGTGCACAGGACCCAGCAACCACGTGCGGGGTTCCAACTGCTTGCAAATCGTCCCTGGCACATCTCTAGCACACGCGGGCTACCATCAGCTCGCCAAATGGTACCTGGCTCCTTCCCAGGGCGCGCACGGGGCCGAGCAACTCTCCCACGCTGGTTCCCAGCGACTCTCGAAATATTCCCTGGCACTCCCCAGCGATCGCACAGGCCCCAACAACCTCTCGCAGGGTCCCAGACACTCGCCAAATGGTCCCTGGAACATCCCCAGCTGGCGCATGGGCCCCAGCGACTTTGCGTGAGGTCCCAGCAGCTCGCAAAATGGTCCCTGGCACCTCCCCAGCGCATGCACATAGCCCAGGGAACCCTCGCGGGGTCCCAGCAGCTCGCCAAATGGTCGCTGGCACCTCCCCAGCGCGCACAAAGGCCCCAGCTACCAGGCGTTGTCCCAGCGGCTCCCCAAAAGGTCTCTGGCCCCTCCCCAGCGCGCGCACGGAGCCCAGCGACCCCACGCAGGGTCCCAGCGACCTCGTGCAAGGTACCACAGGCTCGCCAAATGGTCCCTGGCTCCTACCCTGAGTGTGCACAGAACCCAGCAACCACGTACGGGGTCCCAACGGCTTGCAAATGGTCCCTGCCACATCTACAGTGTGCACGGGAACAAGCGATTTCGCGTGGGGTCCCAGCGACTCGCTAAATGGTACCTGGCTCCTTCCGAGAACGCGCACCGGGCCGAGTGACCCCGAGCGGGGTACCAGCGGCTCACCAAATGGTCCCTGGCACCTCCCTAGCGCACGCACGGGGCCCATCGACCCCACACTGGGACCCAGCGGCTCGCCAAATGGTCCCTGACCTCCCCAGAGCGCCACATAGCCCAGCGACCCAGCGCGGAGTCCCAGTGGCTCCCCTAAAGGTCCCTGGCCCATCCCCAGCGCGCGCGCTGGTTTACAGCGGCTCGCCAAACGGTCCCTGGCACCTCCCCAGCGATAGCACGGGGCCCATCGTCCCCGCTCATGGTCCCACAGCTCACCAAATGGTCCCTGGTACCTCCCCAGCGCATGCACTTGGCCCAGGGTCCCCACGCGGGGTCCCAGCAGCTTGCGAAATCGTCACTGGCACCTCCCCAGTGATCATACGGTCCCCAACAACTTCACGCGAGGTCCCAGCGGCTCGCCAAATGCTCCCTGGCGCCTCCCCAATGCGCGCTCGGGCCCCAGCGACCCTGCACGGGGCCCCAGAGACTCGCCAAATGGACCCTGCCACATCCCCAGCTTGCGCACTGGCCCCAGCGACTTCACGCAGGGTTCCAGTGGCTCGCCAAATAATACCTGTGTCTTCCCCAGCGCGCGCATGGAGCCCAGCAACCCCGCGCGGGGTCCCATCGGCTCGCCAAATGGTCCCTGGCATCTCCGAAATGCATACGCACTGGGCCCAGATACCCCACGCGGGGTCCCAGCGGCTCGCCAAATGATCCCTGGCACCTCCCCAGCACGCGGACGGAGCCCAGCGACCTTGCACAGGGTCCCAGCGACCTTGCGCAGGGTCCCAGAGGTTTGCCAAATGGTCCCTGGCACATCCCCAGTATGCACAGGCCCCTACGACTTTGCGTGGGGTCCCAGCAGCTCACCAAATGGTCCATGGCACCTTCCCCAGCGATCGCACGGGCCCCAGCGACTTCCTGCGGGGTCCCAGCGGCTTGCCAAATGGTCCCTGGCACCTTCGAAAAGCGCGCATGGGGCCCACGACGCCGAACGGGTTCCCAGCCATTCGCCAAATGGTCCCTGGTACCTCCCTAGCGCATGCAATGGGCCCAGCGACCCCACGTGGGGTCCCAGCGTCTCGCAAAATGTTCCCTGGCGCTTCCCCAGCGATCGCACGGGCCACAACGACCTCACGCAGGGTCCCACAGGCTCGACAAATGGTCCCTGGCACATCAACAGCGGGCGCACGGACCCCAGCGACTTCGCGTGGGGTCTCAGTGGCTCGCCAAATGGTCCCTGGTAACTCCCCAACGCACGCACTGGGCCCAGCGACCCCACGCGGGGTCGCAGCAGCTCACGAAATGGTCAATAGCACCTCCCCAGCGATCGCATGGGCCCCAGCGACATCGCGCAGGGTCCAAGTGGCTCGCCAAATTGTCCCTGGCACCTCCACAGCGCGCAAGGGGCCCAAGGACCCCGCGCGGGGTTCCAGTGGCTCGCCAAATGGTACCTGGGTCTTCCGCAGCGCGCACATGGAGCTCAGCAACTTCGCGCTGGTTCACTTCGGCTCGCCAAAAGGTCCTTGGGATCTCCGAAATGCATACGCACTGGGCCCAGATACCCCACGCGGGGTCCCAGCGGCTCGCCAAATGGTCCCTGGCACCTCCCCAGCGCGAGCACGGGCCCCAGCAACTTCGACTGGGACCCTTCCCAGCAAGCTCACGGAGCCTAACAACCCTGTGCAGGGTTCCAGACGCTCCCCAAATGGTGCCTGACACATCCACAGCGAGCGCACGGGTCCCAGTGATTTCGCACAGGGTCCCTGTGGCTCGCAAATGGTCCCTGGCACATCCCCAGCGAGTGTACAAGTCCCAGCGACTTCGCGCGGGTTCCCAGAGGCTTGCAAATGGTCCCTGGCACATAACCAGCCCGTGCACGGGCCCCAGCGACACCGCGCGGGACCCCAGCGCCTGGTCAAATGGTCCCTGGCACATCCCCAGCCCGTGCACGGGCCCCAGCAACACCGCGCGGGATCCCAGCGCCTGGTCAAATGGTCCCTGGCACATCCCCAGCCCGTGCACGGGCCCCAGCAACACCGCGCGGGATCCCAGCGCCTGGTCAAATGGTCCCTGGCACATCCCCAGCGCGCGCACTGGGCCCAGCGACCTTGCGCAGGGTCCCAGAGGATCGCCAAACGGTCTCTGGCACATCCCCAGCGCGCACTGGGCCCAGCGACCCCAAGCGGTGTCCCAGCAGTTCTCGAAATGGTACCTAGCACCTCCCCAGCGATCGCACGGCCCCAGCGGCTCGCCAAATGGTCCCTGGTACCTCACCAGAATGCGCACGGTCCCCAGCGACTACTCACAGGGTCCCAGCGGTTCGCCAAATGGTCCCTGGCGCCTCCCCAGGTTGCACACGGGACTCAGCGACCTCGCGCAAGGTCCCAGAGGCACGCACTGGCCACTCCGACTTCGCGCAGTGTCCCAGCGGCTCGCCAAATTGTACCTGTCTCCTCCCCAGAGAGGGCATGTGGCCCAGCGAACCCCAGTGCGAGCACGGGCCCCAGCGACCCCGTGCGGGGTTCCAGCCGCTTGCCAAATGGTCCCTAACACCTCCCCAGTGATCGCACGGTCCCCAGAGACCTCAAGCAGGGTCCCAGCGGTTCGCCAAATGGTCCCTGGCGCCTCCCCAGGTTGCACACGGGACTCAGCGACCTCGCGCAAGGTCCCAGAGGCTCGCCAAATGGTCCCTGGCACATCCCCAGCGCGAGCACGGGCCCCAGCGACTTCATGCGGTGTCCCAGCGGCTCGCCAAATGCTCCCTGGCACCTCCCCATCGATCGCACGGGCCCCAGCGACCTCGTGCAAGGTCCCACAGGATCACCAAATGGTCCCTGGCACCTCCCCAGCGCACACACGGACACTAGCGACAGCAGGCAGGGTCCAGTGGCTCGCCAAACTGTTAAAGCCGCCTCCCCTGTGCATAGACGGGCCCCAGCCACCCGGCGCGGGGTCCGAGAGGCTCGCCAAATGGTCCCTGGCACCTCCCTGTGGCAATGTGCCCCACCCCTGTGTGCATATGTGTTATATGTTGTATGTTGCGTGTGGTGTGTTAATGTTGGTGTATACAGATGGCTGCATGGGATATAAATGGGTGTGTGCAGCACGAGTTATTTTAAATGTATAATTGTATTTAGGCACGAGGATGGCACATCACTTCACGTGCATTTAAAGTATTTAATATGTGAGCACGAGGTTGCACATAATTAATTCACGTGCTGGGATTCAAGTCAATAATTAATTAGCAATTGAATCCCGGCACAACAGTATGTATAGGTGCACGTTTCACTCACTCAGGGTTGTGTGTTCGGTGAGTGGAGAACGGGTGTGGAGAAGGAGGTAAAAAAAATGAGAATAAAAAGAATAATGATAACAACTGTTTAAACTCACCGTGTTTGTCTGTCTGTGCATCCACCGTTTGTTAAGTGATAGTCCGTTTTGTTTGTCTATTTATTTTGGCCTGAAGTGCCGTGTCCTGTGTTTTGTTTTGTTCAAACCTTTTATTACAATAAAACAGCACAAGCAAGCGCATTTACCATTTCATCCATCGTCTGTCTGTGTACTCCTTTCTGGTCTGATGTAACCACTAGAGCCTGCTTGTCACACTCCCCAACACGCACACGGGCCCCAGCGACTTCGCGTGGCGTTCCAGCGGCACGCCAAACGGTCCCTGACACCTCCCCAGCGATTGCAAGGACCCCAGCGACCTCGCGCAGGGTCCCAGATTCTCGCCAAATTGTCCCTGGCACATCCCCAGCGTGCGCACGGGCCCCAACGACTTACCGCGGGGTCCCAGCGGCTAGCCAAATGATCCCTGGTACCACCCCAGAGCACGCACTGGGCCCAGCTATCCCACGCAGGATACCAGCGGCTCGCAAAATGGTCCCTGGCACCTCCCCAGCGCGCGCACGGGCCCTAGCGACTTTGCGCGGGGTCCCAGCGGCTCGCCAAATGATACCTGACTCCTCCCCAGTGTGGGCAAGTGGCACAGCGAACCCATGCCGGGTCCCAGCGGCACGCCAAATGGTCCCTGACACCTCCCCAGCAGTCGCACGGGCCCCAGAGACCTTGCGCAGGGTCCCAGATGCTCGCCAAATTGTCCCTGGCACATCCCCAGCGTGCGCACTGGCCCCAACGACTTACCGCGGGGTCCCAGCGGCTAGCCAAATGATCCCTGGTACCACCCTAGAGCACGCACTGGGCCCAGCTATCCCACATAGGATCCCAGCGGCTCGCAAAATGGTCCCTGGCACCTCCCCAGCACGCGCACGGGCCCCAGCGACTTTGCGCGGGGTCCCTGTGGCTCGCAAATGGTCCCTGGCACATCCCCAGCGAGTGTACAAGTCCCAGCGACTTCGCGCGGGTTCCCAGAGGCTTGCAAATGGTCCCTGGCACCTCCTCAGTGCGCGCACGGTGCCTAGTAACCCCGCGCGGGTTCCCAGCGACTCGCCAATTGGTACCTGGCACCACCACAGCGCGCGCACGGGCCCCAGCGACTTCGAGCGGGGTCACAGCCACACGCCAAATGGTCCGCGGCACGGCCCCAGATTGCGCACGGAGCCCAACGGCTCGACAAATTGTACCTGGCTCCTCCTCAGCGATTGCACAGGCCCCAGCGACATCGGGCAAGGTTCCAGGTTCCAAGGTTCCCGCGCATGGTCCCAGTGACTTGCCAAATGGTCTATGGCACATACCCAGCGCGAGCACGGGCCCCAGCAACTTCGACCGGGTTCCCAGCGGCTCGCCAAATGGTACCTGGCTCCTCCCCAGTGCACGCACTGGGCCCAGCGACCCCGCGTGGGGTCCCAGCGGCTCGCCAAATGATCCCTGGCACTTCCCCAGAACGCACACAAGGCCCAGCGACCCAGCGCGGGGTCCCAGTGGCTCGCCAAATGGTCCCTGGCACCTCACCAGCATGCGCACGGACCCCGGCAACCCTGTGCGGGGTTCCAGCCGCATGCCAAATGGTCCCTAACACCTCCCCAGTGATCGCACGGTCCCCAGAGACCTCAAGCAGGGTCCCAGAGGCTCGCCAAATGGTCCCTGGCACCTCCCCAGCGCGCGCACTGGCCACTCCGACTTCGCTCAGGGTCCCAGCGGCTCGCCAAATTGTACCTGTCTCCTCCCCAGAGCGGGCATGTGGCCCAGCGACCCCATGCAGGGTCCCAGCGGCTCGACGAATGGTCCCTAGCACCTCCCCAGCACGCGCACAGAGCCCAGCGACCCCGCATGGGGTCCTAGCGGCACGCCAAACGGTCCCTGACACCTCCCCAGCAGTCGCACGGGCCCCAGAGACCTTGCGCAGGGTCCCAGAGGCTCACGAAATTGTCCCTGGTACCTCCCCAGCATGTGCATGTGGCCCAGCGACCCCGTGCGGGGTCCCAGTGGCTCACCGAATGGTCCCTGGCACCTCCTCAGTGCGCGCACGGTGCCCAGTAACCCCGCGCGGGTTCCCAGCGACTCGCCAATTGGTACCTGGCACCACCCCAGCGCACGCACGGGCGCCAGCGACTTCGCGCGGGGTCCCAGCCACTCGCCAAATGGTCCGTGGCACGGCCCCAGAGTGCGCACGGAGCCCAACGGCTTGACAAATTGTACCTGGCTCCTCCTCAGCGCGGGTATGTGTCCCAGCGACCCCATACAGGGTCCCAGCGGCTCGCCGAATGGTCCATGGCACCTCCCCAGCGCGTACAATGCCCAGCAACCCCGCGCAGGGTCCTAGCGGTTTGCAAAATGGTCCCTGGCACCTCCCCAGTGCACGCACGGGCCCCAGCCACTTGGCGTGCGGTTCCAGCATTTCGCCAAACGGTCCCTGGCACCTCCACAGCGATCGCACGGGCGCCAGCGACCTCGTGCAAGGTCCCAAAGCCTCGCCAAATTGTCCCTGGCACTCGCGCACAGGCCCCAGTGAACCCGCGCGGGGTCCCAGCGGCTTGCCAAATGGCCACTGGCACCTCCCCAGCGATTGCACGGGCCCCAGCGACATCGGGCAAGGTTCCAGTGACTCGCCAAATGATCCCTGGCACGTCCCCAGCACGCAGGGGCCCAGCGTCCCCGAGCGGGGTACCAGTGGCTCACCAAATGGTCCCTGGCACCTCCCCAGTGCACGCACGGGGCCCATCGACCCCACGCTAGGTCCCAGCGGCTCGCCAAATGGTCCCTGACCTCCCCAGAGCGCGCACATAGCCCAGCGACCCAGCGCTGAGTCTCAGCGGGCTCCCCAAAAGGTCCCTGGCCCCTCCCCAGCGCGCGCGCTGGTTTCCAGCAGCTTGCCAAACGGTCCCTGGCACCTCCCCAGCGATAGCACGGGGCCCATCGTCCCCGCTCGTGGTCCCAGCAGCTCACCAAATGCTCCCAGGCACCTCCCAAGCGCACGCATGGGGCCCAGCAACCCCGTGCGTTGTCCCAGAGGCTCCCCAAATGGTCCCTGGTACCTCCCCAGCGCACGCTCTTGGCCCAGGGTCCCCACGCGGGGTCCCAGCAGCTCTCTAAATGGTCAATGGCACCTTCCGAGTGATCATACGGTCCCAACAACTTCGTACGAGGTCCCAGCGGCTCGCCAAATGGTCCGTGGTACCTCCCCAGTGCACACACTGGGTCCAGCGAACCCACACGGGAACCCTGGCACCTCCCAAGCACGTGCACGGGAACCAGGGACTCGCGCGGGATCCCAGCGGCTCGCCAAATGCTCCCTGACGCCTCCCCAGTGTGCGTTCGGGCCCCAGAGACCTTGCGCAGGGTCCCAGAGGCTTGCGAAATTGTCCCTGGTACCTCCCCAGCGCGCGCACGGGCGCCAGCGACTTCGCGCGGGGTCCCAGCCACTCGCCAAATGGTACCTGGCTCCTATCCAGCGTGCGCACAGTGCCCAACTACCACACGCTGGCTCCCAGCGACTCGCCAATTGGTCCCTGGCACATTCCCAGCGCACCCACGGGGCCCAACGACCCCTCGCGGGATCCCAGCGACCCACCAAATAGTCCGTGGTCCGGCCCCAGAGCGCGCACGGGGCCCAACGGCTCAACAAATTGTACCTGGCTCCTCCCCAGCACGGGCATGTGGCCCAGCGACCCCATGCAGGCTCCCAGCGCTCGCCGAATGGTCCCTAGCACCTCCCCAGCGCGCACAATGCCCAGCGACCCCGCGCGGGGTCCTAGCGGTTTGCCAAATGGTCCCTGGCACCTCCCCAGTGGACGCACGGGCCCCGGCCACTTGGCGCGCAGTTCCAGCGGGTCGACAAAAGGTCCCTGGCACCTCCACAGCAATCACAAGGGCTCCAGCGACCTCGTGCAAGGTCCCAGAGCCTCGCCAAATTGTACCTGGCACTTCCCCTACTCGTGCACAGGCCCCAGTGACCCCGCGCGGGGGCCCAGCGGCTCGCCGAATTGTCCCTGGCACTTCTCCAGCATGCACACGGGCCCCAGCGACTTCACTCGGGATTCCAGCGGCTCGCCAAACGGTCCCTGGCACTTCTCCAGCGATCGCACGGGCCCCAGCGACCTCATGCAAGGTCCCAGAAGATCGACAAATGGTCACTGGCACATCCCCAACGCTCACACGGGCCCCAGCGACTTCGCACAGGGTCCCAGTGGCATGCCAAATGGTACCTGGATCCTACCCAGCGAGCGTACAAGGCCCAGCAACCACGCGTGTTGTCCCAGCGGCTCACAAATGGTCCCTGGCACATCTGCAGCACGCGCACGAGCCCCAGCGACTTCGTGCGGGGTCCCAGCGGCCCCCCATACTGTCCCTGGAAAATCCAGCAGCTCGCAAAATGGTAACTGGCCCCTCCCCAGCTCTCACACGGGGCCCAGCGACCTCACGCAGAGTACCAGAGGCTCGCCAAATGGTCCCTGGCACATCCCCAGTGCACGGACGGGCCCCAACGACTTTGCGCGGGGTCCCAGCAACTCGCCAAATTGTACCTGGCTCATCCCCAGCGCGGGCATGTGGCCCAGCGACCCCATGCAGGGTCCCAGCGGCTCGACGAATGGTCCCTAGCACCTCCCCAGCACGCGCACAGAGCCCAGCGACCCCGCATGGGGTCCTAGCGGTTCGCCAAATGGTCCCTGGCACCTCCCCAGTGCACGCACGGGCCCCACCGACTTGGTGTGGGGTTCCAGCAGCTCGCCAAACGGTCCCTGGCACCTCCACAGCGATCGCAAAGGCACCAGCGACCTCGTTCAAGGTCCCAGAGGCTCGCCAAATGGTACCTGGCTCCTCACCAGCACGCTCACGGGGCCCAGAGACCTCACGCAGGGTCCCAGAGGCTTGCCAAATGGTCCCTGGCACATCCCCAGCACGCGCATGGGCCCCAACGACATCGCGCGGGGTCCCAACGGCACGCCAAATGGTACCTGGCACCTCCCAAGCATGCGCACAGTGCTCAGCGACCCCGCGAGGGGTCCCTGCGGCTCGCCAAATGGTCCCTGGCACCTCACCAGCGCGAGCACGGGGCCCAGCGACTTTGCACGGGGTTCCAGTAGCTCGCCAAATGCTCCCTGGCACCTCCCTATCAATAGCACGGGCCCCAGCGATCTCGTGCAAGGTCCCACAGGATCACCAAATGGTCCCTGGCTCCTACCCAGCGCGTGCACAGGACCCAGCAACCACGTGCGGGGTCCCAACTGCTTGCAAATCGTCCCTGGCACGGGAACAAGCGATTTCACGTGGGGTCCCAGCGACTCGCTAAATGGTACCTGGCTCCTCCCGAGAGCGCGCACCGGGCCGAGTGACCCCGAGCGGGGTACCAGCGGCTCACCAAATAGCCCCTGGCACCTCCCTAGCGCACGCACGGGGCCCATCGACCCCACACTGGGACCCAGCGGCTCACCAAATGGTGCCTGACCTTCCCAGAGCGCGCACATAGCCCAGCGACCCAGCGCGTTGTCCCAGCGGCTCCCCAAAAGGTCTCTGGCATCTCCGAAATGCATACGCACTGGGCCCAGATACCCCACGCGGGCCCCAGCGACCCTGCACAGGGTTTCCGATGCTCGTCAAATGGTCTCTGGCACCTCACCAGCACGCGCTTGGACCTCAGCGACTTCGAGCGGGATTCCAACGGCTCGCCAAATGGTCCCTGTTACCACCCCAGCTCACTCACTGGGGCAAGGTACCCCACGCGGGGTCCCAGCGGCTCCCCAAAAGGTCCCTGACTCCTCCCCAGCGCGCGCACGGGGCCCAGCGACCTCGCGCGGGGTCCAAGCGGCTCGTCAACTGGTCCCTGGATCCAACCACGCGTGTTGTCCCAGCAGCTCACCAAATGGTCCATGGCACCTTCCCCAGCGATCGCGCGGGCCCCAGAGACCTCTTGCAAGGTCCCTGCGGCTCGCCAAATGGTCCCTGGCACAACTCCAGCGCGCGCACGGGCCCCAGTGACTTCCTGCGGGGTCCCAGCGGCTTGCCAAATGGTCCCTGGCACCTTCGAAAAGCGCGCATGGGGCCCACGACGCCGAACAGGTTCCCAGCCATTCGCCAAATGGTCCCTGGTACCACCCTAGCGCACGCAATGGGCCCAGCGACCCCACGTGGGGTCCCAGCGTCTCGCAAAATGTTCCCTGGCACATCCCCAGCGATCGCACGGGCCCCAACGACCTCACGCAGGGTCCCACAGGCTCGACAAATGGTCCCTGCACATCAACAGCGGGCGTACGGACCCCAGCGACTTCGCGTGGGGTCTCAGCGGCTTGCCAAATGGTCCCTGTTCTCCCCAGTATGTGCATGTGCCCCAGCGGCTCGCCAAATGATCCCTGGCACATCCCCAGTGCATACATGGGCCCTAGTAACCACGCGCGGGGTCCTAGCGGCTTGCAAATGGTCCCTGGCACATCCACAGGGAACGCACGGGTCCCAGCGACTTCCCGCGGTGTCCCAGAGGCTTCCCAAATGGTCCCTGGCCCCTCCCCAGCAAGCGCACGGGCCCCAGCGACTTCGCACGGGTTCCCAGCGGCTTGCAAATGTTCCCTGGCACATCCCCAGCCCGTGCACGGGGACCCAGCACCTCGCCTAATGCTCCCTGGCACCTCCCCAGAGCGCGCGCGGGGACCCAGCACCTCGCCTAATGCTCCTTGGCACCTCCCCAGAGCGACCCCGCGCATTGTCCCAGTGACTCGCCAAATGGTCCCTGGCACATCCCCAGCGCGAGCACGGGCCCCAGCAACTTCGACCGGGATCCCAGCGGCTCGCCAAATGGTACCTGGCTCCTCCCCAGTGCGCGCACTGTGCCCAGCGAACCCGTGCAGGGTTCCATCGGCTCGCCAAATGTTCCCTGGCTCGTCTCTAGCGCGGGCACAGGTCTCCTAGTGGCTCGCCAAATGGTCCCCGGCACATCCACAGCGAGCGCACGGGTCCCAGCGACTTCACACAGGGTCCCAGCGGCTCGCCAAATGATCCCTGGCACCTCCGCAGCACGCGCACGGGCCCCAGCGACTTCGCGTGGGGTTCCAGCGGCTCGCCAAACGGTCCCTGGCACGTCCCCAGGGATCGCAAGGGCCCCAGCGTCCTCGCACAGGGTCCAAGAGGCTCGCCAAATGGTCCCTGGCACATCCCCAGTGCATACACAGGCCCCAGTCACCATGCATGGGTCCTAGCGGCTTACAAACGGCCCCTGGCACATCCACAGCGAACACACAGGCTCCAGCGACTTCGCGCAAGGTCCCAGCAGCTCGCAAATGGTCCATGGCATATCCCCAGCGAGTGCACAGGTCCCAGCGACTCACCAAATGGTCCCTGGCACCTCCCTAGCGCGCACTGGGCCCAGCGACCTCACGCAGGGTCCCAGCGACTCGCCAAATGGTCCCTGGCCCCTCCCCAGCACGTGCACAGGGCCCAGCGACCCTGTGCGGGGTTCCAGAGACTCGCCAAATGGTCCCTGGCACCTCCCTAGCGCGCACTGGGCCCTGCGACCTCACGCAGGGTCCCAGCGATTCGCCAAATGGTCCCTGGCACCTCCCTAGCGCGCACTGGGCCCAGCGACCTCACGCAGGGTCCCAGCGGCTCACCAAATAGTCCCTGGCCCCTCCCCAGTGCACGCTCGTGCACCATCCACCCCGCACGGGGTCCCAGCTGCTCATCAAATTGTCACTGGCACCTCACCAGCATGCGCACGGACCCCAGCGACACCATGCAGGATCCCAGCGGCTCACCAAATGGTCGCAGGCGCCTCCCTAGTTCACGCTCGGGCACCAGCGACCCCGCACGGGGTCCCAGCGGCCCGCCAAATCCTCCCTGGCACCTCCCATGCGCGTGCACGGGGCCCAGCGACCTCGCACGGGGTCCCAGCGGCTCGCCAAATGGTCGCAGGTGCCTCCCTAGTTCACGTTCGGGCCCCAGCGAACACGCACGTGGTACCAGCGGCTCGCCAAATGGTCCCTGGCCCCTCCCCAGCGAACACAAGTGGCCCAGCGACCCCGCACGGAGTCCCAATGGTTCTCCAAATGGTCCCTGGTACCTCCGCAGCGCGCACTGGGCCCTGCGACCCCGCTTTGGGTCCCAGCAGTTGGTCCCAAATGGTCCCTGGAACTTCCCCAGTGCACGTACGTACACCAGCAACCCCACGCGGGGTCCCAACGGCTCGTCAAACCATTCCTGTCGCCTCCCCAGCGCATGCACGGCTCCCAGTGACCACGTGCGGGGTCCCAGCGGTTCGCCAAGTGGTCCCTTGCATCTCCCCAACGAGCGCAGAGCCCAAGCGACCTCACGCAGGGTCCCACCGGCTCGTCAAACGGTCCCTGGCATCTCCCCAGCACGCGCACAGGGCCCAGCGACCTCAGGCGGGGTCCCACCGACTCGCCAAATGGTCCCTGGCACCTCCTCAACAAACGCACGGTCTACAGCGACTTTGCGCAGGGTTCAAGCTGCTCGCCAAATGGTCCCTGTCACCTTCCCATCGGGCGCACAGGCCCCAGCGACCGCGCAGGTTCCAAGCGGCTCACCGAAATATCCCTGGCACCTCCCCGGCGCGACCACGGGCCCCAGCGACTTCTCGTGGGGTCCCAGCGGCTCACCAAATGGTCCCTGGCACAGCCACAGCGAGCGCAGAGGCCCCAGTGACCTCGCGCAGATTCCCAGCAGCTCGCATAACAGTCCCTGGCAGCTCCCCAGCATGCACACGGACAGTAGCGACACCACGCGTGGTCCAAGCGGCTCGACAAATGTTCCCTGGCACATCCCCAGCGAGCGCATGAGGCCCAGCGACCTCGCGTAGGGTCCAAGCAGCTTGTCAAACGGTCCCTGGCATCTCCCCAGCGCGCACAGGCCCCAGCGACCTTGCGCGTGGTCCAAGGGACTCGCCAAATGGACCCTGGCACCTCCCCAGTATGCGCACAGGCCCCAGAGACCGCGCAGGAAAAAAGCGGCTCGCCAAATGGTCCCTGGCACCTCACCAGCATGCGCACGGACCCCGGCAACCCCGTGCGGGGTCCCAGCAGATCTCCAAATGGTACCTGGCTCGTCTCTAGCGCGGGCACGGGTCTCCTAGTGGCTCGCCAAATGGCCCCCGGCACATCCCCAGCGATCGCACGCGCCCCAGCGGCTCACCTAGCGGTCCCTGGCACCTCCCCAGTGCGCGCACGGGTCCCGGCGACTTCCAGCGGGGTCCCAGCAGTTTCCCAAATGGTCCGTGGCCCCTCCCCAGCATGCGCACGGGCCCCAGCGACTTCGTGCGGGGCCCCAGCGGCTCGCCAAATGATCCCTGGCACCTCTCCAGCACACACACGGGCCCAAGCGACTTCGTGCGGGGCCCCAGCGGCTAGCCAAATGATCCCTGGCACGTCCCCAGGGATCGCACGGGCCCCAGCAACCTAGCGCAGGGTCCCAGAGGCTTGCCATATGGTCCCTGGCACATCCCTAGTGCATACATGGGCCCTAGTAACCACGCGCGGGGTGCAAATGGTCCCTGGCACATCCACAGGGAACACACGGGTCTCAGCGACTTCCCACGGTGTCCCAGAGGCTTCCCAAATGGTCCCTGGCCCCTCCCCAGCAAACGCACGGGCCCCAGCGACTTCGCGCGGGTTCCCAGCGGCTTGCAAATGTTCCCTGGCACATCCCCAGCCCGTGCACGGGGACCCAGCACCTCGCCTAATGCTCCCTGGCACCTCCCCAGAGCGCGCGCGGGGACCCAGCACCTCGCCTAATGCTCCTTGGCACCTCCCCAGAGCGCGTGCGGGGACCTAGAGCCTAGTCAAATGGTCCCTGGCTCCTCCCCACACCGTGCACGGGGTCCAGCGACCCCACGCATTGTCCCAGTGACTCGCCAAATGGTCCCTGGCACATCCCCAGCGCGAGCACGGGCCCCAGCAACTTCGACCGGGATCCCAGCGGCTCGCCAAATGGTACCTGGCTCCTCCCCAGTGCGCGCACGGTGCCCAGCGAACCCGTGCAGGGTTCCATCGGCTCGCCAAATGTTCCCTGGCACCTCCCCAGTGCACGCACTGGGCCCAGCGACCCAGTTTGGGGTCCCACTGGCTCGCCAAATGGTCCCTGGCACCTCACCAGCATGCGCACGGGCCCCGGCAACCCCGTGCTGGGTCCCAGCAGCTCGCCAAATGGTCCCTGGCTCGTCTCTAGCGCGGGCACAGGTCTCCTAGTGGCTCGCCAAATGGTCCCCGGCACATCCACAGCGAGCGCACGGGTCCCAGCGACTTCACACAGGGTCCCAGCGGCTCGCCAAATGATCCCTGGCACCTCCGCAGCACGCGCACGGGCCCCAGCGACTTCGCGTGGGGTTCCAGCGGCTCGCCAAACGGTCCCTGGCACGTCCCCAGGGATCGCTAGGGCCCCAGCGTCCTCGCACAGGGTCCAAGAGGCTCGCCAAATGGTCCCTGGCACATCCCCAGTGCATACACAGGCCCCAGTCACCATGCACGGGGTCCTAGCAGCTTACAAACGGCCCCTGGCACATCCACAGCGAACACACGGGCTCCAGCGACTTCGCGCAAGGTCCCAGCAGCTCGCAAATGGTCCATGGCATATCCCCAGCGAGTGCACAGGTCCCAGCGACTCACCAAATGGTCCCTGGCACCTCCCTAGCGCGCACTGGGCCCAGCGACCTCACGCAGGGTCCCAGCGACTCGCCAAATGGTCCCTGGCCCCTCCCCAGCACGTGCACAGGGCCCAGCGACCCTGTGCGGGGTTCCAGAGACTCGCCAAATGGTCCCTGGCACCTCCCTAGCGCACACTGGGCCCAGCGACCTCACGCAGGGTCCCAGCGGCTCGCCAAATGGTCCCTGGCCCCTCCCCAGTGCACGCTTGTGCACCATCGACCCCGCACGGGGTCCCAGCTGCTCATCAAATTGTCACTGGCACCTCACCAGCATGTGCACGGACCCCAGCGACACCGTGCAGGATCCCAGCGGCTCACCAAATGGTCGCAGGCGCCTCCCTAGTTCACGCTCGGGCACCAGCAACCCCGCACGGGGTCCCAGCGGCCCGCCAAATCCTCCCTGGCACCTCCCATGCGCGTGCACGGGGCCCAGCGACCTTGCACGGGGTCCCAGCGGCTCGCCAAATGGTCGCAGGTGCCTCCCTAGTTCACGTTCGGGCCCCAGCGAACACGCACGTGGTACCAGCGGCTCGCCAAATGGTCCCTGGCCCCTCCCCAGCGAACACAAGTGGCCCAGCGACCCCGCACGGAGTCCCAGTGGTTCTCCAAATGGTCCCTGGTACCTCCGCAGCGCGCACTGGGCCCTGCGACCCCGCTTTGGGTCCCAGCAGTTGGTCCCAAATGGTCCCTGGAACTTCCCCAGTGCACGTACGTACACCAGCAACCCCACGCGGGGTCCCAACGGCTCGTCAAACCATTCCTGTCGCCTCCCCAGCGCATGCACGGCTCCCAGTGACCACGTGCGGGGTCCCAGCAGTTCGCCAAGTGGTCCCTTGCATCTCCCCAACGAGCGCAGAGCCCAAGCGACCTCAAGCAGGGTCCCACCGGCTCGTCAAACGGTCCCTGGCATCTCCCCAGCATGCGCACAGGGCCCAGCGACCTCAGGCGGGGTCCCACCGACTCGCCAAATGGTCCCTGGCACCTCCTCAACAAACGCACGGTCTAAAGCGACCTTGCGCAGGGTTCAAGCTGCTCGCCAAATGGTCCCTGTCACGTTCCCATCGTGCGCACAGGCCCCAGCGACCGCGCAGGTTCCAAGCGGCTCACCGAAATATCCCTGGCACCTCCGCAGTGTGCACACTGGGGCCAGCGACCGCACGCGGGGTCCCAGCGGCTAGCCAAATGGTCCCTGGCACCTCCCCGGCGCGAACACGGGCCCCAGCGACTTCTCGTGGGGTCCCAGCGGCTCACCAAATGGTCCCTGGCACCGCCACAGCGAGCGCAGAGGCCCCAGCGACCTCGCACAGATTCCCAGCAGCTCGCATAACAGTCCCTGGCAGCTCCCCAGCATGCACACGGACAGTAGCGACACCACGCGTGGTCCAAGCGGCTCGACAAATGTTCCCTGGCACATCCCCAGCGAGCGCATGAGGCCCAGCGACCTCGCGTAGGGTCCAAGCAGCTTGTCAAACGGTCCCTGGCATCTCCCCAGCGCGCACAGGCCCCAGCGACCTTGTGCGTGGTCCAAGGGACTCGCCAAATGGACCCTGGCACCTCCCCAGTATGCGCACAGGCCCCAGAGACCGCGCAGGAAAAAAGCGGCTCACCAAAATATCCCTGGCACCTCCGCAGTGTGCGCACTGGGGCCAGCGACCGCACGCGGGGTCCCAGCGGCTCGCCAAATGGTCCCTGGCACCTCCCCTGCGTGACCACGGGTCCCAGCGACTTCTCGTGGGTTCCCAGCAGCTCACCAAATGGTCCCTGGTACCGCCACAGCGAGCGCAGAGGTCCCAGCGACCTCGCGCAGATTCCCAGCAGCTCGCATAACAGTCCCTGGCAGCTCCCCAGCATGCACACGGACAGTAGCGACACCATGCGTGGTCCAAGCGGCTCGACAAATGTTCCCTGGCACATCCCCAGCGAGCGCATGAGGCCCAGCGACCCCACGTGGGGTACCAGCGGCTCGCCAAAGGGTCCATGGCACCTCCCCAGCGGACGCACGGTCTCCAGCGACCTCGTGCACGGTCCAAGCTGCTCGCCAAAGGGTCCCTGGCACCTCCCCAGTGAACACACGGTCTCCAGCGACCTAGCGCAATGTCTCCCCAACGAGCACAGATTCCCAGCGACCTCGCGTAGTGTCCAAGCGGCACGTCAAACGGTCCCTGGCATCTACCCAGCGTGCGCAAAGGTCTCCAGCGACCTCGTGCACGGTCCAGGCAGCTCGCCAAAGGGTCCCTGGCACCTCCCCAGCGAATGCACAGTCTCCAGCGACCTAGCGCAATGTCCAAGCGGCTCGCCAAATGGTCACTGGCACCTCCCCAGCACGCTTACGGGCCCCACCAACCCCGCGGGGGTCACAGCGGCTCGCCAAAAGGTCCCTATCACCTCCCCAGCACGCTTACGGGCCCCACTGACACCGCACGGGGTCCCAGCGGCTCGCCAAATGCTCCCTGGCCCCTCCCTGCACGCGCACAGAGCCCAGCGATCCCGCGCTGGGTAAGACCGACTCACCAAATGTTCCCTGGCCCCTCCCCAGCAAAGCTCACAGAGCCCAACAACCCTGTGCGGGGTTCCAGAGGCTCGCCAAATGGTCCCTGGTACTTCCCCAAATGGTGCCTGACACATCCACAGCGAGCGCACGGGTCCCAGTGATTTCGCACAGAGTCCCTGTGGCTCGTAAATGGTCCCTGGCACATCCCCAGCGAGTGCACGGGTCCCAGCGACTTCGCGCGGGTTCCCAGCGGCTTGCAAATGGTCCCTGGCACATACCCAGCCCGTGCACAGGCCCCAGCGACACCGCGCGGGATCCCAGCGCCTAGTCAAATGGTCCCTGGCACCTCCCCACACCGTGCACGGGGCCCAGCGATCCCGCGCATGGTCCCAGTGACTTGCCAAATGGTCTATGGCACATACCCATCAATCGCACGGGCCCCAGCGACCTCACGCAGGGTCCCACAGGCTCGACAAATGGTCCCTGGCACATCAACAGCGGACGCACAGGGCCCTGCAACCACGTGCGGGGTACCAGCGGCCAAGCAAATGGTCCTTGACACATCTCCAGCGCACGTACGTTCCCCATCGACTTCACGTGGGGTCCCAGCGGCTCGCCACACGGTCCCTGACAGCTCCCCATGCTCGCGCATGGACACTAGCGACCCCACGCGGGGTCTAAGCGGCTCGCCAAATGATCCCTTGCTCCTCCCCAGCGCATGCACGGGGCCCAGCGACCGTGTGTGGGGTCCGAACGACTCGGCAAATGGTACCTGGCACCTCCCCAGCACGTGCACGGGTCCCAGCAGCTCGCTAAGCGGACCTTAGCACCTCCCCAGCGAGCGCAGGAGCCCCAGCAACCTCGCGCAGGGTCCCAGCACCTCGCAAAACGGTGCCTGGCAGCTCCCCAGCACGCGCACGGACACTAGCGACCCCACGCGGGGTCCCAGCGGCTATCCAAATGGTCTCTGGCACCTCCCCAGGGCGCGAACAGCGCCCAGCGACCCCGCGCAGGGTCCAAGCGGCTTGCCAAATGGTGCCTTGCATCTCCCCAGCACGCGCACAGGGCCCAACGTCCCCGCCCGGGTCACAGCGGTTCGCCAAATGGTCCCTGGCACCTCCCCAGCGCGAAATGGGGCTAGCGACCGCACGTGGGGTCCCAGCGGCTCGGCAAATCGTCCCTGCCACCTCCCCAGCACGAGCACCCCAGCGATTTCGTGCAGGGTCCCAGCGGCCCGCTAAATGGTCCCTGGCAGCTTTCGAGCAAGCGCTCGTACACCAGCGACCCCGCGCGGGGTCCCAGGGGCTCGCAAATGGTCCCTGGCACATCCCCAGCGCGTGCACGGGACCAAGCGACTTCGCGCGGGGTCCCAGCAGCTCACCAAATGCTCCCAGGCCACTCCCAGCATGCGCTCGGGGCCCAGCGATCCCACGCGGGGTAAGAGCGACTCTCCAAATGGTCCCTGGCCCCTCCCCAGCGCGCGGACGGGGCCCAGCGACCCCGAGCAGTGTCTCAGAGGCTCGCCAAATGGTCCCTGGCACCTCCCCAGCGCACGCACGGACCACAGCGACTTTGCGCAGGGTCCCAGCTGCTCGCCAAATGGTCCCTCGAACCTCCCCAGCGCGCGTACGTACACCAGCGACCCCACGCGGGTTCCCAACAGCTCGCCAGACCATTCCTGGCGTCTCCCCAGCACACGCACTGAGCCCAGTGACCCCGTGCGGGACCCAGCAGCTCACCAAACGGTCCCTGGCATCTCCCACATTGCGCACAGGCCCCAGCGACCTTGCGCGTGGTCCCACCAACTCGCCAAATGGTCCCTGGCAGCTCCCCAGCGCGAGCACGGGCCCCAGCGATTTCTCGTGGGGTACCAGCGGCTGGACAAAATATCCCTGGCACAACCCAAACGCGATCACGAGCCACAGCGACCCCGTGCGTGGTCCCAGCAGCTCGCCAAATGGTCCCTGGCACCTCCCAAGCACACGCACGAGCACCAGCGACCGTGTGCGGGGTCCAAGCAGCTCACCAAAGGGTCCCTGGCACCTCCCCAGCGAACGCACGGTCTCCAGCGACCTCGCGCAATGTCCAAGCGGCTCGCCAAATGGTCCCTTGCACCTCCCCAGCGAACGCACAGGCCCCAGCGACCCCGCTTGGGGTCCCAGCGGCTCGCCAAAATATCCCTGGCACCTCCCAAGCGTGCGCACGTGCACCAGCGAATGCGTGCGCGGTCTGAGCGGTTCGCCAAATGGTCCCTTGCAGCTCCCCAGCACGAGCATGGGCCCCAGCGACTTTGCGTGAGGTCCCAGCGGCTCACCACACGGTCCATTGAACCTCTCCAGCGCGTGCACGAGGCCCAGTGACACCACGCAGGATCCCAGCGGCTCGCCAAATAGTCCCTGACCCCTCCGAGTGTGTGCACAGGGCCCAGCGACCCCACGCAGGGTCCAAGCGACTCGCCAAATGGTCCCTGGCCCCTCCCCAGTGAGTGCAGGGGCCCCAGCAACCTCGTGCAGGGTCCCAGCGGCTCACCAAACGGTCCCTGGCTGCTTCCCGGATCGCGCTCGGACACTAGCGACCCTACGCTGGGTCCAAGCGGCTCGCCAAATGGTTCATGGCACCTCTCCAGCGCACGCACAGGGCCCAGTGACGGCATCCACCGTCCGAACGGCTCGCCAAATATTACCTGCCACCTCCGCAGCACAGGCACGGGGCCCACCGACCCCACGCAGAGTCCCAGCAACTCGCCAGACGGTCCCTTGCACCTCCACAGCACGCGCACTGGGCCCAGCAAGCCCGCACAGGGTCCGAGCGGTTAGCCAAACGGTCCCTGGCTACTCCCCAGGGAGCGCACAGACACTAGCGACCCCACGCGGGGTCCAAACGGCTTGCAAAATGGTCTCTGGCCCCTCCTAGCACACGCACGGGGCCCAACAACACCCCGCGGGGTCCCAGCGGCTTGCCAAATGTTCTCTGGCACCTCCCAAGCGCGCCCGGGCACCAGCGACCATGTGCGGGGTCTGAGCGGCTCGCCAAAGGGTCCCTGGCACCTCCCCAGCGAATGCACGGTCTCCAGTGACCTAGCGCAATGTCCAAGCGGCTCGCCAAATGGTCACTGGCACCTCCCCAGCACGCTTACGGGCCCCACCAACCCCGCGGGGGTCACAGCGGCTCGCCAAAAGGTCCCTATCACCTCCCCAGCACGCTTACGGGCCCCACTGACACCGCGCGGGGTCCCAGCGGCTCGCCAAATGCTCCCTGGCCCCTCCCTGCACGCGCACAGAGCCCAGCGATCCCGCGCTGGGTAAGACCGACTCGCCAAATGATCCCTTGCTCCTCCCCAGCGCATGCACGGGGCCCAGCGACCGCGTGCGGGGTCCGAACGACTCGGCAAATGGTACCTGGCACCTCCCCAGCACGTGCACGGGCCCCAGCGACTTTGTGTGCGGGTCCCAGCAGCTCGCTAAGCGGACCTTAGCACCTCCCCAGCGAGCGCAGGAGCCCCAGCAACCTCGCGCAGGGTCCCAGCACCTCGCAAAACGGTGCCTGGCAGCTCCCCAGCACGCGCACGGACACTAGCGACCCCACGCGGGGTCCCAGCGGCTATCCAAATGGCCTCTGGCACCTCCCCAGGGCGCGAACAGGGCCCAGCGACCCCGCGCAGGGTCTAAGCGGCTTGCCAAATGGTGCCTTGCATCTCCCCAGCACGCGCACAGGGCCCAACGTCCCCGCCCGGGTCACAGCGGTTCGCCAAATGGTCCCTGGCACCTCCCCAGCGCGCGAAATGGGGCTAGCGACCGCACGTGGGGTCCCAGCGGCTCGGCAAATCGTCCCTGCCACCTCCCCAGCACGAGCATGGACCCCAGCGATTTCGTGCAGGGTCCCAGCGGCCCGCCAAATGGTCCCTGGCAGCTTTCCAGCAAGCGCACATACACCAGAGACCCCGCGCAGGGTCCCAGCGGCTCGCAAATGGTCCCTGGCACATCCCAAGCGCATGCACGGGACCAAGCGACTTCGCGCGGGGTCCCAGCAGCTCACCAAATGCTCCCAGGCCACTCCCAGCATGCGCTCGCGGCACAGCAATCCCACGCAGGGTAAGAGCGACTCTCCAAATGGTCCCTGGCCCCTCCCCAGCGCGCGCACGAGGCCCAGCGACCCCGAGCAGTGTCTCAGAGGCTCGCCAAATGGTCCCTGGCACCTCCCGAGCGCGCGCACGGACCCCAGCGACTTTGCGCAGGGTCCCAGCTGCTCGCCAAATGGTCCCTCGAACCTCCCCAGCGCGTGTACGTACACCAGCGACCCCACGCGGGTTCCCAACAGCTCGCCAGACCATTCCTGGCGTCTCCCCAGCACACGCACTGGGCCCAGTGACCCCGTGCGGGGACCCAGCAGCTCACCAAACGGTCCCTGGCATCTCCCCAACAAGCGCAGAGCCCCAGCGACCTCATGCAGGGTCCCAGCAGCTGATCAAACTGTCCCTGGCGTCTTCCCCATTGCGCACAGGCCCCAGCGACCTTGCGCGTGGTCCCACCAACTCGCCAAATGGTCCCTGGCAGCTCCCCAGCGCGAGCACGGGCCCCAGCGATTTCTCGTGGGGTCCCAGCGGCTGGACAAAATATCCCTGGCACAACCCAAATGCGATCACGAGCCACAGCAACCCCACGCGTGGTCCGAGCGACTCGCCAAATGGTCCCTGGCCTCTCCCCAGTGGGCGCACGGGGCCTAGCGACACCATGCGTGGTCCAAGCGGCTCGACAAATGTTCCCTGGCACATCCCCAGCGAGCGCATGAGGCCCAGCGACCCCACGTGGGGTACCAGCGGCTCGCCAAAGGGTCCATGGCACCTCCCCAGCGGACGCACGGTCTCCAGCGACCTCGTGCACGGTCCAAGCTGCTCGCCAAAGGGTCCCTGGCACCTCCCCAGTGAACACACGGTCTCCAGCGACCTAGCGCAATGTCTCCCCAACGAGCACAGATTCCCAGCGACCTCGCGTAGTGTCCAAGCGGCACGTCAAACGGTCCCTGGCATCTACCCAGCGTGCGCAAAGGTCTCCAGCGACCTCGTGCACGGTCCAGGCAGCTCGCCAAAGGGTCCCTGGCACCTCCCCAGCGAATGCACAGTCTCCAGCGACCTAGCGCAATGTCCAAGCGGCTCGCCAAATGGTCACTGGCACCTCCCCAGCACGCTTACGGGCCCCACCAACCCCGCGGGGGTCACAGCGGCTCGCCAAAAGGTCCCTATCACCTCCCCAGCACGCTTACGGGCCCCACTGACACCGCACGGGGTCCCAGCGGCTCGCCAAATGCTCCCTGGCCCCTCCCTGCACGCGCACAGAGCCCAGCGATCCCGCGCTGGGTAAGACCGACTCACCAAATGTTCCCTGGCCCCTCCCCAGCAAAGCTCACAGAGCCCAACAACCCTGTGCGGGGTTCCAGAGGCTCGCCAAATGGTCCCTGGTACTTCCCCAAATGGTGCCTGACACATCCACAGCGAGCGCACGGGTCCCAGTGATTTCGCACAGAGTCCCTGTGGCTCGTAAATGGTCCCTGGCACATCCCCAGCGAGTGCACGGGTCCCAGCGACTTCGCGCGGGTTCCCAGCGGCTTGCAAATGGTCCCTGGCACATACCCAGCCCGTGCACAGGCCCCAGCGACACCGCGCGGGATCCCAGCGCCTAGTCAAATGGTCCCTGGCACCTCCCCACACCGTGCACGGGGCCCAGCGATCCCGCGCATGGTCCCAGTGACTTGCCAAATGGTCTATGGCACATACCCATCAATCGCACGGGCCCCAGCGACCTCACGCAGGGTCCCACAGGCTCGACAAATGGTCCCTGGCACATCAACAGCGGACGCACAGGGCCCTGCAACCACGTGCGGGGTACCAGCGGCCAAGCAAATGGTCCTTGACACATCTCCAGCGCACGTACGTTCCCCATCGACTTCACGTGGGGTCCCAGCGGCTCGCCACACGGTCCCTGACAGCTCCCCATGCTCGCGCATGGACACTAGCGACCCCACGCGGGGTCTAAGCGGCTCGCCAAATGATCCCTTGCTCCTCCCCAGCGCATGCACGGGGCCCAGCGACCGTGTGTGGGGTCCGAACGACTCGGCAAATGGTACCTGGCACCTCCCCAGCACGTGCACGGGTCCCAGCAGCTCGCTAAGCGGACCTTAGCACCTCCCCAGCGAGCGCAGGAGCCCCAGCAACCTCGCGCAGGGTCCCAGCACCTCGCAAAACGGTGCCTGGCAGCTCCCCAGCACGCGCACGGACACTAGCGACCCCACGCGGGGTCCCAGCGGCTATCCAAATGGTCTCTGGCACCTCCCCAGGGCGCGAACAGCGCCCAGCGACCCCGCGCAGGGTCCAAGCGGCTTGCCAAATGGTGCCTTGCATCTCCCCAGCACGCGCACAGGGCCCAACGTCCCCGCCCGGGTCACAGCGGTTCGCCAAATGGTCCCTGGCACCTCCCCAGCGCGAAATGGGGCTAGCGACCGCACGTGGGGTCCCAGCGGCTCGGCAAATCGTCCCTGCCACCTCCCCAGCACGAGCACCCCAGCGATTTCGTGCAGGGTCCCAGCGGCCCGCTAAATGGTCCCTGGCAGCTTTCGAGCAAGCGCTCGTACACCAGCGACCCCGCGCGGGGTCCCAGGGGCTCGCAAATGGCCCCTGGCACATCCCCAGCGCGTGCACGGGACCAAGCGACTTCGCGCGAGGTCCCAGCGGCTCACCACACGGTCCATTGAACCTCTCCAGCGCGTGCACGAGGCCCAGTGACACCACGCAGGATCCCAGCGGCTCGCCAAATAGTCCCTGACCCCTCCGAGTGTGTGCACAGGGCCCAGCGACCCCACGCAGGGTCCAAGCGACTCGCCAAATGGTCCCTGGCCCCTCCCCAGTGAGTGCAGGGGCCCCAGCAACCTCGTGCAGGGTCCCAGCGGCTCACCAAACGGTCCCTGGCTGCTTCCCGGATCGCGCTCGGACACTAGCGACCCTACGCTGGGTCCAAGCGGCTCGCCAAATGGTTCATGGCACCTCTCCAGCGCACGCACAGGGCCCAGTGACGGCATCCACCGTCCGAACGGCTCGCCAAATATTACCTGCCACCTCCGCAGCACAGGCACGGGGCCCACCGACCCCACGCAGAGTCCCAGCAACTCGCCAGACGGTCCCTTGCACCTCCACAGCACGCGCACTGGGCCCAGCAAGCCCGCACAGGGTCCGAGCGGTTAGCCAAACGGTCCCTGGCTACTCCCCAGGGAGCGCACAGACACTAGCGACCCCACGCGGGGTCCAAACGGCTTGCAAAATGGTCTCTGGCCCCTCCTAGCACACGCACGGGGCCCAACAACACCCCGCGGGGTCCCAGCGGCTTGCCAAATGTTCTCTGGCACCTCCCAAGCGCGCCCGGGCACCAGCGACCATGTGCGGGGTCTGAGCGGCTCGCCAAAGGGTCCCTGGCACCTCCCCAGCGAATGCACGGTCTCCAGTGACCTAGCGCAATGTCCAAGCGGCTCGCCAAATGGTCACTGGCACCTCCCCAGCACGCTTACGGGCCCCACCAACCCCGCGGGGGTCACAGCGGCTCGCCAAAAGGTCCCTATCACCTCCCCAGCACGCTTACGGGCCCCACTGACACCGCGCGGGGTCCCAGCGGCTCGCCAAATGCTCCCTGGCCCCTCCCTGCACGCGCACAGAGCCCAGCGATCCCGCGCTGGGTAAGACCGACTCGCCAAATGATCCCTTGCTCCTCCCCAGCGCATGCACGGGGCCCAGCGACCGCGTGCGGGGTCCGAACGACTCGGCAAATGGTACCTGGCACCTCCCCAGCACGTGCACGGGCCCCAGCGACTTTGTGTGCGGGTCCCAGCAGCTCGCTAAGCGGACCTTAGCACCTCCCCAGCGAGCGCAGGAGCCCCAGCAACCTCGCGCAGGGTCCCAGCACCTCGCAAAACGGTGCCTGGCAGCTCCCCAGCACGCGCACGGACACTAGCGACCCCACGCGGGGTCCCAGCGGCTATCCAAATGGCCTCTGGCACCTCCCCAGGGCGCGAACAGGGCCCAGCGACCCCGCGCAGGGTCTAAGCGGCTTGCCAAATGGTGCCTTGCATCTCCCCAGCACGCGCACAGGGCCCAACGTCCCCGCCCGGGTCACAGCGGTTCGCCAAATGGTCCCTGGCACCTCCCCAGCGCGCGAAATGGGGCTAGCGACCGCACGTGGGGTCCCAGCGGCTCGGCAAATCGTCCCTGCCACCTCCCCAGCACGAGCATGGACCCCAGCGATTTCGTGCAGGGTCCCAGCGGCCCGCCAAATGGTCCCTGGCAGCTTTCCAGCAAGCGCACATACACCAGAGACCCCGCGCAGGGTCCCAGCGGCTCGCAAATGGTCCCTGGCACATCCCAAGCGCATGCACGGGACCAAGCGACTTCGCGCGGGGTCCCAGCAGCTCACCAAATGCTCCCAGGCCACTCCCAGCATGCGCTCGCGGCACAGCAATCCCACGCAGGGTAAGAGCGACTCTCCAAATGGTCCCTGGCCCCTCCCCAGCGCGCGCACGAGGCCCAGCGACCCCGAGCAGTGTCTCAGAGGCTCGCCAAATGGTCCCTGGCACCTCCCGAGCGCGCGCACGGACCCCAGCGACTTTGCGCAGGGTCCCAGCTGCTCGCCAAATGGTCCCTCGAACCTCCCCAGCGCGTGTACGTACACCAGCGACCCCACGCGGGTTCCCAACAGCTCGCCAGACCATTCCTGGCGTCTCCCCAGCACACGCACTGGGCCCAGTGACCCCGTGCGGGGACCCAGCAGCTCACCAAACGGTCCCTGGCATCTCCCCAACAAGCGCAGAGCCCCAGCGACCTCATGCAGGGTCCCAGCAGCTGATCAAACTGTCCCTGGCGTCTTCCCCATTGCGCACAGGCCCCAGCGACCTTGCGCGTGGTCCCACCAACTCGCCAAATGGTCCCTGGCAGCTCCCCAGCGCGAGCACGGGCCCCAGCGATTTCTCGTGGGGTCCCAGCGGCTGGACAAAATATCCCTGGCACAACCCAAATGCGATCACGAGCCACAGCAACCCCACGCGTGGTCCGAGCGACTCGCCAAATGGTCCCTGGCCTCTCCCCAGTGGGCGCACGGGGCCCAGCGACCCCGTGCGTGGTCCCAGCAGCTCGCCAAATGGTCCCTGGCACCTCCCAAGCACACGCACGAGCACCAGCGACCGTGTGCGGGGTCCAAGCAGCTCACCAAAGGGTCCCTGGCACCTCCCCAGCGAACGCACGGTCTCCAGCGACCTCGCACAATGTCCAAGCGGCTCGCCAAATGGTCCCTTGCACCTCCCCAGCGAACGCACAGGCCCCAGCGACCCCGCTTGGGGTCCCAGCGGCTCGCCAAAATATCCCTGGCACCTCCCAAGCGTGCGCACGTGCACCAGCGAATGCGTGCGCGGTCTGAGCGGTTCGCCAAATGGTCCCTTGCAGCTCCCCAGCACGAGCATGGGCCCCAGCGACTTTGCGTGAGGTCCCAGCGGCTCACCACACGGTCCATTGAACCTCTCCAGCGCGTGCACGAGGCCCAGTGACACCACGCAGGATCCCAGCGGCTCGCCAAATAGTCCCTGACCCCTCCGAGTGTGTGCACAGGGCCCAGCGACCCCACGCAGGGTCCAAGCGACTCGCCAAATGGTCCCTGGCCCCTCCCCAGTGAGTGCAGGGGCCCCAGCAACCTCGTGCAGGGTCCCAGCGGCTCACCAAACGGTCCCTGGCTGCTTCCCGGATCGCGCTCGGACACTAGCGACCCTACGCTGGGTCCAAGCGGCTCGCCAAATGGTTCATGGCACCTCTCCAGCGCACGCACAGGGCCCAGTGACGGCATCCACCGTCCGAACGGCTCGCCAAATATTACCTGCCACCTCCGCAGCACAGGCACGGGGCCCACCGACCCCACGCAGAGTCCCAGCAACTCGCCAGACGGTCCCTTGCACCTCCACAGCACGCGCACTGGGCCCAGCAAGCCCGCACAGGGTCCGAGCGGTTAGCCAAACGGTCCCTGGCTACTCCCCAGGGAGCGCACAGACACTAGCGACCCCACGCGGGGTCCAAACGGCTTGCAAAATGGTCTCTGGCCCCTCCTAGCACACGCACGGGGCCCAACAACACCCCGCGGGGTCCCAGCGGCTTGCCAAATGTTCTCTGGCACCTCCCAAGCGCGCCCGGGCACCAGCGACCATGTGCGGGGTCTGAGCGGCTCGCCAAAGGGTCCCTGGCACCTCCCCAGCGAATGCACGGTCTCCAGTGACCTAGCGCAATGTCCAAGCGGCTCGCCAAATGGTCACTGGCACCTCCCCAGCACGCTTACGGGCCCCACCAACCCCGCGGGGGTCACAGCGGCTCGCCAAAAGGTCCCTATCACCTCCCCAGCACGCTTACAGGCCCCACTGACACCGCGCGGGGTCCCAGCGGCTCGCCAAATGCTCCCTGGCCCCTCCCTGCACGCGCACAGAGCCCAGCGATCCCGCGCTGGGTAAGACCGACTCGCCAAATGATCCCTTGCTCCTCCCCAGCGCATGCACGGGGCCCAGCGACCGCGTGCGGGGTCCGAACGACTCGGCAAATGGTACCTGGCACCTCCCCAGCACGTGCACGGGCCCCAGCGACTTTGTGTGCGGGTCCCAGCAGCTCGCTAAGCGGACCTTAGCACCTCCCCAGCGAGCGCAGGAGCCCCAGCAACCTCGCGCAGGGTCCCAGCACCTCGCAAAACGGTGCCTGGCAGCTCCCCAGCACGCGCACGGACACTAGCGACCCCACGCGGGGTCCCAGCGGCTATCCAAATGGCCTCTGGCACCTCCCCAGGGCGCGAACAGGGCCCAGCGACCCCGCGCAGGGTCTAAGCGGCTTGCCAAATGGTGCCTTGCATCTCCCCAGCACGCGCACAGGGCCCAACGTCCCCGCCCGGGTCCCAGCGGCTCACCACACGGTCCATTGAACCTCTCCAGCGCGTGCACGAGGCCCAGTGACACCACGCAGGATCCCAGCGGCTCGCCAAATAGTCCCTGACCCCTCCGAGTGTGTGCACAGGGCCCAGCGACCCCACGCAGGGTCCAAGCGACTCGCCAAATGGTCCCTGGCCCCTCCCCAGTGAGTGCAGGGGCCCCAGCAACCTCGTGCAGGGTCCCAGCGGCTCACCAAACGGTCCCTGGCTGCTTCCCGGATCGCGCTCGGACACTAGCGACCCTACGCTGGGTCCAAGCGGCTCGCCAAATGGTTCATGGCACCTCTCCAGCGCACGCACAGGGCCCAGTGACGGCATCCACCGTCCGAACGGCTCGCCAAATATTACCTGCCACCTCCGCAGCACAGGCACGGGGCCCACCGACCCCACGCAGAGTCCCAGCAACTCGCCAGACGGTCCCTTGCACCTCCACAGCACGCGCACTGGGCCCAGCAAGCCCGCACAGGGTCCGAGCGGTTAGCCAAACGGTCCCTGGCTACTCCCCAGGGAGCGCACAGACACTAGCGACCCCACGCGGGGTCCAAACGGCTTGCAAAATGGTCTCTGGCCCCTCCTAGCACACGCACGGGGCCCAACAACACCCCGCGGGGTCCCAGCGGCTTGCCAAATGTTCTCTGGCACCTCCCAAGCGCGCCCGGGCACCAGCGACCATGTGCGGGGTCTGAGCGGCTCGCCAAAGGGTCCCTGGCACCTCCCCAGCGAATGCACGGTCTCCAGTGACCTAGCGCAATGTCCAAGCGGCTCGCCAAATGGTCACTGGCACCTCCCCAGCACGCTTACGGGCCCCACCAACCCCGCGGGGGTCACAGCGGCTCGCCAAAAGGTCCCTATCACCTCCCCAGCACGCTTACAGGCCCCACTGACACCGCGCGGGGTCCCAGCGGCTCGCCAAATGCTCCCTGGCCCCTCCCTGCACGCGCACAGAGCCCAGCGATCCCGCGCTGGGTAAGACCGACTCGCCAAATGATCCCTTGCTCCTCCCCAGCGCATGCACGGGGCCCAGCGACCGCGTGCGGGGTCCGAACGACTCGGCAAATGGTACCTGGCACCTCCCCAGCACGTGCACGGGCCCCAGCGACTTTGTGTGCGGGTCCCAGCAGCTCGCTAAGCGGACCTTAGCACCTCCCCAGCGAGCGCAGGAGCCCCAGCAACCTCGCGCAGGGTCCCAGCACCTCGCAAAACGGTGCCTGGCAGCTCCCCAGCACGCGCACGGACACTAGCGACCCCACGCGGGGTCCCAGCGGCTATCCAAATGGCCTCTGGCACCTCCCCAGGGCGCGAACAGGGCCCAGCGACCCCGCGCAGGGTCTAAGCGGCTTGCCAAATGGTGCCTTGCATCTCCCCAGCACGCGCACAGGGCCCAACGTCCCCGCCCGGGTCACAGCGGTTCGCCAAATGGTCCCTGGCACCTCCCCAGCGCGCGAAATGGGGCTAGCGACCGCACGTGGGGTCCCAGCGGCTCGGCAAATCGTCCCTGCCACCTCCCCAGCACGAGCATGGACCCCAGCGATTTCGTGCAGGGTCCCAGCGGCCCGCCAAATGGTCCCTGGCAGCTTTCCAGCAAGCGCACATACACCAGAGACCCCGCGCAGGGTCCCAGCGGCTCGCAAATGGTCCCTGGCACTTCCCCAGCACGAGCATGGACCCCAGCAATTTCGTGCAGGGTCCCAGCGGCGTGCCAAACGGTCCCTGGCAGCTTTCCAGCAAGCACACGTACACCAGAGACCCCGCACAGGGTCCCAGCGGCTCGCAAATGGTCCCTGGCACATCCCAAGCGCATGCACGGGACCAAGCGACTTCGCGCGGGGTCCCAGCAGCTCACCAAATGCTCCCAGGCCACTCCCAGCATGCGCTCGCGGCACAGCAATCCCACGCAGGGTAAGAGCGACTCTCCAAATGGCCCCTGGCCCCTCCCCAGCGCGCGCACGAGGCCCAGCGACCCCGAGCAGTGTCTCAGAGGCTCGCCAAATGGTCCCTGGCACCTCCCGAGCGCGCGCACGGACCCCAGCGACTTTGCGCAGGGTCCCAGCTGCTCGCCAAATGGTCCCTCGAACCTCCCCAGCGCGTGTACGTACACCAGCGACCCCACGCGGGTTCCCAACAGCTCGCCAGACCATTCCTGGCGTCTCCCCAGCACACGCACTGGGCCCAGTGACCCCGTGCGGGGACCCAGCAGCTCACCAAACGGTCCCTGGCATCTCCCCAACAAGCGCAGAGCCCCAGCGACCTCATGCAGGGTCCCAGCAGCTGATCAAACTGTCCCTGGCGTCTTCCCCATTGCGCACAGGCCCCAGCGACCTTGCGCGTGGTCCCACCAACTCGCCAAATGGTCCCTGGCAGCTCCCCAGCGCGAGCACGGGCCCCAGCGATTTCTCGTGGGGTCCCAGCGGCTGGACAAAATATCCCTGGCACAACCCAAATGCGATCACGAGCCACAGCAACCCCACGCGTGGTCCGAGCGACTCGCCAAATGGTCCCTGGCCTCTCCCCAGTGGGCGCACGGGGCCCAGCGACCCCGTGCGTGGTCCCAGCAGCTCGCCAAATGGTCCCTGGCACCTCCCAAGCACACGCACGAGCACCAGCGACCGTGTGCGGGGTCCAAGCAGCTCACCAAAGGGTCCCTGGCACCTCCCCAGCGAACGCACGGTCTCCAGCGACCTCGCACAATGTCCAAGCGGCTCGCCAAATGGTCCCTTGCACCTCCCCAGCGAACGCACAGGCCCCAGCGACCCCGCTTGGGGTCCCAGCGGCTCGCCAAAATATCCCTGGCACCTCCCAAGCGTGCGCACGTGCACCAGCGAATGCGTGCGCGGTCTGAGCGGTTCGCCAAATGGTCCCTTGCAGCTCCCCAGCACGAGCATGGGCCCCAGCGACTTTGCGTGAGGTCCCAGCGGCTCACCACACGGTCCATTGAACCTCTCCAGCGCGTGCACGAGGCCCAGTGACACCACGCAGGATCCCAGCGGCTCGCCAAATAGTCCCTGACCCCTCCGAGTGTGTGCACAGGGCCCAGCGACCCCACGCAGGGTCCAAGCGACTCGCCAAATGGTCCCTGGCCCCTCCCCAGTGAGTGCAGGGGCCCCAGCAACCTCGTGCAGGGTCCCAGCGGCTCACCAAACGGTCCCTGGCTGCTTCCCGGATCGCGCTCGGACACTAGCGACCCTACGCTGGGTCCAAGCGGCTCGCCAAATGGTTCATGGCACCTCTCCAGCGCACGCACAGGGCCCAGTGACGGCATCCACCGTCCGAACGGCTCGCCAAATATTACCTGCCACCTCCGCAGCACAGGCACGGGGCCCACCGACCCCACGCAGAGTCCCAGCAACTCGCCAGACGGTCCCTTGCACCTCCACAGCACGCGCACTGGGCCCAGCAAGCCCGCACAGGGTCCGAGCGGTTAGCCAAACGGTCCCTGGCTACTCCCCAGGGAGCGCACAGACACTAGCGACCCCACGCGGGGTCCAAACGGCTTGCAAAATGGTCTCTGGCCCCTCCTAGCACACGCACGGGGCCCAACAACACCCCGCGGGGTCCCAGCGGCTTGCCAAATGTTCTCTGGCACCTCCCAAGCGCGCCCGGGCACCAGCGACCATGTGCGGGGTCTGAGCGGCTCGCCAAAGGGTCCCTGGCACCTCCCCAGCGAATGCACGGTCTCCAGTGACCTAGCGCAATGTCCAAGCGGCTCGCCAAATGGTCACTGGCACCTCCCCAGCACGCTTACGGGCCCCACCAACCCCGCGGGGGTCACAGCGGCTCGCCAAAAGGTCCCTATCACCTCCCCAGCACGCTTACAGGCCCCACTGACACCGCGCGGGGTCCCAGCGGCTCGCCAAATGCTCCCTGGCCCCTCCCTGCACGCGCACAGAGCCCAGCGATCCCGCGCTGGGTAAGACCGACTCGCCAAATGATCCCTTGCTCCTCCCCAGCGCATGCACGGGGCCCAGCGACCGCGTGCGGGGTCCGAACGACTCGGCAAATGGTACCTGGCACCTCCCCAGCACGTGCACGGGCCCCAGCGACTTTGTGTGCGGGTCCCAGCAGCTCGCTAAGCGGACCTTAGCACCTCCCCAGCGAGCGCAGGAGCCCCAGCAACCTCGCGCAGGGTCCCAGCACCTCGCAAAACGGTGCCTGGCAGCTCCCCAGCACGCGCACGGACACTAGCGACCCCACGCGGGGTCCCAGCGGCTATCCAAATGGCCTCTGGCACCTCCCCAGGGCGCGAACAGGGCCCAGCGACCCCGCGCAGGGTCTAAGCGGCTTGCCAAATGGTGCCTTGCATCTCCCCAGCACGCGCACAGGGCCCAACGTCCCCGCCCGGGTCACAGCGGTTCGCCAAATGGTCCCTGGCACCTCCCCAGCGCGCGAAATGGGGCTAGCGACCGCACGTGGGGTCCCAGCGGCTCGGCAAATCGTCCCTGCCACCTCCCCAGCACGAGCATGGACCCCAGCGATTTCGTGCAGGGTCCCAGCGGCCCGCCAAATGGTCCCTGGCAGCTTTCCAGCAAGCGCACATACACCAGAGACCCCGCGCAGGGTCCCAGCGGCTCGCAAATGGTCCCTGGCACATCCCAAGCGCATGCACGGGACCAAGCGACTTCGCGCGGGGTCCCAGCAGCTCACCAAATGCTCCCAGGCCACTCCCAGCATGCGCTCGCGGCACAGCAATCCCACGCAGGGTAAGAGCGACTCTCCAAATGGTCCCTGGCCCCTCCCCAGCGCGCGCACGAGGCCCAGCGACCCCGAGCAGTGTCTCAGAGGCTCGCCAAATGGTCCCTGGCACCTCCCGAGCGCGCGCACGGACCCCAGCGACTTTGCGCAGGGTCCCAGCTGCTCGCCAAATGGTCCCTCGAACCTCCCCAGCGCGTGTACGTACACCAGCGACCCCACGCGGGTTCCCAACAGCTCGCCAGACCATTCCTGGCGTCTCCCCAGCACACGCACTGGGCCCAGTGACCCCGTGCGGGGACCCAGCAGCTCACCAAACGGTCCCTGGCATCTCCCCAACAAGCGCAGAGCCCCAGCGACCTCATGCAGGGTCCCAGCAGCTGATCAAACTGTCCCTGGCGTCTTCCCCATTGCGCACAGGCCCCAGCGACCTTGCGCGTGGTCCCACCAACTCGCCAAATGGTCCCTGGCAGCTCCCCAGCGCGAGCACGGGCCCCAGCGATTTCTCGTGGGGTCCCAGCGGCTGGACAAAATATCCCTGGCACAACCCAAATGCGATCACGAGCCACAGCAACCCCACGCGTGGTCCGAGCGACTCGCCAAATGGTCCCTGGCCTCTCCCCAGTGGGCGCACGGGGCCCAGCGACCCCGTGCGTGGTCCCAGCAGCTCGCCAAATGGTCCCTGGCACCTCCCAAGCACACGCACGAGCACCAGCGACCGTGTGCGGGGTCCAAGCAGCTCACCAAAGGGTCCCTGGCACCTCCCCAGCGAACGCACGGTCTCCAGCGACCTCGCACAATGTCCAAGCGGCTCGCCAAATGGTCCCTTGCACCTCCCCAGCGAACGCACAGGCCCCAGCGACCCCACTTGGGGTCCCAGCGGCTCGCCAAAATATCCCTGGCACCTCCCAAGCGCGCGCACGTGCACCAGCGAATGCATGCGCGGTCTGAGCGGTTCGCCAAATGGTCCCTGGCAGCTCCCCAGCACGAGCACGGGCCCCAGCGACTTTGCGTGAGGTCCCAGCGGCTCACCACACTGTCCATTGAACCTCTCCAGCGCATGCACGAGGCCCAGTGACACCACGCAGGATCCCAGCGGCTCGCCAAATAGTCCCTGACCCCTCCGAGTGTGTGCACAGGGCCCAGCGACCCCACGCAGGGTCCAAGCGACTCGCCAAATGGTCCCTGGCCCCTCCCCAGTGAGTGCAGGGGCCCCAGCAACCTCGTGCAGGGTCCCAGCGGCTCACCAAACGGTCCCTGGCTGCTTCCCGGATCGCGCTCGGACACTAGCGACCCTACGCTGGGTCCAAGCGGCTCGCCAAATGGTTCATGGCACCTCTCCAGCGCGCGCACAGGGCCCAGTGACGGCATCCACCGTCCGAGCGGCTCGCCAAATATTACCTGCCACCTCCGCAGCACAGGCACGGGGCCCACCGACCCCGCGCAGAGTCCCAGCAACTCGCCAAACGGTCCCTTGCACCTCCACAGCACGCGCACTGGGCCCAGCAAGCCCGCACAGGGTCCGAGCGGTTAGCCAAACGGTCCCTGGCTACTCCCCAGGGAGCGCACAGACACTAGCGACCCCACGCGGGGTCCAAACGGCTTGCAAAATGGTCTCTGGCCCCTCCTAGCACACGCACGGGGCCCAACAACACCCCGCAGGGTCCCAGCGGCTCACAAAATGATCCCTGGCACCTCTCCAGCGCACACACAGGTGCCAGAGACCCAGCGCGGGGAATTAGCTGCTCGCCAAAGGGTCCCTGGCGCCTCCCCAGCACGTGCAGAGGCCCCAGCGACCCAGCGTGGGGTCCCAGCGGCTCGCCAAATGTTCTCTGGCACCTCCCAAGCACGCACGGGCACCATGGAGCGTGTGCGGGGTCTGAGGCTTGTCAAATGGTCCCTTGCACCTCCCCAGCAGGAGCACGGGCCCCAGCGACTTCGCGTGTGGTCCCAGCGGCTCGCTAAAGGGTCCCTAGCACCTCCCCAGTGTGCAAGGGGCCCAGCGTCCCCGTGCGTGGTCCCATCGACTCACCAAATGGTCCCTGGCACCTAACCAGCGGACGCACAGTATCCAGCGACCCCGTACAGGGTCCAAGTGCCTCGCCAAATGGTCCCTGGCACCTCCCCAGCGCACGCACATACCCCAGCGACCGCGCAGGTTCCAAGCAGCTCGCTAAAATGTCCCTGGCATCTCCCCAGCGCACGCATGGCCCCCGCGACACAGCGTGGGGGCCCATCGGCTCACCAAATGATTCCTGGCACCTCCCCAACGAGCGCAGGGGCTCAGCGACGTCGCGCAGGGTCCCAGCTGCTCGCCAAACATTCCCTGGCAGCTTCCTAGCGCACGGACATTAGCGACCCCACGCGGGGTCCAAGCAGCTCGTCAAATGATCCCTGGCACATTCCCAGCGACCCCGTGCGGGGTACCAGCGACTCGCCAAATGTTCACTGGCATCTCCCCAGACGCGCACTGGGGCCAGCGACCGCATGTGGGGTCCCAGCGGCTCGGCAAAATGTCCCTAGCACGTACCCAGCGTACGCATGGGCCCCAGCGACCCAGGGCAGGGTCCCAGTGGCTCACTAAATGATCCCTCTCACCTCCCCAGTGCGCGCACGGGGCCCAGTGACCGCGTGCGCCGTCTGGGCGGCACGCCAAATATTACCTGCCACCTGCAGCACGAGTTATTTTAAATGTATAATTGTATTTAGGCACGAAGATGGCACATCACTTCACGTGCATTTAAAGTATTTAATATGTGAGCACGAGGTTGCACATAATTAATTCACGTGCTGGGATTCAAGTCAATAATTAATTAGTAATTGAATCCTGGCACAACAGTATATATAGGTGCACGTTTCACTCACTCAGGGTTGTGTGTTCGGTGAGTGGAGAACGGGTGTGGAGAAAAACGAGAATAAAAAGAATAATAATAACAACTGTTTAAACTCACCGTGTTTCTCTGTCATATGCCGGGTCCCAGCGGCTCTCAGAATTGTCCCTGGCACCTCCCAAGCATGCGCACAGTGCCCAGCGACTTTGCGCGGGTTCCCAGCGGCTCGCCAAAGGATACCTGGCTCCTCCCCAGCGCAGGAGTGTGGCACAGCGACCCCATGTCGGGTCCCAGCGACTCGCCGAATGGTCTCTGGCACCTCCCAAGTGCACGCACAGTGCCCAGCGACTTCGCGCAGGGTTCCAGTGGCTCGCCAAACGGTCCCTGGCACCTCCCCAGCAATCGCACGGACACCAGCGGCTCGCCAAACGGTCCCTGGCACTCCCCAGCGATCGCACAGGCCCCAATGACCTCTTGCAGGGTCCCAGAGGCTCGCCAAATGGTCCCTAACACATCCCCAGCACGCGCACAGGCCCCAACGAGATCGCGTGGGGTCCCAGCGGCTCACCAAATGGTACCTGGCTCCTCCACAGCGCGGTCATGTGGCATAGTGACCCCATATGCCGGGTCCCAGCGGCTCTCAGAATTGTCCCTGGCACCTCCCAAGCATGCGCACAGTGCCCAGCGAACCCGCGCGGGATCCCAGCGGCTCGCCAAATGCTCCCTGGCACCTCCCCAGCAATCGCACGGGCCCCAGAGACTTTGCGCAGGGTCCCAGAGGCTTGCGAAATTCTCCCTGGTACCTCCCCAGCTTGTGCATGTTGGCCAACGACCCCGTGCGGGGTCCCAGCAGCTCACCGAATGGTCCCTGGCACCTCCTCAACACGCACGGTGCCCAGTAACCCCGTGCGGGGTCCCAGCCGCTCGCCAAATGGTACCTGGCTCCTATCCAGCGCACGCACAGTGCCCAGCATCCACGCGCGGGGACTCAGCGACTCGCCAATTGGTCCCTGGCACGTCCCCAGCGCGTGCACGGGGCCCAACGACCCCACGCGGTGTCCCAGCGGCTCGCCAAATTGTACCTGGCTCCTCCCCAGCGAGGGGCATGTGGCCCAGCGACCCAAAACAGGGTCCCATCGGCTCGCCGAATGGTCCCTAGCACCTCTCCAGTGCGCACAATGCCCCAGCCACTTGGCGCGGGTTTTCCAGTGTTTCGCCAAATGGTCCCTTGCCCTTCCCTAGCGCGCATGGGGCGCAGCGACCCCGTGCGGGGTTCCAGCAGCTCACCAAATGGTCCCTGACACCTCCCCAGTGCGCTCACGGGGCCCAGAGACTCGCCAAATGGTCCCCGGCACATCCCCAGCACACGCACAGGCCCCAACGACTTCGTGCCCGGTCGCAAAGGCTCGCCAAATGGTACCTGGCTCCTCCCCAGCACGGGCAGGTGGCACAGCGACCCCATGCCGAGTCCCCGCGGCTCGCCGAATGGTCCCTGGCACCACCCAAGGATGTGCACAGTGCCCAGCGACCCCGCAAAGGGTCCCAGAGGTTCACCAAATGGTCCCTGGTACATCCCCAGAGCACGCAATGGGCCCAGCGACCAAAGGCGGGGTCCAAGCGGCTCGCCAAATGCTCCCTGGCGCCTCCCCAGTGCTCGCTCGGGCCCCAGCGACACTGCACGGGGTCCCAGCTGCTCATCAAATGGTCCCTGTCACATCACCAGCACACGCACGGGCCCCAGCGACCCCGTGCGGGGTCCCAGCGGCTCAACAAATGGTCCCTGACACATCCCTAGAAGGACGGGCCCCAACAACAAAACGCAGGGTCCCAGCGGCTCCACAAATGGTCCCTGGCACCTCCCCAGCACGCGCACGGACGACAGCGACTTTGCATAGGGGTCCAGCGGCTCGCCAAACGGTCCCTGGCACCTCCCCAGCACACGCACGGGCGACAGGGACTTTGCATGGGGTTCCAGCAGCTCGCAAATGGTCCCTGGCACATCCCAAGTGCGTGCACAGGGCACAACGACCCCTCGTGGGATCCCAGCGACCCACCAAATGGTCAGTGGCCCGGCCCCAGAGAGCGCACGGGGCCCAACGGCTCGCCGAATGGTCCCTAGCACCTTCCCAGCGCGCACAATGCCCAGCAACCCCGCGCAGGGTCCTAGCGGTTTGCCAAATGTTCCCTGGCAACTCCCCAGTGCACACACGGGCCCCAGCCACTTGGCACGCGGTTCCAGCGGGTCGCCAAACGGTCCCTGGCACCTCCACAGCGATCGCACGGGCGCCAGCGACCTCGTGCAAGGTCCCAGAGCCTCGCCAAATGGTCCCTGGCACTTCCCCTACTCGCGCACAGGCCCCAGTGACCCAGCGCGGGGTCCCAGCGGCTCGCCAAACGGTCCCTGGCACATCTCCAGTGATCGCACGGGCCCCAGCGACCTTGTGCAAGGTCCCAGAAGATCGGCAAATGGTCACTGGCACACCCCCAACGCTCACACAGGCCCCAGCGACTTCACACAGGTTCCCAGCGGCATGCCAAATGGTACCTGGCTCCTACCCAGTGAGCGTACAAGGCCCAGCAACCACGCACGTTGTCCCAGCGGCTCACAAATGGTCCCTGGCACATCTCCAGCGCGTGCACGGGCCCCAGCGACTTCGTCCGGGGTCCCAGCGACTTTGTCCGGGGTCCCAGCGGCCCCCCATACTGTCCCGGGAAAATCCCCAGCGCGCGCACAGGGACCAACACACCCGTGCGGGGGTCCCAGCGGCTCGCCAAATGGTAACTGGCCCCTCCCCAGCTCTCACACGGGGCCCAGCGACCTCACGCAGGGTACCCAGCGCACGGACAGGCCCCAACGACTTTGCACGGGGTTCCAGAGGCTCGCCAAATGGTACCTGGCTCCTTCCCAGAGCGCGCACGGGGCCGAGCGACTTCGCGTGGGGTTCCAGCGGCTCGCCAAATGGTTTCTGGCACCTCCGAAAAGTGCACACGGGGCCCAGCAACCCCACGCGGGTTCCCAGTGACTCGCGAAATATTCCCTGGCACTCCCCAGCGATCGCACAGGCCCCAATGACCTCTCACAGGGTCCCAGACGCTCGCCAAATGGTACCTGGAACATCCCCAGCTGGCGCATGGGCCCCAATGACTTTGCGTGAGGTCCCAGCAGCTCGCAAAATGGTCCCTGGCACCTCCCCAGCATGCGCACATAGCCCAGGGACCACTCGCGGGGTCCCAGCAGCTCGCCAAATGGTCGCTGGCACCTCCCCAGCGCACACAAAGGCCCCAGCTACCAGATGTGGTCCCAGCGGCTCCCCAAAAGGTCTCTGCCCCATCCCCAGCGCGCGCACGGGGCCCAGCGACCCCACGCAGGGTCCCAGCGACCTCATGCAAGGTCCCAGAGGCTCGCCAAATGGTCCCTGGCACCTCCCCAGCATGTACACTGGCCCCAGCAACTTCGCCTGGGGTCCCAGCAGCTCACCAAATGGTCCCTCGCATCTCCCCAGCGAGCTCACAGACTTCAGCTACCCATACTCGGGATTCCAGCGGCTCGCCAAATCGTCCCTGGCACATCACCAGCATGCGCACGACGCCCCCAGTGACATCGCGTGGTGTCCCAGTGGTTCGCCAAATGGTCCCTTACACTTCCTTAGCGATCGCAGGGGCTCCAACGACCTTGCGTAGGGTCCCTGGCTCCTCCCCAGCACGTGAACGGGGCCAAGCGACCTTGCGTAGGGTCCCAGCAGCTCGCCAAATGGTCCCTTACACTTCCTTAGCGATCGCAGGGGCTCCAACGACCTTGCGTAGGGTCCCTGGCTCCTACCCAGCGCGTGCACAGGGCCTAGCAAACACGCGCGTGGTCCAAGCGGCGCACAAATGATACCTGGCACATCCACAGCGCGCACACGGGCCCCAGCGACTTCGTGCGGGGTCACAGCAGCTTACCAAACGGTCCCTGGTCCCTCCCCAGCACACGCACGGGGACCAGCGACCTTGCGCGTGATCCCAGCGGCTCGACAAATGGTCCCTGGCACCTCCCCAGTGTGCGCTCGGGCCCCAGCGACTTTGCGTCGTGTCACAGCTGCTCGCAAATGGTCCCTGGCACCTCACTACCATGCACAAGTGGACCAGCGACCCCGCGTGGGGCCAAGCGGCTCGCGAAAAGATCCCTGGCACCTCCCCAGGACCCGCACTTGCCCCAGTGACAACACACGGGGTCCCAGCTGCTCGTCAAATGGTCCCTCGCACATCCCCAGCGCGCACACGGGGCCCAGCGACCTTGCGCGTGATCCCAGTGGCTCGACAAATGGTCCCTGGCGCCTCCCCAGTGTGCGCTCGGGCCCCAGTGACAAATGGTCCCTGGCACCTCCCCAGCATGTACACTGGCCCCTGCAACTTCGCCTGGGGTCCCAGCGGCTCACCAAATGGTCCCTCGCATCTCCCCAGCGAGCTCACAGACTTCAGCTACCTCGCGCAGGATCACAGTCGCTCGCCAAATACTCCCTTGCGCATACCCAGTGCGCTCATGGGCACCAGCAACCATGCGCTGGGTCCCAGCGGCTTGCCAAATGGTCCTTGGCCCCTCCCCAGCACGCGCACAGGGCCCAACGCCCCGCGCGGGGTCCCAGCGGCTCGGCAAATGGTCCCTGGCACCTCCCCAGCGCGTGCAGGGGGCCCAGCGACCATACGCGGGATTCCAGCGGCTCGCCAAATCGTCCCTGGCACATCACCAGCATGCGCACGACGCCCCCAGTGACATCGCGTGGTGTCCCAGTGGCTCGCCAAATGGTCCCTTACACTTCCTTAGCGAGCGCAGGGGCTCCAACGACCTTGCGTAGGGTCCCAGCGGCTTGCCAAACGGTCCCTGGCTCCTCCCCAGCACGCGAACGGGGCCAAGCGACCCCGCGTAGGGTCCCAGCAGCTCGCCAAATGGTCCCTGGCTCCTACCCAGCGCGTGCACAGGGCCTAGCAAACACGCGCGTGGTCCAAGCGGTGAGCAAATGATACCGGGCACATCCACAGCGTGCGTACGGGCCCCAGCAACTTCGCGCGGGGTCAAAGCAGCTTAGCAAACGGTCCCTGGTCCCTCCCCGGCGCACGCACGGGGACCAGTGACCTTGCGCGTGATCCCAGCGGCTCGACAAATGGTCCCTGGCACATCCCCAGCGCGCGCACGGGCACCAGTGACTTCGCGTGGTGTTCCAGTGGCTCGCAAATGGTCCCTGGCACATCCCCAGTACACGCACGGGACCCAGCGACTTCGCGCGGGGTCCCAGCGGCTTGCCAAATGGTCTTTGGCCCCTCCCCAGCACGCGCACAGGGCCCAACGCCCCGCACGGGGTCCCAGCGGCTCGGCAAATGGTCCCTGGCACCTCCCCAGCGCGTGCACGGGGCCCAGTGACCTTGCACGGGGTCCCAGCGGCTCGCAAATGGTTCCTGGCACATCCCCAGCACGAACACAGGGCCCAGCGACCATACGCGGGATTCCAGCGTCTCGCCAAATCGTCCCTGGCACATCACCAGCATGCGCACGACGCCCCCAGTGACATCGTGTGGTGTTCCAGTGGCTCGCAAATGGTCCCTGGCACATCCACAGTACACGCACGGGACCCAGCGACTTCGCGCGGGGTCCCAGCGGCTTGCCAAATGGTCTTTGGCCCCTCCCCGGTGCGCGCACAGGCCCCAGCAACCCCGCGCAGGGTCCCAGGGGCTTGCCAGATGGTCCCTGGCTCCTCCCCAGAGCGTGCACAGGGACCAGCGACCCCGCGCGGAGTCCCAGCGGCTCGCCAAATGGTACCTTGCAACTCCCCAGTGTGCGCACGGGCACCACCGACCCCAAGCGGGGTCACAGAGGCTCGCAAATGGTACCTGGCTCCTCCCCATCACGCGCACGGGAACCAGCGACCCCGCACAGGGTCCCAGCGGCTCGCCGAATAGTCCCTAGCACCTCCCCAGCTCGTGCATGGGGCCCCGCGACCCCGTGCGTGGTCCCAGGGGCTCGCCAAATGGTCCCTGGCCCCTCCCCAGCACTCACATGAGCACCAGCGACCCCATGTGGGGTCCCAGGGGCTCGCCAAACGATCCCTGGCTTCTCCCCAGCGTGCGCACGGACACTAGCGACCCCAGTCGGGGTCCAGCAGCTCGCTAAACAGTCATTGCCGACTCCCCAGCGCACGCACGGGGCCCAGTTACCCCGCGCGGAGTCAGAGTGGCTCGCCCAATGGTCCCTGGTACCTCCCCAGCGCATGCACTGGACCCAGCTACTTCACGTGAGGTCCCAACGGCTCACCAAATGGTTCCTGGCACCTCACCAGAACAAACACGGACAAACAGCGACCCTGTGAGGGACCCAGCGTCTCGCTCCTACCCAGCACGCGCACAGGGCCCAGCAACCACACGCGGGGTCCATCGCCTCGCAAATGGTCCCTGGCCCCTCCCCAATTGCACTCACAGGCTCCACAGACCCTGTGCGGGGTCCCAGCAGATCGCCAAATGGTCCCTGACACCTCCCCAGCATGCACAGGGCCCAGAGAACCAGCGCGGGATCCCAGCGGCTCGCCAAATGATCCATGGCACCTCCCCAGCATGCACACGGGGCCCAGCGACCTTGCGCGTGATCCCAGTGGCTCGACAAATGGTCCCTGGCGCCTCCCCAGTGTGCGCTCGGGCCTCAGCGACTTTGCGTTGTGTCCCAGCTGCTCGCCAAACAGTCCCTGGCACCTCCACAGCTCGCACAGGCCCCAACTACCCCGCGCAGGGTCCCAGCGGCTCGCCAAATGATCCCTGGCACCTCCCCAGCACGCGCACAGTTCCCAGTGACCCCTCGCTGTGTCCCAGCGGCTCGCCAAATCGTCCCTGGCACCTCCCCAGCGCGCACACGGGCCCCAGCTACCAGATGTAGAGTCCCAGTGGCTCTCCAAAAGGTCACTGGCACCTCCCCCCCGCGTGCACAGGTAAGCGACTTTGCCGCGAGGACCCAGCGGCTCGCCAAATCGTCCCTGGCACCACCCTAACGAGCACATGGGCCCCAGCGACCTCGTGCAGGGTACAAGCGGATCGCCAAATGATCCCTGGCACCTCCCCAGCACGCGCAGGGGTAGCAGCAATCCTGTGTTCGGTCCCACCGACTCGCTAAATGATCCCGGCACCTCCCCAGCATGCCCAGGGATCCCAGCGACCCCTCGCGGGGTCCCAGCGGCTCGCCAAATGGACCCTGGCACCTCCCCAGCATGTACACTGGCCCCAGCAACATCGCCTGAGGTCCCAGCGTCTCACCAAATGGTCCCTCGCATCTCCCCAGCGAGCTCACAGACTTCAGCTACCTCGCGCAGGATCCCAGTAGCTCACCAAATAATCCCTTGCGCATACCCAGTGCGCTCATGGGCACCAGCAACCATGCGCGGAGTCCCAGCGGCTTGGCAAATGGACCCTGGCACCTCCCCAGCGCGTGCACGGGGCCCAGCGAACATACGCGGGATTCCAGCGGCTCGCCAAATCGTCCCTGGCACATCACCAGCATGCGCACGACGCCCCCAGTGACATCACGTGGTGTCCCAGTGGCTCGCCAAATGGTCCCTTACACTTCCTTAGCGAGCGCAGGGGCTCCAACGACCTTGCGTAGGGTCCCAGCGGCTTGCCAAACGGTCCCTGGCTCCTCCCCAGCACGCGAACGGGGCCAAGCGACCCAGCGCGTGCACAGGGCCTAGCAAACACGCGCGTGGTCCAAGCGGCGCGCAAATGATACCTGGCACATCCACAGCGCGTGCACGGGCCCCAGCGACTTCGCGCGGGGTCACAGCAGCTTACCAAACGGTCCCTGGTCCCTCCCCAGCGCACGCACGGGGACCAGCGACCTTGCGCGTGATCCCAGCGGCTCGACAAATGGTCCCTGGCACCTCCCCAGTGTGCGCTCGGGCCCCAGTGACTTTGCGTCGTGTCCCAGCTGCTCGCAAATGGTCCCTGGCACCTCACCACCATGCACAAGGGGACCAGCGACCCCGCGTGGGGCCAAGCGGCTTGCGAAAAGGTCCCTGGCACCTCCCCAGGACCCGCACTTGCCCCAGTGACAACACACGGGGTCCCAGCTGCTCGTCAAATGGTCCCCCGCACATCCCCAGCGCGCGCACGGGCACCAGTGACTTCGCGTGGTGTTCCAGTGGCTCGCAAATGGTCCCTGGCACATCCCCAGTACACGCACGGGACCCAGCGACTTCGCGCGGGGTCCCAGCGGCTTGCCAAATGGTCCTTGGCCCCTCCCCAGCACGCGCACAGGGCCCAACGCCCCGCACGGGGTCCCAGCGGCTCGGCAAATGGTCCCTGGCACCTCCCCAGCGCGTGCACGGGGCCCAGTGACATTGCACGGGGTCCCAGCGGCTCGCAAATGGTCCCTGGCACATCCCCAGCATTAACACAGGGCCCAGCGACCATACGCGGGATTCCAGCGGCTCGCCAAATCGTCCCTGGCACATCACCAGCATGCGCACGACGCCCCCAGTGACATCGTGTGGTGTCCCAGCGGCTCGCCAAATGGTCCCTGGCACGTCCCCGGCGCGCGCACAGGCCCCAGCAACCCCACGCGGGGTCCCAGGGGCTTGCCAGATGGTCCCTGGCTCCTCCCCAGAGCGCGCACAGGGACCAGCGACCCCGCGCGGAGTCCCAGCGGCTTGCCAAATGGTACCTTGCAACTCCCCAGTGTGCGCACGGGCACCACTGACCCCAAGTGGGGGCTCAGATACTCGCAAATGGTCCCTGGCCCCGCCGCAGTGTGCGCACGGGGCCCAGCGATCCCACGCGTAATCCCAGCGGCTCGCCAAATGGTCCCTGGCACCTCCACAGCACAATCATGGGCCCCACAGACACTGTGCGCCGTCTGAGTAGCTCACCAAATATTCCCTGGAAGCTCCCAAGCACACACACAGACCCCAGCGACTACGCCTGGGGTCCCAGCACTCCCCGGCACATCCCCAGCACACGCACGGACCCCATTAACTTTGCGCGGGATCCCAGCGGCTCGCCAAATGGTACCTGGCTCCTCCTCAGCGCGAGCACGGGAACCAGCAACCACGCTCGGTGTCCCAGCGGCTCGCCAGATGGCACCTGGCTCCTCCCCAGAGCGAGCATGGGGACCAGCGACCCCGCATGGAGTCCCATCGGCTCGCTAAATGGTCTCTCCGCCAGCGTGCGCACAGGCACAAGCGACCCCACGCGGGGTCACAGAGGCTCGCAAATGGTACCTGGCTCCTCCCCAGCACGCGCACGGGAACCAGCGACCCCGCATAGGGTCCCAGCGACTCGCCGAATAGTCCCTAGCACCTCAACAGCTCGCGCACGGGCCCAGCAACCACGCGCGGGATCCCAGCGGCTCACCAGATGGCACCTTGCAACCCCCCAAAGTGCACATGGGCACAAGCGACCCCACGCTGGGTCAAAGAGGCTCGCAAATGGTCCCTGGTCCCTCCGCAAAGTCCCTCCGCAAAGTGCGCACGGGGCCCAGTGATCCCACGCAGACACAAACACTGCGCACGGTCTGAGGGGCTCACCAAATATTCCCTGGAAGCTCCCAAACACACACACGGACCCCAGCGACTTCGCCTGGGGATCCAGCGGCTTGTCAAATGGTCCTTGGCCCCTCCCCAGCACGCGCACAGGGCCCAACGCCCCGCGCGAGGTCCCAGCGGCTCGGCAAATGGTCCCTGGCACCTCCCCAGCGCGTGCAGGGGGCCCAGCGACCATACGCGGGATTCCAGCGGCTCGCCAAATCGTCCCTGGCACATCACCAGCATGCGCACGACGCCCCCAGTGACATCGCGTGGTGTCCCAGTGGCTCGCCAAATGGTCCCTTAAACTTCCTTAGCGAGCGCAGGGGCTCCAACGACCTTGCGTAGGGTCCCTGGCTCCTCCCCAGCACGTGAACGGGGCCAAGCGACCTTGCGTAGGGTCCCAGCAGCTCGCCAAATGGTCCCTTACACTTCCTTAGCGATCGCAGGGGCTCCAACGACCTTGCGTAGGGTCCCTGGCTCCTACCCAGCGCGTGCACAGGGCCTAGCAAACACGCGCGTGGTCCAAGCGGCGCACAAATGATACCTGGCACATCCACAGCGCGCACACGGGCCCCAGCGACTTCGTGCGGGGTCACAGCAGCTTACCAAACGGTCCCTGGTCCCTCCCCAGCACACGCACGGGGACCAGCGACCTTGCGCGTGATCCCAGCGGCTCGACAAATGGTCCCTGGCACCTCCCCAGTGTGCGCTCGGGCCCCAGCGACTTTGCGTCGTGTCACAGCTGCTCGCAAATGGTCCCTGGCACCTCACCACCATGCACAAGTGGACCAGCGACCCCGCGTGGGGCCAAGCGGCTCGCGAAAAGGTCCCTGGCACCTCCCCAGGACCCGCACTTGCCCCAGTGACAACACACGGGGTCCCAGCTGCTCGTCAAATGGTCCCTCGCACATCCCCAGCGCGCACACGGGGCCCAGCGACCTTGCGCGTGATCCCAGTGGCTCGACAAATGGTCCCTGGCGCCTCCCCAGTGTGCGCTCGGGCCCCAGTGACAAATGGTCCCTGGCTCCTACCCAGCGCGTGCACAGGGCCTAGCAAACACGCGCGTGGTCCAAGCGGCGCGCAAATGATACCTGGCACATCCACAGCGCGTGCACGGGCCCCAGCGACTTCGCGCGGGGTCACAGCAGCTTACCAAACGGTCCCTGGTCCCTCCCCAGCGCACGCACGGGGACCAGCGACCTTGCGCGTGATCCCAGCGGCTCGACAAATGGTCCCTGGCACCTCCCCAGTGTGCGCTCGGGCCCCAGTGACTTTGCGTCGTGTCCCAGCTGCTCGCAAATGGTCCCTGGCACCTCACCACCATGCACAAGGGGACCAGCGACCCCGCGTGGGGCCAAGCGGCTTGCGAAAAGGTCCCTGGCACCTCCCCAGGACCCGCACTTGCCCCAGTGACAACACACGGGGTCCCAGCTGCTCGTCAAATGGTCCCCCGCACATCCCCAGCGCGCGCACGGGCACCAGTGACTTCGCGTGGTGTTCCAGTGGCTCGCAAATGGTCCCTGGCACATCCCCAGTACACGCACGGGACCCAGCGACTTCGCGCGGGGTCCCAGCGGCTTGCCAAATGGTCCTTGGCCCCTCCCCAGCACGCGCACAGGGCCCAACGCCCCGCACGGGGTCCCAGCGGCTCGGCAAATGGTCCCTGGCACCTCCCCAGCGCGTGCACGGGGCCCAGTGACATTGCACGGGGTCCCAGCGGCTCGCAAATGGTCCCTGGCACATCCCCAGCATTAACACAGGGCCCAGCGACCATACGCGGGATTCCAGCGGCTCGCCAAATCGTCCCTGGCACATCACCAGCATGCGCACGACGCCCCCAGTGACATCGTGTGGTGTCCCAGCGGCTCGCCAAATGGTCCCTGGCACGTCCCCGGCGCGCGCACAGGCCCCAGCAACCCCACGCGGGGTCCCAGGGGCTTGCCAGATGGTCCCTGGCTCCTCCCCAGAGCGCGCACAGGGACCAGCGACCCCGCGCGGAGTCCCAGCGGCATGCCAAATGGTACCTTGCAACTCCCCAGTGTGCGCACGGGCACCACTGACCCCAAGTGGGGGCTCAGATACTCGCAAATGGTCCCTGGCCCCGCCGCAGTGTGCGCACGGGGCCCAGCGATCCCACGCGTAATCCCAGCGGCTCGCCAAATGGTCCCTGGCACCTCCACAGCACAATCATGGGCCCCACAGACACTGTGCGCCGTCTGAGTAGCTCACCAAATATTCCCTGGAAGCTCCCAAGCACACACACAGACCCCAGCGACTACGCCTGGGGTCCCAGCACTCCCCGGCACATCCCCAGCACACGCACGGACCCCATTAACTTTGCGCGGGATCCCAGCGGCTCGCCAAATGGTACCTGGCTCCTCCTCAGCGCGAGCACGGGAACCAGCAACCACGCTCGGTGTCCCAGCGGCTCGCCAGATGGCACCTGGCTCCTCCCCAGAGCGAGCATGGGGACCAGCGACCCCGCATGGAGTCCCATCGGCTCGCTAAATGGTCTCTCCGCCAGCGTGCGCACAGGCACAAGCGACCCCACGCGGGGTCACAGAGGCTCGCAAATGGTACCTGGCTCCTCCCCAGCACGCGCACGGGAACCAGCGACCCCGCATAGGGTCCCAGCGACTCGCCGAATAGTCCCTAGCACCTCAACAGCTCGCGCACGGGCCCAGCAACCACGCGCGGGATCCCAGCGGCTCACCAGATGGCACCTTGCAACCCCCCAAAGTGCACATGGGCACAAGCGACCCCACGCTGGGTCAAAGAGGCTCGCAAATGGTCCCTGGTCCCTCCGCAAAGTCCCTCCGCAAAGTGCGCACGGGGCCCAGTGATCCCACGCAGACACAAACACTGCGCACGGTCTGAGGGGCTCACCAAATATTCCCTGGAAGCTCCCAAACACACACACGGACCCCAGCGACTTCGCCTGGGGATCCAGCGGCTTGTCAAATGGTCCTTGGCCCCTCCCCAGCACGCGCACAGGGCCCAACGCCCCGCGCGAGGTCCCAGCGGCTCGGCAAATGGTCCCTGGCACCTCCCCAGCGCGTGCAGGGGGCCCAGCGACCATACGCGGGATTCCAGCGGCTCGCCAAATCGTCCCTGGCACATCACCAGCATGCGCACGACGCCCCCAGTGACATCGCGTGGTGTCCCAGTGGTTCGCCAAATGGTCCCTTACACTTCCTTAGCGATCGCAGGGGCTCCAACGACCTTGCGTAGGGTCCCTGGCTCCTACCCAGCACGCGAACGGGGCCAAGCGACCCCGTGAAGGGTCCCAGCAGCTCGCCAAATGGTCCCTGGCTCCTACCCAGCGCGTGCACAGGGCCTAGCAAACACGCACGTGGTCCAAGCGGCGCGCAAATGATACCTGGCACATCCACAGCGTGCGCGGGGTCCCAGCGGCTCACCAAATGGTTCCTGGCTCCTCCCCAGTGTGCGCTCGGTCCCCAGCGACTCCTCAAGGGGTACCAGCGGCTCGTCAAATGGTCACTGGCACCTCACCAGCACATGCACAGGCCCCAGCGACACTGCACGGGGTACCAGCTGCTTGTCAAATGGTCCCTGGCACCTCACCAGCACGTGCACGGTCCCAAGAGACCCCGCGCAGGGTCTGAGCCGCTCGCCAAATGGTCGCTGGCACCTCCCCAGCAATTGCATGGGCCCCAGCGAACTTGCGCAGCGTGCCAGAGACTTGCCAAATGGTCCCTGGCACATCCTCAGCGGGCGCATGCGCCCCAGTGACTTCAACAGGGGTCCCAGCGGCTCGGAAATGGTCCCTGGCATATCCCCAGTGCGAGCAAGGGCCCCAGCGACTTCGCGCGGGGTCCCAGCGTCTTGCCAAATGGTCACTGTCCCCTCCCCAGCGAGCGCAGGGGGTCCAACGACCTCGCATAGGGTCCTTGCGGCTCGCTGAACGGTCCCTGGCACATCCCCAGCCCACGAATGGGGCCCAGCGACACCGTGCAGGGTCCCAGCTGCTCGCCAAATGATCCCGGGCAACTCCCCAGTGCTTAACAGGCCTAAGCGACCAGTCGTTGAGTCCCAACGGCTCCCTAAAAGGTCCCTGGCACCTCCCCAGCGCGCGCATGATGCAGCTACTTCGCACGGGGTCCCAGAAGGTCGCGAAATGCTCCCAGGCACCTCCCAGCGTGCACACGGGGCCCAGTGACCTCAAGCGGGGTAACAGGGGCTCCCAAATGGTTCATGCCACCTCCCCAGTGTGCGCTCGGGCCTGCGTGGGGTCCCAGCGGCTCGTCAGATGGTCGCTGGCACCTCCCCAGCGAGGGCACGTGCCCCAGCGATCTTGCACAGTATTCTAGTGGCTCGCCTAATGATCCCTGGCACATCCCCTTTACCCGCACGGACCCCAGTAACGTCGCATGGGGTCCCATCGTCTCGCCAAATGGTCCCTGGTAAATCCCCAGCGTACGAACAGGGCTCCAGCGACTTCACGTGGGGTCCAAGCGGTTCACAAAATGGTCCCTGGCACATCCCCAGTTTGCACACGGGGCCCAGCACCCTCGCGCGTGGTCCCAGCGGCTCACCAAATGGTTCCTGGCTCCTCCCCAGTGTGCGCTCGGTCCCCAGCGACCCCGCAAGGGGTACCAGCTGCTCGTCAAATGGTCCCTGGCACCTCACCAGCGCGCGCATGATGCAGCTACTTCGCACAGGGCCCCAGAAGGTCGCGAAATGCTCCCAGGCACCTCCCAGCGTGCACACGGGGCCCAGCGACCTCAAGCGGGGTCACAGGGGCTCGCCAAATGGTCCATGCCACCTCCCCAGTGTGCGCTCGGGCACCAGCGACCCTGCACGGGGTCCCAGCTGCTCGTTAAATGGTCCCTGGCACCTCACCAGCACGCACATAGGCTACAGCGACCCCACACGGGGTCCCAGCTGCTCGTCAAATACTCCCTGGTACATCCCCAGCACGCGCACGGGCACCAGTGACTTCGCGTGGGGTCCCAGCGGCTTGCAAATGGACCCTGGCACATCCCCAGCGTGCGCATGCGCCCCAGCGACTTCGCGCGGGGTCCCATCATCTTATCAAATGGCCCGTGGCCCCTCCCCAGCGCTTGCACGGGGCCCAACGCCCAGCGCTGGAGCCCAGCGGTTAGCCAAATAGTCCCTGGCACGTCCCCAGCACGCGCACAGGCCACTGCGACTTTGCGCGGGATCCCAGCGGCTCGCCAAATGGTCCCTGGCCCCTCTCCAGCACTCGCATGAGCACCAGTGACCCCAGCCGGGGTCCAGCGGCTCGCTAAACAGTTCTTGCCGAATCCACAGCACACGCACAGGCCCAAGTGACCCCACGCGGAGTCCCAGCAGGTCGCTAAATGGACCCTGGTACCTCCCCAGCGCACGCACTGGACCCAGCGACCTCGCGCGTGGTGTCCCCGCGAGTCACAAAATGGTCCCTAGTACCTCCCCAGAACGCGCACTAGGCCTAGCGAACCCACGTTGGGTCCCAGCGGTTCGCCAAATGATCCATGGCAACTCCCCAGAGCGCACACAGGCCCCAGCGACCCAGCGTGGCGTACCAGCGAATCACCAAAATGATCCCTGGAACCTCTGCAGCACGCACACGGGCTCCAGCAACCCTGCATGGGGTCCCAGCCAATCACCAAATGGTCCCTGGTACCTCCCCAGCGCGTGCACTGGGCGTAGCAACCCCAGGCGTGTTCCGAGTGGCTTACCAAATGGTCCCTGGCACCTCCCCAGCGCACGCACGGTGCCCAGTGACCTCGTGCAGGGTCAAGGCGGCTCACCAAACGGTCCCTGGCACCTCCCCAGTGCACATACTCGGCCCAGCAACCCTGCGTGGGTCTCAGCGTCTCGCCAAATGGTCCCTGGCACCTCCCCAGCGCGCGCACGGGTACCAGAGACCCCACGTGGGGTCCCAGCGGCTCGCCAAACCGTCCCTGGTGTCTCCCCAGCGCGTGCACGGGCCTCAGTGACCCAGCACGGAGTCCCAGCTGCTCACCAAATGCTACCTAGCACCTCACCAGCAAGGGCACGGGCCGCAACGACACCGTACTAGGTCCAAGCAGCTCACCAAATGGTCCCTGGCTCCTAACCAGCGCGCGCACAGGGCCCAGCATCCCCGCGTGGGGTACCAGCAGCTCACCAAATTGTACCTGACACCTCCCCATCATGAGCACGTGCCCCAGCGACTTCGCGTGTGGTCCCAGGGCCTCGCCAAATGGTCACTGGCTCCTACCAAGAGCGCGTACAGGGCCCAGCAACCACAGGCGGGGTCCCAGCAGCTCGCAAATGGTCCCTAGTCCTTCCCCAGCGCACGCACGGTCCACACAGAACATTGAGCGGGGTCCCAGCGGCTCGCCAGATGGTCCCTGGCACCTGCCCAGTGTGCGCACGTTCCCCAGAGACCTCGCGCAGTATCCCATTGGCTCGCCTAATGAACCCTGGCACATCCCCAGTACCCGCACGGGCCCCCATAACTTCGCGCGGGTTCCCAGCGGCTCGCCAAATAGTCCCTGGCCCCTCTCCAGCACTCGCATGAGCACCAGTGACCCCAGCCGGGGTCCAGCGGCTCGCTAAACAGTTCTTGCCGAATCCACAGCACACGCATGGGCCCAAGTGACCCCGCACGGAGTCCCAGCACCTCACTCAATGGTCCCTGGTACCTCCCTAGCGCACGCACTGGACCCATCGACTTCGTGCGGGGTACCAGAGGCTCACCAAATGGTCCCTGGCACCTCACCAGCACACGCACGGACAACAGCGACCCTGTGCGGGGACCCATCGGCTCGCCAAATAGTCCCTGGCTCCTACCCAGCACGCGCACAGGGCCCAGAAAACACAGACGGGGTCCCAGCAGCTCGCAAATGGTCCCTGGTCCCTCCCCAGTGCACGAACGGGCAACACAGAACATTGAGCGGGGTCCGAGCGGCTCATCAAATGTTCCCTTGCACCTCAGAGCACGTGCACGGACCCCAGCATTTTCGCGTGGGGTTCCAGCGGCCCGCAAAACGGTCCCTGACACCTCGCATTTAGCGGGTTCCCAAATGGTCCCTGGCTCCTACCCAGCACACGCACAGGGCCTAGCAACCACGCACGGTGTCACCGCAGCTCGCAAATGTTCACTGGCACCTCCCCAGCGCGTACAGGGCCCAGCGGCCCAGCGCGGGGTCCCAGTGGCTCGCCAAATGTTCCCTGGAACCTCCCCAGCGCACGCACGGGGCCTAGCGACCCAGCGCGGGGTGCTAGCGGCTCGCCAAATGATCCCTGGCACATCCCTAGCATGCACACAGGCCCCAGCTGCCCCACGCGGGGCAAGAGCGGTACGCCAAACGGTCCCTGACACATCCCCAGCATCACACGAGCCCAAGCGACCTCGTGCAGGGTCCCAGAGGATCGGCAAATGGTCCCTGGAACATCCCCAGCATGCACACGGGCCCCAGAGACTTTGCGTGGGGTTCCAGCGGCACGCCAAACGGTCCCTAACACCTCCCCAACGATTGCACGAGCCCCAGCGACTTCGTGCAGGGTCCCAGAGGATCGCCAAATGGTCCCTGGAACATCCCCAGCACGCACACGGGCCCCAGAGATATCGCGTGTGGTCCCAACTACTCGCAAATGTTCCATGACACCTCCCCAGCACGCGCATGGTGCCCAGCGAACCCGCGCGGGGTCCCAGCAGCTCGCCAAATAGTCCCTGGCACCTCCCCAGCACGCGCACGGGCCCCAGCGACTTTGCGTGGGGATCCAGCGAACCGCCAAACGGTCCCTGACACCTCCCCAACTGTCGCACGAGCCCAAGAGACCTTGTGCAGGTTCCCAGAGGATCGGCAAATGGTCCCTGGCATATCCCCAGCACGCGCATGGGCCCCAGCAACTTTGCGTGGGGATCCAGCGAACCGCCAAACGGTCCCTGACACCTCCCCAACTATTGCACAAGCCCAAGAGACCTCGTGCATGGTCCCAGAGGATCTGCAAATGGTCCCTGGAACATCCCCAGCATGCACACGGGCCCCAGAGACTTTGCGTTGGGTTACAGCGGCACGCCAAACAGTCCCTGACACCTTCCCAGCGATTGCATGAGCCCCAACGATCTCGCACAGGGTCCCAGAGGCTCGCCAAATGGTCCCTGGTACATCCCCATCACGCGCACGGGCCCCAGCATTTTCGCGTGGGGTTCCAGCGGCCCGCAAAACGGTCCCTGACACCTCCCCAGCACGCACACAGGACCAAGTGACCCCACACAGGGTCCGAACGGCTCGCCAAATTGTCCCTGGCACCTCCCCAGTGCGCACACAAACCCCAGCGACATCGCGCGTTGTCCAAGCGGCTTGCCAAACTGTCCCTGGCACCTCACCAGCACGTGCAGCGGCCCCAGCGACATCGCGTATTGTTCCGACGGCTCGCAAATGGTCCCTGGCACCTCCCCAGCACACACACGGGCCCCAGAGACCCCATGCTGGGTCAATGCGGCTCAACAAATGGTCCCTGGCACATCCCCAGCGCGTGCAAGGGCCCCAGCGACTTCGCACGTGGTCCTAGCGGGTTCCCAAATGGTCCCTGGCTCCTACCCAGCACACGCACAGGGCCTAGCAACCACGCACGGTGTCACAGCAGATCGCAAATGTTCACTGGCACCTCCCAAGCGCGCACAGGGCAAAGCGGCCCAGCGCGGGGTCCCAGTGGCTCGCCAAATGTTCCCTGGAACCTCCCCAGCGCGTGCACGGGCCCCAGCGACTTCGCACGTGGTCCTAGCGGGTTCCCAAATGATCCCTGGCTCCTACCCAGCACGCACACGGGCTCCAGCGACTTCATGTGGGGTTCCAAAGGCCCACCAAACGGTCCCTGACACATCCCTAGCGCGCATGGGGCCCAGCGACCCAGTGCAGGGAGCTAGCGGATCGCCAAATGATCCATGGCACATCCCCAGCACGCACACGGGCCCCAACGACCCCGTGCGGGGTCCCAGTATCTCGCCAAATGGTCCCTGGCACCTCCCCAGCCCACACATGCAGCCCACCGACCCCAAGCGGGGTACGAGCGGCTCACCAAATCCTCCCTGGCGCCTCCCCAGCACGCACACGGGCTCCAGCGACTTCGCACAGGGTCCCATCAACAAACCAAATGGTCCCTGGCACCTCCCTACCGCACGCACAGGGCCCAGCGACCCCGTGCGGGGTCCCGGCAGCTCGCCAAATGATCCCTTGCACATCCCCAGCACGGACACGGGCCCCAGGGACCCACCGCAGAGTCCCAGTGGGACGCCAAGTGGTCCCTGGCACATCCCCAGCAAGCACATGATTCCCAGAGACCCCGCGCGGGGCAAGAGCGGCTCACAAAATGGTCCCTGGCACCTCCCCAGCATGCGCACAGGCCCCAGTGACTTCACGTGGGGTTCCAGAGGATCGCCAAATGGTCCCTGGCACCTCCCCAGCATGCGCACAGGCCCCAGCGACTTCACGTGGGGTCCCAGCGGCCCACCAAACAGTCCCTGACACCTCCCCAGCGACCTCGCGCAGGGTCCCAGAGGCTCGCCAAATGGTCCCTGGAACATCCCCAGCACACACAGGGGCCTCAACGACATCGTGCGCGGTCCCAACTGCTCGCAAATGGTCCCTGACACCTCCCCAGTGCGCACACAAACCCCAGCGACATCGCACGTTGTCGAAGCGGCTTGCCAAACTGTCCCTGGCACCTCACCAGCACGTGCAGGGGCACCAGCGACATCGCGTATTGTTCCGGCGGCTCGCAAATGGTCCCTGGAACCTCTCCAGCACACACACGGGCCCCAGAGACCCCGTACGGGGTCAATGCGGCTCAACAAATGGTCCCTGGCACATCCCCAGCGCGTACACGGGCCCCAGCGACTTCGCACGTGGTCCTAGCGGGTTCCCAAATGGTTCCTGGCTCCTACCCAGCACACGCACATTTCCTAGCAACCACGCACGGTGTCACCGCAGCTCGCAAATGTTCACTGGCACCTCCCCAGCGCGCACAGGGCCCAGCAGCCCAGCGCGGGGTCCCAGTGTCTCGCCAAATGTTCCCTGGAACCTCCCCAGCGCACGCACGGGGCCTAGCGACCCAGCGCGGGGTGCTAGCAGCTCTCCAAATGATCCGTGGCACATCCCTAGCATGAACACAGGCCCCAGCTGCCCCACGCGGGGCAGGAGCGGTTCCCCAAACGGTCCCTTACACATCCCCAGCGATCGTATGAGCCCCAACGATCTAGCGCAGGGTCCCAGAGGCTCGCCAAATGGTCCCTGGAACATCCCCAGCACACACAGGGGCCTCAACGACATCGTGCACGGTCCCAACTGCTCGCAAATGGTCCCTGACACCCCACACGGGGTCACAGCGGCTCGCCAAATGCTCCCTAGCACCTCCCAGCACGCACACGGGCTCCAGTGAATTCATCTGGGGTCCCATCGGCTCGTCAACCTGTCCCTGGCACTTCCCCAGCGCGCACATGGGGCCCACCGACCCCGCTGGGCGACCGAGCGGCTCGCAAAATGGTCCCTGGCACCTCCCTACCTCACGCATAGGGCCCAGTGACCCCGCCCGGGGTCCCAGAGACCCAACAAATGGTCCCTGGCACCTCCCCAGCGCACACACGGGGCCCAGCGACCCAGCGCGGTGTCCCAATGGCTCGCCAAGTGGTCCCTCGCACATCCTCAGCACACACACGGGCCCCAGAGACCCCGCACGGGGCAAGAGCGGCTCACAAAATGGTCCCTGGCACCTCCCCAGCATGCACACGTGCCCCAGTGACTTCGCGTGGTATTCCAGAGGAACGCCAAACGGTCCCTACCACCTCCCCAGCATGCGCACGGGCCCCAGCGACTTCACGTGGGGTTCCAGCGGCCCGCCAAACAGTCCCTGACACCTCCCCAGCGATCGCACGATCCCCAGCGACCTAGCGCAGGGTCCCAGAGGTTCGCCAAATGGTCCCTGGTACATCCTCATCACGCGCACAGGCCCCAGCATTTTCGCGTGGGGTTCCAGCGGCCCGCAAAATGGTCACTGACAACTCCCCAACGAGTGCACGATCCCCAGCGACCTCGCGCATGGTCCCAGAGGTTCGCCAAATGGTCCTTGGAACATCCCCAGCACACACAGGGGCCTCAACGACATCGTGCGCGGTCCCAACTGCTCGCAAATGGTCCCTGACACCTCCCCGGCGCGCACACGGGACCCAGCAACCCCACACGGGGTCACAGCGGCTCGCCAAATGCTCCCTAGCACCTCCCCAGCACGCACACGGGCTCCAGCGAATTCATCTCGGGTCCCATCGGCTCGTCAACCTGTCCCTGGCACTTCCCCAGCGCACACATGGGGCCCACCGACCCCGCTGGGCGACCGAGCGGCTCGCAAAATGGTCCCTGGCACCTCCCTACCTCACGCATAGGGCCCAGTGACCCCGCCCGGGGTCCCAGACCCAACAAATGGTCCCTGGCACCTCCCCAGCGCACATACGGGGCCCAGCGACCCAGCGTGGTGTCCCAAAGGCTCGCCAAGTGGTCCCTGGCACATCCTCAGCACACACACGGGCCCCAGAGACCCCGCACGGGGCAAGAGCGGCTCACAAAATGGTCCCTGGCACCTCCCCAGCATGCGCACGGGCCCCAGTGACTTCGCGTGGTATTCCAGAGAATCGCCAAATGGTCCCTAGCACCTCCCCAGCACGCACACGGGCCCCAGCGACATTGCGTGGGGTTCCAAAGGCCCACCAAACGGTCCCTGACACCTCCCTAGCGCACGCATGGGGCCCAGCGACACAGCGCAGGGAGCTAGCGGATCGCCAAATGATCCATGGCACATCCCCAGCATGTGCACGGGCCCCAGCGACTTCGTGTGGGGTTCCAGAGGCTCGTCAAACTATCCCTGGCACTTCCCCAGCGCGCACATGGGGACCAGCGACCCCGATGGGCGACCGAGCAGCTCGCAAAATGGTCCCTGGCACCTCCCCAGCACGCGCACGGGCCCCAGCGACTACGTCTGTGGTTCCAGTGGCCCGCCAAAAAGTCCCTGACACCTCCCCAGCGATCACACGACCCCAGCGACCTCGCGCAGGGTTCCAGCGGGACGCCAAACGGTCCCTGACACCTCCCCAGCGATCACATGAGCCCCAACGATCTAGCGCAGGGTCCCAGAGGCTCGCCAAATGGTCCCTGGTACATCCCCATCACGCGCACGGGCCCCAGCATTTTCGCGTGGGGTTCCAGCGGACCGCAAAACGGTCCCTGATACCTCCCCAGCGATCGCACGATCCACAGTGACCTCACGCAGGGTCCCAGAGGCTCGCCAAATGGTCCCTGGAACATCCCCAGCACGGACACGGGCCCAAGAGACCCTGGGCAAGGTTCCCGTGGCTCGCCAAATTGTCCCTGGCATATCCCCAGCACGCGCACGGGCCCCAGCGACTTTGCGTGGGGATCCAGCGAACCGCAAAACGGTCCCTGACACCTCCCCAACTATCGCACGAGCCCAAGAGACCTCGTGCAGGGTCCCAGAGGATCGGCATATGGTCCCTGGCATATCCCCAGCACGCGCATGGGCCCCAGCGACTTCGCACGTGGTCCTAGCGGGTTCCCAAATGGTCCCTGGCTCCTACCCAGCACACGCACAGGGCCTAGCAACCACGCACGGTGTCACCGCAGCTCGCAAATGTTCACTGGCACCTCCCCAGCGCGCACAGGGCCCAGCGTCCCAGCGCGGGGTCCCAGTGGCTCGCCAAATGTTCCCTGGAACCTCCCCAGTGCATGCACGGGGCCTAGCGACCCAGCGCGGGGTGCTAGCAGCTCGCCAAATGATCCCTGGCACATCCCTAGCATGCACACAGGCCCCAGCTGCCCCACGCGGGGCAAGAGTGGTTTGCCAAACGGTCCCTGACACATCCCCAGCGATCGCACGAGCCCAAGAGACCTCGTGCAGGGTCCCAGAGGATCGGCAAATGGTCCCTGCAACATCCCCAGCATGCACACGTTCCCCAGAGACTTTGCGTGGGGTTCCAGCGGCACACCAAACGGTCCCTAACACCTCCCCAACGATTGCACGAGCCCCAGCGACTTCGTGCAGGGTCCCAGAGGATCGCCAAATGGTCCCTGGAACATCCCCAGCACGCACACGGGCCCCAGAGACATCGCGTGTGGTCCCAACTACTCGCAAATGTTCCATGACACCTCCCCAGCACGCGCATGAGGCAGAGCGACCCCGCGCGGGGTCTCAGCAGCTCGCCAAATGGTATCTGGCACCTCCCCAGCCCACGCATGTGGCCCAGCGACCCAGTGCTGGGTGTCAGCGGCTAGCCAAATGAACCCTGGCACATCCTCAGCACGCACATGGGCCCCAGAGACACCGCACAGGGTTCTAGAGGCTCGCCAAACGGTCCCTGACACCTCCCCAACTATCGCACGAGCCCAAGAGACCTCGTGCAGGGTCCCAGAGGATCGGCAAATGGTCCCTGGCATATCCCCAGCACGCGCACAGGCCCCAGCGACTTTGCGTGGGGATCCAGTGGCTCGCCAAATGTTCCCTGGAACCTCCCCAGCGCACGCACGGGGCCTAGCGACCCAGCGCGGGGTGCTAGCGGCTCACCAAATGATCCCTGGCACATCCCTAGCATGCACACAGGCCCCAGCTGCCCCACGCGGGGCAAGAGCGGTTCGCCAAACAGTCCCTGACACATCCCCAGCGAACGCACGAGCCCAAGAGACCTCGTGCAGGGTCCCAGAGGATCGGCAAATGGTCCCTGGAACATCCCCAGCATGCACACGGGCCCCAGAGACTTTGCGTGGGGTTCCAGCGACACGCCAAACGGTCCCTGACACCTTCCAAGTGAATGCACGAGCCCCTACAATCTCTCACAGGGTCCCAGAGGCTCGCCAAATGGTCCCTGGTACATCCCCATCACGCGCACGGGCCCCAGCATTTTCGCGTGGGGTTCCAGCGGTCCACAAAACGGTCCCTGACACCTCCCAAGCGATCGAACGAGCCCCAACGAACTCGCGCATGGTCCCAGAGGCTAGCCAAATGGTCCCTGGAACATCCCCAGCACACACAGGGGCCTCAAAAACCCCGCGCGGGGTCCAAGCGGCTCGCCAAATGCTCCATGGCACCTCCCCAGCATACACACGGGCTCCAGCGACTTCATGTGGGAGTCCATAGGCTCACCAAACTGTCCCTGGCACTTCCCCAGCACACACATGCAGCCCACCGACCCCAAGCTTGATACGAGCGGCTCGCCAAATGCTCCCTGGCGCCTCCCCAGCACGCACACGGGCCCCAGCGACTTCGCGCAGGGTCCCAGCAACAAACCAAATGGTCCCTGCCACCTCCCTACTGCAGGCACAGGGCCCAGCGACCCAGTGCGGGGTCCCGGCGGCTTGCCAAATGATCCATGGCACATCCCCAGCACGGACACGGGCTCCAGGGACCCACCGCTTCAGCGTCATCGTGCACGGTCCCAACTGCTCGCAAATGGTCCCTGACACCTCACCAGCACGCGCACAGGACCAAGTGACCCCACACAGGGTCCGAACGGCTCGCCAAATGGTCCCTGGCACCTCCCCAGCACGTGCACTGGACACAGCGACCCTGCACGGGGTACGAGTGGCTTACCAAATTACCCTGGCACCTCCCCAGCGCACGCACGGTGCCCAGTGACCTCGTGCAGGGTCCAGGCGGCTCACCAACCGGTCCCTGGCACCTCTGCAGCACGCGCACGGGCTCCAGCAACCCTGCGTGGGGTCCCAGCGGATCACCAAATGGTCCCTGGTACCTCCCCAGTACACATACTCGGCCCAGCAACCCTGCGTGGGTCTCAGAGTCTCGCCAAATGGTCCCAGGCACCTCCCCAGCGCGCGCACGGGTACCAGAGACCCCACATGGGGTCCCAGCGGCTCGCCAAACCGTCCCTGGTGTCTCCCCAGCGCGCGCACGGGCCCCAGTGACCCAGCACGGAGTCCCAGCTGCTCACCAAATGCTACCTAGCACCTCACCAGCAAGGGCACGGGCCGCAACGACACCGTGCTAGGTCCAAGCAGCTCACCAAATGGTCCCTGGCTCCTAACCAGCGCGCGCACAGGGCCCAGCATCCCCGCGTGGGGTACCAGCAGCTCACCAAATTGTCCCTGGCACCTCCCCATCATGAGCACGTGCCCCAGCGACTTCGCGTGTGGTCCCAGGGCCTCGCCAAATGGTCACTGGCTCCTACCAAGAGCGCGTACAGGGCCCAGCAACCACAGGCGGGGTCCCAGCAGCTCGCAAATGGTCCCTAGTCCTTCCCCAGCGCACGCACGGGCCACACAGAACATTGAGCGGGGTCCGAGCGGCTCACCAAATGGTCCCTGGCCCCTCTCCAGCACTCGCATGAGCACCAGTGACCCCAGCCGGGGTCCAGCGGCTCGCTAAACAGTTCTTGCCGAATCCACAGCACACGCATGGGCCCAAGTGACCCCGCACGGAGTCCCAGCAGCTCGCTCAATGGTCCCTGGTACCTCCCTAGCGCACGCACTGGACCCAGATGCTCTGGCCCCGGCGATCCCACACGGGGTCCCAGGGGTTCGCCAAACGGTCCCTGGTACCTCCCCAGAGTGCGAACAGGGCTCCAGCGACTTCGCGCGGGGTCCAAGCGGTTCACAAAATGGTCCCTGGCACATCCCCAGTTTGTACACGGGGCCCAGCGACCTCAAGCGGTGTCACAGGGGCTCGCCAAATGGTCCATGCCACCTCCCCAGTGTGCGCTCGGTCCCCAGCGACCCCACACGGGGTCCCAGCTGCTAGTCAAATACTCCCTGGTACATCCCCAGCACGCGCACGAGCACCAGTGACTTCGCGTGGGGTCCCAGCGGCTTGCAAATGGACCCTGGCACATCCCCAGTGTGCGCAAGGGCCCCAGCGACTTCGCGCGGGGTCCCATCATCTTACCAAATGGTCCGTGGCCCCTCCCCAGCGCTTGCACAGGGCCCAGCGCTGGAGCCCAGCGGTTAACCAAATAGTCCCTGGCACGTCCCCAGCACGCGCACAGGCCACTGCGACTTTGCGCGGGATCCCAGTGGCTCGCAAATGGTCACTGGCACCTCACCAACACACGCACGGACAACAACGACCCCACGCGGGGTACCAGCGGCTCGCCAAATGGTCCCTGGCCCCTCTCCAGCACTCGCATGAGCACCAGTGACCCCAGCCGGGGTCCAGCGGCTCGCTAAACAGTTCTTGCCGAATCCACAGCACACGCACAGGCCCAAGTGACCCCGCGCGGAGTCCCAGCAGCTCGCTAAATGGACCCTGGTATCTCCCCAGCGCACGCACTGGACCCAGTGACTTCGCACGGGGTACCAGAGGCTTACCAAATGGTCCCTGGCACCTCACCAGCACACGCACGGACAACAGCATCCCCGCGTGGGGTACCAGCGGCTCGCCAAATAGTCCCTTACACCTCCCCATCATGCGCATATTTCCCAGCGACTTTGCGCATGGTCCCAGGGGCTCACCAAATGGTCACTGGCTCCTACCAAGAGCGCACACAGGGCCCAGCAACCACAGACGGGGTCCCAGCAGCTCGCAAATGGTCCCTCCCCAGCGCACGCATGGGCCACACAGAACATAAAGCGGGGTCCGAGCGGCTCACCAAATGTTCCCTGGCACCTCAGAGCGCACGCACGGACCCCAGCGACTTCGCGTGGGGTCCCAACGGCTCTCCAAATGGTCCCTGGTCCCTCCCCAGCGCACGCATGGGCCACACAGAACATTGAGCGGGGTCCGAGCGGCTCACCAAATGTTCCCTGGCACCTCAGAGCGCACGCACGGACCCCAGCGACTTCGCGTGGGGTCCCAACGGCTCTCCAAATGGTCCCTGGTACATCCACAGCGCACGCACTGGGCCCAGCGACCCTGCGCGGGGTCCCAGCGGCTCGCCAGATGGTCCCTGGCACCTCAGAGCACGCGTACGGACCCCAGCGACTTCGCGTGGGGTCCCAGCGGCTCGCAAATGGTCCCTGGCACATCCCCAGCACGAACACAGGGCCCAGCGACCATACGCGGGATTCCAGCGGCTAGCCAAATTGTCCCTGGCACATCACCAACATGCGCACGACGCCCCCAGTGACATCGTGTGGTGTCCCAGTGGCTCGCCAAATGGTCCCTTACACTTCCTTAGCGAGCGCAGGGGATCCAACGACCTTGCGTAGGGTCCCAGCGGCTTTCCAAACGGTCCCTGGCTCCTCCCCAGCACGCGAACGGGTCCAAGCGACCCCGCGTAGGGTCCCAGCGGTTCTCCAAAAGGTCCCTGGCACTTCCCCAGCATGCACACGGGCCCCAGCTACCAGGCGTGAAGTCCCAGCGGTTCTCCAAAAGGTCCCTGGCACTTCCCCAGAGCACGCACGGGGGAAACGACTCTGTGCGAGGACACAGCGGTTCGCCAAATGGTCCCTGGCCCCTCCCCAGCGACCCTGCGCTGGTACCAGCGGCTCACCAAATGCTCCCTGGCACCTCCCCAGCGAGTGCATGGGGCCCAACGACCCCGCACGGGGTCCCAGCGGCTCGCCAAATGGTCGCTGGCACCTCCCCAGCAATTGCATGGGCCCCAGCGAACTTGCGCAGGGTGCCAGAGACTTGCCAAATGGTCCCTGGCACATCCCCAGTGGGCGCATGCGCCCCAGCGGCTTCAACAGGGGTCCCAGCAGCTCGGAAATGGTCCCTGGCATATCCCCAGTGCGAGCAAGGGCCCCACCGACTTCGCGCGGGGTCCCAGCGTCTTGCCAAATGGTCCATGGTACCGCCCCAGCACGTAAACAGGGCCCAGACACCCCGCACGGGGTCCCAGCGGCATGCCAAATGATCCCTGACACCCCCCAGCGTGCGCACGTGGCCCAGCGACTTTGCGCAGGGTCCCAGCGGCTAGCAAATAGTCCCTGCTACATCCCCAGAGCGCGCATGGGCCTCTCCGACTTCGCACGACGTCCCAGCGGGTTGCCAAATGGTGCCTGGCCCCTCCCCAGCGCACGCACGGGGTCCAGCGACCCCGCACGGTTTCCCAGCAGCTCGCAAATAGTCCCTGCCACATCCCCAGAGCATGCATGCGCCCCACCAACTCTGCGCGTGGTCCCAGCGGTTCGACAAATGGTCCCTGGCCCCTCCCCAGCGCACGCAAGGAGTCCAACGACCCCGCACGGGATACCAGCGGCTCGCCAAATGGTCTCTGGCACCTACAAAGCGCACGCACAGGGCCCAGCAACCCCGCGCTGGGTTTCAGCGGCTCGCTAAATGGTCAATGGCACGTCCCCAGCGCACGTACATACACTAACTACCCCAGCCAGGGTCCAGCGGCTAACAAAACCGCCTTTGGCGACTCCGCAGCGTGTGGTCCCAGGGGCTCGCCAAATGGTCACTGGCTCCTACCAAGAGCACGCACAGGGCCCAGCAACCACAGGCGGGGTCCCAGCGGCTCGCAAATGGTCCCTGGTCCCTCTCCAGTGCGCACACGGGGCCCAACGACGCCATGCGGGGTCACAGTGGCTCGTCATATTGTCCCTGGCCCCACCCCCAGCGCAAGCACGGGCCCCAGCGACTTCGTGTAGGGTTCCAGCAGCTCAATAAGCAGTCCCTGGCACATCCTCAGCGATCACACAGGCCCCAACGACCTCGCGGAGGGTCCCAGCGGCTCGCTAAATGTTCCCTGGCACATCCCCAGCACCCGCACATGCCCCATCAACTTTGAGCACGGTCCCAGTGGCTCGCAAATTGTCCCTGGCCCCTCCCCAGCGCACGCACGGGGTCCAGCGACCCCGCACGGTTTCCCAGCGGCTCGCAAATAGTCCCTGCCACATCCCCAGAGCATGCATGCGCCCCACCAACTCTGCGCGTGGTCCCAGCGGTTCGACAAATGGTCCCTGGCCCCTCCCCAGCGCACGCAAGGAGTCCAACGACCCCGCACGGGATACCAGCGGCTCGCCAAATGGTCTCTGGCACCTACAAAGCGCACGCACAGGGCCCAGCAACCCCGCGCTGGGTTTCAGCGGCTCGCTAAATGGTCAATGGCACGTCCCCAGCGCACGTACATACACTAACTACCCCAGCCAGGGTCCAGCGGCTAACAAAACCGCCTTTGGCGACTCCGCAGCGTGTGGTCCCAGGGGCTCGCCAAATGGTCACTGGCTCCTACCAAGAGCACGCACAGGGCCCAGCAACCACAGACGGGGTCCCAGCGGCTCGCAAATGGTCCCTGGTCCCTCTCCAGTGCGCACACGGGGCCCAACGACGCCATGCGGGGTCACAGTGGCTCGTCATATTGTCCCTGGCCCCACCCCCAGCGCAAGCACGGGCCCCAGCGACTTCGTGTAGGGTTCCAGCAGCTCAATAAGCAGTCCCTGGCACATCCTCAGCGATCACACAGGCCCCAACGACCTCGCGGAGGGTCCCAGCGGCTCGCTAAATGTTCCCTGGCACATCCCCAGCACCCGCACATGCCCCATCAACTTTGCGCACGGTCCCAGTGGCTCGCAAATTGTCCCTGGCCCCTCCCCAGCGCACGCACGGGGTCCAGCGACCCCGCACGGTTTCCCAGCGGCTCGCAAATAGTCCCTGCCACATCCCCAGAGCATGCATGCGCCCCACCAACTCTGCGCGTGGTCCCAGCGGTTCGACAAATGGTCCCTGGCTCCTCCCCAGTGTGCGCTCGGTCCCCAGCGACTCCTCAAGGGGTACCAGCTGCTCATCAAATGGTCACTGGCACCTCACCAGCACGCGCACGGGCCCCAGCGACCACACACGTGGTCCCCGCTGCTCATCAAATGGTCCTTGGCACCTCACCAGCACGTGCACAGGCCCCAGCGACACTGCACGGGATACCAGCTGCTTGTCAAATGGTCCCTGGCCCCTCTCCAGTGCGCACACGGGGCCCAACGACGCCATGCGGGGTCACAGTGGCTCGTCATATTGTCCCTGGCCCCACCCCCAGCGCAAGCACGGGCCCCAGCGACTTCGTGTAGGGTTCCAGCAGCTCAATAAGCAGTCCCTGGCACATCCTCAGCGATCACACAGGCCCCAACGACCTCGCGGAGGGTCCCAGCGGCTCGCTAAATGTTCCCTGGCACATCCCCAGCACCCGCACATGCCCCATCAACTTTGCGCACGGTCCCAGTGGCTCGCAAATTGTCCCTGGCCCCTCCCCAGCGCACGCACGGGGTCCAGCGACCCCGCACGGTTTCCCAGCGGCTCGCAAATAGTCCCTGCCACATCCCCAGAGCATGCATGCGCCCCACCAACTCTGCGCGTGGTCCCAGCGGTTCGACAAATGGTCCCTGGCTCCTCCCCAGTGTGCGCTCGGTCCCCAGCGACTCCTCAAGGGGTACCAGCTGCTCATCAAATGGTCACTGGCACCTCACCAGCACGCGCACGGGCCCCAGCGACCACACACGTGGTCCCCGCTGCTCATCAAATGGTCCTTGGCACCTCACCAGCACGTGCACAGGCCCCAGCGACACTGCACGGGGTACCACCTGCTTGTCAAATGGTCCCTGGCCCCTCTCCAGTGCGCACACGGGGCCCAACGACGCCATGCGGGGTCACAGTGGCTCGTCATATTGTCCCTGGCCCCACCCCCAGCGCAAGCACGGGCCCCAGCGACTTCGTGTAGGGTTCCAGCAGCTCAATAAGCAGTCCCTGGCACATCCTCAGCGATCACACAGGCCCCAACGACCTCGCGGAGGGTCCCAGCGGCTCGCTAAATGTTCCCTGGCACATCCCCAGCACCCGCACATGCCCCATCAACTTTGCGCACGGTCCCAGTGGCTCACAAATTGTCCCTGGCCCCTCCCCAGCGCACGCACGGGGTCCAGCGACCCCGCACGGTTTCCCAGCGGCTCGCAAATAGTCCCTGCCACATCCCCAGAGCATGCATGCGCCCCACCAACTCTGCGCGTGGTCCCAGCGGTTCGACAAATGGTCCCTGGCTCCTCCCCAGTGTGCGCTCGGTCCCCAGCGACTCCTCAAGGGGTACCAGCTGCTCGTCAAATGGTCACTGGCACCTCACCAGCACGCGCACGGGCCCCAGCGACCACGCACGTGGTCCCCGCTGCTCATCAAATGGTCCTTGGCACCTCACCAGCACGTGCACAGGCCCCAGCGACACTGCACGGGGTACCAGCTGCTTGTCAAATGGTCCCTGGCCCCTCTCCAGTGCGCACACGGGGCCCAACGACGCCATGCGGGGTCACAGTGGCTCGTCATATTGTCCCTGGCCCCACCCCCAGCGCAAGCACGGGCCCCAGCGACTTCGTGTAGGGTTCCAGCAGCTCAATAAGCAGTCCCTGGCACATCCTCAGCGATCACACAGGCCCCAACGACCTTGCGGAGGGTCCCAGCGGCTCGCTAAATGTTCCCTGGCACATCCCCAGCACCCGCACATGCCCCATCAACTTTGCGCACGGTCCCAGTGGCTCGCAAATTGTCCCTGGCCCCTCCCCAGCGCACGCACGGGGTCCAGCGACCCCGCACGGTTTCCCAGCGGCTCGCAAATAGTCCCTGCCACATCCCCAGAGCATGCATGCGCCCCACCAACTCTGCGCGTGGTCCCAGCGGTTCGACAAATGGTCCCTGGCCCCTCCCCAGCGCACGCAAGGAGTCCAACTACCCCGCACGGGATACCAGCGGCTCGCCAAATGGTCTCTGGCACCTACAAAGCGCACGCACAGGGCCCAGCAACCCCGCGCTGGGTTTCAGCAGCTCGCTAAATGGTCAATGGCACGTCCCCAGCGCACGTACATACACTAACTACCCCAGCCAGGGTCCAGCGGCTAACAAAACCGCCTTTGGCGACTCCCCAGCGTGTGGTCCCAGGGGCTCGCCAAATGGTCACTGGCTCCTACCAAGAGCACGCACAGGGCCCAGCAACCACAGGCGGGGTCCCAGCGGCTCGCAAATGGTCCCTGGTCCCTCCCCAGCGAACGCATGGGCCAAACAGAACATTGAGCGGGGTCCGAGCGGCTCACCAAATGTTCCCTGGCACCTCAGAGCGCACGCACGGACCCCAGCGACTTCGCGTGGGGTCCCAACGGCTCTCCAAATGGTCCCTGGTACATCCACAGCGCACGCACTGGGCCCAGCGACCCTGCGCGGGGTCCCAGCGGCTCGCCAGATGGTCCCTGGCACCTCAGAGCACGCGTACGGACCCCAGCGACTTCGCGTGGGGTCCCAGCGGCTCGCAAATGGTCCCTGGCACATCCCCAGCACGAACACAGGGCCCAGCGACCATACGCGGGATTCCAGCGGCTAGCCAAATTGTCCCTGGCACATCACCAGCATGCGCACGACGCCCCCAGTGACATCGTGTGGTGTCCCAGTGGCTCGCCAAATGGTCCCTTACACTTCCTTAGCGAGCGCAGGGGATCCAACGACCTTGCGTAGGGTCCCAGCGGCTTTCCAAACGGTCCCTGGCTCCTCCCCAGCACGCGAACGGGTCCAAGCGACCCCGCGTAGGGTCCCAGCGGTTCTCCAAAAGGTCCCTGGCACTTCCCCAGCATGCACACGGGCCCCAGCTACCAGGCGTGAAGTCCCAGCGGTTCTCCAAAAGGACACAGCGGTTCGCCAAATGGTCCCTGGCCCCTCCCCAGCGACCCTGCGCTGGTACCAGCGGCTCACCAAATGCTCCCTGGCACCTCCCCAGCGAGTGCATGGGGCCCAACGACCCCGCACGGGGTCCCAGCGGCTCGCCAAATGGTCACTGGCACCTCCCCAGCAATTGCATGGGCCCCAGCGAACTTGCGCAGGGTGCCAGAGACTTGCCAAATGGTCCCTGGCACATCCCCAGTGGGCGCATGCGCCCCAGCGGCTTCAACAGGGGTCCCAGCGGCTCGGAAATGGTCCCTGGCATATCCCCAGTGCGAGCAAGGGCCCCACCGACTTCGCGCGGGGTCCCAGCGTCTTGCCAAATGGTCCATGGTACCGCCCCAGCACGTAAACAGGGCCCAGACACCCCGCACGGGGTCCCAGCGGCATGCCAAATGATCCCTGACACCCCCCAGCGTGCGCACGTGGCCCAGCGACTTTGCGCAGGGTCCCAGCGGCTAGCAAATAGTCCCTGCTACATCCCCAGAGCGCGCATGGGCCTCTCCGACTTCGCACGACGTCCCAGCGGGTTGCCAAATGGTGCCTGGCCCCTCCCCAGCGCACGCACGGGGTCCAGCGACCCCGCACGGTTTCCCAGCAGCTCGCAAATAGTCCCTGCCACATCCCCAGAGCATGCATGCGCCCCACCAACTCTGCGCGTGGTCCCAGCGGTTCGACAAATGGTCCCTGGCCCCTCCCCAGCGCACGCAAGGAGTCCAACGACCCCGCACGGGATACCAGCGGCTCGCCAAATGGTCTCTGGCACCTACAAAGCGCACGCACAGGGCCCAGCAACCCCGCGCTGGGTTTCAGCGGCTCGCTAAATGGTCAATGGCACGTCCCCAGCGCACGTACATACACTAACTACCCCAGCCAGGGTCCAGCGGCTAACAAAACCGCCTTTGGCGACTCCGCAGCGTGTGGTCCCAGGGGCTCGCCAAATGGTCACTGGCTCCTACCAAGAGCACGCACAGGGCCCAGCAACCACAGGCGGGGTCCCAGCGGCTCGCAAATGGTCCCTGGTCCCTCTCCAGTGCGCACACGGGGCCCAACGACGCCATGCGGGGTCACAGTGGCTCGTCATATTGTCCCTGGCCCCACCCCCAGCGCAAGCACGGGCCCCAGCGACTTCGTGTAGGGTTCCAGCAGCTCAATAAGCAGTCCCTGGCACATCCTCAGCGATCACACAGGCCCCAACGACCTCGCGGAGGGTCCCAGCGGCTCGCTAAATGTTCCCTGGCACATCCCCAGCACCCGCACATGCCCCATCAACTTTGAGCACGGTCCCAGTGGCTCGCAAATTGTCCCTGGCCCCTCCCCAGCGCACGCACGGGGTCCAGCGACCCCGCACGGTTTCCCAGCGGCTCGCAAATAGTCCCTGCCACATCCCCAGAGCATGCATGCGCCCCACCAACTCTGCGCGTGGTCCCAGCGGTTCGACAAATGGTCCCTGGCCCCTCCCCAGCGCACGCAAGGAGTCCAACGACCCCGCACGGGATACCAGCGGCTCGCCAAATGGTCTCTGGCACCTACAAAGCGCACGCACAGGGCCCAGCAACCCCGCGCTGGGTTTCAGCGGCTCGCTAAATGGTCAATGGCACGTCCCCAGCGCACGTACATACACTAACTACCCCAGCCAGGGTCCAGCGGCTAACAAAACCGCCTTTGGCGACTCCGCAGCGTGTGGTCCCAGGGGCTCGCCAAATGGTCACTGGCTCCTACCAAGAGCACGCACAGGGCCCAGCAACCACAGACGGGGTCCCAGCGGCTCGCAAATGGTCCCTGGTCCCTCTCCAGTGCGCACACGGGGCCCAACGACGCCATGCGGGGTCACAGTGGCTCGTCATATTGTCCCTGGCCCCACCCCCAGCGCAAGCACGGGCCCCAGCGACTTCGTGTAGGGTTCCAGCAGCTCAATAAGCAGTCCCTGGCACATCCTCAGCGATCACACAGGCCCCAACGACCTCGCGGAGGGTCCCAGCGGCTCGCTAAATGTTCCCTGGCACATCCCCAGCACCCGCACATGCCCCATCAACTTTGCGCACGGTCCCAGTGGCTCGCAAATTGTCCCTGGCCCCTCCCCAGCGCACGCACGGGGTCCAGCGACCCCGCACGGTTTCCCAGCGGCTCGCAAATAGTCCCTGCCACATCCCCAGAGCATGCATGCGCCCCACCAACTCTGCGCGTGGTCCCAGCGGTTCGACAAATGGTCCCTGGCTCCTCCCCAGTGTGCGCTCGGTCCCCAGCGACTCCTCAAGGGGTACCAGCTGCTCATCAAATGGTCACTGGCACCTCACCAGCACGCGCACGGGCCCCAGCGACCACACACGTGGTCCCCGCTGCTCATCAAATGGTCCTTGGCACCTCACCAGCACGTGCACAGGCCCCAGCGACACTGCACGGGATACCAGCTGCTTGTCAAATGGTCCCTGGCCCCTCTCCAGTGCGCACACGGGGCCCAACGACGCCATGCGGGGTCACAGTGGCTCGTCATATTGTCCCTGGCCCCACCCCCAGCGCAAGCACGGGCCCCAGCGACTTCGTGTAGGGTTCCAGCAGCTCAATAAGCAGTCCCTGGCACATCCTCAGCGATCACACAGGCCCCAACGACCTCGCGGAGGGTCCCAGCGGCTCGCTAAATGTTCCCTGGCACATCCCCAGCACCCGCACATGCCCCATCAACTTTGCGCACGGTCCCAGTGGCTCGCAAATTGTCCCTGGCCCCTCCCCAGCGCACGCACGGGGTCCAGCGACCCCGCACGGTTTCCCAGCGGCTCGCAAATAGTCCCTGCCACATCCCCAGAGCATGCATGCGCCCCACCAACTCTGCGCGTGGTCCCAGCGGTTCGACAAATGGTCCCTGGCTCCTCCCCAGTGTGCGCTCGGTCCCCAGCGACTCCTCAAGGGGTACCAGCTGCTCATCAAATGGTCACTGGCACCTCACCAGCACGCGCACGGGCCCCAGCGACCACACACGTGGTCCCCGCTGCTCATCAAATGGTCCTTGGCACCTCACCAGCACGTGCACAGGCCCCAGCGACACTGCACGGGGTACCACCTGCTTGTCAAATGGTCCCTGGCCCCTCTCCAGTGCGCACACGGGGCCCAACGACGCCATGCGGGGTCACAGTGGCTCGTCATATTGTCCCTGGCCCCACCCCCAGCGCAAGCACGGGCCCCAGCGACTTCGTGTAGGGTTCCAGCAGCTCAATAAGCAGTCCCTGGCACATCCTCAGCGATCACACAGGCCCCAACGACCTCGCGGAGGGTCCCAGCGGCTCGCTAAATGTTCCCTGGCACATCCCCAGCACCCGCACATGCCCCATCAACTTTGCGCACGGTCCCAGTGGCTCGCAAATTGTCCCTGGCCCCTCCCCAGCGCACGCACGGGGTCCAGCGACCCCGCACGGTTTCCCAGCGGCTCGCAAATAGTCCCTGCCACATCCCCAGAGCATGCATGCGCCCCACCAACTCTGCGCGTGGTCCCAGCGGTTCGACAAATGGTCCCTGGCTCCTCCCCAGTGTGCGCTCGGTCCCCAGCGACTCCTCAAGGGGTACCAGCTGCTCGTCAAATGGTCACTGGCACCTCACCAGCACGCGCACGGGCCCCAGCGACCACGCACGTGGTCCCCGCTGCTCATCAAATGGTCCTTGGCACCTCACCAGCACGTGCACAGGCCCCAGCGACACTGCACGGGGTACCAGCTGCTTGTCAAATGGTCCCTGGCCCCTCTCCAGTGCGCACACGGGGCCCAACGACGCCATGCGGGGTCACAGTGGCTCGTCATATTGTCCCTGGCCCCACCCCCAGCGCAAGCACGGGCCCCAGCGACTTCGTGTAGGGTTCCAGCAGCTCAATAAGCAGTCCCTGGCACATCCTCAGCGATCACACAGGCCCCAACGACCTTGCGGAGGGTCCCAGCGGCTCGCTAAATGTTCCCTGGCACATCCCCAGCACCCGCACATGCCCCATCAACTTTGCGCACGGTCCCAGTGGCTCGCAAATTGTCCCTGGCCCCTCCCCAGCGCACGCACGGGGTCCAGCGACCCCGCACGGTTTCCCAGCGGCTCGCAAATAGTCCCTGCCACATCCCCAGAGCATGCATGCGCCCCACCAACTCTGCGCGTGGTCCCAGCGGTTCGACAAATGGTCCCTGGCCCCTCCCCAGCGCACGCAAGGAGTCCAACTACCCCGCACGGGATACCAGCGGCTCGCCAAATGGTCTCTGGCACCTACAAAGCGCACGCACAGGGCCCAGCAACCCCGCGCTGGGTTTCAGCAGCTCGCTAAATGGTCAATGGCACGTCCCCAGCGCACGTACATACACTAACTACCCCAGCCAGGGTCCAGCGGCTAACAAAACCGCCTTTGGCGACTCCCCAGCGTGTGGTCCCAGGGGCTCGCCAAATGGTCACTGGCTCCTACCAAGAGCACGCACAGGGCCCAGCAACCACAGGCGGGGTCCCAGCGGCTCGCAAATGGTCCCTGGTCCCTCCCCAGCGAACGCATGGGCCAAACAGAACATTGAGCGGGGTCCGAGCGGCTCACCAAATGTTCCCTGGCACCTCAGAGCGCACGCACGGACCCCAGCGACTTCACGTGGGGTCCCAACGGCTCTCCAAATGGTCCCTGGTACCTCCACAGTGCACGCACTAGGCCCAGCGACCCTGCGCGGGGTCCCAGCGGCTCACCAGATGGTCCCTGGCACCTCCCCAGCGAGCGCACGTGCCCCAGCGACCTCGCACAGTATCCCAGTGGCTCGCCAAATGATCCCTGACACATTCCCAGTACCCGCGCGGGCCCCAGTAACTTTGCGCGGGGTCCCAGCAGCTCACCAAATGGTCCCTGGCGCCTCACCAGTGTGCGCTCTGGCCCATACGACCCCGCACGGGGTCCCAGGGGTTCGCCAAACGGTCCATGGCACCTCCCCAGCGCGCAAACAGGGCCCCAGTAACTTTGCATGGGGTCCCAGCGGCTCACCAAATGGTTCCTGGCTCCTCCCCAGTGTGCGCTCGGTCCCCAGCGACTCCTCAAGGGGTACCAGCTGCTCGTCAAATGGTCACTGGCACCTCACCAGCACGCGCACGGGCCCCAGCGACCACGCACGTGGTCCCCGCTGCTCATCAAATGGTCCTTGGCACCTCACCAGCACGTGCACAGGCCCCAGCGACACTGCACGGGGTACCAGCTGCTTGTCACGGTCCCAGCGGCTCGACAAATGATCCCTGGCACCTACCCAGCACATACACGGTCCCAAGAGACCCCGCGCAGGGTCTGAGCCGCTCGCCAAATGGTCGCTGGCACCTCCCCAGCAATTGCATGGGCCCCAGCGAACTTGCGCAGGGTGCCAGACACTTGCCAAATGGTCCCTGGCACATCCCCAGTGGGCGCATGCGCCCCAGCGACTTCAACAGGGGTCCCAGCGGCTCGGAAATGGTCCCTGGCATATCCCCAGTGCGAGCAAGGGCCCCACCGACTTCGCGCGGGGTCCCAGCGGCTTGCAAATGGACCCTGGCACCTCCCCAGCGAGTGCATGGGGCCCAACGACCCCGCACGGGGTCCCAGTGGCTCGCCACATGGTCCATGGTACCACCCCAGCACGTAAACAGGGCCCAGACACCCCGCACGGGGTCCCAGCGGCGTGCCAAATGATCCCTGGTACCTCCCCAGCGCGCACGTGGCCCAGCGACTTTGCGCAGGGTCCCAGCGGCTAGCAAATAGTCCCTGCTACATCCCCAGAGCGCGCATGGGCCTCTCCGACTTCGCACGGCATCCCAGCGGGTTGCCAAATGGTGCCTGGCCCCTCCCCAGCGCACACACAGGGTCCAGCGACCCCGCACGGTTTCCCAGCGGCTCGCAAATAGTCCCTGCCACATCCCCAGAGCATGCATGCGCCCCACCAACTCTGCGCGTGGTCCCAGCGGTTCGACAAATGGTCCCTGGCCCCTCCCCAGCGCACGCAAGGGGTCCAACGACCCCGCACGGGATCCCAGCGGCTCGCCAAATGGTCTCTGGCACCTACAAAGCGCACGCACAGGGCCCAGCAACCCCGCGCGGGGTTTCAGCGGCTCGCTAAATGGTCAATGGCACCTCCCCAGCGCACGTACATACACTAGCTACCCCAGCTGGGGTCCAGTGGCTAACAAAACCGTCCTTGGCGACTCCCCAGTGCTTGCATGGGGCCCAGCGACCCCGCGCAGAGTTCCAGTGGCACACCAATTTGTCCCTGGAACCTCCCCAGCGCACGCACTGGACCCAGTGACCCCGTTCGGGGTCCCAGCGGCTCGCCAAATGGTACCTGGCACCTCCCCAGCGCACGCACGGACTCTAGCGACCCTATGCGAGGTCCCAGCGGCACGCCAAACCGTACCTAGCGCCTCCCCTGTGCGTGCACGGGCCCCAGTGACCCCGCACGGGTTCCCAGCTGCTCACCAAATGGTCCCTGGCACCTACCCAGCATGCGCACGGTCCCCAGCGACCCTGTGAGGTGCTCCAGCGGGTCACCAAATGTTCTCTGATACCTACCCAGCGCACCCTCAGGGCCTAGCAACCCCACGTGGGGTCCCAGCCGGTCTCCAAATGATCCCTGGCACCTCCCCATCGCTCGCACGGAAACTAGCGACCCCATGCGGGAATCCAGTAGCTCGCCAAACCATTCCTGGCGACTTCACAGAATGCACACGGACACAGCGACCCCATGCGGAGTCCCAGCGACTCGCCAAATAGCCCCTGCCACCTCCCCAGCACGGGCACGTGCCCCAGCAACCCAGTGCGGCGTCCCAGCGGCACACCAAATGGTCTCTTGCACTTACCTAGCGCACGCACAAGGCCCAGCAACCCCCGCGCAGGGTCCCAGCGGTTCGCAAATAGTCCCTGGCTCCCACCCAGCGCGCGCATAGGTCCCAGCATCCCCGCGTGGGGTACCAGCGGCTCACCAAATAGTCCCTTACACCTCCCCATCATGCGCACATGCCCCGGCGACTTCGCGTGTGGTCCCAGGGGCTCGCCAAATGGTCACTGGCTCCTACCAAGAGCACGCACAGGGCCCAGCAACCACAGGCGGGGTCCCAGCGGCTCGCAAATGGTCCCTGGTCCCTCCCCAGCGCACGCATGGGCCACACAGAACATTGAGCGGGGTCCGAACGGCTCACCAAATGTTCCCTGGCACCTCAGAGCGCACGAACGGACCCCAGCGACTTCGCGTGGGGTCCCAACGGCTGTCCAAATGGTCCCTGGTACCTCCACAGCGCACGCACTAGGCCCAGCGACCCTGCGCGGGGTCCCAGCGGCTCGCCAGATGGTCCCTGGCACCTCCCCAGCGCGCAAACAGGGCCCCAGTAACTTTGCGCGGGGTCCCAGCGGTTCGCAAAATGGTCCCAGGCACCTCCCAGCGTGCACACGGGGCCCAGTGACCTCAAGCGGGGTAACAGGGGCTCGCCAAATGGTCCATGCCACCTCCCCAGTGTGCGCTCGGGCTCCAGCGACCATGCACGGGGTCCCAGCTGCTCGTCAAATACTCCCTGGTACATCCCCAGCACGCGCACGGGCACCAGTGACTTCGCGTGGGGTCCCAGCAGCTTGCAAATGGACCCTGGCACCTCCCCAGCGAGTGCATGGGGCCCAAAGACCCCGCACGGGGTCCCAGTGGCTCGCCACATGGTCCATGGTACCACCCCAGCACGTAAACAGGGCCCAGACACCCCGCACGGGGTCCCAGCGGCATGCCAAATGATCCCTGGTACCTCCCCAGCGCGCACACAGGGCCAAGCTACCAGACGTAGAGTCCCAGCGGCTCGCCAAATGGTCCCTGACACCCCCCCAGCGCGCTCACGTGGCCCAGCGACTGTGCGCAGGGTCCCAGCGGCTAGCAAATAGTCCCTGCTACATCCCCAGAGCGCGCATGGGCCTCTCCGACTTCGCACGGCGTCCCAGCGGGTTGCCAAATGGTCCCTGGCCCCTCTCCAGTGCGCACACAGGGCCCAACGACGCCGTGCGGGGTCACAGTGGCTCGTCATATTGTCCCTGGCCCCACCCCCAGCGCAAGCACGGGCCCCAGCGACTTCGTGTAGGGTTCCAGCAGCTCAATAAGCAGTCCCTGGCACATCCTCTGTGATCACACAGGCCCCAACGACCTCGCGGAGGGTCCCAGCGGCTCACCAAATGGTCCCTGGCGCCTCCCCAGTGTGCGCTCTGGCCCATACGACCCCGCACGGGGTCCCAGGGGATCGCCAAACGGTCCCTGGCACCTCCCCAGCGCGCAAACAGGGCCCCAGTAACTTTGCGCGGGGTCCCAGCGGCTCACCAAATTATCCCTGGCACCTCCCCAGCACGTACACGGTCCCTTGAGACCCCGCGCAGGCTCTGAGCCGCTCGCCAAATGGTCGCTGGCACCTCCCCAGCAATTGCATGGGCCCCAGCGAACTTGCGCAGGGTGCCAGAGACTTGCCAAATGGTCCCTGGCACATCCCCAGTGGGCGCATGCGCCCCAGCGACTTCAACAGGGGTCCCAGCGGCTCGGAAATGGTCCCTGGCATATCCCCAGTGCGAGCAAGGGCCCCAGCGACTTCGCGCGGGGTCCCAGCGTCTGGCCAAATGGTCACTGTCCCCTCCCCAGCCCACGAATGGGGCCCAGCGACACCGTGCGGGGTCCCAGCTGCTCGCCAAACGGTCCCTGGCACCTCCCCAACGCGGAAACAGGGCTCCAGCGACCTCGCGTAGGGTCCCAGCGGTTCGCAAAATGGTCCCTGGCACCTCCCCAGCGCGCACAGGGCCCAGCGACCCCGCGCGGGATCCCAGCGGCTCACCAAATGATCCCAGGCAACTCCCCAGTGCTTACACAGGCCTAAGCGACCAGTCGTTGAGTCCCAACGGCTCCCCAAAAGGTCCCTGGCACCTCCCCAGCACGCGCATGATGCAGCTACTTCGCACGGGGTCCCAGAAGGTCGCGAAATGCTCCCAGGCACCTCCCAGCGTGCACACGGGGCCCAGTGACCTCAAGCGGGGTAACAGGGGCTCGCCAAATGGTCCATGCCACCTCCCCAGTGTGCACTCGGGCCACAGCGACCATGCACGGGTTCCCAGCTGCTCGTCAAATACTCCCTGGTACATCCCCAGCACGCGCACGGGCACCAGTGACTTCGCGTGGGGTCCCAGCGGCTTGCAAATGGACCCTGGCACATCCCCAGCGTGCGCAATGGCCCCAGCGACTACGCGCGGGGTCCCATCATCTTACCAAATGGTCCGTGGCCCCTCCCCAGCGCTCGCACGGGGCCCAACGCCCAGCGCTGGGTCCCAGCGGTTCGCAAAATGGTCCCTGGCACCTCCCCAGCGCGCACAGGGCCCAGCGACCCCGCGCGGGATCCCAGCGGCTTGCAAATGGTCACTGGCACCTCACCAACACACACACAGATAACAGCGACCCCTCACGGGGTCCCAGCAGCTCGCCAAACGGCCCCTGGCACCTCTGCAGCACGCGCATGGGCTCCAGCAACCCCGCGCGGGGTCCGAGTGCCTTACCCAATGGTCGCTGGCACCTCCCCAGCACGCGCACGGGCCCAAGCCATCCTGCGTGGTGTCCCCGCGGGTCGCAAAATGGTCCCTAGTACCTCCCAAGAACGCGCACTGGGCCTTGCGACCCCACGTTGGGTCCCAGCGGTTCACCAAATGATCCATGGCAACTCCCCAGAGCGCACACAGGCCCCAGCGACCCAGCGTGGCGTACCAGCGAATCACCAAAATGTCCCTGGCATCTCAACAGCATGCGCACGGGCCCCAGCGCACGCACAGTGCCCAACGACCTCGTGCTGGGTCCAGGCAGCTTACCAAACGGTCCCTGGAACCTCTGCAGCACGCACACGGGCTCCAGCAACCCTGCATGGGGTCCCAGCCGATCACCAAATGGTCCCTGGTACCTCCCCAGCGCGTGCACTGGGCTTAGCAACCCCAGGCTGGGCCCGAGTGGCTTACCAAATGGTCCCTGGCACCTCCCTAGCGCACGCACGCTGCCCAGTGACCACGTGCAGGGTCCAGGCGGCTCACCAAACGGTCCCTGGCACCTCTGCAGCACGCGCACAGGCTCCAGCAACCCTGCGTGGGGTCCCAGCGGATCAACAAATGGTCCCTGGTACCTCCCCAGTGCACATACTCGGCCCAGCAACCCTGCGTGGGTCTCAGCGTCTCGCCAAATGGTCCCTGGCACCTCCCCAGAGTGCGCACGGGTACCAGAGACCCCACATGGGGTCCCAGCGGCTCGCCAAACCGTCCCTGGTGTCTCCCCAGCGCGCGCACGGGCCCCAGTGACCCAGCACGGAGTCCCAGGTGCTCACCAAATGCTACCTAGCACCTCACCAGCAAGGGCACGGGCCGCAACGACACCGTGCTAGGTCCAAGCAGCTCACCAAATGGTCCCTGGCTCCTAACCAGCGCGCGCACAGGGCCCAGCATCCCCGCGTGGGGTACCAGCAGCTCACCAAATTGTCCCTGGCACCTCCCCATCATGAGCACGTGCCCCAGCGACTTTGCGTGTGGTCCCAGGGGCTCGCCAAATGGTCACTGGCTCCTACCAAGAGCGCGTACAGGGCCCAGCAACCACAGGCGGGGTCCCAGCAGCTCGCAAATGGTCCCTAGTCCTTCCCCAGCGCACGCACGGGCCACACAGAACATTGAGCGGGGTCCGAGCGGCTCACCAAATGTTCCCTGGCACCTCAGAACACACGTACGGACCCCAGCGACTTCGCGTGGGGTCCCAGCGGCTCGCCAGATGGTCCCTGGCACCTGCCCAGTGTGCGCACGTGCCCCAGCGACCTCGCGCAGTATCCCATTGGCTCGCCTAATGAACCCTGGCACATCCCCAGTACCCGCACGGGCCCCCATAACTTCGCGCGGGTTCCCAGCGGCTCGCCAAATGGTCCCTGGCCCCTCTCCAGCACTCGCATGAGCACCAGTGACCCCAGCCGGGGTCCAGCGGCTCGCTAAACAGTTCTTGCCGAATCCACAGCACACGCACAGGCCCAAGTGACCCCGCGCGGAGTCCCAGCAGCTCGCTAAATGGACCCTGGTATCTCCCCAGCGCACGCACTGGACCCAGTGACTTCGCACGGGGTACCAGAGGCTTACCAAATGGTCCCTGGCACCTCACCAGCACACGCACGGACAACAGCATCCCCGCGTGGGGTACCAGCGGCTCGCCAAATAGTCCCTTACACCTCCCCATCATGCGCATATTTCCCAGCGACTTTGCGCATGGTCCCAGGGGCTCACCAAATGGTCACTGGCTCCTACCAAGAGCGCACACAGGGCCCAGCAACCACAGGCGGGGTCCCAGCAGCTCGCAAATGGTCCCTAGTCCTTCCCCAGCGCACGCACGGGCCACACAGAACATTGAGCGGGGTCCGAGCGGCTCACCAAATGTTCCCTGGCACCTCAGAACACACGTACGGACCCCAGCGACTTCGCGTGGGGTCCCAGCGGCTCGCCAGATGGTCCCTGGCACCTGCCCAGTGTGCGCACGTGCCCCAGCGACCTCGCGCAGTATCCCATTGGCTCGCCTAATGAACCCTGGCACATCCCCAGTACCCGCACGGGCCCCCATAACTTCGCGCGGGTTCCCAGCGGCTCGCCAAATGGTCCCTGGCCCCTCTCCAGCACTCGCATGAGCACCAGTGACCCCAGCCGGGGTCCAGCGGCTCGCTAAACAGTTCTTGCCGAATCCACAGCACACGCATGGGCCCAAGTGACCCCGCACAGAGTCCCAGCAGCTCGCTCAATGGTCCCTGGTACCTCCCTAGCACACGCACTGGACCCAGCGACTTCGCGCGGGGTACCAGAGGCTCATCAAATGGTCCCTGGCACCTCACCAGCACACGCACGGACAACAGCGACCCTGTGCGGGGACCCAGCGACTCGCCAAATAGTCCCTGGCTCCTACCTAGCACGCGCACAGGGCCCAGGAAACACAGGCGGGGTCCCAGCAGCTCGCAGATGTTCCCTTGCACCTCAGAGCACGTGCACGGACCCCAGCGACTTCGCGTGGTGTCCCAATGGCTCTCAAATGGTCCCTGGTACCTCCACAGCGCACGCACTGGGAACAGCGACCCTGCGCGGGGTCCCAGCGGCTCGCCAGATGGTCCCTGGCACCTCCCCAGCGAGGGCACGTGCCCCAGCGATCTTGCGCAGTATTCTAGTGGCTCGCCTAATGATCCCTGGCACATCCCCTTTACCCGCACGGGCCCCAGTAACGTCGCACGGGGTCCCAGCGGCTCGCCAAATGGTCCCTGGCGCCTCCCCAGTGTATGCTCTGGCCCCGGCGATCCCACACGGGGTCCCAGGGGTTCGCCAAACGGTACCTGGTAACTCCCCAGAATGCGAACAGGGCTCCTCGACTTCGCGCGAGGTCCAAGCGGTTCACAAAATGGTCCCTGGCACCTCCCCAGTTTGCACACGGGGCCCAGCGACCTCGCGCGTGGTCCCAGCGGCTCACCAAATGGTCCCTGGCCCCACCCCCAGCGCAAGCACGGGCCCCAGCGACTTCGTGTAGGGTTCCAGCAGCTCAATAAACAGTCCCTGGCACATCCCCAGCGATCACACAGGCCCCAACGACTTCGCGGAGGGTCCCAGCGGCTCGCGAAATGTTCCCTGGCACATCCCCAGCATGCGCACAGGCCCCATCAACTTTGCGCGCGGTCCCAGTGGCTCGCAAATTGTCCCTGGCACCTCCCCAGCACGTACAGGGCCCAGCAACCCGGGAGGGGGGTTCCCAGCGGCTCGACAAATGATCCCTGGCACCTCCCCAGCACGTACACGGTCCCCAGAGACCCCGCGCAGGGTCTGAGCCGCTCGCCAAATGGTCGCTGGCACCTCCCCAGCAATTGCATGGGCCCCAGCGAACTTGCGCAGGGTGCCAGAGACTTGCCAAATGGTCCCTGGCACATCCCCAGCGGGCGCATGCGCCCCAGCGACTTAAACAGGGGTCCCAGCGGCTCGGAAATGGTCCCTGGCACATCCCCAGCGTGCGCATGCGCCCCAGCGACTTCAACAGGGGTCCCAGCGGCTCAGACATGGTCCCTGGCACATCCCCAGTGCGAGCACGGGCCCCAGCGACTTCGCGCGGGGTCCAAGCGGTTCACAAAATGGTCCATGGCAACTCCCCAGAGCGCACACAGGCCCCAGCGACCCAGCGTGGCGTACCAGCGAATCACCAAAATGTCCCTGGCATCTCAACAGCATGCGCACGGGCCCCAGCGCACGCACAGTGCCCAACGACCTCGTGCTGGGTCCAGGCAGCTTACCAAACGGTCCCTGGAACCTCTGCAGCACGCACACGGACAACAGCGACCCTGTGCGGGGACCCAGCGGCTCGCCAAATAGTCCCTGACTCCCACCCAGCGCACGCACTGCACCCAGCGACTTCGCGCGGGGTACCAGAGGCTTACCAAATGGTCCCTGGCACCTCACCAGCACACGCACGGACAACAGTGACCCTGTGCGGGGACCCAGCGGCTCGCCAAATAGTCCCTGACTCCCACCCAGCGCGCGCACAGGTCCCAGCATCCCCGCGTGGGGTACCAGCGGCTCGCCAAATAGTCCCTTACACCTCCCCATCATGCGCATATGCCCCAGCGACTTTGCGCGTGGTCCCAGGGGCTCGCCAAATGGTCACTGGCTCCTACGAAGAGCGCACACAGGGCCCAGCAACCACAGGCGGGGTCCCAGCAGCTCGCAAATGGTCCCTGGTCCCTCCCCAGCGCACGCATGGGCCACACAGAACATTGAGCGGGGTCCGAGCGCGCTCACCAAATGTTCCCTGGCACCTCAGAGCGCACGCACGGACCCCAGCGACTTCGCGTGGTGTCCCAACAGCTCTCCCAATGGTCCCTGGTACCTCCACAGCGCACGCACTGGGCCCAGCGACCCTGCGCGGGGTCCCAGCGGCTCGCCAGATGGTCCCTGGCACCTCCCCAGCGAGCGCACTGGCCCCAGCGACCTTGCGCAGTATTCTAGTGGCTCGCCAAATGATCCCTGGCACATCCACAGTACCCACACGGGCCCCAGTAACTTTGCGCGGGGTCCCAGCGGCTCGCCAAATGGTCCCTGGCGCCTCCCTAGTGTGCGCTCTGGCCCCGGCAATCCCGCACGGGGTCCCAGGGGTTCGCCAAACGGTCCCTGGCACCTCCCCAGCACGCAACCAGGGCTCCAGCGACCTCGCGCGTGGTTACAGCGGCTCACCAAATGGTCCCTGGCCCTACCCCCAGCGCAAGCACGGGCCCCAGCGACTTCATGTAGGGTTCCAGCAGCTCAATAAACAGTCCCTGGCACATCCCCAGCGATCACACGGGCCCAAACGACCTCACGGAGGGTCCCAGCGGCTCGCGAAATGTTCCCTGGCACATCCCCAGCACGCGCACATGCCCCATCAACTTTGCGCGCGGTCCCAGCGGCTCGACAAATGATCCCTGGCACCTCCCCAGCACGTACACGGTCCCCAGAGACCCCGCGCAGGGTCTGAGCCGCTCGCCAAATGGTCGCTGGCACCTCCCCAGCAAGTGCATGGGCCCCAGCGAACTTGCGCAGGGTGCCAGAGACTTGCCAAATGGTCCCTGGCACATCCCCAGCGGGCGCATGCGCCCCAGCGACTTCAACAGGAGTCCCAGCGGCTCGGACATGGTCCCTGGCACATCCCCAGTGCGAGCACGAGCCCCAGCGACTTCGCGCGGGGTCCAAGCGGGTCACAAAATGGTCCCTGGCACCTCCCCAGTTTGCACACGGGACCCAGCGACCTCGCGCGTGGTCCCAGCGGCTCACCAAATGGTCCCTGGCTCCTCCCCAGTGTGCGCTCGGTCCCCAGCGACCCCGCAAAGGGTACCAGCTGCTCGTCAAATGGTCATTGGCACCTCACCATCACGCGCACGGGCCCCAGCGATCCCGCACGGGGTCCTTCCTGCTCGTCAAATATTCCCCGGAACCTCACCAGCACGCGCACCGGCACCAGCGACCCCGCGCGAGGTCCCCGCTGCTCATCAAATGGTCCCTGGCACCTCACCAGAGCGCGCATGATGCAGCTACTTCGCACAGGGTCCCAGAAGGTCGCGAAATGCTCCCAGGCACCTCCCAGCGTGCACACGGGGCCCAGCGACCTCAAGCGGGGTCACAGGGGCTCGCCAAATGGTCCATGCCACCTCTCCAGTGTGCGCTCGGGCACCAGCGACCCTGCACGGGGTCCCAGCTGCTCGTTAAATGGTCCCTGGCACCTCACCAGCACGCACATAGGCCACAGCGACCCCACACGGGGTCCCAGCTGCTCGTCAAATACTCCCTGGTACATCCCCAGCACGCGCACGGGCACCAGTGACTTCACGTGGGGTCCCAGTGGCTTGTAAATGGACCCTGGCACATCCCCAGCGTGCGCAAGGGCCCCAGCAACTTCGCACGGGGTCCCATCATCTTACCAAATGGCCCGTGGCCCCTCCCCAGCGCTTGCACGGGGCCCAACGCCCAGCGCTGGAGCCCAGCGGTTAGCCAAATAGTCCCTGGCACGTCCCCAGCACGCGCACAGGCCCCAGCGACTTCGCGCGGGATCCCAGCGGCTTGCAAATGGTCACTGGCACCTCACCAACACACGCACGGACAACAACGACCCCACGCGGGGTCCCAGCGGCTCGCCAAATGGTCCCTGGCCCCTCTCCAGCACTCGCATGAACACCAGTGACCCCAGCCGGGGTCCAGTGGCTCGCTAAACAGTTCTTGCCGAATCCACAGCACACGCACAGGCCCAAGTGACCCCGCGTGGAGTCCCAGCAGCTCGCTAAATGGACCCTGGTACCTCCCCAGCGCACGCACTGGACCCAGCGACTTCGCACGGGGTACCAGAGGCTTACCAAATGGTCCCTGGCACCTCACCAGCACACGCACGGACAACAGCGACCCTGTGCGGGGACCCAGCGGCTCGCCAAATAGTCCCTGACTCCCACCCAGCGCGCGCACAGATCCAAGCATCCCCGCGTGGGGCACCAGCGGCTCGCCAAATAGTCCCTTACACCTCCCCATCATGCGCATATGCCCCAGCGACTTTGCGCGTGGTCCCAGGGGCTCGCCAAATGGTCACTGGCTCCTACCATGAGCACACACAGGGCCCAGCAACCACAGGCGGGGTCCGAGCAGCTCGCAAATGGTCCCTGGTCCCTCCCCAGCGCACGCATGGGCCACACAGAACATAAAGCGGGGTCTGAGCGGCTCACCAAATGTTCCCTGGCACCTCGCTTCGCGCGGGGTCCCTTCATCTTACCAAATGGTCCGTGGCCCCTCCCCAGCGCTCGCACGGGGCCCAACGCCCAGCGCTGGGTCCCAGCGGCTCGCCAAATACTCCCTGGCACGTCCCCAGCACGCGCACAGGCCCCAGCGACTTCGCGCGGGATCCCAGAGGCTTGCAAATGGTCACTGGCACCTAACCAACACACACACAGACAAAAGCGACCCCTCACGGGGTCCCAGCAGCTCGCAAAACGGTCCCTGGCATCTCTGCAGCAAGCGCACGGGCTCCAGCAACCCCGCGCGGGGTCCAACTGCCTTACCCAATGGTCGCTGGCACCTCCCCAGCATGCGCACGGGCCCAAGCCATCCTGCGTGGTGTCCCAGCGGATCACCAAATGTTCCCTGGTACCTCCCCAGTGCACATACTCGGCCCAGCGACCCTGCGTGGGTCTCAGCGTCTCGCCAAATGGTTCCTGGCACCTCCCCAGCGCGCACACGGGTACCAGAGACCCCACGTGGGGTCCTTGCGGCTCGCCAAACCGTCCCTGGTGTCTCCCCAGCGCGCGCACGGGAACCAGTGACCCAGCACGGAGTCCCAGCTGCTCACCAAATGCTACCTAGCACCTCACCAGCAAGGGCACGGGCCGCAACGACACCGTGCTAGGTCCAAGCAGCTCACCAAATGGTCCCTGGCTCCTAACCAGTGCGCGCACAGGGCCCAGCAACCACGGGCGGGGTCCCAGCAGCTCGCAAATGGTCCCTAGTCCCTCTCCTGCGCACGCACGGGCCACACAGAACATTGAGCGGGGTCCCAGCGGCTCACCAAATGTTCCCTGGCACCTCAGAGCACGCGTACGGACCCCAGCGACTTCGCGTGGGGTCCCAGCGTCTCGCCAGATGGTCCCTGGCACCTGCCCAGTGTGCGCACGTGCCCCAGCGACCTCACGCAGTATCCCATTGGCTCGCCTAATGAACCCTGGCACATCCCCAGTACCCGCACGGGCCACCATAGCTTCGCGCGGAGTCCCAGCAGCTCGCTCAATGGTCCCTGGCACCTCACCAGCACACGCACGGACAACAGCGACCCTGTGCGGGGACCCAGTGGCTCGCCAAATAGTCCCTGGCTCCTACCCAGCACGCGCACAGGGCCCAGAAAACACAGGCGGGGTCCCAGCAGCTCGCAAATAGTCCCTGGTCCCTCCCCTGCGCACGAACGGGCAACACAGAACATCCCCAGCTCCTCCCCAGTGCGCGCACTGGGCCCAGCGACTGCACGCGTGGTCCGAACGGCTAGCCAAATAATCCCTGGCACCTCCCCAGCGCACGCACGGGCAGCAGCGACCACGTGCGGGGTCCGAACGGCTCGCTATATGGTCCCTGGCACCTCCCCAGCGTATGCATATGCCCCAGCAACCCGGCGTGGTGTCCCAGCGGCTCGCCAAACGGTCCCTGGTACCTCCCCAGGACGCGCACGGAACCCAGCAACCCCGCGCGGAGTCTCAGCGGCTCAGCAAATCGTCCCTGGCGCCTCCCCAGCAGACACACGTGCGCCAGAGACCACGCAAGAGGTCCCAGGTGCTCGCCAAATAGTCCCTGGCACCTCGCCAGTGCGCGCACGGACACCAGCGACCGCGTGCGGGGTCCCAGCGGCACGCCAAACGGTCCCTGGCACCTCTGCAGCACGTGCACGGACTCTAGCAAACCCCACGCGGGGTCCCAGCGGCTCGACAAACGGTCCCTGGCACCTCACCAGCACGCGCACTAGGCACAGCGACCCCGCACAGGGTCCTAGCTGCACTCCAAACAGTCCCTGGAACCTCTGCAACACGTGCACGGACTCTAGCTAACGCCGCACGGAGTATCAGCGGCTCAGCAAACCGTCCCTGGTACCTCCCCAGCAGGCACACGGGCGCCACGCACAGGGTCCCAGGTGATCGCCAAATAGTCCCTGGCACCTCACCAGCATGCGCATGGACCCCAGCGACACCACGCAGTGTCCCAGCGGCTCGCCAGGTGGTCCCTGGCACCAGCCCAGCACGCGCATGGGCCCCAGCAACCCTATCTGGGGTCCCAGCTGCTCGCCAAATGGTCCCTGGCACCTCACCAGCACGCGCACTAGGCACAGCTACCCCGCACAGGGTCCTAGCTGCACGCCAAACGGTCCCTGGAACCTCTGCAACACGTGCACGGACTCTAGCAAGCTCCACGCGGGGTCCCAGCGGCTCGCCAGGTGGTCCCTGGCACCAGCCCAGCACGCACACGAGCCCCAGCAACCCTATGTGGGGTCCCAGCTGCTCGCCAAATGGTCCCTGGCACCTCCCCAGCACACAACGGGCCCCAGCGACCCTACGTGGGGTCCCAGATGCTTGCCAAATGGTCCCTGGCACCTCACCAGCATGTGCACGGAACTCAGCGACCCTGCGTGGAGACCCAGCGGATCGCCAAATTATCCCTGGTACCTCTACAGCGCGCGACTGGGCCCAGCGACCCCCTCGTCGGGTCCCAGCGGTTCGCCAAATGATCCCTGGCACCTCCCCAGCACACGCACAGGCCCCAGCGACCGCGCAGGTTCCAAGCGGCTTGCCAAATGGTCCCTGGCAACTCCCCAGCACGCGCACTGGGCCCAGCGACCCCGCACGGTGTCCAGGTACTCGCCGAACGGTCCCTGACACCTCCCCAGTGCGCGTACGGGCTCCAGCAACCCCGCACGGGGTCCCAGTGGCTCGAAAAACAGTCCCTGGCACCTCCCCAGCAGGCGCACTGGGCCAAGCGACCACGCGTCGGGTCCCAGCGGTTCACCAAATGGTCCCTAACACCTCCACAGCACGCGCACGGGCCCAAGCGACCCTGCGTAGGGTCCCAGTGGATAACCAAAAGGTCCCTGGTACTTCTCCAGCACGCGCACTGGGCCCAGCGACACCGCGTCGGGACCCAGCTATTCAACAAATGGACCCTGGCACCTCCACAGCATGCACATGGGCCCAAGCGACCCTGCGTAGGGTCCCAGCGGATTACCAAAACATCCCTGGTACCTACCCAGCGTGCACTGGGCCCAGCGACCCCGCTTCGGGTCCCAGCAGTTCGCCAAATGGTCCCAGGCACCTCTCCAGCACGCATACGTGCACCAGCGACCCCACGCGGGGTCCCAATTGCAGCGGCTCGCCAAATGGTCCCTGACACCTCCCCAGCACGCACACGGGTCCAAGAGACCTTGTGTAGGGTCCTAGCGGATCACCAAAAGGTCCCTGGCACCTCCCCAGCACGCGCACTAGGCACAGCGACCCCGCACAGGGTCCTAGCTGCACGCCAAACGGTCCCTGGAACTTCTGCAACACGTGCACGGACTCTAGCAAACCCCGCACTGAGTCTCAGCGGCTCAGCAAACCATCCCTGGAGCCTCCCCAGCAGGCACACGGGCGCCAGAGACCGCGCACGGGGTCCCAGGTGATCCCAGCGGCTCGCCAGGTGGTCCCTGGCACCAGCCCAGCACGAGCATGGGCCCCAGCAACCCTATGTGGGGTCCCAGCAGCTCGCCAAATGGTCCCTGGCACCTCACCAGCACGTGCACGGACTCTGGCAAACCCCACGCAGGGTCCCAGCGGCTCGACAAACGGTCCCTGGCACCTCCCCAGCACGCGCACTAGGCAGAGCGACCCCACACAGGGTTCTAGCTGCACGCCAAACGGTCCCGGAACCTCTGCAGCATGTGCACGGACTCTAGCAAGTTCCACGCGGGGTCCCAGCGGCTCGCCAGGTGGTCCCTGGCACCAGCCCAGCACGCACTCGAGCCCCAGCAACCCTATGTGGGGTCCCAGCAGCTCGCCAAATGGTCCCTGGCACCTCACCAGCACGTGCACGGACTCTGGCAAACCCCACGCAGGGTCCCAGCGGCTCGACAAACGGTCCCTGGCACCTCCCCAGCACGCGCACTAGGCACAGCGACCCCACACAGGGTTCTAGCTGCACGCCAAACGGTCCCTGGAACCTCTGCAGCACGTGCACGGACTCTAGCAAACCCAGCACGGAGTCCCAGCTGCTCGCCAAATGGTCCCTGGCACCTCACCAGCACGCAACGGGCCCCAGCGACCCTACGTGGGGTCCCAGATGCTTGCCACATGGTCCCTGGCACCTCACCAGCACGCGCACGGGACTCAGCGACCCTGCGTGGAGACCCAGCGGATCGCCAAATTATCCCTGGTACCTCCACAGCGCGCGACTGGGCCCAGCGACCCACTCGTCGGGTCCCAGCGGTTCGCCAAATGATCCCTGGCACCTCCACAGCACGCGCACAGGCCCAAGCGACCCTGCGTAGGGTCCCAGTGGATAACCAAAAGGTCCCTGGTACTTCTCCAGCATGCGCACTGGGCCCAGCGACACCGCGTCGGGACCCAGCTATTCAACAAATGGACCCTGGCACCTCCACAGCATGCACATGGGCCCAAGCGACCCTGCGTAGGGTCCCAGCGGATTACCAAAACATCCCTGGTACCTACCCAGCGTGCACTGGGCCCAGCGACCCCGCATCGGGTCCCAGCGGTTCGCCAAATGGTCCCAGGCACCTCTCCAGCACGCATACGTGCACCAGCGACCCCACGCGGGGTCCCAATTGCAGCGGCTCGCCAAATGGTCCCTGACACCTCCCCAGCACGCACACGGGTCCAAGAGACCCTGTGTAGGGTCCTAGCGGATCACCAAAAGGTCCCTGGAACCTCCCCAGCAAGCGCACTAGGCACAGCTACCCCGCACAGGGTCCTAGCTGCACGCCAAACGGTCCCTGAAACATCTGCAACATGTGCACGGACTCTAGCAAACCCCGCACGGAGTCTCAGCGGCTCAGCAAACCATCCCTGGCGCCTCCCCAGCAGGCACACGGGCACCAGAGACCGCGCACGGGGTCCAAGGTGCTCGCCAAATAGTCCCTGGCACCTTACCAGCACGCGCACGGACCCCAGCGACACCGCGCAGGGTCCCAACGGCATGCCAAACGGTCCCAGGCACCTCTGCAGCACGTGCACGGGGAGCAGCGACCACGTGCGGGGTCCGAATGGCTCGCCAAATGGTCCCTGGCACCTCCCCAGCGTATGCATGGGCCCCAGCAACCCGGCGTAGTGTCCCAGCGGCTCGCCAAACGGTCCCTGGTACCTCCGCAGCATGCACAAGTGCACCAACGACCCCACGCAGGGACCCAGCGGCTCGACAAGCGGTCCCTGGCACCTCCCCAGCACGCGCACGTACACCAGCGACCCCACGCGAGGTCTCAACGGCTTGCCAAACCGTCCCTGACACATCCCCAGCGAGAGCACAGGCCCCAGCGACCCCACACAGGATCCCAGCGACCACGTGCGGGATCCCAGCGGCTGGCCAAACGATCCCTGGCACAACCCCAGCGCATGCACTGGTCCCAGCGACCGCACGCGTGGTCCCAGTGGCTCGCCAAATAGTCCCTGGCACCTCTCCAGCAAACGCACGAGGCACAGCGACCCCGAGCAGGGACCCACCGAATCACCAAATGGTCCCTGACACCTCCCCAGCACGCGCACTTGGCCCAACGACCCCGTGCGGGGTCCAAGCGGCTCACCAAATGGTCCCTGGCAGCTCTCTAGCACGCGCACGGGGCCTAGCGACCCCGCGCACGGTCCCAGCGACTCGGCAACTAGTCCCTTGCGCGCACGAGCACCAGCGACCGTGTGCGGGGTCTGAGCTGCTCGACAAATAGTCCCAAGCACGTCCCCAGCGCATGCATGGGCCCCAGCCACCCTGCGCGGCGTCCCAGAGGCTCGCCAAATGGTCCCTGGCACCTCCACAGCACACGACATGCACCAGCAACCCCACGTGGGGTCCCAGCGGCTTGCCAAACGGTCCCTGGCACCTCCCCAGAATGAGCACTGGGCCCAGTGACCATGCGCAGGGTCCCAGCGGCACAGCCAAATAGTCCCTGGCACCTCCCCAGCACGCGCACGTACACCAGCAACCCCACGTGAGGTCCCAACAGCTCGCCAAACCGTCCCTGGCACCTCCCCAGCACGCACAGGCCCCAGCGACCACGCACGGTGTCCCAGCTGATCGCCAAACGGTCCCTGACACCTCCCTAGCACGCGCACGGGGTCCCAGCGGCTCGACAAATGGTCCCTGCCACCTCCCCAGCACGCGCACTGGGCCCAGCGACCCTGCGTTGGGTCCCAGCTGCTCGCAAAATGGTCCTTGGCACCAACCCAGCACGCGCATGGTCCCCAAAGACACCGCGCGGGGTCCCAGCAGCACGCCAAACAGTCCCTGGCACCTCTGCAGCACACGCACGGGCTCCAAGAACGCCGTGCGGGGTCCCAGCGACTCGACAAACGGTCACTGGCACCTACCCAGGACATGCACAGAACCCAGCGACCCCGCACGGAGACTCAGCGGCTCGGTAAACCGTCCCTGGCGCCTCCCCAGCAGGCACACTAGGCACAGCTACCCCGCACAGGGTCCTAGCTGCACGCCAAACGGTCCCTGGAACTTCTGCAACACGTGCACGGACTCTAGCAAACCCCGCGCGGAGTCTCAGCGGCTCAGCAAACCGTCCCTGGCGCCTCCCCAGCAGGCACACAGGCGCCAGAGACCGCGCACGGGGTCCCAGGTGATCGCCAAATAGTCCCTGGCACCTCACCAGCACGCGCATGGACCCCAGCGACACTAGGCACAGCGACCCCACACAGGGTTCTAGCTGCACGCCAAACGGTCCCTGGAACCTCTGCAGCACGTGCACGGACTCTAGCAAACCCAGCACGGAGTCCCAGCTGCTCGCCAAATGGTCCCTGGCACCTCACCAGCACGCAACGGGCCCCAGCGACCCTACGTGGGGTCCCAGATGCTTGCCAAATGGTCCCTGGCACCTCACCAGCACGCGCACGGGACTCAGCGACCCTGCGTGGAGACCCAGCGGATCGCCAAATTATCCCTGGTACCTCCACAGCGCGCGACTGGGCCCAGCGACCCACTCGTCGGGTCCCAGCGGTTCGCCAAATGATCCCTGGCACCTCCACAGCACGCGCACGGGCCCAAGCGACCCTGCGTAGGGTCCCAGTGGATAACCAAAAGGTCCCTGGTACTTCTCCAGCATGCGCACTGGGCCCAGCGACACCGCGTCGGGACCCAGCTATTCAACAAATGGACCCTGGCACCTCCACAGCATGCACATGGGCCCAAGCGACCCTGCGTAGGGTCCCAGCGGATTACCAAAACATCCCTGGTACCTACCCAGCGTGCACTGGGCCCAGCGACCCCGCATCGGGTCCCAGCGGTTCGCCAAATGGTCCCAGGCACCTCTCCAGCACGCATACGTGCACCAGAGACCCCACGCGGGGTCCCAATTGCAGCGACTCGCCAAATGGTCCCTGACACCTCCCCAGCACGCACACGGGTCCAAGAGACCCTGTGTAGGGTCCTAGCGGATCACCAAAAGGTCCCTGGAACCTCCCCAGCAAGCGCACTAGGCACAGCTACCCCGCACAGGGTCCTAGCTGCACGCCAAACGGTCCCTGGAACATCTGCAACATGTGCACGGACTCTAGCAAACCCCGCACGGAGTCTCAGCGGCTCAGCAAACCATCCCTGGCGCCTCCCCAGCAGGCACACGGGCACCAGAGACCGCGCACGGGGTCCCAGGTGCTCGCCAAATAGTCCCTGGCACCTTACCAGCACGCGCACGGACCCCAGCGACACCGCGCAGGGTCCCAACGGCATGCCAAACGGTCCCAGGCACCTCTGCAGCACGTGCACGGGGAGCAGCGACCACGTGCGGGGTCCGAATGGCTCGCCAAATGGTCCCTGGCACCTCCCCAGCGTATGCATGGGCCCCAGCAACCCGGCGTAGTGTCCCAGCGGCTCGCCAAACGGTCCCTGGTACCTCCGCAGCATGCACAAGTGCACCAACGACCCCACGCAGGGACCCAGCGGCTCGACAAGCGGTCCCTGGCACCTCCCCAGCACGCGCACGTACACCAGCGACCCCACGCGAGGTCTCAACGGCTTGCCAAACCGTCCCTGACACATCCCCAGCGAGAGCACAGGCCCCAGCGACCCCACACAGGATCCCAGCGACCACGTGCGGGATCCCAGCGGCTGGCCAAACGATCCCTGGCACATCCCCAGCGCATGCACTGGTCCCAGCGACCGCACGCGTGGTCCCAGTGGCTCGCCAAATGGTCCCTGGCACATCTCCAGCAAACGCACGAGGCACAGCGACCCCGAGCAGGGACCCACCGAATCACCAAATGGTCCCTGACACCTCCCCAGCACGCGCACTTGGCCCAACGACCCCGTGCGGGGTCCAAGCGGCTCACCAAATGGTCCCTGACACCTCCCCAGCACGCGCACTTGGCCCAACGACCCCGTGCGGGGTCCAAGCGGCTCACCAAATGGTCCCTGGCAGCTCTCTAGCACGCGCACGGGGCCTAGCGACCCCGCGCACGGTCCCAGCGACTCGGCAACTAGTCCCTTGCGCGCACGAGCACCAGCGACCGTGTGCGGGGTCTGAGCTGCTCGACAAACAGTCCCAAGCACGTCCCCAGCGCATGCATGGGCCCCAGCCACCCTGCGCGGCGTCCCAGAGGCTCGCCAAATGGTCCCTGGCACCTCCACAGCACACGACATGCACCAGCAACCCCACGTGGGGTCCCAGCGGCTCGCCAAACGGTCCCTGGCACCTCCCCAGAATGAGCACTGGGCCCAGTGACCATGCACAGGGTCCCAGCGGCACAGCCAAATAGTCCCTGGCACCTCCCCAGCACGCGCACGTACACCAGCAACCCCACGTGAGGTCCCAACAGCTCGCCAAACTGTCCCTGGCACCTCCCCAGCACGCACAGGCCCCAGCGACCACGCACGGTGTCCCAGCTGATCGCCAAACGGTCCCTGCCACCTCCCCAGCACGCGCACTGGGCCCAGTGACCCTGCGTTGGGTCCCAGCTGCTCGCAAAATGGTCCTTGGCACCAACCCAGCACGCGCATGGTCCCCAAAGACACCGCGCGGGGTCCCAGCAGCACGCCAAACAGTCCCTGGCACCTCTGCAGCACACGCACGGGCTCCAGGAACGCCGTGCGGGGTCCCAGCGACTCGACAAACGGTCATTGGCACCTACCCAGGACATGCACAGAACCCAGCGACCCCGCACGGAGACTCAGCGGCTCGGTAAACCGTCCCTGGCGCCTCCCCAGCAGGCACACTAGGCACAGCTACCCCGCACAGGGTCCTAGCTGCACGCCAAACGGTCCCTGGAACTTCTGCAACACGTGCACGGACTCTAGCAAACCCCGCGCGGAGTCTCAGCGGCTCAGCAAACCGTCCCTGGCGCCTCCCCAGCAGGCACACAGGCGCCAGAGACCGCGCACGGGGTCCCAGGTGATCGCCAAATAGTCCCTGGCACCTCACCAGCACGCGCATGGACCCCAGCGACACCGCGCAGGGTCCCAGCGGCACGCCAAACGGTCCCTGGCACCTCTGCAACACGTGCACGGACTCTAGCAAACCCCGCACGGAGTCTCAGCGGCTCAGCAAACCGTCCCTGGCGCCTCCCCAGCAGGCACACAGGCGCCAGAGACCGCGCACGGGGTCCCAGGTGATCGCCAAATAGTCCCTGGCACCTCACCAGCACGCGCATGGACCCCAGCGACACCGCGCAGGGTACCAGCGGCACACCAAACGGTCCCTGGCACCTCTGCAGCACGTGCACGGACTCTAGCAAACCCCACGCAGGGTCCCAGCGGCTCGACAAACGGTCCCTGGCACCTCCCCAGCACGCGCACTAGGCACAGCGACCCCACACAGGGTTCTAGCTGCACGCCAAACGGTCCCTGGAACCTCTGCAGCACGTGCATGGACTCTAGCAAACCCCGCACGGAGTCTCAGTGGCTCAGCACACGGGCGCCAGAGACCGCGCACGGGGTCCCAAGTGATCGCAAAATAGTCACTGGTACCTCACCAGCATGTGCATGGACCCCAGCGGCACCGCGCAGGGTCCCAGCGGCTCGCCAGGTGGTCCCTGGCACCAGCCCAGCACGCACACGAGCCCCAGCAACCCTATGTGGGGTCCCAGCTGCTCGCCAAATGGTCCCTGGCACCTCACCAGCACGTGCACGGACTCTAGCAAACCCCACGCAGGGTCCCAGCGGCTCGACAAACGGTCCCTGGCACCTCCCCAGCACGCGCACTAGGCACAGCGACCCCACACAGGGTTCTAGCTGCACGCCAAACGGTCCCTGGAACCTCTGCAGCACGTGCACGGACTCTAGCAAACCCCGCACGGAGTACCAGCTGCTCGCCAAATGGTCCCTGGCACCTCACCAGCACGCAACGGGCCCCAGCGACCCTACGTGGGGTCCCAGATGCTTGCCAAATGGTCCCAGGCACCTCACCAGCACGCGCACGGGACTCAGCGACCCTGCGTGGAGACCCAGCGGATCGCCAAATTATCCCTGGTACCTCCACAGCGCGCGACTGGGCCCAGCGACCCCCTCATCGGGTCCAAGCGGTTCGCCAAATGATCCCTGGCACCTCCCCAGCACACGCACAGGCCCCAGCGACCGCGCAGGTTCCAAGCGGCTTGCCAAATGGTCCCTGGCAACTCCCCAGCATGCGCGTACGGGCTCCTGCAACCCCGCACGGGGTCCCAGCGGCTTGAAAAACAGTCCCTGGCACCTCCCCAGCAGGCGCACTGGGCCAAGCGACCACGCGTCGGGTCCCAGCGGTTCACCAAATGGTCCCTAACACCTCCACAGCACGCGCACGGGCCCAAGCGACCCTGCGTAGGGTCTCAGTGGATAACCAAAAGGTCCCTGGTACTTCTCCAGCACGCGCACTAGGCCCAGCGACACCGCGTCGGGACCCAGCTATTCAACAAATGGACCCTGGCACCTCCACAGCATGCACATGGGCCCAAGCGACCCTGCGTAGGGTCCCAGCGGATTACCAAAACATCCCTGGTACCTACCCAGCGTGCACTGGGCCCAGCGACCCCGCATCGGGTCCCAGTGGTTCGCCAAATGGTCCCAGGCACCTCTCCAGCACGCATACGTGCACCAGCGACCCCACGCGGGGTCCCAATTGCAGCGGCTCGCCAAATGGTCCCTGACACCTCCCCAGCACGCACACGGGTCCAAGAGACCCTGTGTAGGGTCCTAGCGGATCACCAAAAGGTCCCTGGAACCACCCCAGCACGCGCACTAGGCACAGCTACCCCACACAGGGTCCTAGCTGCACGCCAAACGGTCCCTGGAACTTCTGCAACACGTGCACGGACTCTAGCAAACCCCGCACGGAGTCTCAGCGGCTCAGCAAACCATCCCTGGCGCCTCCCCAGCAGACACACGGGCGCCAGAGACCGCGCACGGGGTCCCAGGTGCTCGCCAAATAGTCCCTGGCACCTTACCAGCACGCGCACGGACCCCAGCGACACCGCGCAGGGTCCCAACGGCATGCCAAACGGTCCCAGGCACCTCTGCAGCACGTGGAGCAGCGACCACGTGCGGCGTCCGAATGGCTCGCCAAATGGTCCCTGGCACCTCCCCAGCGTATGCATGGGCCCCAGCAACCCGGCGTAGTGTCCCAGCGGCTCGCCAAACGGTCCCTGGTACCTCCGCAGCATGCACAAGTGCACCAACGACCCCACGCAGGGACCCAGCGGCTCGACAAGCGGTCCCTGGCACCTCCCCAGCACGCGCACGTACACCAGCGACCCCACGCGAGGTCTCAACGGCTTGCCAAACCGTCCCTGACACATCCCCAGCGAGAGCACAGGCCCCAGCGACCCCACACAGGATCCCAGCGACCACGTGCGGGATCCCAGCGGCTGGCCAAACGATCCCTGGCACATCCCCAGCGCATGCACTGGTCCCAGCGACCGCACGCGTGGTCCCAGTGGCTCGCCAAATGGTCCCTGGCACCTCTCCAGCAAACGCACGAGGCACAGCGACCCCGAGCAGGGACCCACCGAATCACCAAATGGTCCCTGACACCTCCCCAGCACGCGCACTTGGCCCAACGACCCCGTGCGGGGTCCAAGCGGCTCACCAAATGGTCCCTGGCAGCTCTCTAGCACGCGCATGGGGCCTAGCGACCCCGCGCACGGTCCCAGTGACTCGGCAACTAGTCCCTTGCATCTCCCCAGCGCGCACGAGCACCAGCGACCGTGTGCGGGGTCTGAGCTGCTCGACAAATAGTCCCAAGCACGTCCCCAGCGCATGCATGGGCCCCAGCCACCCTGCGCGGCGTACCAGAGGCTCGCCAAATGGTCCCTGGCACCTCCACAGCACACAACATGCACCAGCAACCCCACGTGGGGTCCCAGCGGCTCGCCAAACGGTCCCTGGCACCTCACCAGAATGAGCACTGGGCCCAGTGACCATGCGCAGGGTCCCAGCGGCACAGCCAAATGGTCCCTGGCACCTCCCCAGCACGCGCACGTACACCAGCAACCCCACGTGAGGTCCCAACAGCTCGCCAAACCGTCCCTGGCACCTCCCCAGCACGCACAGGCCCCAGCGACCACGCACAGTGTCCCAGCTGCTCGCCAAACGGTCCCTGACACCTCCCTAGCACGCACACGGGGTCCCAGCGGCTCGACAAATGGTCCCTGCCACCTCCCCAGCACGCGCACTGGGCCCAGCGACCCTGCGTTGGGTCCCAGCTGCTCGCAAAATGGTCCTTGGCACCAACCCAGCACGCGCATGGTCCCAAAAGACACCGCGCGGGGTCCCAGCAGCACGCCAAACAGTCCCTGGCACCTCTGCAGCACACGCACGGGCTCCAGGAACGCCGTGCGGGGTCCCAGCGACTCGACAAACGGTCACTGGCACCTACCCAGGACATGCACAGAACACAGCGACCCCGCACGGAGACTCAGCGGCTCGGTAAACCGTCCCTGGCGTCTCCCCAGCAGGCACACTAGGCACAGCTACCCCGCACAGGGTCCTAGCTGCACGCCAAACGGTCCCTGGAACTTCTGCAACACGTGCACGGACTCTAGCAAACCCCGCACGGAGTCTCAGCGGCTCAGCAAACCGTCCCTGGCGCCTCCCCAGCAGGCACACAGGCGCCAGAGACCGCGCACGGGGTCCCAGGTGATCGCCAAATAGTCCCTGGCACCTCACCAGCACGCGCATGGACCCCAGCGACACCGCGCAGGGTCCCAGCGGCACGCCAAACGGTCCCTGGCACCTCTGCAGCACGTGCACGGACTCTAGCAAACCCCACGCAGGGTCCCAGCGGCTCGACAAACGGTCCCTGGCACCTCCCCAGCACGCGCACTAGGCACAGCGACCCCACACAGGGTTCTAGCTGCACGCCAAACGGTCCCTGGAACCTCTGCAGCACGTGCATGGACTCTAGCAAACCCCGCACGGAGTCTCAGTGGCTCAGCACACGGGCGCCAGAGACCGCGCACGGGGTCCCAGGTGATCGCAAAATAGTCACTGGTACCTCACCAGCATGTGCATGGACCCCAGCGGCACCGCGCAGGGTCCCAGCGGCTCGCCAGGTGGTCCCTGGCACCAGCCCAGCACGCACACGAGCCCCAGCAACCCTATGTGGGGTCCCAGCTGCTCGCCAAATGGTCCCTGGCACCTCACCAGCACGTGCACGGACTCTAGCAAACCCCACGCAGGGTCCCAGCGGCTCGACAAACGGTCCCTGGCACCTCCCCAGCACGCGCACTAGGCACAGCGACCCCACACAGGGTTCTAGCTGCACGCCAAACGGTCCCTGGAACCTCTGCAGCACGTGCACGGACTCTAGCAAACCCCGCACGGAGTACCAGCTGCTCGCCAAATGGTCCCTGGCACCTCACCAGCACGCAACGGGCCCCAGCGACCCTACGTGGGGTCCCAGATGCTTGCCAAATGGTCCCAGGCACCTCACCAGCACGCGCACGGGACTCAGCGACCCTGCGTGGAGACCCAGCGGATCGCCAAATTATCCCTGGTACCTCCACAGCGCGCGACTGGGCCCAGCGACCCCCTCATCGGGTCCAAGCGGTTCGCCAAATGATCCCTGGCACCTCCCCAGCACACGCACAGGCCCCAGCGACCGCGCAGGTTCCAAGCGGCTTGCCAAATGGTCCCTGGCAACTCCCCAGCATGCGCGTACGGGCTCCAGCAACCCCGCACGGGGTCCCAGCGGCTTGAAAAACAGTCCCTGGCACCTCCCCAGCAGGCGCACTGGGCCAAGCGACCACGCGTCGGGTCCCAGCGGTTCACCAAATGGTCCCTAACACCTCCACAGCAAGCGCACGGGCCCAAGCGACCCTGCGTAGGGTCTCAGTGGATAACCAAAAGGTCCCTGGTACTTCTCCAGCACGCGCACTGGGCCCAGCGACACCGCGTCGGGACCCAGCTATTCAACAAATGGACCCTGGCACCTCCACAGCATGCACATGGGCCCAAGCGACCCTGCGTAGGGTCCCAGCGGATTACCAAAACATCCCTGGTACCTACCCAGCGTGCACTGGGCCCAGCGACCCCGCATCGGGTCCCAGCGGTTCGCCAAATGGTCCCAGGCACCTCTCCAGCACGCATACGTGCACCAGCGACCCCACGCGGGGTCCCAATTGCAGCGGCTCGCCAAATGGTCCCTGGAACCTCCCCAGCACGCGCACTAGGCACAGCTACCCCGCACAGGGTCCTAGCTGCACGCCAAATGGTCCCTGGAACTTCTGCAACACGTGCACGGACTCTAGCAAACCCCGCACGGAGTCTCAGCGGCTCAGCAAACCATCCCTGGCGCCTCCCCAGCAGACACACGGGCGCCAGAGACCGCGCACGGGGTCCCAGGTGCTCGCCAAATAGTCCCTGGCACCTTACCAGCACGCGCACGGACCCCAGCGACACCGCGCAGGGTCCCAACGGCATGCCAAACGGTCCCAGGCACCTCTGCAGCACGTGGAGCAGCGACCACGTGCGGGGTCCGAATGGCTCGCCAAATGGTCCCTGGCACCTCCCCAGCGTATGCATGGGCCCCAGCAACCCGGCGTAGTGTCCCAGCGGCTCGCCAAACGGTCCCTGGTACCTCCGCAGCATGCACAAGTGCACCAACGACCCCACGCAGGGACCCAGCGGCTCGACAAGCGGTCCCTGGCACCTCCCCAGCACGCGCACGTACACCAGCGACCCCACGCGAGGTCTCAACGGCTTGCCAAACCGTCCCTGACACATCCCCAGCGAGAGCACAGGCCCCAGCGACCCCACACAGGATCCCAGCGACCACGTGCGGGATCCCAGCGGCTGGCCAAACGATCCCTGGCACATCCCCAGCGCATGCACTGGTCCCAGCGACCGCACGCGTGGTCCCAGTGGCTCGCCAAATGGTCCCTGGCACATCTCCAGCAAACGCACGAGGCACAGCGACCCCGAGCAGGGACCCACCGAATCACCAAATGGTCCCTGACACCTCCCCAGCACGCGCACTTGGCCCAACGACCCCGTGCGGGGTCCAGGCGGCTCACCAAATGGTCCCTGGCAGCTCTCTAGCACGCGCACGGGGCCTAGCGACCCCGCGCACGGTCCCAGCGACTCGGCAACTAGTCCCTTGCATCTCCCCAGCGCGCACGAGCACCAGCGACCGTGTGCGGGGTCTGAGCTGCTCGACAAATAGTCCCAAGCACGTCCCCAGCGCAGGCATGGGCCCCAGCCACCCTGCGCGGCGTCCCAGAGGCTCGCCAAATGGTCCCTGGCACCTCCACAGCACACGACATGCACCAGCAACCCCACGTGGGGTCCCAGCGGCTCGCCAAACGGTCCCTGGCACCTCCCCAGAATGAGCACTGGGCCCAGTGACCATGCGCAGGGTCCCAGCGGCACAGCCAAATGGTCCCTGGCACCTCCCCAGCACGCGCACGTACACCAGCAACCCCACACGAGGTCCCAACAGCTAGCCAAACCGTCCCTGGCACCTCCCCAGCACGCACAGGCCCCAGCGACCACGCACGGTGTCCCAGCTGCTCGCCAAACGGTCCCTGACACCTCCCTAGCACACGCACGGGGTCCCAGCGGCTCGACAAATGGTCCTTGGCACCAACCCAGCACGCGCACGGTCCCCAAAGACACCGCGCGGGGTCCCAGCAGCACGCCAAACAGTCCCTGGCACCTCTGCAGCACACGCACGGGCTCCAGGAACCCCGTGCGGGGTCCCAGCGACTCGACAAACGGTCACTGGCACCTCCCCAGGACGTGCACAGAACCCAGCGACCCCGCACGGAGACTCAGCAGCTCGGTAAACCGTCCCTGACGCCTCCCCAGCAGGCACACGGGCGCCAGAGACCGCGCACGGGGTCCCAGGTGCTCACCAAATAGTCCCTGGCACCTCCCCAGCACGCATGGGCCCCAGCGACCACGCATGGGGTCCCAGCTGCTGGCCAAATGGTCCTTGGCACCTACCCAGCGAACGCACGGGGACGCCCGGCGACCTCGAGCGGGGTCCCAGCTGCTCGCCAAACGGTCCCTGACACCTACGCAGCACGCGCACGTGCACCTGTGACCCAACGCGGGGTCCCAGAGGCTCGACAAACGGTCCCTGGTACTTCCCCAATGCCAGGTGGTCCCTGGCACCAGCCCAGCACACGCACGAGCCCCAGCAACCCTATGTGGGGTCCCAGCTGCTCGCCAAATGGTCCCTGGCACCTCACCAGCACGCAACGGGCCCCAGCGACCCTACGTGGCGTCCCAGATGCTTGCCAAATGGTCCCTGGCACCTCACCAGCACGCGCACGGGACTCAGCGACCCTGCGTGGGTTCCCAGCTGCTCGCAAAATGGTCCCTGGCACCTCCCCAGCACGCACAGGCCCCAGCGACCACGCACGGTGTCCCAGCTGCTCGCCAAACGGTCCCTGACACCTCCCTAGCACGCGCACGGGGTTCCAGCGGCTCGACAAATGGTCCCTGCCACCTCCCCAGCACGCGCACTGGGCCCAGCGACCCTGCGTTGGGTCCCAGCTGCTCGCAAAATGGTCCTTGGCACCAACCCAGCACGCGCACGGTCCCCAAAGACACCGCGCGGGGTCCCAGCGACTCGACAAACGGTCACTGGCACCTCCCCAGGACGCGCACAGAACCCAGCGACCCCGCACGGAGACTCAGCGGCTCGGTAAACCGTCCCTGGCGCCTCCCCAGCAGGCACACGGGCGCCAGAGACCGCGCACGGGGTCCCAGGTGCTCACCAAATAGTCCCTGGCACATCCCCAGCACGCATGGGCCCCAGCGACCACGCATGGGGTCCTAGCTGCTGGCCAAATGGTCCCTGGCACCTACCCAGCGAACGCACGGGGACGCCCGGCGACCTCGAGCGGGGTCCCAGCTGCTCGCCAAACGGTCCCTGACACCTACGCAGCACGCACACGTGCACCTGTGACCCAACGCGGGGTCCCAGAGGCTCGACAAACGGTCCCTGGTACTTCCCCAATGCGCACTGGGCCCAGCGACACCGCGCAGGGTCCCAGCGGCACGCCAAACGGTCCCTGGAACCTCTGCAACACGTGCACGGACTCTAGCAAACCCCGCACGGAGTCTCAGCGGCTCAGCAAACCGTCCCTGGCGCCTCCCCAGCAGGCACACGGGCGCCAGAGACCGCGCACGGGGTCCCAGGTGATCGCCAAAGAGTCCCTGGCACCTCACCAGCACGCGCATGGACCACAGCGACACCGCGCAGGGTCCCAGCGGCACGCCAAACGGTCCCTGGCACCTCTGCAGCACGTGCACGGACTCTAGCAAACCCCACGCGGGGTCCCAGCGGCTCGACAAACGGTCCCTGGCACCTCCCCAGCACGCGCACTAGGCACAGCGACCCCGCACAGGGTTCTAGCTGCACGCCAAACGGTCCCTGGAACCTCTGCAGCACGTGCACGGACTCTAGCAAACCCTGCACGGAGTCTCAGTGGCTCAGCAAACCGTCCCTGGCGCCTCCCCAGCAGGCACACGGGCGCCAGAGACCGCGCACGGGGTCCCAGGTGATCGCCAAATAGTCACTGGCACCTCACCAGCATGCGCATGGACCCCAGCGACACCGCGCAGGGTCCCAGCGGCTCGCCAGGTGGTCCCTGGCACCAGCCCAGCACGCACACGAGCCCCAGCAACCCTATGTGGGGTCCCAGCTGCTCGCCAAATGGTCCCTGGCACCTCACCAGCATGTGCACGGACTCTGGCAAACCCCACGCAGGGTCCCAGCGGCTCGACAAACGGTCCCTGGCACCTCCCCAGCATGCGCACTAGGCACAGCGACCCCACACAGGGTTCTAGCTGCACGCCAAACGGTCCCTGGAACCTCTGCAGCACGTGCACGGACTCTAGCAAACCCCGCACGGAGTACCAGCTGCTCGCCAAATGGTCCCTGGCACCTCACCAGCACGCAACGGGCCCCAGCGACCCTACGTGGGGTCCCAGATGCTTGCCAAATGGTCCCTGGCACCTCACCAGCACGCGCACGGGACTCAGCGACCCTGCGTGGAGACCCAGCGGATCGCCAAATTATCCCTGGTACCTCCACAGCGCGCGACTGGGCCCAGCGACCCCCTCGTCGGGTCCCAGCGGTTCGCCAAATGATCCCTGGCACCTCCCCAGCACACGCACAGGCCCAAGCGACCACGCAGGTTCCAAGCGGCTTGCCAAATGGTCCCTGGCAACTCCCCAGCACGCGCACTGGGCCCAGCGACCCCGCACGGTGTCCAGGTACTCGCTGAACGGTCCCTGACACCTCCCCAGTGCGCGTACGGGCTCCAGCAACCCCGCACGGGGTCCCAGCAGCTCAAAAAACAGTCCCTGGCACCTCCCCAGCAGGCGCACTGGGCCAAGCGACCACGCGTCGGGTCCCAGCGGTTCACCAAATGGTCCCTAACACCTCCACAGCACGCGCACGGGCCCAAGCGACCCTGCGTAGGGTCCCAGTGGATAACCAAAAGGTCCCTGGTACTTCTCCAGCACGCGCACTGGGCCCAGCGACACCGCGTCGGGACCCAGCTATTCAACAAATGGACCCTGGCACCTCCACAGCATGCACATGGGCCCAAGCGACCCTGCGTAGGGTCCCAGCGGATTACCAAAACATCCCTGGTACCTACCCAGCGTGCACTGGGCCCAGCGACCACGCATCGGGTCCCAGCGGTTCGCCAAATGGTCCCAGGCACCTCTCCAGCACGCATACGTGCACCAGCGACCCCACGCGGGGTCCCAATTGCAGCGGCTCGCCAAATGGTCCCTGACACCTCCCCAGCACGCACACGGGTCCAAGAGACCCTGTGTAGGGTCCTAGCGGATCACCAAAAGGTCCCTGGCACCTCCCCAGCACGCACACTAGGCACAGCGACCCCGCACAGGGTCCTAGCTGCACACCAAACGGTCCATGGAACCTCTGCAACACGTGCACGGACTCTAGCAAACCCCGCACGGAGTCTCAGCGGCTCAGCAAACCGTCCCTGGCGCCTCCCCAGCAGGCACACGGGCGCCAGAGACCGCGCACGGGGTCCCAGGTGATCGCCAAAGAGTCCCTGGCACCTCACCAGCACGCGCATGGACCCCAGCGACACCGCGCAGGGTCCCAGCGGCACGCCAAACGGTCCCTGGCACCTCTGCAGCACGTGCACGGACTCTAGCAAACCCCAAGCGGGGTCCCAGCGGCTCGACAAACGGTCCCTGGCATCTCCCCAGCACGCGCACTAGGCACAGCGACCCCGCACAGGGTCCTAGCTGTACGCCAAACGGTCCCTGGAACCTCTGCAGCACGTGCACGGACTCTAGCAAACCCCGCACGGAGTCTCAGCGGCTCAGCAAACCGTCCCTGGCGCCTCCCCAGCAGGCACACGGGCGCCAGAGACCGCGCACGGGGTCCCAGGTGCTCGCCAAATAGTCCCTGGCACCTTACCAGCACGCGCACGGACCCCAGCGACACCGCGCAGGGTCCCAGCGGCACGCCAAACGGTCCCTGGCACCTCTGCAGCACGTGCACAGACTCTAGCAAACCCCACGCGGGGTCCCAGCGGCTCGACAAACGGTCCCTGGCACCTCCCCAGCACGCGCACTAGGCACAGCGACCCCGCACAGGGTTCTAGCTGCACGCCAAACGGTCCCTGGAACCTCTGCAGCACGTGCACGGACTCTAGCAAACCCCGCACGGAGTCTCAGTGGCTCAGCAAACCGTCCCTGGCGCCTCCCCAGCAGGCACACGGGCGCCAGAGACCGCGCACGGGGTCCCAGGTGATCGCCAAATGGTCCCTGGCACCTCACCAGCACGTGCACGGACTCTAGCAAACCCCACGCAGGGTCCCAGCGGCTCGACAAACGGTCCCTGGCACCTCCCCAGCACGCGCACTAGGCACAGCGACCCCACACAGGGTTCTAGCTGCACGCCAAACGGTCCCTGGAACCTCTGCAGCACGTGCACGGACTCTAGCAAACCCCGCACGGAGTCCCAGCTGCTCGCCAAATGGTCCCTGGCACCTCACCAGCACGCAACGGGCCCCAGCGACCCTACGTGGGGTCCCAGATGCTTGCCAAATGGTCCCTGGCACCTCACCAGCACGCGCACAGGACTCAGCGACCCTGCGTGGAGACCCAGCTGATCAGCAAATTATCCCTGGTACCTCCACAGCGCGCGACTGGGCCCAGCGACCCCCTCGTCGGGTCCCAGCGGTTCGCCAAATGATCCCTGGCACCTCCCCAGCACACGCACAGGCCCCAGCGACCGCGCAGGTTCCAAGCGGCTTGCCAAATGGTCCCTGGCAACTCCCCAGCACGCGCACTGGGCCCAGCGACCCCGCACGGTGTCCAGGTACTCGCCGAACGGTCCCTGACACCTCCCCAGTGCGCGTACGGGCTCCAGCAACCCCGCACAGGGTCCCAGCAGCTCGAAAAACAGTCCCTGGCACCTCCCCAGCAGGCGCACTGGGCCAAGCGACCACGCGTCGGGTCCCAGCGGTTCACCAAATGGTCCCTAACACCTCCACAGCACGCGCACGGGCCCAAGCGACCCTGCGTAGGGTCCCAGTGGATAACCAAAAGGTCCCTGGTACTTCTCCAGCACGCGCACTGGGCCCAGCGACACCGCGTCGGGACCCAGCTATTCAACAAATGGACCCTGGCACCTCCACAGCATGCACATGGGCCCAAGCGACCCTGCATAGGGTCCCAGCGGATTACCAAAACATCCCTGGTACCTACCCAGCGTGCACTGGGCCCAGCGACCCCGCATCGGGTCACAGCGGTTCGCCAAATGGTCCCAGGCACCTCTCCAGCACGCACACGGGTCCAAGAGACCCTGTGTAGGGTCCTAGCGGATCACCAAAAGGTCCCTGGCACCTCCCCAGCACGCGCACTAGGCACAGCTACCCCGCACAGGGTCCTAGCTGCACGCCAAACGGTCCCTGGAACTTCTGCAACACGTGCACAGACTCTAGCAAACCCTGCACGGAGTCTCAGAGGCTCAGCAAACCATCCCTGGCGCCTCCCCAGCAGACACACGGGCGCCAGAGACCGCGCACGGGGTCCCAGGTGCTCGCCAAATAGTCCCTGGCACCTTACCAGCACGCGCACGGACCCCAGCGACACCGCGCAGGGTCCCAACGGCATGCCAAACGTCCCCAGGCACCTCTTCAGCACGTGCACGGGGAGCAGCGACCACGTGCGGGGTCCGAATGGCTCGCCAAATGGTCCCTGGCACCTCCCCAGCGTATGCATGGGCCCCAGCAACCCGGCGTAGTGTCCCAGCGGCTCGCCAAATGGTCCCTGGTACCTCCGCAGCATGCACAAGTGCACCAACGACCCCACGCAGGGACCCAGCGGCTCGACAAGCGGTCCCTGGCACCTCCCCAGCACGCGCACGTACACCAGCGACCCCACGCGAGGTCTCAACGGCTTGCCAAACCGTCCCTGACACATCCCCAGCGAGAGCACAGGCCCCAGCGACCCCACACAGGATCCCAGCGACCATGTGCGGGATCCCAGCGGCTGGCCAAACGATCCCTGGCACATCCCCAGCGCATGCACTGGTCCCAGCGACCGCACGCGTGGTCCCAGTGGCTCGCCAAATGGTCCCTGGCACCTCTCCAGCAAACGCACGAGGCACAGCGACCCCGAGCAGGGACCCACCGAATCACCAAATGGTCCCTGACACCTCCCCAGCACGCGCACTTGGCCCAACGACCCCGTGCGGGGTCCAAGCGGCTCACCAAATGGTCCCTGGCAGCTCTCTAGCACGCGCACGGGGCCTAGCGACCCCGCACACGGTCCCAGCGACTCGGCAACTAGTCCCTTGCATCTCCCCAGCGCGCACGAGCACCAGCGACCGTGTGCGGGGTCTGAGCTGCTCGACAAATAGTCCCAAGCACGTCCCCAGCGCATGCATGGGCCCCAGCCACCCTGCGCAGCGTCCCAGAGGCTCGCCAAATGGTCCCTGGCACCTCCACAGCACACGACATGCACCAGCAACCCCACGTGGGGTCCCAGCGGCTCGCCAAACGGTCCCTGGCACCTCCCCAGAATGAGCACTGGGCCCAGTGACCATGCGCAGGGTCCCAGCGGCACAGCCAAATAGTCCCTGGCACCTCCCCAGCACGCGCACGTACACCAGCAACCCCACGTGAGGTCCCAACAGCTCGCCAAACCGTCCCTGGCACCTCCCCAGCACGCACAGGCCCCAGCGACCACGCACGGTGTCCCAGCTGCTCGCCAAACGGTCCCTGACACCTCCCTAGCACGCGCACGGGGTCCCAGCGGCTCGACAAATGGTCCCTGCCACCTCCCCAGCACGCGCACTGGGCCCAGCGACCCTGCGTTGGGTCCCAGCTGCTCGCAAAATGGTCCTTGGCACCAACCCAGCACGCGCACGGTCCCCAAAGACACCGCGCGGGGTCCCAGCAGCACGCCAAACCGTCCCTGGCACCTCTGCAGCACACGCACGGGCGCCAGAGACCGCGCACGGGGTCCCAGGTGCTCACCAAATAGTCCCTGGCACCTCCCCAGCACGCATGGGCCCCAGCGACCCCGCACGGTGTCCAGGTACTCGCCGAACGGTCCCTGACACCTCCCCAGTGCGCGTACGGGCTCCAGCAACCCCGCACGGGGTCCCAGCAGCTCAAAAAACAGTCCCTGGCACCTCCCTAGCAGGCGCACTGTGCACTGGGCCCAGCGACCCCGCATCGGGTCCCAGCGGTTCGCCAAATGGTCCCAGGCACCTCTCCAGCACGCATACGTGCACCAGCGACCCCACGCGGGGTCCCAATTGCAGCGGCTCGCCAAATGGTCCCTGACACCTCCCCAGCACGCACACGGGTCCAAGAGACCCTGTGTAGGGTCCTAGCGGATCACCAAAAGGTCCCTGGCACCTCCCCAGCACGCACACTAGGCACAGCGACCCCGCACAGGGTCCTAGCTGCACACCAAACGGTCCCTGGAACCTCTGCAACACGTGCACGGACTCTAGCAAACCCCGCACGGAGTCTCAGCGGCTCAGCAAACCGTCCCTGGCGCCTCCCCAGCAGGCACACGGGCGCCAGAGACCGCGCACGGGGTCCCAGGTGATCGCCAAATAGTCCCTGGCACCTCACCAGCACGCGCATGGACCACAGCGACACCGCGCAGGGTCCCAGCGGCACGCCAAACGGTCCCTGGCACCTCTGCAGCACGTGCACGGACTCTAGCAAACCCCAAGCGGGGTCCCAGCGGCTCGACAAACGGTCCCTGGCATCTCCCCAGCACGCGCACTAGGCACAGCGACCCCGCACAGGGTCCTAGCTGTACGCCAAACGGTCCCTGGAACATCTGCAGCACGTGCACGGACTCTAGCAAACCCCGCACGGAGTCTCAGCGGCTCAGCAAACCGTCCCTGGCGCCTCCCCAGCAGGCACACGGGCGCCAGAGACTGCGCACGGGGTCCCAGGTGATCGCCAAATAGTCCCTGGCACCTCACCAGCACGCGCATGGACCCCAGCGACACCGCGCAGGGTCCCAGCGGCACGCCAAACGGTCCCTGGCACCTCTGCAGCACGTGCACGGACTCTAGCAAACCCCACGCGGGGTCCCAGCGGCTCGACAAACGGTCCCTGGCACCTCCCCAGCACGCGCACTAGGCACAGCGACCCCGCACAGGGTTCTAGCTGCACGCCAAACGGTCCCTGGAACCTCTGCAGCACGTGCACGGACTCTAGCAAACCCCGCACGGAGTCTCAGTGGCTCAGCAAACCGTCCCTGGCGCCTCACCAGCAGGCACACAGGCGCCAGAGACCGCGCACGGGGTCCCAGGTGATCGTCAAATGGTCCCTGGCACCTCACCAGCACGTGCACGGACTCTAGCAAACCCCACGCAGGGTCCCAGCGGCTCGACAAACGGTCCCTGGCACCTCCCCAGCACGCGCACTAGGCACAGCGACCCCACACAGGGTTCTAGCTGCACGCCAAACGGTCCCTGGAACCTCTGCAGCACGTGCACGGACTCTAGCAAACCCCGCACGGAGTACCAGCTGCTCGCCAAATGGTCCCTGGCACCTCACCAGCACGCAACGGGCCCCAGCGACCCTACGTGGGGTCCCAGATGCTTGCCAAATGGTCCCTGGCACCTCACCAGCACGCGCACGGGACTCAGCGACCCTGCGTGGAGACCCAGCGGATCGCCAAATTATCCCTGGTACCTCCACAGCGCGCGACTGGGCCCAGCGACCCCCTCGTCGGGTCCCAGCGTTTCGCCAAATGATCCCTGGCACCTCCCCAGCACACGCACAGGCCCCAGCGACCGAGCAGGTTCCAAGCGGCTTGCCAAATGGTCCCTGGCAACTCCCCAGCACGCACACTGGGCCCAGCGACCCCGCACGGTGTCCAGGTACTCGCCGAACGGTCCCTGACACCTCCCCAGTGCGCGTACGGGCTCCAGCAACCCCGCACAGGGTCCCAGCAGCTCGAAAAACAGTCCCTGGCACCTCCCCAGCAGGCGCACTGGGCCAAGCGACCACGCGTCGGGTCCCAGCGGTTCACCAAATGGTCCCTAACACCTCCACAGCACGCGCACGGGCCCAAGCGACCCTGCGTAGGGTCCCAGTGGATAACCAAAAGGTCCCTGGTACTTCTCCAGCACGCGCACTGGGCCCAGCGACACCGCGTCGGGACCCAGCTATTCAACAAATGGACCCTGGCACCTCCACAGCATGCACATGGGCCCAAGCGACCCTGCGTAGTGTCCCAGCGGATTACCAAAACATCCCTGGTACCTACCCAGCGTGCACTGGGCCCAGCGACCCCGCATCGGGTCCCAGCGGTTCGCCAAATGGTCCCAGGCACCTCTCCAGCACGCATACGTGCACCAGCGACCCCACGCGGGGTCCCAATTGCAGCGGCTCGCCAAATGGTCCCTGACACCTCCCCAGCACGCACACGGGTCCAAGAGACCCTGTGTAGGGTCCTAGCGGATCACCAAAAGGTCCCTGGCACCTCCCCAGCACGCGCACTAGGCACAGCTACCCCGCACAGGGTCCTAGCTGCACGCCAAACGGTCCCTGGAACTTCTGCAACACGTGCACGGACTCTAGCAAACCCCGCACGGAGTCTCAGCGGCTCAGCAAACCATCCCTGGCGCCTCCCCAGCAGACACACGGGCGCCAGAGACCGCGCACGGGGTCCCAGGTGCTCGCCAAATAGTCCCTGGCACCTTACCAGCACGCGCACGGACCCCAGCGACACCGCGCAGGGTCCCAACGGCATGCCAAACGTCCCCAGGCACCTCTGCAGCACGTGCACGGGGAGCAGCGACCACGTGCGGGGTCCGAATGGCTCGCCAAATGGTCCCTGGCACCTCCCCAGCGTATGCATGGGCCCCAGCAACCCGGTGCAGTGTCCCAGGAGCTCGCCAAACGGTCCCTGGTACCTCCGCAGCATACACAAGTGCACCAACGACCCCACGCAGGGACCCAGCGGCTCGACAAGCGGTCCCTGGCACCTCCCCAGCACGCGCACGTACACCAGCGACCCCACGCGAGGTCTCAACGGCTTGCCAAACCGTCCCTGACACATCCCCAGCGAGAGCACAGGCCCCAGCGACCCCACACAGGATCCCAGCGACCACGTGCGGGATCCCAGCGGCTGGCCAAACGATCCCTGGCACATCCCCAGCGCATGCACTGGTCCCAGCGACCGCACGCGTGGTCCCAGTGGCTCGCCAAATGGTCCCTGGCACCTCTCCAGCAAACGCACGAGGCACAGCGACCCCGAGCAGGGACCCACCGAATCACCAAATGGTCCCTGACACCTCCCCAGCACGCGCACTTGGCCCAACGACCCCGTGCGGGGTCCAGGCGGCTCACCAAATGGTCCCTGGCAGCTCTCTAGCACGCGCACGGGGCCTAGCGACCCCGCGCACGGTCCCAGCGACTCGGCAACTAGTCCCTTGCATCTCCCCAGCGCGCACGAGCACCAGCGACCGTGTGCGGGGTCTGAGCTGCTCGACAAATAGTCCCAAGCACGTCCCCAGCGCATGCATGGGCCCCAGCCACCCTGCGCGGCGTCCCAGAGGCTCGCCAAATGGTCCCTGGCACCTCCACAGCACACGACATGCACCAGCAACCCCACGTGGGGTCCCAGCGGCTCGCCAAACGGTCCCTGGCACCTCCCCAGAATGAGCACTGGGCCCAGTGACCATGCGCAGGGTCCCAGCGGCACAGCCAAATAGTCCCTGGCACCTCCCCAGCACGCGCACGTACACCAGCAACCCCACGTGAGGTCCCAACAGCTCGCCAAACCGTCCCTGGCACCTCCCCAGCACGCACAGGCCCCAGCGACCACGCACGGTGTCCCAGCTGCTCGCCAAACGGTCCCTGGCACCTCACACAGCACGCGCACGGGACTCAGCGACCCTGCGTGGAGACCCAGCGGATCGCCAAATTATCCCTGGTACCTCCACAGCGCGCGACTGGGCCCAGCGACCCCCGTCGGGTCCCAGCGGTTCGCCAAATGATCCCTGGCACCTCCCCGCAACACGCACAGGCCCCAGCGACCGCGCAGGTTCCAAGCGGCTTGCCAAATGGTCCCTGGCAACTCCCCAGCACGCGCACTGGGCCCAGCGACCCCGCACGGTGTCCAGGTACTCGCCGAACGGTCCCTGACACCTCCCCAGTGCGCGTACGGGCTCCAGCAAACCCCGCACGGGGTCCCAGCAGCTCGAAAAACAGTCCCTGGCACCTCCCCAGCAGGCGCACTGGGCCAAGCGACCACGCGTCGGGTCCCAGCGGTTCACCAAATGGTCCCTAACACCTCCACAGCACCCGCACGGGCCCAAGCGACCCTGCGTAGGGTCCCAGTGGATAATCAAAAGGTCCCTGGTACTTCTCCAGCACGCGCACTGGGCCCAGCGACACCGCGTCGGGACCCAGCTATTCAACAAATGGACCCTGGCACCTCCACAGCATGCACATGGGCCCAAGCGACCCTGCGTAGGGTCCCAGCGGATTACCAAAACATCCCTGGTACCTACCCAGCGTGCACTGGGCCCAGCGACCCCGCATCGGGTCCCAGCGGTTCGCCAAATGGTCCCAGGCACCTCTCCAGCACGCATACGTGCACCAGCGACCCCACGCGGGGTCCCAATTCCAGTGGCTCGCCAAATGGTCCCTGGCACCTCCACAGCACACGACATGCACCAGCAACCCCACGTGGGGTCCCAGCGGCTCGCCAAACGGTCCCTGGCACCTCCCCAGAATGAGCACTGGGCCCAGTGACCATGCGCAGGGTCCCAGCGGCACAGCCAAATAGTCCCTGGCACCTCCCCAGCACGCGCACGTACACCAGCAACCCCACGTGAGGTCCCAACAGCTCGCCAAACCGTCCCTGGCACCTCCCCAGCACGCACAGGCCCCAGCGACCACGCACGGTGTCCCAGCTGCTCGCCAAACGGTCCCTGACACCTCCCTAGCACGCGCACGGGGTACCAGCGGCTCGACAAATGGTCCCTGCCACCTCCCCAGCACACGCACTGGGCCCAGCGACCCTGCGTTGGGTCCCAGCTGCTCGCAAAATGGTCCTTGGCACCAACCCAGCACGCGCACGGTCCCCAAAGACACCGCGCGGGGTCCCAGCAGCACGCCAAACAGTCCCTGGCACCTCTGCAGCACACGCACGGGCTCCAGGAACCCCGTGCGGGGTCCCAGCGACTCGACAAACGGTCACTGGCACCTCCCCAGGACGCGCACAGAACCCAGCGACCCCGCACGGAGACTCAGCGGCTCGGTAAACCGTCCCTGGCGCCTCCCCAGCAGGCACACGGGCGCCAGAGACCGCGCACGGGGTCCCTGGTGCTCACCAAATAGTCCCTGGCACATCCCCAGCACGCATGGGCCCCAGCGACCACGCATGGGGTCCCAGCTGCTGGCCAAATGGTCCCTGGCACCTACCCAGCGAACGCACGGGGACGCCCGGCGACCTCGAGCGGGGTCCCAGCTGCTCGCTAAACGGTCCCTGACACCGACGCAGCACGCGCACGTGCACCTGTGACCCAACGCGGGGTCCCAGAGGCTCGACAAACGGTCCCTGGTACTTCCCCAATGCGCACTGGGCCCAGCGACACCGCGCAGGGTCCCAGCGGCACGCCAAACGGTCCCTGGAACCTCTGCAACACGTGCACGGACTCTAGCAAACCCCGCACGGAGTCTCAGCGGCTCAGCAAACCGTCCCTGGCGCCTCCCCAGCAGGCACACGGGCGCCAGAGACCGCGCACGGGGTCCCAGGTGATCGCCAAAGAGTCCCTGGCACCTCACCAGCACGCGCATGGACCCCAGCGACACCGCGCAGGGTCCCAGCGGCACGCCAAACGGTCCATGGCACCTCTGCAGCACGTGCACGGACTCTAGCAAACCCCACGCGGGGTCCCAGCGGCTCGACAAACGGTCCCTGGCACCTCCCCAGCACGCGCACTAGGCACAGCTACCCCGCACAGGGTCCTAGCTGCACGCCAAACGGTCCCTGGAACCTCTGCAGCACGTGCACGGACTCTAGCAAACCCCGCACGGAGTCTCAGCGGCTCAGCAAACCGTCCCTGGCGCCTCCCCAGCAGGCACACGGGCGCCAGAGACCGCGCACGGGGTCCCAGGTGATCGCCAAATAGACCCTGGGACCTCACCAGCACGCGCATGGACCCCAGCGACACCGCGCAGGGTCCCAGCAGCACGGCAAACGGTCCCTGGCACCTCTGCAGCACGTGCACGGACTCTAGCAAACCCCACGCGGGGTCCCAGCGGCTCGACAAACGGTCCCTGGCACCTCCCCAGCACGCGCACTAGGCACAGCGACCCCGCACAGAGTTCTAGCTGCACGCCAAACGGTCCCTTGAACCACTGCAGCACGTGCACGGACTCTAGCAAGCCCCGCATGGAGTCTCAGCCGCTCAGCAAACCGTCCCTGTCGCCTCCCCAGCAGGCACACGGGCGCCAGAGACCGCACACGGGGTCCCAGGTGATCGCCAAATAGTCCCTGGCACCTCACCAGCATGCGCATGGACCCCAGCGACACCGCGCAGGGTCCCAGCGGCTCACCAGGTGGTCCCTGGCACCAGCCCAGCACGCACACGAGCCCCAGCAACCCTATGTGGGGTCCCAGCTGCTCGCCAAATGGTCCCTGGCACCTCACCAGCACGTGCACGGACTCTAGCAAACCCCACGCAGGGTCCCAGCGGCTCGACAAACGGTCCCTGGCACCTCCCCAGCACGCGCACTAGGCACAGCGACCCCAGACAGGGTTCTAGCTGCACGCCAAACGGTCCCTGGAACCTCTGCAGCACGTGCACGGACTCTAGCAAACCCCGCACGGAGTCTCAGCGGCTCAGCAAACCTTCCCTGGCGCCTCCCCAGCAGGCACACGGGCGCCAGAGACCGCGCACGGGGTCCCAGGTGATCGCCAAATAGACCCTGGGACCTCACCAGCACGCGCATGGACCCCAGCGACACCGCGCAGGGTCCCAGCAGCACGGCAAACGGTCCCTGGCACCTCTGCAGCACGTGCACGGACTCTAGCAAACCCCACGCGGGGTCCCAGCGGCTCGACAAACGGTCCCTGGCACCTCCCCAGCACGCGCACTAGGCACAGCGACCCCGCACAGAGTTCTAGCTGCACGCCAAACGGTCCCTTGAACCACTGCAGCACGTGCACGGACTCTAGCAAGCCCCGCATGGAGTCTCAGCCGCTCAGCAAACCGTCCCTGTCGCCTCCCCAGCAGGCACACGGGCGCCAGAGACCGCACACGGGGTCCCAGGTGATCGCCAAATAGTCCCTGGCACCTCACCAGCATGCGCATGGACCCCAGCGACACCGCGCAGGGTCCCAGCGGCTCACCAGGTGGTCCCTGGCACCAGCCCAGCACGCACACGAGCCCCAGCAACCCTATGTGGGGTCCCAGCTGCTCGCCAAATGGTCCCTGGCACCTCACCAGCACGTGCACGGACTCTAGCAAACCCCACGCAGGGTCCCAGCGGCTCGACAAACGGTCCCTGGCACCTCCCCAGCACGCGCACTAGGCACAGCGACCCCACACAGGGTTCTAGCTGCACGCCAAACGGTCCCTGGAACCTCTGCAGCACGTGCACGGACTCTAGCAAACCCCGCACGGAGTCCCAGCTGCTCGCCAAATGGTCCCTGGCACCTCACCAGCACGCAACGGGCCCCAGCGACCCTACGTGGGGTCCCAGATGCTTGCCAAATGGTCCCTGGCACCTCACCAGCACGCGCACGGGACTCAGCGACCCTGCGTGGAGACCCAGCGGATCGCCAAATTATCCCTGGTACCTCCACAGCGCGCGACTGGGCCCAGCGACCCCCGTCGGGTCCCAGCGGTTCGCCAAATGGTCCCTGGCACCTCCCCGGCACACGCACAGGCCCCAGCGACCGCGCAGGTTCCAAGCGGCTTGCCAAATGGTCCCTGGCAACTCCCCAGCACGCGCACTGGGCCCAGCGACCCCGCACGGTGTCCAGCGGTTCACCAAATGGTCCCTAACACCTCCACAGCACGCGCACGGGCCCAAGCGACCCTGCGTAGGGTCCCAGTGGATAATCAAAAGGTCCCTGGTACTTCTCCAGCACGCGCACTGGGCCCAGCGACACCGCGTCGGGACCCAGCTATTCAACAAATGGACCCTGGCACCTCCACAGCATGCACATGGGCCCAAGCGACCCTGCGTAGGGTCCCAGCGGATTACCAAAACATCCCTGGTACCTACCCAGCGTGCACTGGGCCCAGCGACCCCGCATCGGGTCCCAGCGGTTCGCCAAATGGTCCCAGGCACCTCTCCAGCACGCATACGTGCACCAGCGACCCCACGCGGGGTCCCAATTCCAGTGGCTCGCCAAATGGTCCCTGGCACCTCCACAGCACACGACATGCACCAGCAACCCCACGTGGGGTCCCAGCGGCTCGCCAAACGGTCCCTGGCACCTCCCCAGAATGAGCACTGGGCCCAGTGACCATGCGCAGGGTCCCAGCGGCACAGCCAAATAGTCCCTGGCACCTCCCCAGCACGCGCACTTACACCAGCAACCCCACGTGAGGTCCCAACAGCTCGCCAAACCGTCCCTGGCACCTCCCCAGCACGCACAGGCCCCAGCGACCACGCACGGTGTCCCAGCTGCTCGCCAAACGGTCCCTGACACCTCCCTAGCACGCGCACGGGGTACCAGCGGCTCGACAAATGGTCCCTGCCACCTCCCCAGCACACGCACTGGGCCCAGCGACCCTGCGTTGGGTCCCAGCTGCTCGCAAAATGGTCCTTGGCACCAACCCAGCACGCGCACGGTCCCCAAAGACACCGCGCGGGGTCCCAGCAGCACGCCAAACAGTCCCTGGCACCTCTGCAGCACACGCACGGGCTCCAGGAACCCCGTGCGGGGTCCCAGCGACTCGACAAACGGTCACTGGCACCTCCCCAGGACGCGCACAGAACCCAGCGACCCCGCACGGAGACTCAGCGGCTCGGTAAACCGTCCCTGGCGCCTCCCCAGCAGGCACACGGGCGCCAGAGACCGCGCACGGGGTCCCAGGTGCTCACCAAATAGTCCCTGGCACATCCCCAGCACGCATGGGCCCCAGCGACCACGCATGGGGTCCCAGCTGCTGGCCAAATGGTCCCTGGCACCTACCCAGCGAACGCACGGGGACGCCCGGCGACCTCGAGCGGGGTCCCAGCTGCTCGCTAAACGGTCCCTGACACCTACGCAGCACGCGCACGTGCACCTGTGACCCAACGCGGGGTCCCAGAGGCTCGACAAACGGTCCCTGGTACTTCCCCAATGCGCACTGGGCCCAGCGACACCGCGCAGGGTCCCAGCGGTTCACCAAATGGTCCCTAACACCTCCACAGCACGCGCACGGGCCCAAGCGACCCTGCGTAGGGTCCCAGCGGCTCAGCAAACCGTCCCTGGCGCCTCCCCAGCAGGCACACGGGCGCCAGAGACCGCGCACGGGGTCCCAGGTGATCGCCAAAGAGTCCCTGGCACCTCACCAGCACGCGCATGGACCCCAGCGACACCGCGCAGGGTCCCAGCGGCACGCCAAACGGTCCATGGCACCTCTGCAGCACGTGCACGGACTCTAGCAAACCCCACGCGGGGTCCCAGCGGCTCGACAAACGGTCCCTGGCACCTCCCCAGCACGCGCACTAGGCACAGCTACCCCGCACAGGGTCCTAGCTGCACGCCAAACGGTCCCTGGAACCTCTGCAGCACGTGCACGGACTCTAGCAAACCCCGCACGGAGTCTCAGCGGCTCAGCAAACTGTCCCTGGCGCCTCCCCAGCAGGCACACGGGCGCCAGAGACCGCGCACGGGGTCCCAGGTGATCGCCAAATAGACCCTGGGACCTGACCAGCACGCGCATGGACCCCAGCGACACCGCGCAGGGTCCCAGCGGCACGCCAAACGGTCCCTGGCACCTCTGCAGCACGTGCACGGACTCTAGCACACCCCAAGCGGGGTCCCAGCGGCGCGACAAACGGTCCCTGGCACCTCTCCAGAACGCGCACTAGGCACAGCGACCCCGCACAGGGTTCTAGCTGCACGCCAAACAGTCCCTGGAACCTCTGCAACACGTGCACGGACTCTAGCTAACCCCGCACGGAGTCTCAGCGGCTCAGCAAACCGTCCCTGGCGCCTCCCCAGCAGGCACACGGGCGCCAGAGACAGCGCACAAGGTCCCAGGTGATCGCCAAATACTCCCTGGCACCTCACCAGCATGCGCATGGACCCCAGCAAACCCGCGCAGGGTCGCAGCGGCTCGCCAGGTGGTCCCTGGCACCAGCCCAGCACGCGCACGGGCCCCAGCAACCCTATGTGGGGTCCCAGCTGCTCGCCAAATGGTCCCTGGCACCTCACCAGCACACAACGGGCCCCAGCGACCCTACGTGGGGTCCCAGATGCTTGCCAAATGGTCCCTGGCACCTCACCAGCACGCGCATGGGACTCAGCGAACCTGCGTGGAGACCCAGCGGATCGCCAAATTATCCCTGGTACCTCCCCAGCGCACGACTGGGCCCAGCGACCCCCTCGTCGGGTCCCAGCGGTTCACCAAATGATCCCTGGCACCTCCCCAGCACACGCACAGGCCCCAGCGACCGCGCAGGTTCCAAGCGGCTTGCCAAATGGTCCCTGGCAACTCCCCAGCACGCGCACTGGGCCCAGCGACCCCGCACGGTGTCCAGGTACTCGCCAAACGGTCCCTGACACCTCCGCAGTGCGCGTACGGGCTCCAGCAACCCCGCACGTGGTCCCAGCGGCTCGAAAAACAGTCCCTGGCACCTCCCCAGCAGGCGCACTGGGCCAAGCGACCCCGCGACGGGTCCCAGCGGTTCACCAAATGGTCCCTAACACCTCCACAGCACGCGCACGGGCCCAAGCGACCCTGCGTAGGGTCCCAGTGGATAATCAAAAGGTCCCTGGTACTTCTCCAGCACGCGCACTGGGCCCAGCGACCCCGCATCGGGTTCCAGCGGCTCACCAAATGGTCCCTGGCACCTACGCAGCACGCAAACGTGCAACTGCGACCCCACGCGGGGTCCCAGAGGCTCGACAAACAGTCCCTGGCACCTCCCCAGCAGGCGCACTGGGTCCCAGCGACCCTGCGTAGGATCCCAGCGGATCGCCAAATGGTCCCTGGTACTTCCCCAGCGCGCGCACTGGGCCCAGCGACACCACGCAGTGTCCCAGCAGCACGCCAAACGGTCCCTGGCACCTCTGCACCACGCGCACAGGCTCCAGCAACCCTGTGTGGGTTCCCAGCGACTCGACAAACGGTCCCTGGCACCTCCCCAGGACGCGCACGGAACCCAGCGACCCCGCGCGGAGTCTCAGCGGCTCAGCAAACCGTCCCAGGCGCCTCCCCAGCAGACACACGGGCGCCAGAGACCGCGTACGGGGTCCCAGGTGCTCGCCAAATAGTCCCTGGCACCTTACCAGCACGCGCACGGACCCCAGCGACACCGCGCAGGGTCCCAACGGCATGCCAAACGGTCCCAGGCACCTCTGCAGCATGTGCACGGGGAGCAGCGACCACGTGCGGGGTCCGAATAGCTCGCCAAATGGTCCCTGGCACCTCCCCAGCGTATGCATAGGCCCCAGCAACCCGGCGTAGTGTCCCAGCGGCTCGTCAAACGGTCCCTGGTACCTCCACAGCATGCACAAGTGCACCAACGACCCCACGCAGGGACCCAGCGGCTCGACAAGCGGTCCCTGGCACCTCCCCAGCACGCGCACGTACACCAGCAACCCCACGCGAGGTCTCAACGGCTTGCCAAACCGTCCCTGACACATCCCCAGCGAGAGCACAGGCCCCAGCGACCCCACACAGGATCCCAGCGACCACGTGCGGGATCCCAGCGGCTGGCCAAACGATCCCTGGCACATCCCCAGCGCATGCACTGGTCCCAGCAACCGCACGCGTGGTCCCAGTGGCTCGCCAAATGGTCCCTGGCACCTCTCCAGCAAACGCACGAGGCACAGCGACCCCGAGCAGGGACCCACCGAATCACCAAATGGTCCCTGACACCTCCCCAGCACGCGCACTTGGCCCAACGACCCCGTGCGGGGTCCAAGCGGCTCACCAAATGGTCCCTGGCACCTCTGCAGCACACGCACGGGCTCCAGGAACCCCGTGCGGGGTCCCAGCGACTCGACAAACGGTCACTGGCACCTCCCCAGGATGCGCACAGAACCCAGCGACCCCGCACGGAGACTCAGCGGCTCGGTAAACCGTCCCTGGCGCCTCCCCAGCAGGCACACGGGCGCCAGAGACCGCGCACGGGGTCCCAGGTGCTCACCGAATAGTCCCTGGCACCTCCCCAGCACGCATGGGCCCCAGCGACCACGCATGGGGTCCCAGCTGCTGGCCAAATGGTCCCTGGCACCTACCCAGCGAACGCACGGGGACACCCGGCGACCTCGAGCGGGGTCCCAGCTGCTCGCCAAACGGTCCCTGACACCTACGCAGCACGCGCACGTGCACCTGTGACCCAACGCGGGGTCCCAGAGGCTCGACAAACGGTCCCTGGTACTTCCCCAATGCGCACTGGGCCCAGCGACACCGCGCAGGGTCCCAGCGGCACGCCAAACGGTCCCTGGAACCTCTGCAACACGTGCACAGACTCTAGCAAACCCCGCACGGAGTCTCAGCGGCTCAGCAAACCGTCCCTGGCGCCTCCCCAGCAGGCACACGGGCGCCAGAGACCGCGCACGGGGTCCCAGGTGATCGCCAAAAAGTCCCTGGCACCTCACCAGCACGCGCATGGACCCCAGCGACACCGCGCAGGGACCCAGCGGCTCGACAAGCGGTCCCTGGCACCTCCCCAGCACGCGCACGTACACCAGCGACCACACGCGAGGTCTCAACGGCTTGCCAAACCGTCCCTGACACATCCCCAGCGAGAGCACAGGCCCCAGCGACCCCACACAGGATCCCAGCGACCACGTGCGGGATCCCAGCGGCTGGCCAAACGATCCCTGGCACATCCCCAGCACGCACACGGGTCCAAGAGACCCTGTGTAGGGTCCTAGCGGATCACCAAAAGGTCCCTGGCACCTCCCCAGCACGCGCACTAGGCACAGCTACCCCGCACAGGGTCCTAGCTGCACGCCAAACGGTCCCTGGAACTTCTGCAACACGTGCACGGACTCTAGCAAACCCCGCACGGAGTCTCAGCGGCTCAGCAAACCATCCCTGGCGCCTCACCAGCACGCAACGGGCCCCAGCGACCCTACGTGGGGTCCCAGATGCTTGCCAAATGGTCCCTGGCACCTCACCAGCACGCGCACGGGACTCAGTGCGCGTGCCTAGTGCGCGTGCTGGGGAGGTGCCAGGGACCGTTTGTCGAGCCGCTGGGACCCCGCTTGGGGTTTGCTAGAGTCCGTGCACGTGCTGCAGAGGTGCCAGGGACCGTTTGGCGTGCCGCTGGGACCCTGCGCGGTGTCGCTGGGGTCCATGCGCGTGCTGGTGAGGTGCCAGGGACTATTTGGCGATCACCTGGGACCCCGTGCGCGGTCTCTGGCGCCCGTGTGCCTGCTGGGGAGGCGCCAGGGACGGTTTGCTGAGCTGCTGAGACTCCGTGCGGGGTTTGCTAGAGTCCGTGCACGTGCTGCAGAGGTTCCAGGGACCGTTTGGCGTGCAGCTAGAACCCTGTGCGGGGTAGCTGTGCCTAGTGCGCGTGCTGGGGAGGTGCCAGGGACCGTTTGTCGAACCGCTGGGACCCCGCGTGGGGTTTGCTAGAGTCCGTGCACGTGCTGCAGAGGTGCCAGGGACCCTGCGCGGTGTCGCTGGGGTCCATGCGCATGCTGGTGAGGTGCCAGGGAATCTTTGGCGATCACCTGGGACCCCGTGCGCGGTCTCTGGCGCCCGTGTGCTGAGCCACTGAGACTCCGTGCGGGGTTTGCTAGAGTCCGTGCACGTGCTGCAGAGGTTCCAGGGACCGTTTGGCGTGCAGCTAGAACCCTGTGCGGGGTCGCTGTGCCTAGTGCGCGTGCTGGGGAGGTGCCAGGGACCGTTTGTCGAGCCGCTGGGACCCCGCGTGGGGTTTGCTAGAGTCCGTGCACGTGCTGCAGAGGTGCCAGGGACCGTTTGGCGTGCCGCTGGGACCCTGCGCGGTGTCGCTGGGGTCCATGCGCGTGCTGGTGAGGTGCCAGGGACTATTTGGCGATCACCTGGGACCCCGTGCGCGGTCTCTGGCGCCCGTGTGCCTGCTGGGGAGGCGCCAGGGACGGTTTGCTGAGCTGCTGAGACTCAGTGCGGGGTTTGCTAGAGTCCGTGCATGTGCTGCAGAGGTTCCAGGGACCGTTTGGCGTGCAGCTAGAACCCTGTGCGGGGTAGCTGTGCCTAGTGCGCGTGCTGGGGAGGTGCCAGGGACCGTTTGTCGAGCCGCTGGGACCCCGCGTGGGGTTTGCTAGAGTCCGTGCACGTGTTGCAGAGGTGCCAGGGGACCCTGCGCGGTGTCGCTGGGCCCAGTGCGCATTGGGGAAGTACCAGGGACCGTTTGTCGAGCCTCTGGGACCCCGCGTTGGGTCACAGGTCCCCGTGCGTTCGCTGGGTAGGTGCCAGGGACCATTTGGCCAGCAGCTGGGACCCCATGAGTGGTCGCTGGGGCCCATGCGTGCTGGGGAGGTGCCAGGGACTATTTGGCGATCACCTGGGACCCCGTGCGCGGTCTCTGGCGCCCGTGTGCCTGCTGGGGAGGCGCCAGGGACGGTTTACCGAGCCGCTGAGTCTCCGTGCGGGGTTCCTGGAGCCCGTGCGTGTGCTGCAGAGGTGCCAGGGATTGTTTGGCGTGCTGCTGGGACCCCGCGCGGTGTCTTTGGGGACCGTGCGCGTGCTGGGTTGGTGCCAAGGACCATTTTGCGAGCAGCTGGGACCCAACGCAGGGTCGCTGGGCCCAGTGCGCGTGCTGGGGAGGTGGCAGGGACCATTTGTCGAGCCGCTGGGACCCCGTGCGTGTGCTAGGGAGGTGCCAGGGACCGTTTGGCGAGCCGCTGGGACCCCACGTGGGGTTGCTGGTGCATGTCGTGTGCTGTGGAGGTGCCAGGGACCATTTGGCGAGCCTCTGGGACGCCGCGCAGGGTGGCTGGGGCACGTGGCGCGTGCTGCAGAGGTGCCAGGGACCGTTTGGCGTGCCGCTGGGACCCTGCGCGGTGTCGCTGGGGTCCATGCGCTCCCTGGCACATCCCCAGCGCATGCACTGGTCCCAGCGACCGCACGCGTGGTCCCAGTGGCTCGCCAAATGGTCCCTGGCACCTCTCCAGCAAACGCACAAGGCACAGCGACCCCGAGCAGGGACCCACCGAATCACCAAATGGTCCCTGACACCTCTTCAGCACGCGCACTTGGCCCAACGACCCCGTACGGGGTCCAAGCGGCTCACCAAATGGTCCCTGGCAGCTCTCTAGCACGCGCATGGGGCCTAGCGACCCCGCGCACGGTCCCAGCGACTCGGCAACTAGTCCCTTACATCTCCCCAGCGCGCACGAGCACCAGCGACCGTGTGCGGGGTCTGAGCTGCTCGACAAATAGTCCCAAGCACGTCCCCAGCACGCGCACTATGCACTATGCACACGGGCGCCAGAGACCGCGCACGGGGTCCCAGGTGCTCACCGAATAGTCCCTGGCACCTCCCCAGCACGCATGGGCCCCAGCGACCACGCATGGGGTCCCAGCTGCTGGCCAAATGGTCCCTGGCACCTACCCAGCGAACGCACGGGGACACCCGGCGACCTCGAGCGGGGTCCCAGCTGCTCGCCAAACGGTCCCTGACACCTACGCAGCACGCGCACGTGCACCTGTGACCCAACGCGGGGTCCCAGAGGCTCGACAAACGGTCCCTGGTACTTCCCCAATGCGCACTGGGCCCAGCGACACCGCGCAGGGTCCCAGCGGCACGCCAAACGGTCCCTGGAACCTCTGCAACACGTGCACAGACTCTAGCAAACCCCGCACGGAGTCTCAGCGGCTCAGCAAACCGTCCCTGGCGCCTCCCCAGCAGGCACACGGGCGCCAGAGACCGCGCACGGGGTCCCAGGTGATCGCCAAAAAGTCCCTGGCACCTCACCAGCACGCGCATGGACCCCAGCGACACCGCGCAGGGACCCAGCGGCTCGACAAGCGGTCCCTGGCACCTCCCCAGCACGCGCACGTACACCAGCGACCACACGCGAGGTCTCAACGGCTTGCCAAACCGTCCCTGACACATCCCCAGCGAGAGCACAGGCCCCAGCGACCCCACACAGGATCCCAGCGACCACGTGCGGGATCCCAGCGGCTGGCCAAACGATCCCTGGCACATCCCCAGCACGCACACGGGTCCAAGAGACCCTGTGTAGGGTCCTAGCGGATCACCAAAAGGTCCCTGGCACCTCCCCAGCACGCGCACTAGGCACAGCTACCCCGCACAGGGTCCTAGCTGCACGCCAAACGGTCCCTGGAACTTCTGCAACACGTGCACGGACTCTAGCAAACCCCGCACGGAGTCTCAGCGGCTCAGCAAACCATCCCTGGCGCCTCACCAGCACGCAACGGGCCCCAGCGACCCTACGTGGGGTCCCAGATGCTTGCCAAATGGTCCCTGGCACCTCACCAGCACGCGCACGGGACTCAGTGCGCGTGCCTAGTTTGTCGAGCCGTTTGTCGAGCCGCTGGGACCCCGCGTGGGGTTTGCTAGAGTCCGTGCACGTGCTGCAGAGGTGCCAGGGACCGTTTGGCGTGCCGCTGGGACCCTGCGCGGTGTCGCTGGGGTCCATGCGCGTGCTGGTGAGGTGCCAGGGACTATTTGGCGATCACCTGGGACCCCGTGCGCGGTCTCTGGCGCCCGTGTGCCTGCTGGGGAGGCGCCAGGGACGGTTTGCTGAGCTGCTGAGACTCAGTGCGGGGTTTGCTAGAGTCCGTGCATGTGCTGCAGAGGTTCCAGGGACCGTTTGGCGTGCAGCTAGAACCCTGTGCGGGGTAGCTGTGCCTAGTGCGCGTGCTGGGGAGGTGCCAGGGACCGTTTGTCGAGCCGCTGGGACCCCGCGTGGGGTTTGCTAGAGTCCGTGCACGTGTTGCAGAGGTGCCAGGGGACCCTGCGCGGTGTCGCTGGGCCCAGTGCGCATTGGGGAAGTACCAGGGACCGTTTGTCGAGCCTCTGGGACCCCGCGTTGGGTCACAGGTCCCCGTGCGTTCGCTGGGTAGGTGCCAGGGACCATTTGGCCAGCAGCTGGGACCCCATGCGTGGTCGCTGGGGCCCATGCGTGCTGGGGAGGTGCCAGGGACTATTTGGCGATCACCTGGGACCCCGTGCGCGGTCTCTGGCGCCCGTGTGCCTGCTGGGGAGGCGCCAGGGACGGTTTACCGAGCCGCTGAGTCTCCGTGCGGGGTTCCTGGAGCCCGTGCGTGTGCTGCAGAGGTGCCAGGGATTGTTTGGCGTGCTGCTGGGACCCCGCGCGGTGTCTTTGGGGACCGTGCGCGTGCTGGGTTGGTGCCAAGGACCATTTTGCGAGCAGCTGGGACCCAACGCAGGGTCGCTGGGCCCAGTGCGCGTGCTGGGGAGGTGGCAGGGACCATTTGTCGAGCCGCTGGGACCCCGTGCGTGTGCTAGGGAGGTGCCAGGGACCGTTTGGCGAGCCGCTGGGACCCCGTGCGTGTGCTAGGGAGGTGCCAGGGACCGTTTGGCGAGCCGCTGGGACCCCACGTGGGGTTGCTGGTGCATGTCGTGTGCTGTGGAGGTGCCAGGAACCATTTGGCGAGCCTCTGGGACGCCGCGCAGGGTGGCTGGGGCACGTGGCGCGTGCTGCAGAGGTGCCAGGGACCGTTTGGCGTGCCGCTGGGACCCTGCGCGGTGTCGCTGGGGTCCATGCGCTCCCTGGCACATCCCCAGCGCATGCACTGGTCCCAGAGACCGCACGCGTGGTCCCAGTGGCTCGCCAAATGGTCCCTGGCACCTCTCCAGCAAACGCACAAGGCACAGCGACCCCGAGCAGGGACCCACCGAATCACCAAATGGTCCCTGACACCTCTTCAGCACGCGCACTTGGCCCAACGACCCCGTACGGGGTCCAAGCGGCTCACCAAATGGTCCCTGGCAGCTCTCTAGCACGCGCATGGGGCCTAGCGACCCCGCGCACGGTCCCAGCGACTCGGCAACTAGTCCCTTACATCTCCCCAGCGCGCACGAGCACCAGCGACCGTGTGCGGGGTCTGAGCTGCTCGACAAATAGTCCCAAGCACGTCCCCAGCACGCGCACTATGCACAGCGACCCCACACAGGGTTCTAGCTGCACGCCAAACGGTCCCTGGAACCTCTGCAGCACGTGCACGGACTCTAGCAAACCCCGCACGGAGTCCCAGCTGCTCGCCAAATGGTCCCTGGCACCTCACCAGCACGCAACGGGCCCCAGCGACCCTACGTGGGGTCCCAGATGCTTACCAAATGGTCCCTGGCACCTCACCAGCACGCGCACGGGACTCAGCGAACCTGCGTGGAGACCCAGCGGATCGCCAAATTATCCCTGGTACCTCCACAGCGCGCGACTGGGCCCAGCGACCCCCTCGTCGGGTCCCAGCGGTTCGCCAAATGATCCCTGGCACCTCCCCAGCACACGCACAGGCCCCAGCGACCGCGCAGGTTCCAAGCGGCTTGCCAAATGGTCCTGGGCAACTCCCCAGCATGCGCACTGGGCCCAGCGACCCCGCACAGTGTCCAGGTACTCGCCGAACGGTCCCTGACACCTCCCCAGTGCGCGTACGGGCTCCAGCAACCCCGCACGGGGTCCCAGCGGCTCGAAAAACAGTCCCTGGCACCTCCCCAGCAGGCGCACTGGGCCCAAGCGACCCTGCGTAGGGTCCCAGTGGATAACCAAAAGGTCCCTGGTACTTCTCCAGCACGCGCACTGGGCCCAGCGACACCGCGTCGGGACCCAGCTATTCAACAAATGGACCCTGGCACCTCCACAGCATGCACATGGGCCCAAGCGACCCTGCGTAGTGTCCCAGCGGATTACCAAAACATCCCTGGTACCTACCCAGCACGCGCACTGGGCCCAGCGACACCGCGTCGGGACCCAGCTATTCAACAAATGGACCCTGGCACCTCCACAGCATGCACATGGGCCCAAGCGACCCTGCGTAGTGTCCCAGCGGATTACCAAAACATCCCTGGTACCTACCCAGCGTGCACTGGGCCCAGCGACCCCGCATCGGGTCCCAGCGGTTCGCCAAATGGTCCCAGGCACCTCTCCAGCACGCATACGTGCACCAGCGACCCCACGCGGGGTCCCAATTGCAGCGGCTCGCCAAATGGTCCCTGACACATCCCCAGCACGCACACGGGTCCAAGAGACCCTGTGTAGGGTCCTAGCGGATCACCAAAAGGACCCTGGTACTTCCCCAGTGCGCGCACTGGGCCCTGCGACCCCGCGTCGGGACCCAGCTATTCGACAAATGGACCCTGGCACATCCACAGCACGCACATGGGCCCAAGCGACCCTGCGTAGTCCCTGGTACCTCCCCATCGCGCACTGGGCCGAGCGACCCCGCGTCGGGTCCCAGCGGTTCACCAAGTGGTCCCTGGCAACACCCCAGCGCGCGCACAGGCCCCAGCGATCCCACGTGGCTTCCCAGCAGCTCGTCAAAATATCCCTGGCACCTCCCCAGCATGCGCACTGGGGCCACCGACCGTACGCGGGGTCCCAACAGCTCGCCAAACCAGCGAAAGCACAGTCTCCAGCGACCTCGCACAGGGTCCTAGCGGCTCGCCAAATGGTCCCTGTCACCTGCCCTGTGAACGCAGGGGACCCAGCGACTTCGTGCCAGGTCTCGCGACGGTCCATGGCACTTCCCCAGTGCGCGTACATATACTAGCGACACAACACAGGGTTCCAGTGGCTCGCCAAATGTTCCCTGGCACCTCCCCAGCGCGCTCACGGGGCCAAGCGAAACAGCGCAGGGTCCCAGTGGCACGCCAAACGGTCCCTGGCACCTCCGCAGCACGCGCACGGGCTCCAGCAACCCTGTGCGGGATCCCAGCAGCTGGACAAGGAAATGCATGCACATGGATTAGGGAGTGGTTAACATGTAGAAAACAGAAAGTGCTGATTGGAGGAGAAACCTCAAACCTCGTTTGAAAACTTTCTTATGTTCTTATATTCTTATGTTCTTATGTTCTTATGACAAACGGTCCCTGGCACCTCCCCAGCACGTGCCCCAGTGACCCTGTGTGGGTTCCCAGCTGCTCGCCAAATGGTCCCTGACACCTCACCAGCACGCCCACTGGCCACAGCAACACCGCGCGGGGGCCTCAGCGGCACGCCAAACGGTCCCTAGCACTTCTGCAGCACGCGCACGGGATCCAGCAACGCCACGCGGGGCCCAGCAGCTCAACAAACGGTCCCTGGCACCTCCCCAGCAGCCGCACTGGGCCAAGCGACTCCGCGTGGGGTCACAGCGGCTCACCAAACGGGCCCTGGCACCTCCCCAGCACGGGCACGGGCCCCAGCGACCGTGCAGGTTCCAAGCGGCTAGCCAAATGGTCCCTGGCAACTCCCCATCACGTACACAGGCCCCAGCGACCCCACATGGCGTCCCAGCAGCTCGCCAAAATGCCCCTGGCGCCTCCCCAGCAGGCACACGGGGCCCAGCGAACATGCACGAGGTACCAGCTACTGACCAAATGTTCCCTGGCAACTCACCAGCAGGTGCACGAGCCCCAGCGGAACGCCAAACGGTCCCTGGCACCTCTGTAGCAAGTGCACCGCTCCAGCAACCCCGCGCGGGGTCCCAGTGGCTCGATAAATGTTCCCTGGCACCTCCCCAGCACATGCACTGGGCCCAGCGAACCGGCGCGTCGTCCGAGCGGCTTACCAATTGTTCCCTGGCACCTCCCCAGCGCACGCACGGGGCCCAGCGACATCGCGCAGGGTCCCAGCGGCTCAACAAACGGTCCCTGACACCTCCCCAGCGCACGCACAGGCCCCAGCGACCCCACGTGGTGTCCCAGCTGCTTGCCAAAGGGTCCCTGGCACCTCACCAGCACACTCACGTGCCCCAGCGACCTAGCGCTGGGTCCAAGCGGCTTACCAAATGGCCCCTGGCACCTCCCCAGCGCACGCATGGGCTTCAGCAACTTCGCGCAGGGTTCCAGCGGCTCAACAAACGGTCCCTGGCACCTCCACAGCGCACGCACAGGCCCCAGCGACCCCACGTGGCATCCCAGCAGCTCGCCAAAATGTCCCTGGCACCTCCACAGTGCGAGCACTGGGGCCAGCGACTGCACGCGGGATACCAGCGGCTTGCCAAATGGTCCCTTGCACCTCCCCAGCGTGAGCATGGACCCCAGTGACCTCAAGCAGGGTCCCAGCGGCTCGCCAATCGGTCCCTGGCACCTCCCCAGCATGCGCACGGGCTCAAACGACCCTGTGTAGAGTCCCAGCGGATTGCCAAATGGTCCCTAGTACTTACAGCAGTGTGCACACTGGGACCAGAAACCCTGCGTCGGGAACCAGCGGTTCGCCACCTCTCCAGGGCCCGTACGTGTACCAGTAACCCCACGCGGGGTGCCAACGGCTTGCCAAACCGTCCCTGGCGCCTCCCTTGGGCACACACGAGGCCCAGCGACCCCGCACCGGGTTCCAGTGGCTTGCCAAACGGTCCCTGGCATCTCCCCAATGAGCGCAGGGGCACCATCGACCTCGTGCAGGATCCCAGCGGCTGGCCAGACGGTCCATGGCACTTCCTCAGCGCGCACGGACACTAGCGACACCACGCGGGGTTCCAGTGAAATTCAATAGAGAAATGTGTAAAGTATTGCATGCGGGCAATAAAAATGTGCATTATAAATATCACATGGGAGACAATGAAATTGAAGAAGGGAACTATGAAAAATACCTAGGAGTTTATGTTGACTCAGAAATGTCTTCCTCTAGACAATGTGGGGAAGCAATAAAAAAGGCCAACAAGATGCTCAGATATAGTGAGGAGTGTTGAATTTAAATCAAGGGAAGTATTGCTAAAACTTTACAATGCATTAGTAAGACCTCACCTAGAATATTGTGTTCAGTTCTGGTCACCTCATTACAAAAAGGATATTGCTGCTCTAGAAAGAGTGCAAAGAAGAGCAACCAGAATTAACCCAGGTTTAAAAGGCATGTCGTATGCAGCAGTGTGGAGTAGTGGTGAGGGCTCTGGACTCTTGACTGGATGGTTGTGGGTTCAATCCCCAGTGGGGGACACTGCTGTTGTACCCTTGAGCAAGGTACTTTACCTAGATTGCTCCAGTAAAAACCCAACTGTATAATGGGTAATTGTATGTAAAAAATAATGTGATATCTATATAATGTATAATGTGATATATTGTAACAATTGTAAGTCGCCCTGGATAAGGGTGTCTGCTATGAAATTAATAATAATAATAATAATATGCAGACAGGCTAAAAGAATTTAATCTATTCAGTCTTGAACAAAGAAGACTACACAGTGATCTGATTCAAACATTCAAAATCCTAAAAGGTACAGACAATGTCGAGCCAAGGGACTTCTTTGACTTGAAAAAAGAAACAAGGACCAGGGGTCACAAAGGGAGATAAGATAAAGGGGCATTTAGAACAGAAAATAGAAGGCACTTTTTTACACAGAGAATTGTGAGGGTCTGGAACCAACTCCCCAGTAATGTTATTGAAGCTGACACTCTGGGATCCTTCAAGAAGCTGCTTGATGAGATTCTGGGATCAATGAGCTACTAACAACCAAACGAACAAGATGGGCTGAATGACCTCCTCTCGTTTGAAAACTTTCTTATGTTCTTATGTTCTTATGTTCTTATGACAAACGGTCCCTGGCACCTCCCCAGCATGTGCACGGGCCCCAGTGACCCTGTGTGGGTTCCCAGCTGCTCGCCAAATGGTCCCTGGCACCTCCCCAGCGCACGCACGGGGCCCAGCGACACAGCACAGGGTCCCAGCAGCGACACAGCACAGGGTCCCAGCGGCTCGCCAAACAGTCCCTGACACCTCCCCAGCACGCGCACGGGCTCCAGCAACCCCGCGCGGGGTCCCAGCAGCTCGCCAAACGGTCCCTGCCACCTCCCCTGCACGCGAACAGGCCCCAGGGACCCTGAGTGGGGTCCCAGAGGCTCGGCAAACTATCCCTGGCAGCTCCCCAGAATGAGCACAGGCCCCAGTGACCCCGCTTGGGGTCCTATCGGCTCGCCAAACAATCCCTGGCACCTCACCAGCACGCACATGGGCCCCACCGGCCAAACAGCCCCTGGCATCTCCCCAACGGGCGCAGGGGCACCATCGACCTTGTGCAGGTTCCCAGCCGCTCGACAAACGTTCCCTGGCACCTCACCAGAGAAAGCACAGTCTCCAGTGACCTCGCGCAGGGTCCCAGCGGCTAGCCAAACAGTCCCTGGCACCTGCCCAGCGAGCGCAGGGGACCTAGCGACCTCGAGCAGGGTCCCAGCGGCTCGGCAAATCGTCCCTGGCACCTCCCCAGCGCGCGCACGGTGCCCAGCGACCCCACGCTGGGTTCCAACGGCTCACCAAACCGTCCCTGGCACCTACCCAGCACACGCACAGGCCCCAGCGACCGCGCAGCTTCCAAGTGGCTCGCCAAATGGTCCCTGGCAACACCCTATCGCACGCACAGGCCCCAGTGATCTCACGTGGAGTCCCAGCGGCTCGCCAAAATGTCCCTGGCACCTCCCAGTGCGCACACGGTGCCCAGCGACCTCGAGCAGGGTCCCAGCGGCTCGCCAATCAGTCTCTGGCACCTCCCCAGCACGCGCACGGGCCCAAGCGACTCTGCGTAGGGTCCCAGAGGATCGCTAAATGTTCCCTGGTACTTCCACCAGTGCGCGCACTGGGACCAGTGACCCCGCGTAGGGTCCCAGCGGTTCGCCAAATGGTCCCTGCCACCTCTCCAGGGCGCGTACGTGTACCAGCGACCCCACGCAGGGTCCCAACGGCTTGGCAAACCGTCCCTGGCATCTCCCCTGGGCACGCACGAGGCCCAGCGACCCCCGCACGGGGTCTCAGCGACTCGCCAAACGGTCCCTGGCATCTCCCCAACGGGCGCAGGGGCACCATCGACCTCGTGCAGGTTCCCAGCCGCTCGCCAAACGTTCCATGGCACCTCACCAGAGACAGCACAGTCTCCAGCGATGACGCGCAGGGTCCTAGAGGCTTGCCAAACTGTCCCTGACACCTCCCCAGCATGCGCACGGGCCACCAGCGACCCTGCATGGGGTCCCAGCGGATTGCCAAATGGTCCCTGGTACCTCCCCAGCGCACACTGGGCCCAGCGACCCCGTGTCGGCACATCCCCAGAGTGCGGGGTCCCAGCGGCTCGCCAAATGGTCACTGTTGCCTCCCCAGCGCATGCACTGGGCCAAGTGACCCTACACGGGGTACCAGCAGCTCGCGAAATGGTCCCTGGCCCCTCCCCAGCACGTGCAGGAGGCGCAGCGACCGCAACCGGGGTTCCAGCAGCTCGCCAAATGGTCCCTGTCACCTCCACAGTGTGCATGGGCCCCAGCCACCCTGCGCGGGGTCTCAGTAGCTCGCCAAACAGTCCCTGGCACCTCCCCAGCACGCGCACTGGGCCCAGTGACCCCGCGTGGGGTCCCAGCGGCTCACAAATGGTCCCTGGCACATCCTCAGCGCGCACGGGCCCCAGCGACTCCGCGCGGGTTCCCAGCAGCTCGCAAAACGGTCCCTGGTACCTCCACAGCAAGCTTTCTGGGCCCAGAAAACCTGTGCGGTGATCCCAGCGGCTCGCTAAACAGTCCCTGGCCTCACCCAGCGCGCACACAGGGCACAGCGACCCCGTGCAGGGTCCGATCGACTCGCCAAATAGTCCCTGTCTCCTCCCCAGCACGTGCACGAGGCCCAGCGACCAAGTGCGGGGTCCCAGCGGCTCGCCAAATGATCCCTGACACCTTCCCAGCGCACGTACAGGCCCCAGCGACCCAGCGTGGGGTCCCACGGTCCCAAGGGCTCGCCAAAATGTCCCTGGCACTTCACAAGTGCCCACACGGGGCAAAGCGACCCCGCGTCAGTATCCCAGAGGCTCGCCAAATGGTCCCTGGCACCTCCCCAGCGCGATCATAGGCCCCAGCGACTTCGCGTCGGGTCCCTACGGCTCGGCAACCGGTCCCTGGCACCTCACTAGTGAGCGCAGAGGCCCCATCAACCTCGCACAGGGTCCCAGAGGCTCGCCAAATGGTCCATGGCACCTCCCCAGCGTGCGCACGGGGAACAGCAACCCTGCGCGGGGTCCCAGCAGCTCGCAAAATGGTCACTGGCACCTCCCCAGCACGCACATGGGCCCCAGCTACCAGGCGTGGAGTCCCAGCGGCTCCCCAATAGGTCCCTGGCACCTCCCCAGTGTGCGCTCGGTCCCCAGTGTCCCCCCACGGGGTCCCAGCGGCTCGATAAGTGGTCCCTGGCTCCTACCCAACGTGCGCACAGGGCCCAGCAACCGAGGGCGAGATCCCAGTGGCTCGCAAATGGTCCCTGGCCCCTCCCCACCATGCGCACGGGGCGCAGCGACCCCGTCCGGGGTCCCAGAGGCTCGCCAAATAGACCCTGGCACATCCCCAGAACGTGCACGGGTCCCAACGACATCGCTCAGGGTACCAGTGGCTCGCCAAATGGTCACTGTTGCCTCCCCAGCGCAAGCACTAGGCCCAGCGACCCACGGGTTACCAGAAGCTCGCAAAATGGTCCCTTGCAACTCCCCAGCGCGCACAGGAACCAGGGACCTCACGTCGGTTCCCAGCAGATCGACAAATACTCCCTGGCTCCTACCCAACGCACGCAAAGAGCCCAGCAACCACGCGTGGGGTACCAGCGGCTCGCCAAACGGTCCCTGACACATCCCCAGCGCGCGCACGGGGCCCAGCGACCCCATGAGGGGTTCCAGGGACTCGCCAAATTGTACCTGGCTCCTCCACAGCACGCGCACGGGCCCCAGCGACTTCGAGTCGGGTTCCAGCAGCTCGCCAAATGGTCCCTGGCACCTCACCAGAAAGTGCACGGCCGCCAGCGTCCCTGTGTGGGGTCCCAGCAGATCGCCAAATGGTCCCTGGCTCCTACCCTGCTCGCGCATAGGACCCAGGAACCACGCGCGGGTTCTCAGCGACTCGCAAATGGTCCCTGGCACATCCCCAGCACGCGCACTGGCCCAAACGACTTTGCGCGGGGTCTGAGCGGCTTACCAATTGGTCCCTGGCACCTCCCCAGTGCATGCACAGGGCCCAGCGACCCTGCGTGGGGTCCCAGCTGCTCGCCAAAGGGTCCCTGGCACCTCACCAGCACGCGCACGGGCCCAAGTGACACCGCGCAGGGTCCCAGGGGCATACCAAACAGTCACTGGCATATCTGCAGCACGCGTATGGGCTCCAGAAACCCCACGCGGGGTCCCAGGAGCTCAACAAACGGTCCCTGGCACCTCCCCAGCGCACGCACAGGCCCCAGCGACCGCGCAGTTTCCAAGTGGCTCGCCAAATGGTCCCTGGCAACACCCTAGCGCGCACAGGCCCCAGCGACCCCACGTGGCATACCAGCGGCTCGCCAAAATGTCCCTGGCACCTCCTCAGTGCAAGCCCTGGGGCCAGCGACCGCACGTGGGGTCCCAGCTGCTCGCCAAATGGTCCCTGGCACCTCCCCAGCGCGAGCATGGGCCCCAGCGACCTCGAGCAGGGTGCCAGCTGCTTGCCAAATGGTCTCTGGCAGCTCCCCAGCTGCGCACGGGCCCCAGCGACCCCATGCGGGGTCCCAGAGGCTCGCCAATCGGTCCCTGGCACCTCCCCAGCAAACGCACAGGCTCCTGCGACCGCGCAGGTTCCAAGCAGCTCGCCAAATGGTCCCAGGCAACACCCCAGTGCGCGCACAGGCCCCAGTGACACTACGTGGCATCCTAGCGGCTCGCCAAAATGTCCATGGCACCTCCCCAGTGCAAGCACTGGGGCCAGCGACCTCATGCGGGGTCCCAGCAGCTCGGCAAATCGTCTCTGGCACCTCCATAGCGAGAGCAAGGTGCCCAGCGACCGCACTCGGGGTCCCAGCAGCTCGCCCAATGGTCCTTGGCACCTCCCCAGCGTGAGCATGGGCCCCAGCTACCTCGTCCAGGGTCCCAGCAGATCACCAAACGGTCTCTGGCAGCACTCCAGCACGCGCATATACACCAGCGACCCCACGCGGGGTTCCAACGGCTCACCAAACCATCAATGGCACATCCTCAGAGTGCGCATGGAGTCCCAGCGGACCGCCAAATGGTCCTTGGTACTTCCCCAGTGCGCGCACTGGGCCCAGCGACCCCACGTCGGGTCCCAGCGGTTCGCCAAATGGTCCCTGGCACCTCTTCAGGGCACGTACATGTACCAGCGCCCCCACGCAAGGTACCAGTGACTCGCCAAATACTCCCTGGCCCTTCCCCAGAAAACGCACTGGGCCCAGTGACCCCACGCTGGGGCCCAGCGGCTCACAAATGGTCCCTGGCACATCCCCAACGCGCGCATGGGCCCCAGAGAACATGTGCGGAATCCAAACGGCTCGCCAAAGTGTCCCTGGCACCTCCCCAGCGTGCACACGGGCCCCAGTAACCCAACGAGTAGGAGGCTGTGTGGTCCAGTGGTTAAAGAAAAGGGCTTGTAACCAGGAGGTCCCCGGTTCAAATCCCACCTCGCCAAAATGTCCCTGGTGCGCACAGGGCCCAGCGACCACGCGTTGGGGTCCCAGAGGCTTGCCAAATGGTCCCTGGCACCTCCCCACCGCGAGCACGGGCCCCAGCGACTGGGGTCCAAGCAGCTCGCCAAACTGTTCATGGCCCTCAGTGCGTGCACCGGCCCCAGCGACAGTGCAGGTTCAAAAGCGGTTCGCCAAAATGTCCCTTGCACCTCCCCAGCGCTTGCTCTGGGGCCAGTGACAGCACGCGGGGTCCCAGCGGCTCGCCAAATGGTCCCTGGCCCCTCCCTAGAGCGCGCACAGGGCCTAACGACCCAGCGCGAGGTCCCAATGACTCGCCAAATACTCCCTGGCCCCTCCCCAGCACACGCACTGGGCCCAGTGAACCCGCTCTGGGTCCCAGCAGCTCACAAATGGTCCCTGGCACATCACAAGCGCACGCAAGGGCCCCAGCAACCCCGCGCAGGGTCCCAGCGGCTCGCAAAACGGTCCCTGGTACCTCCCCAGCATGCGTACTGGGCCCAGCGAACCCGCGCGCGGTCCCAGTGGCTCAATAAACAGTCCCTGGTCCCTCACAGCGCGCACATGGGGCACAGCGACACCGCGCGACGTCCGATCGCCTCGGCAAATGGTCCCTGACCCCTCCCCAGCGCACTCAAGGGGCCCAGCGACCCCGCGTGGGGTCTCAGCGGCTCGCCAAACTATCCCTGGCACCTCCCCAGCACGTGCACGGGCCCCTGCGACTTTTCGCGGGGTCCCAGCGGCTCCCCAAATGGTCCCTTGCCCCTCCCAGGGCCCACACAGGGCCCAGCGACCCCACGCGGGGTCCCACCAACTTGCCAAATGGTCCCTGCCACCTCCCCAACGCGCGCACAGGCCCCAGTGACCCCGCGCTGGGAGGTCACCAAATGATCCCTGGCTCCTACCCTGCTCGTGCATAGGGGCCAGGAACCACACGCGGGGTCACAGCGGCTCGCAAATGGTACCTGGCACATCCCCAGCGCACGCATGGTCCCCAGCAACTTCGCGGTTTGTACAAGCAGCTCGCCAAACTGTCCCTAGCACCTCCCCAGTGCACGCACGTGGCCCAGCAACGGGGTCCCAGCGGCTCGCCAAACGGTCCCTGGCATCTCCCCAAAGAGAGCAGGGGCCCAAGCAACCTTGCGCAGGATCCCAGCGGCTCGTTAAACGATCCCTGGCACCTCCCCAGTGCAAGCACGGGCCCCAGCGACTTCTCGTGGGGTCCCAGCAACTCGCCAAAAGGTCCCTGGCACATCCCCAGTGCGCACACGGAGCCCAGCGACCCCGTGCATTTTCCCAGCGTCTCACCAACTGCTAAACGGCACCTACCCAGCGCACACACGGGTTCCAGCGACCCCAGCGGCTAAACAAACGGTCGCCAATTAGTTCATGGCACCTCACCAGCACGTACCCGCATCGGGTCCCAGCAGTTCGCCAAATGGTCCCTGGAACCTCCCCAGCGTGCATACTTACACCAGCGACCCCACGTGGGGTTGGCTCGCCAAACCATTCCTGGTGCCTCCCAAGCGCATGCACGGTGCCCAGTGACCCCGTGCGGGGTCCCAGCGTCTCGCCAAATTGTCCCTTGCATCTCCCCAACGAGCACAGAGTCCCACCGACTCGCCAAATGGTCCCTGGCACCCCCCCGGTAAACGCACAGTCTCCAGCGACCTAACACAGTGACCAAGCGGCTCGCAAAAATATCCCTGGCACCTCCAGAGTGCACGCACTGGGGCCAGCGACCGCACGCGAACACGGGCACCAGCGACTTCTCGTGTGGTCCCAGCGGCTCGCCAAACGTTCCCTGGCACTGTCACAGCGAGCGCAGAGGCCCCAGCGACCTCGCACAGGTTCCCAGCGGCTAGCATAACGGTCCCTGGCAGCTCCCCAGCATGCGCACGGACACTAGCGACCCCATGCAGGGTCAATGGCACATCCCCAGCGACTTCGCGTAGGGGCCAAGCAGCTCGCCAAACTGTACCTGGCACCTCCCTAGTATGCGCACGGGGCCTAGCGGCTTGCAAATGGTCTCTGGCACATCCCCAGCGCGTGCACGGGATCCAGCGACTTCGCGCGGGGTACCAGTGGTTAGCCAAATGCTCCCTGGTCACTCCCAGGACGCACATAGTGTCTAGCGATCCTGCGCGGGGTAAGAACGACTCGCCAAATGGTCCCTGGCCCCTCCTCATCGCGCGCACGGGGCCCAGTGACCCCACGTGGGGTCCCATCGACTCGACAAATGGTCACTGGTACATCCCCAGCGCGCGCACAGGCCCCAGAGACCCTGCGCGGGGTCCAAGCAGCTCGCCAAAGGGTCACTGGCACCTCCCCAACGAACGCACGGTCTCCAGCGACCTCACGCAATGTCCAAGCAGCTCGCCAAATGGTCCCTGGCACCTACCCAGCGAACGCACAGGACCCAGCGACCGCACGCGGGGTCCCAGCGGCTCGCCAAATGCTCCCTGGCACCTCCCTAGAGTGAGCACGGGCCCCAGCGACTTCTCGTGTGGTCCCAACAACTCGCCACACGGTCCCTGGTACCTCACCAGCACATGCACAGGGCCCTGTGACCCTGCGTCGGGTCCCAGCGGCTCGCCAAAAAATATCCCTGGCACCTCCCCAGCATGTGCATGGGCCCCAGCGACTTCGCCTGCGGTCCCAGCAGCTCGGCACACAGTCCCTGGCACCTCCCCAGCACGCGCACAGACCCCAGCGACTTTGCGCAGCGTCCCTGCTGCTCGCCAAATAGTCCCTGGCACCTCACCAGCATGCGCGCGGGGTCCCACCAACTCGCCAATGGTCCCTAGCACCTCTCCAGCAAACGCACGGTCTCCAACGACCTCATGCAGGGTCCCAGCGGCTCGCCAAATGGTCCCTGGCACCTCCCCAGTGCACGCACGGATACTAGCGACCCCATGCGAGGTCCAAGCAGCTCGCCAAATGGTCCCTGGCACCACTCCAGTGCGCGCACGGGACCCAGAGACCCCGCGTAAGGTCCGAGCGGCTTGCCAAATTGTCCCTGGCACCTCCCCAGCAAGCGAACAGGCTCAAGCGACCTTGCTTGGGGTCCCAGCGGCTCACCAAAATATCCCTGACACCTCCCCAGTGCGAGCACGGGACCCAGCGACTTTACGTGCGGTCGGAGCGACTCACCAAATGATCCCTGACACCTCCCCAGCGAGCGCAGGGGCCCCAGCGACCTCGCTCAGGGTCCCAGCGGCTCGCCAAATGGTCCCTGGCACCTCCACAGCACACGCACTGGCCCCAGAGACACCGCGTGTTGTCCGAGCGGCTCGCCAAAGGGTCCCTGGCAGCTCCCCAGCAAACGCACAGTCTCCAGCAACCTCCCGCAATGACCAAGTAGCTCGCCAAATGGCCCCTGACACCTCCCTAGCGCAGAAACCCCAGCGACCCCGCTTGGGGTCCCATCGGCTCACCAACTGGTCAACTGCACCTCCCCAGCGCGCGCACGAGCACCAAAGACTGCGTGCGGAGTCCGAGCAGCTCGCCAAATGGTCCCTGGCCCCTCCCCAGCGTGCACATGGGGCCCAGCGACCCCACACGGGATCTCAGCGGCTCGCCAAACGCTCCCTGGCACCTCCACAGCGCGCGCACAGGCCCCAGCGACCTTGCTTGGCGTCCCATCGGCTCGCCAAAATATCCCTGGCACCTCCCCAGCACACGCACGGGGCCCAGCGACCGCGTGCGGGGTCCGAGCGGCTCGGCAAATGTACCTGGCACCTCCCCAGTGCGAGCACTGTGTGGTCCAGTGGTTAAAGAAACAGGCTTGTAACCAGGAGGTCCCCGGTTCAAATCCCCCCTCAGCCACTGACTCATTGTGTCACCCTGAGCAAGTCACTTTACTTCCTTGTGCTATGTCTTTCAGGTGAGATGTAGTTGTAAGTGACTGTGCAGCTGATGCATAGTTCACACACCCTAGTCTCTGTAAGTCGCCTTGGATAAAGGCGTTTGCTAAATAAACACAAAATCAAAGAGTCTGCTAAATAAACACAGAGCATGGGCCCCAGCGACTTCGCGTGCGGTCTCAGCGGCTCGCTAAGCGGTCCTTGGCACCTCCCCCGTGACTGCAGGAGTCCCAGCGACCTCGCGCAGGGTCCCAGCGGCTTGCCAAACGGTGCCTTGCATCTCCCCAGCGTGCGAACAGGCCCCAGCAACCCAGTGTGGCGACCCAGCGGCTCGCCAAAATGTCCCTCGCACCTCGCCAGCGCGCAAACTGGGGCCAGCTACCGCACGCGGGGTCCCTGCGGCTTGCAACTGGTCCCTGGCACATCTCAGCATGCGCACAGGGCCCAGCAATCCCGCGTGGGGTAAGAGTGACTCTCCAAATGGTCCCTGGCCCCTCCCCAGCACGCGCACGGGGCCCAGCAACCCCGCGTAGGGTCCAACCGACTCGCCAAATGGTCCCTGGCACCTCCCCAGAGAATGCACGGTCTCCAGCGACCTCGCGCACGGTCCAGGTGGCTCGCCAAATGGTCACTGGCACATCCCTTGCGAGCGCAGAGGGCCCAGCGATCCCGCACGGGGTAAGAGCGACTCGCCAAATGGTCCCTGGCCCCTCCACAGCGCGCGCACAGGCCCCAGAGATCCTTCGCGGGGTCCAAGCAGCTCTCCAAAGAGTCCTTGACACCTCCCCAGCGAACGCACAGTCTCCAGCGACCTCGCGCAATGTCCAAGAGGCTCGCCAAATGCTCCCTGGCACCTCCCCAGCGAATGCACAGGACCCAGCGACCGCACGCGGGGTCCCAGCGGCTCGCCAAATGCTCCCTGGCACCTCCCCAGAGTGAGCACGGGCCCCAGCGACTTCTCGTGGGGTCCCAGCGTCTTGCCAAACTGTCCCTGGCAGCTCCCAGCGTGCGCACGGACAGTAGCAACCCCACATGGGGTCCAAGCGGATCGCCAACTGATCCCAGGCACATTCCCCTGTGAGCGCACGGGGCCCAGCGACCCCACGCGGGGTCCCAGCAGATCGCCAAATAGTCACTGTCACCTCTCCACCACGCGCATGGGCCCCAGCAACTTTGCATGGGGTCCAAGCAGCTCGCCAAACTGACCCTGGCACCTCCCAAGTGCACGCACGGAGCCCAGGGACCCCGTGTGGTGTCCCAGCGGCTCGCCAAGCGATCTCTGGCACCTCCCCAGCACGCGCACTGGGCCCAGCGACCCCGCGTGGGGTCCCAGCGGCTTGCAAATAGTCCCTGGCACATCCCCAGTGCGCGCATGGGATCCAGCGACTTCGTGCGGTGTAAGAGCAACTCGCCAAATGCTCCCTGACCCATCCCAGCGCACGCACAGGGCCCAGCGACTCCGCGTGGTGTCCCACCGACTCGCCAAATGGTCTCTGGCACCTCCCCAGCTCGCGCACCCCGCGCGGGGTCCAAGCAGCTTGCCAAAGGGTCCCTGGCACCTCCCCAGCAAACGCACGGTCTCCAGCGACCTCGCGCAATGTCCAAGCGGCTCGCCAAATGGTTCCTGGCACCTCCCCAGCGAACGCACAGGCCCCAGCGACCCCGCTTGGGGTCCCAGCGGCTCGCCAAAATATCCCTGGCAGCTCCCCAGCACGAGCACTGGCCCCAGCTACTTCGCGTGCGGTCCCAGCTGCTCGCTAAGCGGTCCTTGGCACTTCCCCAGCGAGCGCAGGAGCCCCAGCGACCTCACGCAGGGTCCAAGCCGCTCGCCAAACGGTGCCTTGCATCTCCCCAGCACACGCACGGGGCCCAACGTCCCAACGCATGTTCCTATTGAATCACCAAATGGTCCCTGGCACCTCACCAGTGAATGCACGGTCTCCAGTGACCTCACGCACGGTCCAAGCGGCTCACCAAAATGTCCCTGGCACCTCCGCAGCGCGCTCTCTGGGGCAAGTGACCACTCACAGGGTCTCAGCGGCTCGGCAAATCGTCCCTGGCACCTCCCCAGCTCACGCACGGGGCCCAACGACCCCGTGCGAGGTCCTTGCGGCTCACCAAATGGTCCCTGGCACATCCCCAGTGAGCGCAAGGGGCCCAGCGTCCCCGCGCGGGGTCCCAGAGGCTTGCCAAACTGTCCCTGGCACCTCCCCAGTGCGCGCACGGGGCCCAGCGACCGCGTGCGGCGTCCGAGCATGTCACCAAATGGTACCTGGCACCTCCCCATCACGCGCACATGCCCCAGCGACTTCGTGTGTGGTCCCAGCGACTCGCCAAACATTCCCTGGCAGCTCACCAGCGTGAGTACGGGCCACAGCGACTTCACATGGCGTCCCTTAGGCTCGCCACACGGTCCCTGGCAACACTACAGCGCGCATGGACCCCAGGGACTACGCGTAGGGTCCCAGTGGCTCGCCAAATGGTCCCTAGCTCCTCCTCAGCGATCCCATGGTCCCCAGAGATGCCGCGCGGGGTCCGAACGGCTCGTCAAAAAGTCCCTGGCACCTTCGCAGCGTGCGCACGGACACCAGCGACCACACGCGGGGTACAAGTTGCTCATCAAATGGTCCCTGGCACCTCCGCATTGCGCACACAGGGCCCAGTGACCCCGCTTGGGTTCCCAGCAGCTCGCCAAAATATCCCTGGCACCTCCCCAGCGCGAGCACTGGACCCAGCGACTTCACGTGGGGTCCCATAGACTCACCAAACGGTCCCTGGCACCTCCCCAGCGAACACACGGGCCCCAGAGACCCCGCTCGGGTTCAGAGCGGCTTGACAAAGGGTACATGGCACCCCCCCAGCGCAAGCACTGAGCCCAGCGACCCCGCCCGGGTCCCAGCGGCTCGCCAAATGATCCCTGGCACCGCCCCATCACGAGCATGGGCTCCAGCGACTTCGCGTGTGGTCCCAGCGGCTCGCCAAACGATCCTTGGCACCTCCCCAGCTCGCAAACAGGCCCCTGCAACCCTTTCTTGGGGTCCCAGTGCCTCGCCAAAATATCCCTGGCACCTCCCCAGCGCGAGCACGGGCCCCAGCGACTTCGCGTGGGTTCGGAGCAACTCGCCAAATGGTCCATGGCCCCTCCCCAGCGTGTGCACGGGGCCCAGCGACCGCGTGCGTGGTCCTAACGGCTCGCCAAACGGTCAATCGCACCTCCCCAGCACAAGCACTGGGCCCAGTGACCCTGCGCGGGGTCCCAGCATCTCGCCATATTGGTACCTGGCACCTCCCCAGCGAGCGCACGGTCCCCCGCGATTTCGCGCGTGGTCGAAGCAGATCGCCAAATGGTCCCTTGCACCTCCCCAGTGCGCATACGTAAACCAGCGACCCCACGCGAGTTCCCAACGGCATGCCAAACCGTCCCTGGCGCCTCCCCAGCAGGCACACAGGCCCCAGCGAACCCGCACGGGGTCCCAGCTGCTCGCCAAATGATCCCTGGCACCTCACCAGCACACGCGTGGACCCCAGCGACCCCGCGTGTGGTCCCAGCAGCTCGCCAAAAGGTCCCTGGCACCTCTGCAGCACGCGCACGGAGCCCAGCAACCCCGCACGGGGTCCAAGCGCCTCGCCAAATGCTCCCTGGCCCCTCCCCAGCACGCACACGTGGCCCAGCGACCCGGCGCGGGATCCCAGAGGCTCGCCAAATGGTCCCTGACACCTCCCCAGCGAGCACAGGGGCCCCAGCGACCTCACGCAGGGTCCAAGCGGCTCGCCAAATGGTCCCTGGCACCTCCACAGCACGCGCACTGGCCCCAGAGACACCGCGCGGGATCCCAGCGGCTTGCCAAATGGTCCCCGGCAGCTCCCCAGATCGCACATGGACACTAGCGACCCCACGCGGTCCAAGCAGCATTGTGCGAGGTCTCCAGGGACCTCGCACAATGTCCAAGTGGCTCGCCAAAATATCCCTGGCACCTCCCCATCGTGAGCATGGGCCCCAACGACTTCTTGTGGTGTCCCAGTTGCTTGCCACACGGTCCCTGTCACCTCTATAGCGAACACACGTGCCCCAGAGACCCTGCACGGGGTCCGAACAGCTCGCCAAATGGTCCCTGGCACCTCCCCAGTGCACGCACGGATACTAGCGACCCCACTCGAGGTCCAAGCAGCTCGCCAAATGGTCCCTGGCACCTCTCCAGCGCGCGCACGGGACCCAGAGACGACGCGTGGGGTCCAAGCGGCTTGCCAAATTGTCCCTGGCACCTTTCCAGCGCGCGCACGGGACCCAGAGACCCCGCGTGAGGTCCGAGCGGTTTGCCAAATTGTCCCTGGCACCTCCCCAGCAAGCGCACAGGCTCAAGCGACCCTGCTTGGGGTCCCAGCGGCTCACCAAAATACCCCTGACACCTCCCCAGCGCGAGCACGGGACCCAGCGACTTCACGTGGGGTCGGAGCGACTCGCCAAATGGTCCCTGACACCTCCCCAGCGAGCACAGGGGCCCCAGCGACCTCGCGCAGGGTCCCAGCGGCTCGCCAAATGGTCCCTGGCACCTCCACAGCACGCGCACTGGCCCCAGAGACACCGTGCGGGATCCCAGAGGCTCGCCAAATGGTCCCTGACACCTCCCCAGCGAGCGCAGGGGCCCCAGCGACCTCGCTCAGGGTCCCAGCGGCTCGCCAAATTGTCCCTGGCACCTCCACAGCACGCGCACTGGCCCCAGAGACACCGCGTGTTGTCCGAGCGGTACGCCAAAGGGTCCCTGGCAGCTCCCCAGCAAACGCACAGTCTCCAGCAACCTCCCGCAATGACCAAGTAGCTCGCCAAATGGTCCCTGACACCTCCCTAGCGCAGAAACCCCAGCGACCCCACTTGGGGTCCCATCGGCTCACCAACTGGTCAACTGCACCTCCCCAGCGCGCGCACGAGCACCAGCGACCGCGTGCGGAGGCCGAGCAGCTCGCCAAATGGTCCCTGGCCCCTCCCCAGCGTGCACATGGGGCCCAGCGACCCCGCGCAGGGTCTCAGCGGCTCGCCAAACGCTCCCTGGCACCTCCACAGCGCGCGCACAGGCCCCAGCGACCTTGCTTGGGGTCCCATCAGCTCGCCAAAATATCCCTGGCACCTCCCCAGAGCAAGCACGGGACTGAGCGACTTCACATGAGGTCCCAGCGGCTCGCCAAACGGTCCCTGGCCACTCCCAGAGCGCAGAAATGGGCCCAGCGACCCCCCGCAGGGTCCCACCCACTCACCAAACGGTCCTTGGCACCTCCCCAGAAAATACACGGGCCACAGAGACGTCGCACAGGGTCCGAGCGGCTCGCCAAAGGGTCCCTGGCACCTCCCCAGCACGCACACGTGGCCCAGCGACCCCGCGCGGGATACCAGCGGCTCGCCAAACGGTCCCTGGCACCTCCCAAGCGCGTGTACAGGCACCAGCGACTGTGTGCGGGGTCTGAAAGGCTCAACAAATGGTCCCTGGCACCTCCCCATCATGAGCACGGGCTCCAGCGACTTCACGTGTGGTCCCAGCGGCTCGCTAAACGGTCCCTGGCACCTCCCCAGCAAGCGGAGAGGCCCCAGCGACCTCGCGCAGGCCCCCAGAGGCTCGACAAACAGTGCCTGGCAACTCCCCAGCTGCGCACAGACACTAGTGACACCAAGCAGGGTCCCACCGGCTCGCCAAAGGGTCCCTGGCACCTCTCCAGCACGCACACGTGGCCCAGCGACCCCCGCGGGATACCAGCGGCTCGCCAAACGGTCCCCAGCAGCTCCACAGATCACGCACGGACACTAGCAACCCCACGCGGAGTCCAAGCAGCTCGCCAAATGGTCCCTGGCACCTCCCCAGCGCGCGCACGGGGTTCAGCGATGCAGCGCGGGGGTCCCATGGGCTGGTAAATGGTCCATGGCACACTCCTAGCGCACGCACTGGCTCTAGCGACTTTGCGTGGGGTCCCAGCGGCTCACCAAATGGTCCCTGGCCCTTCCCCAGCACGCACACGGGTCCCAGCGACCCCGCGCGGGGTCCCACCGACTAGACAAATGGTATCTGGCACCTCCCCAGCGCGAGCACTGACCCGTGAGACCACGCATGGGTCCGTGCGGCTCGCCAAGGGTCCCTGACACCTCCTCAGCGAACGCACGGTCTCCAGGGACCTCTCACAATGTCCAAGTGGCTCGCCAAATGGTCCTTGACACCTACCGAGCGCATGCACAAACCCAGCGACCCCACTTGGGGTCCCAGCGGCTCAACAAAATAACCCTGGCACCTCCCCATCTTGAGCACGGGCCCCAACGACTTCTCGTGGTGTCCCAGTTGCTTGCCACACGGTCCCTGGCACCTTTATAGCGAACACACATGCCCCAGAGACCACGCACGGGGTCCGAGCGGCTCGCCAAAGGGTCCCTGGCACCTCCCCAGCGCGCACACAGGGCTAAGCGACCCCACTTGGGATCCCAGTAGCTTGACAAAATATCCCTGGCACCTCCCCAACGCGAGCACGGGACCCAGCGACCCTGCCAGTGGTCCCAGCGGCTCGCCAAATGGTCCCTGGCACCTCCCCAGTGCACGCACGGATACTAGCAACCCCATGCGAGGTCCAAGCAGCTCGCCAAATGGTCCCTGGCACCTCCCCAGCACGCGCACTGGGCCCAGAGACCCCGCGTGTTGTCTGAGCATCACACCAAAGGGTCCCTGGCAGCTCCCCAGCAAACGCACAGTCTCCAGCAACCTCGCGCAATGATCAAGTGGCTTGCCAAATGGTCCCTGAAACCTCCCTAGCGCAGAAACCCCAGCGACCCCGCTTGGGGTCCCATCGGCTCGCCAAAATATCCCTGGCACCTCCCAGAGCGCGCACGGACACTAACGACCACAGCTGGGTCCAAGCTGCTCGCCAAATGGTCCCTGGCACCTCCCCAGCACACACACAGGACAAAGCGATCCCACTTGGGGTTCCAGCAGGTTCGCGCCCTTCTTCACCTCCATGCGTTCCCTTTCAGTCTCTGGTCATCTTTCTCATGGTCATGTTGAGAAGAATTTTCAGAGGGAAATCCCTATCTTTAACATTATATGACCATAGTCCAGAGTTTCTTGGCTCCGTCAGAATCTAAGTTTTCAAAAAAACATGGTCATGTTCCCTATCTTTAACATTGAAAGACCATGGCCACCTCGGGGCAGTTTGTGGAAGTCTCAAAAGGGCAGAGGCAAAACAGGGCAACCCCTTTGCCGGAGGACCCAGGCCCTCCCTGCCTTCAGCTTCCCGCGGTTAAGGTACAACGGGGGGGGGGGGGGGGGGGGGGGGGGAAGTCCGCGGAGATTTTCGTTGACAGGGTTTTTTGATCAAAATTATTTGATTAAGTCAGGACCGAGGTGTCAGAATGCATGTGAAGGACCCGTTTGGAGCCGTCATTTGGAGTCTGTTGCTGGGCAGGAGTTGAATGAACCTCCTCATTCCAAATACTGACCTTCTTTCTGTGTTCGAGATGGATGTAGGTCTCCCATCCATCCATTGAAGCAGGGCTTGGAGGCTTGGTGCTTCAAGATTTGGTTGTGGACGCGTCCACGCTCTTTCCCGGTGTTGTGGACATGTCCAATGCTGCGAGTTAGGGGCTTACTTCATCCCAGCGCCTGGGGGGGTCCTACGGCCGAGCAGGGAATTGCACAGTCAGAAAACGGAAAACGGAAGGGGGAAGCATTCATTCATTTGTTTGTTGGCAGTGAAAGAGAGAAGACGTGCACGGATTGACCCCAGAGAAGCCCATAAATGCCAAGATAAAGGGGGACGCCTGAGAGAATCACAAGTTAGACTGCCCGATACAAGGCTGCCTCCGTCGGTGTGTTGTCAGATTAGACAGGCACTTCCAACGCATTCATGGGCTGAAGTGTTCCAACCTGTCTTATGCAACCTTTATGTCCGAGGCGAAGTGTAGGCAAGCCGAACCGGAGGTGCCAGCGGTGCTTCCAGCGCCTTCCTCGTCCTCATCTTTGTCCTCCTCCGAGTCCTCGTCTGAGTCCGAACAGGACGATCCCTGTCGTGGCCAGTCCCGGCGGCCCAAAACCTGTGACCGTGAGTTTTGAGTTTGTCAATTATCAGCGGGGTGGGTGTTTGTGAATAACCCGTCTGATGACTGATGTCTTACCGGCTTGTGATCTGTTCCGTTCCCTTGCCACAGCCCCCTGTCTACGGCTGTATTTCCAATACCTCGCCAGTCCGAACCCCACTTCCAAGAAGCGTGAAAACTCATTACAGGCAGCCCAGCACGTGTGCCTGTTTCTCAGCTTTATGGCTGATGTTTCCCGGCGTGAGGCTTTCGCTGACAATCTGGCGTTCCTCAAGAACACCCAGAGATGCCAGTTGTAAGTATGAATGGTTACGTTACGCACATGTTAAGAGCACTCCCGTAAACTCTTGGTACTCAGAGCTGTTGAAATCGGGGTTGGCTCCCACTACGGTCCACAGTTATCTAACTGACATTGTGAGTTTCCTCCATTACGGGGGGTGAAGATAAAGCAACTGAAGCCCCTTCTGTTTCTGCTCAGCTCATTCCGCAAAGCAGGGCAACGTGAGCTCACCCTGCACCGCCAAAAAGTCGCCGAACTCGGTCAAGGTAGGTGTTGTTTTTCCGGTGACTGAGAGGGAATCACGTACGCTTCCTGACCTAATTTCTGTCCCTACCAACTCCTCTTTGCATAACGGTTGATCCCGAAATCCCACCTTAAGCTGTTCTAACGAGCTGTGGCGGTCTGGCTCGCAGTGGTGACGTCACGGACCAGGAAGTAGAAACCAAAACAATGGATGGGCGGTTGCAACGGCACTCAGCGTATTTATTAATAAACAAAACAAAAATAAAATATTTAAACAAACAACAAAACAAAAAGGCGCGTTGGCCAAACAAATAAACAGCAACAAGTATATTAAATATAGCAATTGTTTTTGCTCGCTCTCCCGTGTTCTCCCATACTCTCCTCTGTACACTCCACCCCGAGTGCAGAGAGCTGCAGGTTTATATATTCTGGCCGAGGGATTAACTAGTTGTTAATTATCTTATTACTCCTCGGCCAGAGTCTGCACGCGTTTGGTAAGGATGCATGACTGTCAGCTAGTTAAATAATCAGTAGCTGATCAGCCATGTATCCTCACGGGGTTTTTAAATATAATAATAAAAGACGCGGCGCTTTTATCCTCGCCGCAAACAAAAATACAAATAATAATACATAGGGGCGGGACACTCCGCCACACAAGCTGATCCCAGACATCCTCCATCTCTCTGAGACGGGGGTCCGGAGCAGCGTGCCGAACCTGATTGGCTTAATCTGCGGTAAGCTGATATTACATAACTGTCACCGACGGGGCGTTCTGATGAATATGACGGCCGGCGATGTAGAGGGAGCCAAGTGCCATGCTAATCAGTTCCACATACGGGTGTACGATCACAAGACTGCGCGGAAATATGGAGCAGCTGTGTTGGTAGTTAGCACCATAGAGCACGACTGGTTGCTGAGATTCTCCGCTCTCAGAGCCTCTCTCCCGGGTTACAATCGCCAGCCGCGTTTGTTTTTCTTCACCAACGACGGCAAGCCCATTCAGAAAATGGGCCTCCTTCTGAGTAAAGCATGGGATGCCTGCGGTATTGGCAAGTGGGTCACGGCGGGGATGATCCGCAGTGCCGTAGCAACTTATGTGAGTATCCCCAGTGCACGGTTTACCGGTAGTGGTGTACGTTTTAAGGTGCAGACTAACCTGAGATAACTCCCTTCTCTCTCCCCCAGACTTGGGCTACACACGGGGAGGTGAGCAAATCCACTGTCTCGCGCCACATGACCCATAGCCTTCAGACGCAGGCGTCGTTCTATGTCCTTGGTGAGGCTCCAGCTAACCATCAGCAGGCTAGGCGTCTGATAAAACAGAGTCTGTATATCTGCGAGGTGGATTCTTCTGAAAGCACAGAGAGGACCCCGGCTTGATGGAACTTGTTTGGCCTTAATTAGGGTTAGGGTTAGGGTTGGGGTTAGGGTTAGGATTAGGGTTGCGCATATAAATGGTAAAATGCAGTTTTAACCGCGAACGCATACGCATGCGCAGCTGCGTAGTTTTAGCCAAGTTACTGTGCATGCGCAGTGCGTTCAGAAATGAGCAGACCTTTCATTTTTGGCGTCGATTTGAGCATATCAATGGCAAAAAGCAGTTTAAAACGCGAACGCATACGAATGCGCAGCTGCGTAGTTTTACCAGACTAACTGCGCATGCGCAGCTGAGTTCAGAAATGCGCAAGCCTCTAATTATTTGTGTCGTTTTGCGCATGTAAATGGTTAAATGCAGTTTTGAACGGAGAACGCATACGCATACACAGCTGCGTTGTTTTAGCCGCGGTGCTGCGCATGAGCAGCTGCGTAATTTTAGCCAAGTTACTTCGCATGCGCAGTGTGTTCAGAAATGCACAGAACTTTCATTTTTGGCGTCGTTTTGCTCATATAAATGGTAAAATGTAGTTTTAACGGCGAACGCATGTGCAGCAGTGTAGTTTTAGCCAAGTTGCTGCGTATGCGCAGCTGCTTTCAGAAGTGCGCAGGCCTCTCTTTTTTGTCGTCGCTTTGCACATATAAATGGAAAAATGCTGTTTTAACCGCGAATGCATACGCATACACAGCTGTGTAGTTTTAGGCAGGTGCTGCACATGCGCAGCTGTGTAGTTTTAGGCAGGTGCTGCGCATGCGCAGTGCGTTCAAAAATGCGCAGGCCTCTCATTATTTGTGTCCTTTTGCACATGTAAATGGTTAAATGCAGTTTTGACCGGATAACGCATACGCATGCGCAGCTGCATAGTTTTAGCCGAGTTGCAGTGCATGCGCAGTGCGTTCAGAAATGCACAGACCTTCGAACATCGAACGCATTCAGCACGTCCTGTTTTACACTAGACCTTTTGTGTTTTGGACCTTTCTACGTCGTTTAATGCCTTTAAACTGAAAAATTGAAAATAAAACGTCGAACGGTACAGTACGTGTTATTTTCTCGGGTCTTCGAGCCTATCTCTAACCCTAACCTTAATCTAAACTAAAGCCTAACCCAAACCCATCCGTTCGCCGTTAAAAACTGCATTTTACTATTTATATGCTTAAAACGAGGCCAAAAATGAAAGGTCTGAGCATTTCTGACCACAGCTGGACATGCGCAGCACAATGGCTAAAACTACGCAGCTGCGCATGCGTATGCATTCGCCATTCAAAACTGCATTTTACCATTCATATGTGTAAAACGAGGCCAAAAATGAGACCTGCGTAGTCCTGAACGCATCTGAGCATGTGCAGCACCTCGTTTAAAACTACGCAGCTGCGCATGCATATCCTTTCGCCGTTCAAAACTGCATTTTACAATTATATGCGCAAAACAACGCCAAAAATGAAAGGTCTGCGCATTTCTGAACGCACTGCGCATGCACTGCAACTCGGCTAAAACTACGTAGCTGCGCATGCGTATGTATTCGCCGTTCAAATCTGCATTTTACCGTTTATATGCACAAAACGACGCCAAAAAAGAACGGTCTGCGAATTTCTGAACACAGCTGCGAATGTGCAGCCCTTTGGCTAAAACTACGCAGCTGCACATGGGCAGGACCTCGGCTAAAACTACACAGCTGCGCATGCGTATGTGTTCGCCGTTCAAATCTGCATTCTACCAGTTATATGCGCAAAACGATGCCAAAAATGAACGGTGTGCGTATTTCTGAACGCACTGTGCATGCGGATGAAAGGCTAAAACTACGCAGTTGCTCATGCGGATGCATTTTCCGTTCAAAACTGCAATTTATCATTTATATGCGCAAAACGACGCCAAAAATGAAATTTCTGCGCATTTCTGAAGCAGCTGCGCATGCGCTGCACCTTGGCTAAAGCTGCGCATGCATGTGCGTTCGCCGTTCAAATCTGCATTTTACCATTTATATGCAAACCAACGGCAAAAATGAATGGTCTGTACATTTCTGAACACAACTGCGCATGCACAGCCCCTCGGCAAAAACTACACAGCTGCGCATGTGCAGCACCTCGGCTAAAACTACCCTGACCCTGACCCTGACCCTGACCCTAACCCTAACCCTAACCCTGACCCTGACCCTGACCCTGACCTTAACCCTAACCGTGACCCTAACCCTAACCCTAACCCTAACCTGGGGAGGTGCCAGGGAGAGATTGGCAAGTTGCTTGTACCCCGCAGGGGGTCGCTGGGGCCCATGCGCGAGCTGGGGAGGTGCCAGGGATATTTTGGTGAGCTGCTCGGACAAAACGCTGGGTGGTAGGGCCCCATGAGCGCGCTGAGAGGGGCCAGGGACAATTTGGCGAGCCACAGGGACCCCGCACAAAATCGCTGGGCCCCGTGCGCTCGCTGGGGAGATGTCAGGGACCGTTTGGCGAGACGCTGGGACCCTGTGCGAGGTTGCTTGGGCCACTGTGCTCATTGTGGAGATGCCAGGGACCATTTGGCGAGCCGCTGGGAACCCGCGCGGGGTCGCTGGGGCCCCTGCTCACACTAGGGAGGTGCCAGGGACCATTTGGCAAGCCACTCAGATCCCGCACGCGGTCACTGGTGCCCATGCGCGCTCTTAGGTGATGCCAGGGACCATTTAGCGAGACGCTGGGACCCTGCGTGGGGACTCTTGGCCTTGTGCGTGCGCTGGGGAGGTGCCAGGGACCCTTTGGCGAGCCGCTCGGACCCTGCGCGGCGTCTCCGGGGCTCATGCGTGTGCTGGGGAGGATCCAAGGAATATTTGCCGTGCTGCTTGGACATTGCGCGAGGTTGCTGGAGACCGTGCTTTCGCTGGGGAGGGGACAGGGACCCTTTGGCAAGTCGCTGGGACCACGCGCTGTGTCTCTGGGGCCTTTGCACGCGCTGGGGAGGTGCCAGAGACCATTTGGAGAGTCAGTGGGACCCCGTGCGGGTTCGCTCGGCCCCGTGTGCACGCTGGGGAGGGGCCAGAGACCATTTGGCGAGCCGCTGGGACCCCGCGCGGAGTCGTTGGGCCCAATGCGCATGTTGGGGATGTGCCAGGGACTGTTTGGCGAGCTGATGGGACCCCACACGAAGTCGCTGGGCTCAGTACACACTTTGGGGAGTGCCAGGGATATTTTGGCAAGCCGCTTGGATATTACGCGAGGTCGCTGGAGACCGTGAGTTCATTGGGGAGGTGCCAGAGACACTTTGGCGAGCTGCTCGCACCCCGCCCGGGGTCTCTGGAGGGGTCTCTGGACCTGCCAGGGACCATTTGGCGAGCTTCTGACACCCTGCGCGAGGTCGCTGGGGCCCCTACGCTCACTGGAGAGGTGCCAGGGACCATTTGGCGAGCCGCTGGGTCCCTGGGTGCAGTCGCTGGGCCCGGTGTGTGTGCTGGGGAGGTGCCAGGGACCATTTGGCGAGCCGCTGGGACACCGCGCGGGTTCGCTGGGCCCCATGCATGTGCTGGGGATGGTCCAGGGACCATTTGTCGAACCAATCGGATGCCGTGCGGGGTCTCTGGGGCTCGTGCGCGCACTGGGGTGGGGCAAGAGACCATTTAGTGAGCCGCTGGGAATCCGGGCGAAGTCGTTGGGGCCCGTGCGTGCCCTGGGGAAGTGCCAGTGAGCATTTGCGAGCCGCTAGGACTCTGTCCTTGGTCGCTGGTGCCCGTGCACGCACTAGGGAGTTAACAGGGATCATTTGGCGAACCGCTGAGACCCAGCGTGTGGTCGCTGGGTGCAGTGCGCTTGCTGGGGAGCTGCCAGGGACCATTTGGCAAGCCGATCGGAGCCCGAGCGGGGTCTCTGGGGCCCGTGCGCGTGCTGGGGAGGGGCCAGGGACCATTTAGTGAGCCGCTGGGACCCCACGTTTGGTCGCTGGTCCCCTGTGCACATGCCGGGTAGGTGCCTGGGACCATTTGGCATGCCTCTGGGCGCTGTGCTCAACCGCTGGGACCACGTGCTGGGTCGCTGGGCCTTGTGTGCGTGCTGGTGAGGTGCCAGTGACCATCAAGCGAGCAGCTCGGACCCCATGAGGGGTCGCTGGGGCCTTGCGCGTGCTGGAGCCGTGCCAGGGTCGGTTTGGCGAGCCATTGGGTCCTCGTGCCGGGTCGCTTGGGCACATGTTTGGGCTGGGGAGGTGCCAGGGACCATTTGGCGAGCCGCTGGGACCCCTGCGCCTGGTCGCTGGGCCCGGTGAGCGTCCTGGGGAGGTGCCAGGGACAGTTTGGAGAACCGCTGGGATCCCGTGCGGAGTTGCTGGGCCCAGTGCATGTGCAGCGGAGGTGACAGGGACCAATTGTCGAGCCCCTGGGATCCCACGCGGGGTAGCTGGGGACATGCGTGGGCTGGGGAGGTTCCAGGCACCATTTGGCGAGCTGCTGGGACACCATGCGAAGCTGCTGGGGACAATTTGCGGGCCGCTGGGGCCTGTGCGCAGGCTGGGGACGTGCAAGGGACCGTTTGGCCATCCGCTGGGACCACATGCGGGGTCGCTTGACCCTGTGAGTGTGATGGGGAGACGCCAGGGAACGTTTGGTGTGCCGCTGGGACCCAGCACGGGGTCGCTGGGTCCCGTGTGTGTGCTGGGATGGTGCCAGTGACCATTTGGGCAGCCTCTGGGATCCTGCGCAGCGTCGCTGGTCCCAGTACGTGCGCTGGGGAGGTGCCAGGGACAGTTTGGGAAGGTGCTTGGACCATGCGCGAAGTCGCTGGTGCCCGTGTGCATGCTGGGGATGTGCCAGGGTCATTTGGCGAGCTCCTTGGACTCCGCACGAAGTCGCTGGTGGCTGAGCGAGCGCTGGGGATGTGCCAGGGACCATTTGGCAAGCCGCTGCACGCATGCACGCTGGGGAGGTGCCAGGGACCATCTGAGGAGCCGCTGGGATCCAGCGCGAGGTCGCTGGGCCCCGTGATCGCACTGTGGAGGTGCCAGGGACCATTTGGCGAGCCGATTGGACCCCGCATGGGGTCGCTGTGGCCCATGCGCGTGCTGGGGATGTGCCAGGGACCGATTTGTAAGCCGCTGGGACCCTACGCGAAGTCACCGGGGGACAGTGCGTGCGCTGGGGAAGGGCCACGGACCATTTGGCGAGCCTCTGGGACCACGTGCGGGGTCCGTGGCCCCAGCGCGCGTGCTGGGGATGTGTCAGGGACCATTTGGCGAGCTGCTGGGACCCTGCACGGGGTCGCTTGGGCCCGTGCGTACGCTGGGGAAGTGGCAGGGACAGTTTGGCGAGCTGCTGGGACACAGAGCTGGGTCGCTGGGGCCCGTGCTCGTGCTGGTGAGGTGCCAGGTACATTTGGCAAGCTGCTGGGACCTCGTGCAGGGTTGCTGGGGCCCATGTGTGCGCTGGGGAGGCACCAGGGACAGTTTGGCGAGCCGCTGGGACCCCGTGCAGGATTGCTGGGGCCCGTGTGTGCATGCTGGGGAGGTGCCAGGGACCATTTGTCGAGCCACTAGGACCCCACGCTGGGTCGCTGTGGCACATTCGCATGCTGCGGAGGTGCCAGGGATTGTTTTATCGAGTCGCTGGGTCCCCGCTCGTGGTCGCTGGGGTCTATATGAGTGCTGGGGAGGTTACAGGGACCGTTTGGCCAGACACTGGAACACTGTGCGGGGTCACTGGGCCCCGTGCATTTGCTGGGGAGGTGCCAGGGACCATTTGAGAACCGCTGGGTCCCTGAGCTTGGTTGCTGGTCCCTGTGCATGCGCTAGGGAGGTGCAGGACAGTTTGGCGAGTCGCTTGGAAGACGCGCAAAGTCGCTGGGGCTCGTGCGTGTGCTGAGGAGGTGCCAGGGAGATTTTGGTGTGCGGCTGGGACCACGCGTGTGGTTGCTGGGCCCTGTGCGCGCACTTGGTAGGTGACAGGGACCATTTGGCGAGCCGCTGGGACCCTGTGTGAATTCGCTGGGGCCCGTTGCGTCTGCTGGGGAGGTGCCAGGGAAAGTCCCGTATGTGCGTTGCAGAGGTGCCAGGGACCAATTGGCTAGTCGCTGGTGTCCATACGAGTTCTGGGGAGGTGCCAGGGACCATTTGGAGAGCCACTAGGACTCCGCGTGGTGTCGCTGTGGCACATTCTCATGCTGGGGAGGTGCCAGGGACTGTTTTATCGGGCCGCTGGGACCCCGCGCGGGGTCGTTGGGCCCCGTGCGTGTGCTGGTGAGGTGCCAGTGACCATTTGGCGAGCATCTGGCACCCCTCGCGTGGTCGCTGCCCCCCCTTGCGCATTGGGGAGGTGCCAGGGACCATTTGGCGAGCCGCTGGGTCTCTGGGTGCAGTCGCTGGGCCCGGTGTGTGTGCTGGGGAGGTGCCAGGGACCATTTGTCGAACCAATCGGATGCCGCGCGGGGTCTCTGGGGCTCGTGCGCGCACTGGGGTGGGGCAAGAGACCATTTAGTGAGCCGCTGGGAATCCGGGCGAAGTCGCTGGGGCCCTTGCGTGCCCTGGGGAAGTGCCAGTGAGCATTTGCGAGCCGCTAGGCGCTGGGCGCAGTGCACACGCTGGGGAGGAGCTAGGGACATTTTTGCGAACCGCTGGAAACCCATGCGGGGTCTCCTCGGCCTGTGCGCGTGCTAGGTAGGGGTCAGGGACAATTTGGCAAACCACTGAGACCCCGCGCGGTGTCGTTGGGCCCCGTGCGCGCGCTGCAGAGGTGCCCGGGACCATTTAGCTAGCTGCTGGTACCCCGCGCGGTGTGACTGGGACCCCGTGCCCGCGCTGGGGAGGGGCCAGGGACCATTCGGCTAGCCGCTGTGACCCCGTACAAAGTCGCTGGGGACCGTGAGCAAGCTGGGGATATGTTAGGGACCATTTGCGAGCCACTGGAACCCTGTGCGGGGTCGCTTGGCCCAGTGCATGTGCTGGGGAGGTGCCAGGAACCGTTTGGCGAGCCGCTTGGACCCCGTACGCAGTCACTGGTGCCCGTGCACTTGCTAGGGAGGTGCCAGGGACTATTTAGAGAGCTGCTGGGAATCCCGGCAAAGTCGCTGGGGCCTGTGCACGCCCTGGGGAGGTGTCAGGGACCATTTGGCGAGCCGATTGGACCCCGCATGGGGTCGCTGTGGCCCATGCGCGTGCTGGGGATGTGCCAGGGACCGATTTGTAAGCCGCTGGGACCCTACGCGAAGTCACCGGGGGACAGTGCGTGCGCTGGGGAAGGGCCACGGACCATTTGGCGAGCCTCTGGGACCACGTGCGGGGTCCGTGGCCCCAGCGCGCGTGCTGGGGATGTGTCAGGGACCATTTGGCGAGCTGCTGGGACCCTGCACTGGGTCGCTTGGGCCCGTGCGTACTCTGGGGAAGTGGCAGGGACAGTTTGGCGAGCTGCTGGGACACAGAGCTGGGTCGCTGGGGCCCGTGCGCGTGCTGGTGAGGTGCCAGGTACATCTGGCAAGCTGTTGGGACCTCGTGCAGGGTTGCTGGGGCCCATATATGCGCTGGGGAGGCACCAGGGACAGTTTGGCGAGCCGCTGGGACCCCGTGCAGGATTGTTGGGGCCCGTGTGTGCATGCTGGGGAGGTGCCAGGGACCATTTGTCGAGCCGCTGGGACCCTGTGTGAATTCGCTGGGGCCCGTTGCGTCTGCTGGGGAGGTGCCAGGGAAAGTCCCGTATGTGCGTTGCGGAGGTGCCAGGGACCAATTGGCTAGCCGCTGGGACCACGCGCGGGGTCGCTGGGGTCCATACGAGTTCTGGGGAGGTGCCAGGGACCATTTGGAGAGCCGCTGGGACTCCGCGTGGTGTCGCTGTGGCACATTCTCATGCTGGGGAGGTGCCAGGGACTGTTTTATCGGGCTGCTGGGACCCCGCGCGGGGTCGTTGGGCCCCGTGCGTGTGCTGGTGAGGTGCCAGGGACCATTTGGCGAGCCTCTGGGTCCCTGGGTGCAGCCGCTGGGCCCGGTGTGTGTGCTGGGGAGGTGCCAGGGACCATTTGTCGAACCAATCGGATGCCGCGCGGGGTCTCTGGGGCTCGTGCGCGCACTGGGGTGGGGCAAGAGACCATTTAGTGAGCCGCTAGGAATCCGGGCGAAGTCGCTGGGGCCCGTGCGTGCCCTGGGGAAGTGCCAGTGAGCATTTGCGAGCCGCTAGGACCAAACTTGGGGTCGCTGGGCCCTGTGCGCATACTGTGGAGGTTGCAAGGACTGTTTGGCATGCCGCTGGGACCGCACGCGGGTTCGCTGGGCACAGAGCGCATGCTGGGGAGCTGCCAGGGACCATTTGGCAAGCCGCTCGGACTCTGTCCTTGGTCGCTGGTGCCCGTGCACGCACTAGGGAGTTAACAGGGATCATTTGGCGAACCGCTGAGACCCAGCGTGTGGTCGCTGGGTGCAGTGCGCTTGCTGGGGAGCTGCCAGGGACCATTTGGCAAGCCGATTGGAGCCCGAGCGGGGTCTCTGGGGCCCGTGCGCGTGCTGGGGAGGGGCCAGGGACCATTTAGTGAGCCGCTGGGACCCCACGTTTGGTCGCTGGTCCCCCGTGCACATGCTGGGTAGGTGCCTGGGACCATTTGGCATGCCTCTGGGCGCTGTGCTCATGCTAGGGAGGTGCCAGAGACCATTTGGCGAGCCGCTAGACCACGTGCGGGGTCTCTGGGCCAAGTGCGTGTGTTGGGGAGGGGCCAGGGACCATTTGGCGAGCCGCTTGGAGCCCGTGTGGGGTCTCTGGGGCCCGTGCGCACACTGTGGAGGTTGCAAGGACCATTTAGCTAGCTGCTGGTACCCCGCGCGGTGTGACTGGGACCCCGTGCCCGCGCTGGGGAGGGACCAGGGACCATTCGGCTAGCCGCTGCGACCCCGTACGAAGTCGCTGGGGACCGTGAGCAAGCTGGGGATGTGTTAGGGAACATTTGCGAGCCGCTGGAACCCTGTGCGGGGTCGCTTGGCCCAGTGCGTGTGCTGGGGAGGTGCCAGGAACCGTTTGGCGAGCCGCTTGGACCCCGTACGCAGTCACTGGTGCCCGTGCACTTGCTAGGGAGGTGCCAGGGACTATTTAGCGAGCTGCTGGGAATCCGGGCAAAGTCGCTGGGGCCCGTGCACGCCCTGGGGAGGTGTCAGGGACCATTTGGCGAGCCGCTCGGATCCCACGTGGGGTTGCTGGGCCCCATGCATGCGCTGGGGGGGGAGTATCAGGGACCATTTGTGAGCCGCAGGGACACCGAGCGTGGTCGCTGGGCACATTGCACATGCTGGGGAGGTGCCAGGGACCATTTGGCGAGCCGTTCGTACTCCGTACGTGGTCACTGGTGCCAGTGCACATGCTAGGGAGTTGCCAGGGACCATTTAGCGAGCTGCTGGGACCCCGCACGGGGTCGCTGGGTTCCGTGCGCACATTAGGGAGGTATCAGGGATCATTTGGCGGAGCGCTGTGATCCCATTTGTAGTTGCTTGACCCAGGTCGTGCGCTGGGGAGGTGCCAGGGACATTTTGGCAAGCTGCTGTGGTCTCTGGGGCCCGTGTACACACTGTGGAGGTGCCAAGGACAGTTTGGCATGCCGCTGGGACCCCGTGCGGGGTCGCTAGGCACAGTGCGCATGCTGAGGAGCTGCCAGGGAGCATTTGGCGAGACGCTCAGACTACGTATGCGGTCGCTGGTGCCCGTGCATGCGCTAGGGAGGTGCCAGGGACATTTTGGCGAGTCGCTGGGAACCTATGTGGGCTCGCTGGGGCCTGTGCGCACTGGGGAGGTGCCAGGGACCATTTGGCAAGCCACTGGGACCCTGCGCGAAGGCACTGGGGCCCATACTTGCGCTGGTGAGATGCAAGGGACCATTTGGCGAGCCGCTGGGAGCCCGCGCGGAGTCACTGTGCCCCGTGCGCGTGCTGTGGAGGTGCCAGGGACCATTTGGCGTGCAACTAGTACCCCGGGTGGGGTTGCTGGGCCCAGTTTGCGTGACCTTCCGCGTGCTGTGGAAGTGCCAGGGACCATTTGGTGAGTTGCTGGGACCCGAGTGTGTGCTAGTGAGGTGCCAGGGACCGTTTGGTGAGCAGCTGGGACCCCGTGCAGGGTCGCTGGGCCCCATGCGTGCACTAGGGTGGTGCCAGGTACCATTTGGCGTGCCCCTGGGACCTCAAGCGGGTTCGCTGGGCCCCAAGCACGCACTGGGGAAGTGCCAGGGACAATTTACAAGCCGCTGGGACCACGCGTGGGGTTGCTAGGCCCAAGGTACGTGTTGGGGTGGTACCAGGGATCATTTGGCGAGCCGTGGGGACCTCGCACGGGGTCGCTAGGGCCCGTGCATGTGCTGGGGAGCTGCCAGGGATTATTTGGCGAGCCGCTCAGACTCCGTCCGTGGTCACTGGTGCCTGTGCACGCACGAGGGAGGTAACAGGGACCATTTGGGGAGCTGCTGGGACCTCGCGTGTGGTCACTGGACCCAGTGCACGTGCTGGGTAGGTGCCAGTGACCATTTGGCGAGCAGCTCGGTCCCTGGGCGGGGTCCCTGGTGCCCCTACGCTCGCTGGAGAGGTGCCAGGGACCATTTGGCAAGCTTCTGGCACCCCTCGCGTGGTCGCTGCCCCCCCTTGCGCATTGGGAAGGTGCCAGGGACCATTTGGCGAGCCGCTGGGTCCCTGGGTGCAGTCGCTGGGCCCGGTGTGTGTGCTGGGGAGGTGCCAGGGACCATTTGGCGAGCCGCTGGGACACCGCGCGGGTTCGCTGGGCCCCATGCGCGTGCTGAGGATGGTCCAGGGACCATTTGTCGAACCAATCGGATGCCGCACGGGGTCTCTGGGGCTCGTGCGCGCACTGGGGTGGGGCAAGAGACCATTTAGTGAGCCGCTAGGAATCCGGGCGAAGTCGCTGGGGCCCGTGCGTGCCCTGGGGAAGTGCCAGTGAGCATTTGCGAGCCGCTAGGACCAAACTTGGGGTCGCTGGGCCCTGTGCGCATACTGTGGAGGTTGCAAGGACTGTTTGGCATGCCGCTGGGACCGCGCGCGGGTTCGCTGGGCACAGAGCGCATGCTGGGGAGCTGCCAGGGACCATTTGGCAAGCCGCTCGGACTCTGTCCTTGGTCGCTGGTGCCCGTGCACGCACTAGGGAGTTAACAGGGATCATTTGGCGAACCGCTGAGACCCAGCGTGTGGTCGCTGGGTGCAGTGCGCTTGCTGGGGAGCTGCCAGGGACCATTTGGCAAGCCGATTGGAGCCCGAGCGGGGTCTCTGGGGCCCGTGCGCGTGCTGGGGAGGGGCCAGGGACCATTTAGTGAGCCGCTGGGACCCCACGTTTGGTCGCTGGTCCCCCCGTGCACATGCTGGGTAGGTGCCTGGGACCATTTGGCATGCCTCTGGGCGCTGTGCTCAACCGCTGGGACCACGTGCTGGGTCGCTGGGCCTTGTGTGCGTGCTGGTGAGGTGCCAGTGACCATTTAGCGAGCAGCTCGGACCCCATGAAGGGGTCGCTGGGTCCTTGCGCGTGCTGGAGCCGTGCCAGGGTCGGTTTGGCGAGCCGTTGGGACCTCGTGCGGGGTCGCTTGGGCACATGTTCGGGCTGGGGAGGTGCCAGGGACCATTTGGCGAGCCGCTGGGACCCCTGCACCTGGTCGCTGGGCCCGGTGAGCGTCCTGGGGAGGTGCCAGGGACAGTTTGGAGAACCGCTGGGATCCCGTGCGGAGTTGCTGGGCCCAGTGCGTGTGCAGCGGAGGTGACAGGGACCAATTGTCGAGCCCCTGGGATCCCACGCGGGGTAGCTGGGGACATCCGTGGGCTGGGGAGGTTCCAGGCACCATTTGGCGAGCTGCTGGGACACCATGCGAAGCTGCTGGGGACAATTTGCGGGCCGCTGAGACCCCGCGTGGGTCGCTGGGGCCTGTGCGCAGGCTGGGGACGTGCAAGGGACCGTTTGGCCATCCGCTGGGACCACATGCGGGGTCGCTTGACCCTGTGAGTGTGATGGGGAGACGCCAGGGACCGTTTGGTGTGCCGCTGGGACCCAGCACGGGGTCGCTGGGTCCCGTGTGTGTGCTGGGAAGGTGCCAGTGACCATTTGGGCAGCCTCTGGGATCTTGCGCAGCGTCGCTGGTCCCAGTACGTGCGCTGGGGAGGTGCCAGGGACAGTTTGGGAAGGTGCTTGGACCATGCGCGAAGTTGCTGGGGCCCGTGTGCGTGCTGGGGATGTGCCAGGGTCATTTGGCGAGCTGCTTGGACTCTGCACGAAGTCGCTGGGGGCTGAGCGAACGCTGGGGATGTGCCAGGGACCATTTGGCAAGCCGCTGCACGCATGCACGCTGGGGAGGTGCCAGGGACCATTTGGCAAGCCGATTGGAGCCCGAGCGGGGTCTCTGGGGCCCGTGCGCGTGCTGGGGAGGGGCCAGGGACCATTTAGTGAGCCGCTGGGACCCCACGTTTGGTCGCTGGTCCCCCGTGCACATGCTGGGTAGGTGCCTGGGACCATTTGCATGCCTCTGGGCGCTGTGCTCATGCTGGGGAGGTGCCAGAGACCATTTGGCGAGCCGCTAGACCACGTGCGGGGTCTCTGGGCCCAGTGCGTGTGTTGGGGAGGGGCCAGGGACCATTTGGCGAGCCGCTTGGAGCCCGTGTGGGGTCTCTGGGGCGCGTGCGCACACTGTGGAGGTTGCAAGGACCATTTGGTGTGCTGCTGGGACCCCACGCGGGTTCGCAGGGTACAGTGCACATGCTGGGGATCTGCCAGGGACCATTTGGCGAGTCGATCGGACTCTGTCCTTGGTCACTGGTGCCCGTGCACGCACTAGGGAGTTAACAGGGATCATTTGGCGAGCTGCTGGGACCCCGCGTGTGGTCGCTGGGTGCAGTGCACGCGCTGGGGAGGAGCTAGGGACATTTTTGCGAACCGCTGGAAACCCATGCGGGGTCTCCTGGGCCTGTGCGCGTGCTAGGTAGGGGCCAGGGACAATTTGGCAAACCACTGAGACCCCGCGCGGTGTCGTTGGGCCCCGTGCGCGCGCTAGGGAGGTGCCAGGGATATTTTGGCGAGCCGCTGGGAGCCTGCGCGAGGTTGCTGGAGAGGTGCCAGGGACCGTTTGGAGAGCTGCTCGGACCCCGCGCGGGGTCTCTGGGGCCCGTGCGCGTGCTGCAGAGGTGCCCGGGACCATTTAGCTAGCTGCTGGAACCCTGTGCGGGGTCGCTTGGCCTAGTGCATGTGCTGGGGAGGTGCCAGGAACCGTTTGGCGAGCCGCTTGGACCCCGTACGCAGTCACTGGTGCCCGTGCACTTGCTAGGGAGGTGCCAGGGACTATTTAGAGAGCTGCTGGGAATCCCGGCAAAGTCGCTGGGGCCTGTGCACGCCCTGGGGAGGTGTCAGGGACCATTTGGCGAGCCGATTGGACCCCGCATGGGGTCGCTGTGGCCCATGCGCGTGCTGGGGATGTGCCAGGGACCGATTTGTAAGCCGCTGGGACCCTACGCGAAGTCACCGGGGGACAGTGCGTGCGCTGGGGAAGGGCCACGGACCATTTGGCGAGCCTCTGGGACCACGTGCGGGGTCCGTGGCCCCAGCGCGTGTGCTGGGGATGTGTCAGGGACCATTTGGCGAGCTGCTGGGACCCTGCACCGGGTCGCTTGGGCCCGTGCGTACGCTGGGGAAGTGGCAGGGACAGTTTGGCGAGCTGCTGGGACACAGAGCTGGGTCGCTGGGGCCCGAGCGCGTGCTGGTGAGGTGCCAGGTACATTTGGGAAGCCGCTGGGACCTCGTGCAGGGTTGCTGGGGCCCATGTGTGCGCTGGGGAGGCACCAGGGACAGTTTGGCGAGCCGTTGGGACCACGCGTGTGGTTGCTGGGCCCTGTGCGCGCACTTGGTAGGTGACAGGGACCATTTGGCGAGCCGCTGGGACCCTGTGTGAATTCGCTGGGGCCCGTTGCGTCTGCTGGGGAGGTGCCAGGGAAAGTCTCTGGGCCCCGTATGTGCGTTGCGGAGGTGCCAAGGACCAATTGGCTAGCCGCTGGGACCACGCGTGGGGTCGCTGGGGTCCATACGAGTTCTGGGGAGGTGCCAGGGACCATTTGGAGAGCCGCTAGGACTCCGCGTGGTGTCGCTGTGGCACATTCTCATGCTGGGGAGGTGCCAGGGACCGTTTTATCGGGCCACTGGGACCCCGCGCGGGGTCGTTGGGCCCCGTGCGTGTGCTGGTGAGGTGCCAGTGACCATTTGGCGAGCAGCTCGGTCCCTGGGCGGGGTCCCTGGTGCCCCTGCGCGTGCTGGGGTGGCGCCAGGGTCGGTTTGGCGAGCCGTTGGGAGCTCGTGCGTGGTCGCTTGTAGACGTGTTCGCGCTGGGGAGGTGCCAGGGACCACTTGGCGAGCCACTGGGACCCCGCGCCAGGTCGCTTGGCCTGTGCGCCTGCTAGGGTGGTGACAGGGACCGTTTGGAGAACCGCTCGGACCCCTCGCGCTGGGTCGCTGAGCTTGTGTGTGTGCTGGGAAGGTTCCAGGGATCTTTTGGCGAGCCTCTTGGACCACGCACAAAGTCGCTGGGCCCAGTGCGTGTGGTGTGGATGTGCCAGGGACCATTTGCTGAGTTGCTGGGACCCTGCACGGGGTCGCTGGGGAGGCACCAGAGACCATTTGGCGAGCCTCTAGGATCCCGCGCGGTATCGCTGTGGCACATTCGCATACTGGGGAGGTGCCAGGGACCGTTTTATCGAGCCGCTGGGACCCCGCACGGGGTTGCTGGGTCCCGTGTGTGTGCTGGGAAGGTGCCAGTGACCATTTGGGCAGCCTCTGGGATCTTGCGCAGCATCGCTGGTCCCAGTACGTGCGCTGGGGAGGTGCCAGGGACAGTTTGGGAAGGTGCTTGGACCACGCGCGAAGTCGCTGGGGCCCGTGTGCGTGCTGGGGATGTGCCAGGGTCATTTGGCGAGCTGCTTGGACTCCGCAAGAAGTCGCTGGGGGCTGAGCGAGCGCTGGGGATGTGCCAGGGACCATTTGGCAAGCCGCTGGGACCCCGCGTGGGGTCGCTGCTGCACGCATGCACGCTGGGGAGGTGCCAGGGACCATCTGAGGAGCCGCTGGGACCCAGCGCGAGGTCGCTGGGCCCCGTGATCGCGCTGTGGAGGTGCCAGGGACCATTTGGCGAGCCGATTGGACCCCGCATGGGGTCGCTGTGGCCCATGCGCATGCTGGGGATGTGTCAGGGACCATTTGGCGAGCTGCTGGGACCCTGCGCGGGGTCGCTTGGGCCAGTGCGCGTATTGATGGGGTGCCAGGGACCATTTGGCAAGCAGCTTTGCCCCCGCGTGGGGTTGCTGGGGCCCGTGGGCGTGCTGGGGAGAGGCCAGGTATCATTTAGCGAGCCGCTCAGACTCCGCGTGGGTTCTCTGGGGCTAGTGCGCGCACTGGGGAGGTGCCAGGGACCATTTGGCGAGCCACTGTGACCCAGTGCCAAGTCGCTGGGGCCCGTGAGTCCGCTGGGGATGTGCCAGGGACCGTTTGGTGAGCCACTGGAACACCACGCAAGGTCACTGGGGCCCGTGTGCATGCTGGGGAGGTGCCAGGGACCATTTGGCGAACTGTATACTATTTGGAACCCCTGAAATACGGTTTCTTGGAATACTTTTTCAAGAGCGTAAGATTTTAAAACCTCACAAATGTTTTAGAATATTCCTGGAAGGTGTTAGTAATAAATCAGACACTTCATGCAAGTGTAGCCCAACAAAACCTTTCTTTAACTTCCAGTACAGTACCAAACAATATTAAGCCATAGCAGTCAAAACAAATGTTTATTACCCATTCTCAATGGGAATTTGGGTGCGGTCTGGAGTTTCTGCATCAAGCAGTTTTGCCTCTTAATAATTCATTATTATTATTATTAATTAGTCATTTTAGCAGACGCCTCTATCCAAAGAGACTTCCAGAGACTAGGGGTAAACTATGCATCACAGTCACCTCCAATAGGACCTCGGTTTTACGTCTCAAGGACGGAGCACAAGGAGACAAAGTGATTTGCTCTGGATCACACACAGTGTGAGTTGGGATTTGAACAGGGAACCACCTGGTATGAACAGGCCCACTGAGAGGATAGGGAAATTTCCCCGGGGCCCAACGCCTCGAAGGGGGTCCCTGATGAAGGGGGATTTTTTGAAAAAATATATACTGTATATATATTCCTATAAAATATTTTAAAACTAGCCCTGCACAAGACTTTTTGTTCCCACCACCTCATTAAAAAGAAAAACTGCTGTACTGCACACCGAGCCGATGTGCTTCTGTTGTGTAATGGTTGTGTATCCTGGCATTGTCAAACACTTCCTTCCACACAATGATTTGAACTTTCGTATTTCATATTTTACTACACCAAAAAGCTGAAAAAAGGCATAGTAATATTGTGTTTCTTTGGGTTTTTTTAAGACTTTTAAAAACTTTAAAAGAACCCTAAGGTTGCACAATATTTACTACAGTATGAATTATTCTATTAAGATCTATAATTTGCTCAAAACAACGTGATGCAGCAGTTTGGTTAAGAGCAGAGATGAGTGGTTAAGAGCAGAGATGAGTGGTTTATTTTTGCACAGGATAAATAAAATAGTGTATAGCAACACCATTAAAATGTAGTTTATGCTAAAAACGTATGATATTTGATGTTAAGTAAGCTTCCGATTAGTGACTATTACACGTGGAGTATGTACAAAAATTCACTTGCCTAAAAAAAAAGTTTTAATACTGTAAATAACTTAAACAATTACTTTGAGAAAAAGTAAACTATCCTGCTGCAGATTTTAATTGAGATATTGAAACTTCTAGCATCGTTGACAGTTTCCTTCAAACCCTTTATCAAAATAATGTATCGGTTGAAATGATCTTCCTCAGACACTGCTAAGATTGCAAGTATCATTGCTTTGTTTGGAAGCTTGGTTTAGACTATAGTATACAACAAAGTCGGATGAATGTTGTACCATGGAGGCGGGGGGGGGGGGGGCAGCGGGACATACCAATCCTTCTCCGGGGCCCATGACGGCTCTCGGCGGCCCTGGCCTTTGTCTTTAACCACTGGGACCTTACCCAAGCTTCATCGAATACCTAGCTAATTCACATTTTTAACTCTCGACTCTCGCTCTTTTCTTATGTCATTCTTAGCCAAGTACATGACAGTTAGTCTAATAATTACACTGTAGCCTATAATATTCTGTGCACAGAGGGAGCACATTTACTAATGTAACAGGAGGGGGAGGTGTTTTGGGCAGGGTTGTGTTGGGGGACTATTGTTGGTTGTTCGGCCAGGGAGGGAGTGAGCAATTACTGAATGGCTGGATTTTGTGAGCAAGGGTGTGGAGTGTGATTGTGGTGTTATCTGGGGGGGTTTATTATTGGGCTTTGTCGTGGCCGCCGGGGTCTACAAATAACTTCAGTCTTTTATTTGCTCCGGGTTCCCGTTACCTTTTTCTTATTAATTTAATAAACACTGGCTTGTGTTGTGTTGTAAAAAAAAAAAAAAAAAACTTAAATGCTCTGCCTCATTCGTACCCACAGGGGTTGTATCTTACATTAAAGGCTAATGAAACCCCAGTCTCATCACGCCCAACACATAGGCCTACCACGTTAAAAATGAGATCCAGTTTAACAATCCGACCTACATCTCACTCGTTTACATTGCAATCTTAATAGCACACATTTACTACTGCCGCTTTTGCATCTCACTCTAAAAACAGTCTCATCAACAACACTAGCTTGTTAAAGTGAATAATCAACAATTTATATGTGGTTACACTGTCAACATCTTTAAAAGTACACACACATGTTTCTTATGACTCTTTTAAAATATGTACATCTAGTAATATGGACAAATTATCTCTCATTAGTGATGCATGGACCAAGAAGAAGCACATGGGAACCCAGGAGCAAGCTGATGCTCTCTAACACTTATAATCTCATCATTCAGTCTACAACAACATCCAGTGTTCCACAAACTTACCAACACAAGCTTAAATGGTTGTCAACGCTAAGCACATTCAGCAGAGAAATGAGTACAGAGTTCCCAGCATACTGCATGGACTATTAAACTGATTATTATAAAGTACAAATACAGAATCTTACATGTGAAAGTATAACATATAGCTGAAATTTGCTTCTAGTGCTTAATTACTAAAAACAAGATCTGGTCAATAACATGATATTCTCTGTCGTCACTGAATTTGTAGGCAAATGTAGTGTTATGATCCAGTACAATATTAAAGTACTAATCAGTGGCTCTTTGCAAGGCTGAAAAGTGTAGTTTGTATAGACAGTAAAAATCAACTGACATAAGAACATTAAAGTTTACAAACGAGAGGAGGCCATTCAGCCCATCTTGCTCGTTTGGTTGTTAGTAGCTTATTGAGCAGCTTCTTGAAGGATCCCAGGGTGTCAGCTTCAACAACATTACTGGGGAGTTGGTTCCAGCACCTCACAATTCTCTGTATAAAAAAGTGCCTCCTATGTTCTGTTCTGAATGCCCCTTGTATCTAATCTCCATTTGTGACCCCTGGTCCTTGTTTCTTTTTGCAGGTCAAAAAAAGTCCCTTTGCTAGGTCATTTTTAGCATGACTCGAACACCAATCATGATAAAGTCGTTATATGTTTGACCATGTTGCCATAGTAACCAAATGCACAGCGCTGATAAAAGTATGAATTCATAGTGTGAAATACTGTAAGAAATGAAATGCCTATTTTTTTTAAGTCAAAGAAGTCCCCCGGGTCGACACTGTCTATACCTTTTAGGATTTTGAATGTTTGAATAAGATCGGCGTGTAGTCTTCTTTGTTCAAGACTCAATAGATTCAATTCTTTTAGCCTGTCTGCATACACCATGCCTTTTTAAGCCCGGGATAATTCTGGTTGCTCTTCTAGAGCAACAATATCCTTTATGTAACGAGGTGACCAGAACTGAACACAGTTGTCTAGGTGAGGTCTTACAAATCCATTATAAAGTTGTAACATTACTTCCCTTGATTTTAAATTCTACACTTCTCACAATATATCTGAGCATCTTGTGGGCCTTTTTTATAGCTTCCCCACATTGTCTAGTTGAAGACATTTCTGAGTCAACATAAACTCCTAGGTCTTTTTCATAGTTCCCTTCTTCAATTTCACTATCTCCCATATGATATTTATAATGCACATTTTTATTGCCTGCATGCAGTACTTTTCATTTGCCATGTGTCTGTCCAGTTCTGAATGCTGTCTAGATCATTTTGAATGACCTTTGCTGCTGCAACAGTGTTTGCCACTCCTCTTATTTTTGTGTCATCTGCAAATTTAACGAGTTTGCTTACTATACCAGAATCTAAATCATTAATGTAGATTAGGAATAGCAGAGGACCTAATACTGATCCCCATGGTACACCACTGGTTATCTCGCTCCATTTTGAGGTTTCTCCTCTAATCAGTACTTTCTGTTTTCTACCTGTTAACCACTCCCTAATCCATGCGCATGAATTTCCTTAAATCCCTACTGCGTTCAGTTTGAGGACTTTGTTTTGTGTCCTTTGTTTTTGGTTTCTGTGTACTTTGTTTTTGGTCCCTGTAAATGCTCTGTAAAGTGCCTTTTTTTCGCTGAATATTTTTTTAATTGATCTATTAACCATTTTAGCCATTTTGTTTTAGGTTTAGATTTGTCTATTTTTGGGATCGAATTGTTTTGTGCCTCTAGTACTACATTTTTAAAAACCAGCCATCCTTTTTCTGTGGATGTTTGTTTTCTCTATTTTACTCCAATCTAGTTTTGTTAGTCTCTGTTTCATACCTTCATAGTTTGCTTTTCTAAAATTGTAAACCTTAGCTTTAGTCATTACTTTTGGGGTTTTAAAAAACATTTCAAATGAGACTATGTTGTGGTCTGAGTTTGCCAATGGCTCTCTGACCTCTGTTTTAGTTATTTTGTCTTCGTTATTTGAAAAGACTAAATGCAGGCATGCCTCCCCTCTCGTCGGTGCCTTAAGGGCGTCTAAGAAATAAATCATAATAATAAAGGCGGTGAAAAATAAAACGGACGCGTGTTTCAGGAGATGCAGAGAGGAGACATTTAATAGAACACAATAATAAAGCAAGTACATCAGGACTTACAAGAGGAGAAAAAGTAAATTTTTAGAGAGCTCCTATTTTACTGTAGCCTTTTTTTAAAATGTATTTCTTAGATGCCCTTAGCCAGGGCAGCTTACAGTTGTTACAAAATATCACATTACATATAAAAGCAGTTAAAATTACTGGCTATTAAAAATGATCTGTGAAATGAAGGGCCTAGTTAACTGGGAGTTAACCTGGAATGAAAGCCAGCAGACACAGGAGGTGTTCATAAGACACTAACATTTTGGTATGTCATCTTTTTTATCATTATAAAAAATGAAATGAAACAAATGAATAAGAGGTGAGCCAGGAATCCAAAAAGGAAACTAAAAGTTCAAACCCATGTGGCCAGTTTGGCAGAAAATGGGTTAAGTTAGAGTTCCCTCTGGTGGACGCACCCTGGATTTTATTTGTATAAACTGAGAACACCTGTGGCATTGGGGAAGCTTTGTTTGGAAGGATACCTCAGGTAAGCCATGTGCTTCAACTGTTTGAAAAGGTTTTTAATCTTTTTAAAACTGTGTGCTATGAATTAGATTAAGGAATATGTTTGTTGCATGCTGCTTGTGGTTTCTTGTTACAATATAATTTGATTTGCTTGGTGTTGATAATGCGGCTGTGTTTCATTTGTCTTTGGTTTTGATAGTGTATATTTATACTGATTTTGTGTTTGCTTGTTTCCCCCAGTTTGGCCACTATTGCTATTTTTTACCCCAGTTGTAGTTTTGCACAACTTTAGGCAGTTGCCTAGGTAGTAACAACTTGTTAAAAAAAAAAACTGAAATCCGAGACACTCTGTAAACTATCCCATATCTGAAACAAATGATTTAAATGCATCAGATTTTGCTATGTTGAATAAAAGAGAACCTGACCTTTTTTAAAAAAATAACTCTGTTTTGTTAATTACTCTACCAACCATAGCACCAGTTAATATCCATGTTTATTTAACTGCGGCCAGGGTTCCAACAGAACAAAAACACGTGAACATATCTCCCCTGTGCTAGCAGACCTAAATGGGTTCCCGGTGCGGTCTACAAGTGGTTTCAAGGTCCTGCTGCTAACCTATGAAGCCCTGAAGGGCCCTTACGTTCCCAAGGGCTTTGAAGTAAAACACAGGTAGAGCGTTCAGTTGTAGGGCCCTTATACTGTGGAATGCTGTCCCTGGCTCTATTGGAGGCCTCACCCGTTGCAATTTCTCAAGACTGAAAATGAATTTATGATCTATCATTTCCATTCTTAGGTGACTCTTGCTATTCTGCTATTTTTATGGCTCGTGCAGTTTCACTGATATTCTTAACTTTGTTAAGCGCCTCTCCCATCAAAATGTTTTGATTTGAAATTTTCATTATTAAAGGCGTGTTCAAAGCAAAAAGAAAGTTAAGAAATAAATAAAACCGGTTTTCAGAGAAGCAACTTTACCTTTTAATGGTTGCAACACGTCAATTTTAAAAGGTTACTTGAACACATGATTTCCATTACACGAGAGTAGATATTAAAACTTCATGCTGATTTGAACTCGGCTCTCGCCAAGATAAGCACCAACTAAGACGTAGCTTTACAGTAAACTAATGTTCCCCATCTGTGTCTCCAACCATTTGCGCTTCATTTCATATGATGTAGATATCCTTCTGTCTGGTGTTGATGGCTAAAGTGTAACGCTGACTCCAGGGATCGGCTTATTGCCTCCATAGCGCATCAGCACACACAACGGCTGCGATGCTGGCTCCGGGGATCAACCGCAGTGCGGTCTCTCCAGCGCATCAGCATGACAACCATCTGGCCTGAGCTAAGTAGGGTACATCTCTGGGGGCTTCAAGTGGGCACCTTCCATCCTCTGTGTTTCGTCGACTAGCCCACGATACCTCAAGGTGTCGAGGGTGATTCTGGTGTCCCAGCATCACCCCACTCCGTCCCCCACTCAACTCGGCCCAGCTTACTTACCCGTACATCAGCGTTTCTTTCTTTTCTATTGTGCTTGAGATCCCCAGCCAGAATCTTTCCGTCTCAACCACAGCCAGCGGATAACTTCAGGTAAGTTCTTCACTGTGCGACGCAACTCTTGGCCAAGGAGCTGAACTGAGACCAAGACCCCCTCTTCCATGCTGAACTTGCCCCATGATATCACCAATTCGAAGGGCAGCCTTTACATCCTCCACAGCTTTCTTTGCCGTCCACTTCCTTCCAGTTTTCAACACAGGAGCTGCCTCCCTTACGCATTTGTCGCGTGACTCTACTAATGTCATTTCCAGTCTGACCTTCGCGCACTTAAATTCCTCGGTTAGAGCGGAGACTGGTAGCTGCAGTATTCTTTTACCATAAAGTCCCACTCTGCTGAGGCAGCATGGAACTCCCAACCATTTCCTGATGTATGAACTGATTTAAAGCTTCCAGCTTCTCTACTGTTGTCAAAGAAATCTCGTACACAGTCAGTGGCCACAGCAACCTCGGCAGTAGACCAAACTGAAAGCACCAGAGTTTTAGTTTGCCTGGTTAAGCACTGCTGTCTATGCTCCCAACCCTTCCACTGTTTGTTGTCTAACTTCTCCCAAACAAACTTATCCCCGTCGTATCATCTCCCAAGACCCTTCACTGGCTTCTCAGACACTGTTGGTATTGCCTCACCTTTACCCAATTTGATGCCCTAATGATTACTTCCATTGCCAGGGTAAAAGCCAGTGGAGAGAGGATTAGCCAAATCCAGGAATGTCACATGGAGCTCCTTCCTCTCCTTTTTAGCCGATTGAATTTGTTGCCAGATCACATTAATGTGTTCTAAGCATCCTGGGAAACCTGGAATGCCCGCTTTTTGTATTGAAGTGTCAATGAAGCAGTTCTTTTATAGGTCAATTGTAATTCATTACAGTAAATTTATACAGCTAAATACAAATAGCCAAATTACTTCTCACGGACGTTTACAGAATTATTTTCCCAAAAAGGAAAAGAATCCTTTGATTCAAATTTTCTAGAAAGTTACAGGGTGTGTTCATAAACGCAATCTGACACTGAAAGAGCGTCCGAGGAATCTCCTTGGGTGCTTCAGAGCGTTTTTTTTTTCTTTTAGTTTTTCAACGACCTAAAATGATTTGAAAATGGAAGTCGTCAGAGAGAAACACAATGATTGAAAACACCTTTGGTAATATTTTACAAGATCTTCAGTCTGACAGTGAGGACGAAAATGTAAGCTGGTCGTTCGTGGAAAATGATAGTACTATTAACTGTCATTTATAACTGATTATTTTGTTTTCAACTCAAGTCTAATACTGGGGATGCGGTAAAAGCATAACTTTTTATGCTTTTAAAACCAGCATAAAACGTTAGACATATGGGGAGAATATTTTAACAATCAGAACCGATTCACAACGCGCTGTCATTAACCCGTTCTGGGCCAGAACCCTTTTTATCACCAAAAAGCTCCCGGGAACACTGGGTTCCGAAGATGCAAAGACAACGAACATTATACACACAATACTACTAAGTGGGAACAACATAACACTATTGAAAGAACCCACCTTTAACTGCCCATTCCGAGTAATAAAACTATTTATTTTGTTTTTATATTATCGATCTATTTAATATTATTTTAGCAGAACCATATTGATTAACATAGTTTTTCTCTTTTTCTTTATAGTGGAATATAGTGAGGCCTTCTTTCTACTTTGCAGGGAAGGAGGTGATAAAGTAACAGTATTTGCACAAGTAGAACCATTGCAAAGGTCTAGGATTGCTGGTAGCCCCTAACTGTAACAGTTAGTATATATGTGATTTAAAAAATAACACGTGTATATATAGCTGCAACAGTTTCACAACTTTTTTGTTCTTGCTTACAATGAAAGTTTAAATGTATATAACTGTGGGTCCCTGATGAAGGGGGATTTATATATATATATATATATATATATATATATATATATATATATATATATATATATATATATATATATATATATATAAATTCCTATAAAATATTTTAAAACTAGCCCTGCACAAGACTCTTTGTTCCCACTACCTCATTAAAAAGAAAAACTGCCGTACTGCACACCGAGCCGATGTGCTTCTGTGTGTAATGATTGTGTATCCAGGCGCTGTCAAACACTTCCTTTCACACAATGATTTGAACTTTTTCATTTCATATTTTACTACACCAAAAAGCTGAAAAAAGGCATATCAATATTGTCTTTTTTGTTTTTTTTTTCTTTAAGACTTTTAAAAACTTAAAGTTGCACAATATTTACTACAGTATGAATTATTCTATTAAGATCTATAATTTGCTCAAAACAACGTGATGCAGCAGTTTGTTAGAAAAATGGTATTGTGTAAACTAAAGTACTTTCTTCAGCTGGTGGTAAACACAATTAGAGAATGATTGGTATTGCTTAAAATACAAATTTACCAATACAGGCTATTGGTTAAGAGCAGAGATGAGTGGTTTATTTTTGCACGGGATAAATAAAATAGTGTATAGCAACACCATTAAAATGTAGTTTATGCTAAAAACGGATGTTATGTGATGTTAAGTAAGCTTCCGATTAGTGACTATTACACGTGGAGTATGTACAAAAATTCACTTGCCTAAAAAAAAAGTTTTAATACTGTAAATAACTTAACCAATTACTTTGAGAAAAAGTAAACTATCCTGCTGCAGATTTTAATTGAGATATTGAAACTTCTAGGCATCGTTGACAGTTTCCTTCAAACCCTTTATCAAAATAATGTATCAGTTGAAATGATCTTCCTCAGACACTGCTAAGATTGCAAGTATCATTGCTTTGTTTAGAAGCTTGGTTTAGACTACAGTATACAACAAAGTCGGATGAATGTAGTACCATGGAGGTGGGGGGCAGCGGGACATACCAATCCTTCCCCGTGGCCCATGACGGCTCTCAGCGGTCCTGGGTATGAAGCCTTTGTCTTTAACCACTGGGACCTTACCCAAGCTTCATCGATTACCTAGCTAATTCACATTTTTAACTCTCGACTCTCGCTCTTTTCTTATGTCATTCTTAGCCAAGTGCATGACAGTTAGTCTAATAATTACACTGTAGCCTATAATATTCTGTGCACAGAGGGAGCACATTTACTAATGTAACAGGAGGGGGAGGTGTTTTGGGCAGGATTGTGTTGGGGGGCTATTGTTGGTTGTTCAGCCAGGGAGGGAGTGAGCAATTACTGAATGGCTGGATATTGTGAGCAAGGGTGTGGAGTGTGATTGTGGGGTTATCTGGGGGGGTTTATTATTGGGCTTTGTCGTGGCCACCGGGGTTTACAAATAACTTCAGTCTTTTATTTGCTCCGAGTTCCCGTTACCTTTTTCTTATTAATTTAATAAACACTGGCTTGTGTTGTGTTGTAAAAAAAAAAAAACCTAAATGCTCTGCCTCATTCGTACCCACAGGGGTTGTATCTTACATTAAAGGCTAATGAAACCCCAATCTCATCATGCCCAACACATAGGCCTAAAAATGAGATCCAGTTTAACAATCCGACCTACATCTCACTCGTTTACATTGCAATCTTAATAGCACACATTTACTACTGCCGCTTTTGCATCTCACTCTAAAAACAGTCTCATCAACAACACTAGCCTGTTAAAGTGAACAATCAACAATTTATATGTGGTTACACTGTCAACGTCTTTAAAAGTACACACACGTTTCTTATGACTCCTCTTAAAATATGTACATCTAGTAATATGGACAAATTCTCTCTCATTAGTGATGCATGGACCAAGAAGCTCATGGGAACCCAGGAGCAAGCTGATGCTCTCTAACCCCTATATTCTCATCATTCAGTCTACAACAACATCCAGTGTACCACAAACTTACCAACACAAGCTTGAATGGTTGTCAACGCTAAGCACATTCAGCAGAGAAATGAGTACAGAGTTCCCAGCATACTGCATGGACTATTAAACTGATTATTATAAAGTACAAATACAGAATCTTGCATGTGGTTTCAAACAGCACCAGATATACTGTTCCACATCTAAGACATAGAACCGTTTTTGCTCCATTTTGTTTTCCTGACACATAGCTGAAATTTGCTTCTAGTGCTTAATTACTAAAAACAAGATCTGGTCAATAACATGATATTCTCTGTCGTCACTGAATTTGTAGGCAAATGTAGTGTTATGATCCAGTACAATATTAAAGTACTAATCAGTGGCTCTTTGCAGGTGTTCTATCAAGGCTGCAAAGTGTAGTTCGTATAGACAGTAAAAATCAACTAACATCCCCTCGGCTGAATACCCATTATTTGAATTTGCAGTAGATCAAGTCATATTAACCCATTTCATGCAGTGAATCGGCAATTAAAGGTCGGTTAACACTTCGGACAGTTTTTGTAAGTATGTTACTCACTGTATTATGTGCATCTTATTTTTCGTCTTCTGGGCAGCTTTATTAATCAAGCTGTTTATTGCACGCAATGGGAAATGAAAGATGTTTTTTTTTTTTTTTCAATCGTGTTATCATGTCCTAGTTGTATTGTGTGTATCATTTTCATGCTCTGTATTCCTTCGGAACCCCGTGTTCCGGACGGTTTTGTCTATACAGCTGTTTATTGCAAGGAATGGGCAGTTAAAGGTCGGTTCGGTGGGTTTTTTCAATGTTGTTCCCACTTAGTTGTATTGTGTGTGTAATTTTCGTCGTCTTTTGCACCTTCAGAACCCAGTGTTACGGGAGCTTTTTGGTGATAAAAAGGGTTCTGGCCCGGAACGGGTTAATGACAGCGCGGTTCTGTTTTGTTAAAATATTCTCCTCATATGTCTAACGTTTTATGCTGTTTTTTTAAGCAATTGAATTCATTGAAGTACCGTTCCGTTCCGTCTCGTTCCGGCTTTCACCCCATCCCCTAATACTGTATTACTGTAATTAAGTCTGCTTCTGTTCAGGTGTGGTGTGTGTGGGTTTTCATTTTTTTGCGTCGGTATAATACCATCAGTCCAGGGGCGTAGCTACACCAGAGAGAAAATGGTTCTTTGCACCCTTTAAGGGTTCTTTACAGCATTCAATGGTTTCATATAGAACCGTTTTCATTCTCAAGTCAAAGGGTTCTTTTAAAGAACCATTTTAAAACAGGCAGTTCAACATGTCTCGTGAGTCTCTGCCTCGAGGGAATCTCAATATAATTGTCAGAGGCGTTCCAGACTTGGAGGAAAGCGGTTGGTAATTAAATCCCTTTACACTTTATTTATATATATATATATATATATATATATATATATATATATATATATATATATATATATATATATATATATATATTATAGCCAATATTTTAATTTGCTGGTAGAAATAATAACGTTACCTATTTTATTGTTGTTAGCCTAAGTTTTTACCGCTCTTTTTTCATGTATTTATACCAATGTATTATTAATTTCTTGTGTTCCTTTTAAGAATTAAGATTTGTTTAATTTGTATTTATTTTTCTCCTGTACGGCGCTTTGAGGAAACTTTTAATGTTTAGCCGCTATATTAAAACAAAAATTGAATATTGTATATTCGAAAGAATTGCTAGCAAATATATTTAAATTAAATAAGTGTAAATAGTTCACGCAAATCAGGAAAGGTAAGATTGACACTAAAAGTTGCCAAATCCCTAAAACGCAGATGAAAAAAATCGAAAAAAAGTCATAGGTGGGGTTTGGCGGGCCAAGAAAATCAAGCGGCGCCTGAGAAGAATGTTGTGATTTTCAAACTGAGAATTCTGACCGCCTTCCCTCCCTTCAAGTTAATACGAAACTCGATAACATCCGGTTACTGCCTATGAGGCAGATACGAGTGTTTGCAGGGTTTAGTAATTAATTATGTGAGCAAAAACAACAGTCGGAGATTATATATATATATATATATATATATATATATATATATATATAATATCTCTATCTCTGACTGTACGAAATGAAACAGTAAGTTACGCGTGTCTGACACCATATAAAGCGTACCTGTTTCGTGTACTGCTGCGTGCGTGAATGAATGTCTGTTTCACTGGCAGACTTGCCTGCCTGCCTGCGAGAGTCTGTGTGCGAGTGACGTCACCCACATGGTGATCGAGGCACCAACGGGTGACAGGTGGACGGAGTCCGCAGCTCTGGAGAGGAGAGCGACAGAATGTGCTTGTGAAATCCTCGAGGTATGACACAGGCCCGGTTTTTGGGATGAAAGCGCATAACATTCTCGCGTTTTGATTGGTCCATGTCTGTCACATGAATATGTCGTCGCACGAGTGGAAAAGCTTGCAAGCAGAGAGAGAGAGAGAGAGAGAAAGAGATCTGCTTTCCACAACCTTACCATTAAAATATAATGTGGTTTACGCTGTACTGATATAACAAACTATGGGCGATTACTTTATATGAATTATCATGCTATGCACGAATGTAAGAATTGGCTTTCTGTGGTGGTGTACTTTTTTCTTTCAAGTAGCATATATCTAATCGTTTTTGCGATATATTTTAATATAAAATGTATACACTATTGCAGTTTTGTTAGAGGATACATTAGTTTATCTCTAATGTAATCACAGTTTTACATATAGACTGCCCCTGTTTTCGTTTACGTCCCAAATTCTGGGCCGCTTTGGTTTGCGGATAACGTCCCAAATTCTGGGCCGCTTTGCTTTTCAGATAACGTCCCAAATTCTGGGCCGCTCTGATAACATCCCAATTTCTGTGCTGTTCTGGTTTTTAGGTAACGTCCCGAATTCTGCATTTTCGAATTCAGGGCAGTTTTTGAGATATTCTGCTTAGCTGACAGCCGAGTTTCTAGTCATGCATGCACAGTTTACCATAAACTGGACCATTAATTAATTTAAGAGTAGCCCTTAGTTCATGAATCAAAGTTAATGTATTTTTACTCTCCCCAGAAAACATTTAGGAAGATGGTATACAAAAGAAAATACATCTCATTTGCTTAAATCCTATTGTATTAGTCAACATTTCCCTTATCTATTCCTGATAGTTTTATACTGTAGGTCAGGGGTTTTCAACCTTTTTTTGAAACTGTACCCCTTCTATCTGGAGGTTTCAGCTCGAGTACCCCTTTACAATTTTCACTCAACTGAACGGTCCCTCAGTTACAATAAAATGGAGAATAATATGATGCCCCCCCCCCCCCCCCCCCCCCGTTTTATTTAATAAATTTGGGTGACAAACTGCTGGTTTAGGACAGAACAACAAACAGTAAGCTTAATTCTTAAAACGTTTAACTACAAGTATTTGGATGCACAGAATTAAAAAGACAAGTATTGGGTTAGGAGCACACCTATTTTTTTGTAACTTTGACGGCCTTTTTTAAATTGACAGCCTTTTTTGAAAGTGTAGGCCTTTTGATACCCAGCATACACTGCAATACCCAGCAAAGTTATACACTGATATTCTGATAGCACAGCAATTCAAATGAAGTTTGTAATTGGTTGTGTTCCTCAAATACACAATAAAGTGATATTTATAGGGTATACAGTTATACAACGATACAGTGGTTTCGGACATCTAAGAACAGGTACTGCGAGCATCTGGATTCATACCCAGAGGTACTCTGTAGCCTCCTAGGACATTCACAGCTTGTTTGACATCCTCTTGTAGTTGCCCGTTTCTGCATATAAAGCAAAATGCTGTTTGTCAATCTCTCTTTTTTCTTATAAATCAGTCTTTGCAGGAATCATTCCAAAAACACTTGAATCAGTTAGGGACTACCAGTCTGACACTACAGGCCTTTAAATTGCAGTACCAATTTGCAAGTTGCTAAGTGGTTACGTTCCTCAAATTTGCACTGCAAAGTGATATTCCTCCTGTCGTATCCCATGAGTCCACAAATCCTGGGCCAACAAACTCGCTAGTACCCTCTTTAGACGCACAACAGTCTTAGCTAAGGAAAATGGGTTCCTTCGAGTTCGTACGACCCACGACCGCCATTGGCCGATCCTTACCCCGATGGTGTTTTTATAATAGGAAGGGAGTGGTCTTTTATCGTACCCGTATCTCCACGACTCCTGGGCCAATGAACTCCGAAGGGCACTCTTTGCATGCACAAGAGTCTTCGCTAAAGAAAGACATTGGCCTCGGGTTCATACGCCACCCCACCGCCAGATGGTGGGTGTTGCCCCAAAGGGGTTTTATAATGGGATTTCCCATAGACATTTTTCAGGGTGCTATATCTCGGGTTCCGGGGGTCCCCGAGACTTGCAAATCGGTACGGAGGTCCATCTCGGGGCCCCTGTCGATCCCGCCAAGCAACGTGTCCCCAGCTAGAAAGGACACCAGTTTAGACTCTTTGCCAACCTGGAGCTCAAAAGCTATTGGAAATGCAACCTTGACATTCCATCATGTTGAAAATGTGTAAATTTGTTGAAAATGTAGCATTTGAAAACAGATGGCTCCCTGTGAAAGAGGGCCCACAGACATGACCCTAGGAAGTTCAACCCGGTTTCTAGGCCCCAGGGTCATGGAGATTTGACCCCAAAGGGTAGTTTTTGGACATTTTTGACAGGGCGTATCTCGGGTTCTGTGGGGGTTAGGAACTTGGATTTTTTTTTGCGATGGGGCCCCATGGGGCCCCGCATAAGGAGTCACAGTATTCATGGTTCAGATGCCAGGACGGCTTGGCAAAGTGAATTTTTTCGTCATGACATGAGTTTTTGGGTGAACCACCACACCGTTTTAGGGGGTGGTTTAGGGTTCTCCCCTGAGTCTATATCACTTTGAATGGTGGTTCTGCGTGCTCGGGTTCAAGAGATATGCCTGAAATGTATTTTTCAACCCTGCCATAGACATGAATGAGGCTGAACGCCCTGAATTATTTTTTGCAAAAAATTGCTAAGAAACTTGGGCATATTATATTCAGGCTGGTCTAGAACCCTTCGGACGGTGGTTGTAGGTGCTCTGGTTCGAGAGATATGACTGAAAATGTGTTTAACGCTGCCATAGACATGAATGGGGCTGAATACCCGAAAATATATTTTGCAAAGAATTGCTACGGTGGGTGTATTCATGTAGGGGTTGCATGGTGGTGTGTCTGTGCAGGGGTCTAATGGTGGTGTATGCGTGCAGGGGTTGCATGGTGGTACACGTGGGTGGAGGGGAATTGGAGTGCAGGTTTTGCGCAGAAGAGGGGCGGGGAAAAGACTGGGAAGGGTACGGTAAAAGAAAAATTACTACAATCATTTATTTTCACTGTCGACTCCCAGTAGCCTTACCCTCACTTTATGATTGTATTTTGTGATTATTTAATTATTGTCTAAATAAACTGCCTTCATCTACTCATAGTTGCAGTCTCATTTCTGTCCAAATAGAACCTGAAACACTGCAATATATTGATGGACATTACATAAGAAAATGAATGTCCTTTTTTCGTAATACCATGTTCTTTCCCAAAAATGTGTTTTAATATTTGTCTTTAATAAAGGAAAACGACTGCTTTAATTAATTTTCATGTATCTATTTTAGTGCAATGTAGTTTATTCATGTAATAAGAAATACTTTTTTAACATTTACATTTTATTTCTGTTTTTTCATTAAAAAAAAAAAATTCTGGGGAGAGTAAAAAATACATTCACTTTGATTCATGTACTAAGGGTTACTCTCAGATGAATTCACAATCCAGTTTATGGTAAACTGCATGGATGACTTCGAAACTCGGCTGTCAGCTGAGTCCCCAAAACTGGGCTGAATTGAAAAATGCAAAGCGGCCCAGAATTTGGGACGTTATCTAAAAACCAAGGCGGCCCAGAATTTAGGACGTTATCTGAAACGCAAAGCGGCCCAGAATTTGCGAAGTAAATGAAAAAAGGGGCAGTCTATATGTAAAACTGTGATTACATTAGAGATAAACTAATGTATCCTCTAACAAAACTGCAATAGTGTATACATTTTATATTAATATATCGCAAAAACGATTATAGATATATGCTACTTGAAAAAAAAAGTACACCACCACAGAAAGCCAATTCTTACATTCGTGCATAACATGATCATTCATATAAAGTAATCGCCCATAGTTTGTTATATCAGTACAGCGTAATACCACATTATATTTTAATGGTAAGGTTGTGGAAAGCAGATCACTTTCTCTCTCTCTCTCTCTCTCTGCTTGCAAGCTTTTCTGCTCATGTGACGACATAGGCCCGGTTTACAGGAATATGTCATACCTCACTCAGGGTGACTGCAAAGAGGGAAGGATATTTGGGCGGGACTCAATTTATGGTGTCTGGGTAATTACGTCACAACACCCACCTCCCAAGTACCAAAAACTACGTTAAACTCCTTAAATAAGAACTGTAAGGATTTCATTCAAATACAGCCATTCAAATATACAGTTACAGTACATAATACGTTTGACGTAACTATTTTTTCCTGAAGCTTTTCACGTCCCCCCATAGCCTACATTCCGTGCTCCCCATTTTGAGAACCGCTAATTAAAAGAAGTTAAAAGCCAAACGAGTCACATATTGCCCTGGAAATGCATTTTAATTGGGGCTTTTGGTTTTCAACAACTTTTCTCCTCTCCTTTTTAACAATTTATTGTGACCTATGCATTTTGTTGTGGTACATATTTTAAGTGTAACTTTGAAACAATGTAATCAATCACATTTCTAACACATTTTAAATGCTTTAGTTATTATACATTTATAAAATTTGTGACTCCATTATTTATTCTTTTTTCAGAGTCTTGCCAGGCCCTTCCAATCAAAACCTGCATTCACCTCTACACGAGGTACATGAAAATCCCAGAGTTGTAGGAGCTTTGCCCATGTTTCCACCTATGATGACAGCCCTGCAAAATCAGGATGACTAACTTAAATCTGCAAAAAGGACAAAGATAAACAGCCTCGCTGCAAGTCCTGTTTGACCATCTGTGGCAAAGTGGTAAGTGGTAACAGGTGTATAGTAGGTGCACTGCAGATACAGTAATTCCAAGGACACACAGACAACAAAGTACAGGTGAAAATGATTGTTTTAATGGTTTATAATCCAATGGTCTGATGACCCGCCAGTAAATAATAAAGAGCTGGCAATACACAACAATGTGTATTGCACAGTAATAAAATGAAGGGTTGCAGTCCCGCAAATAGACACGGTACAAAACACACACAATTAGACGCACACGATCACTGTTCCAAAGTGAGTGGTCTCAGTGCTTGTGGTGCAGAACATAAATTACGTGCTATTAGTGAAACAAGTGCTGATATTCGTGACAGTAGTGCAGTGATGATCCGGTTTCGTGCTGGCCCTTGGCGACAGCTCCGGATCTGTGTTTAGCCGTCTAGTGATTACAAACACAGACAATTACTAAACAGACAAAGAAACAAAACACTCACAAACTCCTTTCGTTATTTATTTTGCACAATCTCCCGGTCCTTCCAGTTTCCACGAAACAAAACCCAAGCGAAGGAAAAGATTTACAATTCTCCAGCCCCTTTTATGCGATTATGCATGACCCCTTGGTAAACGATTACAGCTGACTATTGCCTGCAGCTGCTACCTCCTTTACCTTCCAGGTCAATACATTCTCGCACTGGAGTCTCGTCTTTTTCCAGGCTGATTGACTTCCCGACCCAGGGAAAGAACTGTCAGGACAACCTGTCCAAAGCCTTTCCCTTTCGCTACTTTGTATCCTCACAGGTCAAGAGGGAGATTTACAACCAGAACTCATTATATTTCCGTCACACCATCTCAGTTCCTTCACAATGTAAGTTTAAATCCCGGATCCAACAAAATAGAGCTTTTGCAGTTCCTTTTATCCACCCTCTTTCACACTCCCACATAGCCAACCAACACCCCACTATAACATGCGAGCGACAAACGCACTACAATCCCTGCAGAACACACTTTTCCCACACTAGGCGACCAACCATCTCCACACATCTGCAAGCCCCAAACCTGAACCTGCAATGCACGCTAATGATTGGACTAAAGTCAGACCCAGTCTCTAACACAGTTCCGACACACAGACATGGACTGTTCTACACAAACGCATAGGCAACTGTTTACAATTATAAATATCCAAAGTCTCTGTCTTTTGACTGGGCCGCTATAATATTTTCTACATTGCAACATAAATGTTTGTGTATATTAATCATGTTGATTATTAAAGGGTACCATTCCCATACGCAATATGTAACACATTTCCCATTTCGTTCAGAAAAAACTGGATCAGGCTGTAAGTCATTTTTTACTTTCCTACCCTTTTCCCACTGCCTCCAGAAGATGCTAAATAATGCATTTAAGTTAAAATGTATTGCATAACATAACGTTTGATAAAAGCGATCATCAATCAAAGTGATATGTATTGTCAGTTTTTTTTAAATAAAACACGGATATCCTAATTTCTAGTCAACACCTCTCCAAAACCTATTCAAATTATGCAGATTTCTCCAAAAAATGGGGTAGAGCAATATCTTAACCACTATCTGACATGGAGGGTGGGGGTAGGAGTTGAACTCCCCTCCTATTTTTTGTTTTGTCGTCTTCTTGGACCTAGATAATCTGTTTGCCTAGGCCAGAGAAGGTTACTATGCCACAGGTTATTAAGGTTATTATGCCATTTGCAATACATTTCTATTTCAATTCAGTTCATGAAAGTTTTTAAACAGAAATCAAGAACAACATTTTTATCAGAAATGCATTGTGACAATGCATACTTTTCAATTGTGTGTAGCATACCTCCTATAAAGTTCTAATATTTGCACATCAGAACATACTGGTTTTATACTCTATTGCATTTGACATAAGAACATAGTTTAAAAACGAGAGGAGGCCATTCAGCCCATTTTGCTTGTTTGGTTGTTAGTAGCTTATTGATCCCAGAATCTCATCAAGCAGCTTCTTGAAAGATCCCACGGTGTCAGCTTCAACAACATTACTGGGGAGTTGGTTCCAGACCCTCACAATTCTCTGTGTAAAAAAAGTGCCTCCTATTTTCTCTTCTGAATGCCCCTTTATCTAATCTCCATTTGTGACCCCTGGTCCTTGTTTATTTTTTCAGGTCAAAGAAGTCACCTGGATTGACACTGTCTATACCTTTTAGGATTTTGAATGTTTGAATCAGATCGCTGTGTAGTCTTCTTTGTTCAAGACTGAATAGATTCAGTTCTTTTAGCCTGTTTGCATACGACATACCTTTTAAACCTGGGATAATTCTGGTTGCTTTTCTTTGCACTCTTTCTAGAGCAGCAATATCCTTTTTGTAACGAGGTGACCAGAACTGAACACAATATTCTAGGTGCGGTCTTACTAATGCATTGTAGAGTTTTAACATTACTTCCCTTGATTTAAATTCAACACTTCTCACAATTGATTGACCATTGCTGCTGCAACAGTGTTTGCCATTCCTCCTATTTTTGTGTCGTCTGCAAATTTAATGAGTTTGCTTACTATACCAGAATCTAAATCATTGATGTAGATTAGGAATAGCAGAGGACCTAATACTGATCCCTGTGGTACACCACTGGTTACCTCACTCCATTTTGAGGTTTCTCCTCTAATCGGTACTTTCTGTTTTCTACCTGTTAACCACTCCCTAATCCATGCACATGCATTTCCTTGAATCCCTACTGCGTTCAGTTTGAGAATTAATCTTTTATGCGGGACTTTGTCAAAAGCTTTCTGGAAATCTAAATAAACCATGTTGTATGCTTTGCAGTTATCCATTTTCAATGTTACATCCTCAAAAAAGACAAGTAGGTTAGTTAGACATGATCTCCTTTTCCTAAAACCATGCTGACTGTCTCCCAGGATATTGTTATCATATAGGTAATTTTCAATTTTGGATCTTATTATACTTTCCATAAGTTCACATATAATAAGTCAGGCTTGTTGGTCTGTGGGTACCTGGTTCGGTTTTGTCTCCCTTTTTGTGGATCGGTATTACGTTTGCTATTTTCCAGTCTGTCTGTACAACCTGTGTCACAAGACTGTTGCTTGATTTTGGTCAGGGATTTGTAAATTTCTTTCATTTCTTTGAGTACTATTGGGAGGATCTCATCTGGCCCAGGGGATTTGTTTATTTTAAGAGCTCCTAGTCCCTTTAACACTTCCGCCTGTTATGCTAAAGTTATTTAAAACTGGATAGGATCAGGTCGACATGTGGGGCATGTTGTCCGTGTCCTCCTTTGTAAAAACCTGTGAAAAGTAATCATTTAATATATTTGCTATTTTTTTTTTCTTCATCTATGATTTTGCCATTTGTGTCTCTTAGACATTTAACCTCCTCTTTTGATGTTCTCATGCTGTTATAATATTGGAAAAACATTTTGGAATTGGTTTTACCCCCTCAGCAATATTGATTTCTATCTCTGTCTCTTGGCCTTTCTAACTTCTTTTCTGACTTGTGTTTGCAGTTCCAAGTACTCTTTCTGTGTACTTTTGTTTTTGGTCCCTTTTAAACGCGCTGTAAAGCGCCTTTTTTCGCTGAATATATTTTTTAATTGACCTATTAAACCATTTTGGCCATTTTGTTTTACATTTAGATTTGTCTACTTTTGGGATGTAATTGTTTTGTGCCTCTAGTACTACATTTTAAAAAAAACAACCATCCTTTTTCTGTGGATGTTTTCTCTATTTTACTCCAATCTACTTCTGTTAGTCTCTGTTTCATACCTTCATAGTTTGCTTTTCTAAAATTGTAAACCTTAGCTTTAGTCATTACTTTTGGGGTTTTAAAAAACATGTCAAGTGAGACCATGTTGTGGTCTGAGTTTGCCAATGGCTCTCTGACCTCTGTTTTAGTTATTCTGTCTTCATTATTTGAAAAGACTAAATCAAGGCATGCTTCTCATCTCGTCGGTGCCTTAAGGGCGTCTGCTAAGAAATAAATCATAATAATAATATTAGCGGAGAGAAATAACAGACGTGTGTTTCAGGAGTTGCAGAGAGGAGACATTTAATAGAACACAATAATAAAGCAAGTACATCAGGACAAAGGGAAAAAAAGTAAATTTTTAGAGAGCTCCTATTTTACTGTAGCCGTTTTTTATGTATTTCTTAAACGGCCTTAGCCAGGGCGACTTACAGTTGTTACAAAATATCACATTACATATAAAAGCAGTTAAAATTACAATAGTTAGCAGTAATAGCAAAATCAAATAAGAGAAGATAAAATGTAAATAATTACGTTTGAGAGTGCATGTTAATTAGATACCCGCTTAATTTGCATAACATCCTTCATACTGTCTGAATCAGGGTTTTACAACTGCTCTCATCCTTCCTGAACATTTTTGATTTTTGCTGGCTACAAGTTAAAACCTCGCCACAAAAGCGATCCCCAACGGTCAGAAAAGCTTGAATATTAACAATTGAACTGATAATTGGCTTAATTAGACCCTTTAATTGTTTTTCAGCTCTAAACAGTTGCAGAGTTCAAGTTAGTGGACTGATAAAATGTTATAGTTAACTTGAAATCTCCAACTTTAAAGCTGAAAACAAGTATAAACTGGCTATTAAAAATGATCTGTGAAATGAAGGGCCTAGTTAACTGGGAGTTAACCTGGAATGAAAGCCAGCAGACACAGGAGGTGTTCATAAGATGCTAACATTTTGGTATGTCATCTTTTTGGTCATTATAAAAAATGAAATGAAACAAATGAGAATAAGAGGTGAGCCAAGAATCCAAAAAGGAAACTAAAAGTTCAAACTCATGTGGCCAGTTTGGCAGAAAATGGGTTAAGTTAGAGTTCCCTCTGGTGGACGCACCCTGGATTTTATTTGTATAAACTGAGAACACCTGTGGCATTGGGGAAGCTTTGTTTGGAAGGATACCTCAGGTAAGCCATGTGCTTTAACTGTTTGAAAAGGTTTGAAATCTTTTTAAAACTGTGTGCTATGAATTAGATTAAGGAATATGTTTGTTGCATGCTGCTTGTGGTTTCTTGTTACAATATAATTTGATTTGCTTGGTGTTGATAATGCGGCTGTGTTTCATTTTGATAATGTATATTTATACTGATGTTTTGTGTTTGCTTGTTTCCCCCAGATTGGCCACTATTGCTATTTTTTACCCCAGTTGTAGTTTTGCACAAGTTTAGGCAGTTGCCTAGGTAGTAACAACTTGTTAAAAAAAAAAACGTCAATCCGAGACACTCTGTAAACTATCCCTTATCTGAAACAAATTATTTAAATGCATCAGATTTTGCTATGTTGAATAAAATAGAGAACCTGACCTTTTTAAAAAATAACTGTTTTGTTAATTACTCTACCAACCATATCACAAGTTAATATCCATGTTTATTTAGCTGCAGCCAGGGTTCCAACAGAACAAAAACATGTGAACATATCTCCCCTGTGCTAGCAGCCCTAAATGGGTTCCTGGTGCGGTCTACAAGTGGTTTTAAGGTCCTGCTGCTAACCTATGAAGCCCTGAAGGGCCCTTACTGTGTCTCTTACTGTTCTGCTGTTTTTATGGCTCATCCAGTTTTATTGATATTTTTAACTTTATGACATTCAGTTGAAATAGTGGAAGACATTAGGGGAAATAAAACCGGTTTTCAGATAAGCAACTTTACATTTTAATGGTTGCAACACGTCAATTTTAAAAAGTTGCTTGAACACAGGATTTCCATTACACGAGAGTAGATGTTAAAACTTCATGCTGATTTGAACTTGGCTCTTGCCAAGATAAGCACCAACTAAGACGCAGCTTTACAGTAAACTAATGTGATCCATCTGTGTCTCCATCCATTTGTGCTTCCTTCCATATGATGATATAGATATCCTTCTGTCTGGTGTTTATGGCTGAAGTGTAATGCTGGCTCCATGGATCAGCTTATTGCCTCCCTAGCGCATCAGCACACACAACGGCTGCGATGCTGGCTCCGGGGATCAACCGCAGTGCTGTCTCCCCAGCGCATCAGCATGACGACAACTGTCTGGATTGAGCTAAGTAGGGTACATCTCTGGGGTCTACAAGTGGGCACCTTCCATCCTCTGTGTTTCGTCGACCAGCCCACGATACCGCAAGGTGTTGACGGTGATTCTGGTGTCCCAGCATCACCGTCGACGGGCAGCAGTGTGGAGTAGTGGTTAGGGCTCTGGACTCTTGACCGGAGGGTCGTGGGTTCAATCCCTGGTAGGGGACACTGCTGCTGTACCCTTGAGCAAGGTACTTTACCTAGATTGCTCCAGTAAAAACCCAACTGTATAAATGGGTAATTGTATGTAAAACAAAAAAAAATATTTTGATATCTTGTAACAATTGTAAATCTCCCGGATAAGGCTGTCTGCTAAGAAATAAATTATTATTATTATTAATAATAATAATGATAATAATAATAATAATATCACCCCACGTCGTCCCCCACTCAACTCAGTCCAGCTTACTTACCCATACATCAGCATGTCTTTCTTTCTATTGTGCTTGAGATCCCCAGCCAGAGTCTTTCCGTCTCACACAGCCACAGCCAGTTGCTGCCCCTCTCTGCTGCTTCAGATAAGTTCTTCACTGTGCAACGCAACTCTTGGAAACTGAATCCGACGTCTCTGAGAAACCGGGTTGTAGAGTGTGCCACAAATCCTCAACAACCCACCTCCACTGGGTAAACCCAGACTCTCCATCCTTGCTGTTCCGCTTCAGTGGCTGGTTGAGCATACTGCAGTTTCTTCCTCTCATACGCCTCATCTACAGCATCCTCCCATGGCACTGTTAACTCTACCAGGTGAACAAGGTGTGCGATCCAGACCACAAGACAATATCTGGTCGAAGGTTAGTGGTGGAAAATAAGCCGTTGATCACCCAATTTGATGCCTCACCCAATTTGATGCCCTAATGATTATTTCCTTTGCCATGGTAAAAGCCAGTGGAGAAATGGTGCAACCTGCCATTATTCCAACTTCTAGGCATTGCCATGTAGTGCTGAATTCTGAAGTTGAAAAACTAAATTGTAAATCTCCAAAGTAGGCTTTCACTAAATTTGTTATTGTCATTGGTACACTGAAAAAATCAAAAATGCTGCCCAAAGAAGTTCATGTGGCACTGAACCATATGCATTAGCCAAATCCAGGAATGTCACATGGAGCTCCTTCCTCTCCTTTTTAGCCGATTGAATTTGTTGCCAGATCACATTGATGTCATCCTGGGAAACCTGGAATGCCCGCTTTTTGTATTGTAGTGTCAATGAAGTTGTTCTATTATAGGTCAATTGTAATTTGTTACAGTACATCAATACAGCTAGATACAAATAGCCTAGTTACTTCTCAGGCACGTTTACAGAATTATTTTCACAAAAAGGAAAATAATCCTTTGATTCAAATTTTCTATAAAGATATAGGGAGTGTTCATAAACTCAATCTGACATTGAAAGAGCTTCAGAGGAATCTCCTTGGGTGCTTCAGAGCATGTTTTTATTTTTATTTTTTTCTTTTAGTTTTTGAACGCCCTAAAATGGTTTGAAAATGGAAGTAGTCGGAGAGAAACACAATGATTGAAAACACCTTTGTTAATATTTTACAAGCTCTTCAGTCTGACAGTGAGGACGAAAATGTAAGCTGGTCGTTCGTGGAAAACTTTAATGAATTCAATTGCTTTAAAAACAGCATAAAAAGTTAGACATATGGGCAGAATATTTTAACAATCAGAACCAATTGATAACGCGCTGTCATTAACCCGTTCCGGGCCAGAACCCTTTTTATCACAAAAAAGCTCCCTTAACACTAGGTTCCGAAGGTGCAAAGATGACGAAAATTACACACAATACAACTAAGTGGGAACAACATAACATTGTTGAAAAAACCCACCAAACTGCTCATTCTGTGCAATAAATAGCTGTATAGACAAAACCATCCGGAACACGGGGTTCCGAAGGAATACAGAGCATGAAAATGATACACACAATACAACTAAGTAAGAACAACATAACACTATTGAAAGAACCCACCTTTAACTGCCCATTCCGGGTAATAAAACTATTTATTTTGTTTTTATATTATCGATCTATTTAATATTATTTTAGCAGAACCATATTTTTTAACATAGTTTTTCTCTTTTTCTTTATAGTGGAATATAGTGAGGCCTTCTTTCTACTTTGCAGGGAAGGAGGTGATAAAGTAACAGTATTTGCACAAGTAGAACCATTGCAAAGGTCTAGGATTGCTGGTAGCCCCTAACTGTAACAGTTAGTATATATGTGATTTAAAAAATAACACGTGTATATATAGCTGCAACAGTTTCACAACTTTTTTACACAACTTTTAGTTCTTGCTTACTATGATAAAGTTTAAATGTATTTAACATATTCATATATACATATATTTCATACAAAATGGATACAATGTAATTTCAGTGCAAAGGCAAGCAAACACACAATTATGTATTTACAAAATGTAAGGAAAAACGAGCAAACAAAGATTTTAATGTTATGCATGGTGACTTCAAATACAGAAACATTGATGCATTTCCCATTTTCTTCAAATAATGAATTTGTTTTTACATTGTGTCATATGCATAAATAAACAGAATAAACATTTTCATAAATCGTTTTTATGTCTAATTTGGGAACCTCCTGTCTTGTCTAGTGCTGTGTGTGTCTGAATACGAGAGAGAAATGAAACAATGTATTCTTGCTCTAAATGAGTTGCTGCTATAGTAACCTATATAACAGTGTAATGCCTGAGAGAAAGACTGAACAACTGATCCCCTGAAACAATGTATCAAATTGAAGTATTTGGCTGTAACTAACAGACAGCACTAGTTTGTGCAATATGAGAATTGAAAGGAAATTGTGTTTTAAATAAATTTGACTATTTTACATCCTTGCCATTTTGATGGTGTTTGTGTTGTATTTGGTCAAGACCTCATCCCCTGGCCCAAATAAAATAACCTGGTGATAATATTAATAATATTTAACTTAATTTTAAGATACTGCCTTTAGTGGCATAGGCGGCTACCATAAATTATATTTTAAACTCAGTTTAGCCCTCGCTACAGTGTGACCTTTATTGCTAATGAGTAGCAGAATGTTTAGTCACCAACGCGGTATTTACTGGTGAAGTCTAATTGAATATATGGCTTTCAAATGTGGAGCCATGCACACAATCTGTGAGTTTTTTAATCAATTTGCATGGCTTTTTTAGAATTAGATGGCTCTATAGATCAGAACCCCTGTGGGTTCTTTAGGTGTTTTAGGGTTTCTTATTAATCCTTCGAGATTTCAACGTTTATTTATGGTTGATTAGCCTGCTGTTTAAAAAGGTTCTTTGTATACTATTTGGAACCCCTGAAATACGGTTTCTTGGAATACTTTTGTGTAAGATTTTTAAACCTCACGAATGTTTTAGAATATTCCTGGAAGGTGTTAGTAATAAATCAGACACTTGATGCAAGTGTAGCCCATCAATCAACAAAACCTTTATTTAACTTCCAGTACAGTACCAAACAATATTAAGCCATAGCAGTCAAAACGAATGGTTATTACCCATTCTCAATGGGAATTTGGGTGTGGTTTGGAGTTTCTGCATCAAGCAGTTTTGCCTCTTAATAATTCATTATTATTATTAATTAGTCATTTTAGCAGACGCTTCTATCCAAAGCAACTTCCAGAGACCAGGGGTAAACTATGCATCACAGTCACCTCCAATAGGACCTCGGTTTTACATCTCAAGGACAGAGCACAAGGAGACGAAGTGATTTGGTCTGGGTCACACACAGTGTGAGTTGGGATTTGAACAGGGAACCACCTGGTATGAACAGGCCCACCAAGAGAATAGTGAAATTTCCCCGGGGCCCAACGCCTCGAAGGGGGTCCCTGATGAAGGGGTTTATATATATATATATATATATATATATATATATATATATATAAAGATATTTTAAAACTAGCCCTGCACATGACTCTTTGTTCCCACCACCTCATTAAAAAGAAAAACTGCTGTACTGCACACCGAGCCGAAGTGCTTCTGTTGTGTAATGATCCAGGCGCTGTCAAACACTTCCTTTCACACAATGATTTGAACTTTCGTATTTCATATTTTACTACACCAAAAAGCTGAAGAGGCATAGCAATTTTGTGTTTTTTTTTTTTTTAAGACTTTTAAAAACTTTAAGAGAACCCTAAAGTTGCACAATATATACCACAGTATGAATTATTCTATTAAGATATATAATTTGTTCAAAACAACGTGATGCAGCAGTTTGTTAGAAAAATGGTATTGTGTAAAATAAAGTACTTTCTTCAGCTGGTGGTAAACACAATTAGAGAATGATCGGTATTGCTTAAAATACAAATTTACCAATACAGGCTATTGGTTAAGAGCAGAGACGAGTGGTTTATTTTTAAGAAGAACATAAGAACATAAGAAAGTTTACAAACGAGAGGAGGCCATTCAGCCCACTAATGCATTGTAGAGTTTTAACATTACTTCCCTTGATTTAAATTCAACACTTCTCACAATATATCCAAGCATCTTGTTAGCCTTTTTTATAGCTTCCCCACATTGTCTAGATGAAGACATTTCTGAGTCAACATAAACTCCTAGGTCTTTTTCATAGTTCCCTTCTTCAATTTCACTATCTCCCATATGATATTTATAATGCACATTTTTATTGCCTGCATGCAATACTTTACACTTTTATCTATTAAATTTCATTTGCCATGTATCTGCCCAATTTTGAATGCTGTCTAGATCATTTTGAATGACCTTTGCTGCTTCAACAGTGTCTGCCACTCCTCCTATTTTTGTGTCGTCTGCAAATTTAACTAGTCTGCTTACTATATCCGAGTCTAAATCATTAATGTAGATTAGGAATGGCAGAGGACCTAATACTGATCCCTGTGGTACACTCCATTTCGAGGTTTCTCCTCTAATCAGTACTTTCTGTTTTCTACCTGTTAACCACTCCCTAATCCATGTGCATGCATTTCCTTGAATCCCTACTGCGTTCAGTTTGAGAATTAATCTTTTATGCGGGACTTTGTCAAAAGCTTTCTGGAAATCTAAATAAACCATGTCGTATGCTTTGCAGTTATCCATTTTCAATGTTGCATTCTCAAAAAAGTCAAGTAGGTTAGTTAGACATGCTCTCCCTTTCCTAAAACCATGCTGGCTGTCTCCCAGGATATTGTTACCATATAAGTAATTTTCCATTTTGGATCTTATCATAGTTTCCATAAGTTTACATATAATAGAAGTCAGGCTTATTGGTCTGTAGTTACCTGGTTCGGTTTTGTCTCCCTTTTTGTGGATTGGTATTACATTTGCTATTTTCCAGTCTGTTGGTACAACCCCTGTGTCAAGAGACTGTTGCATGATCTTGGTTAGCGGTTTGTAAATAACTTCTTTCATTTCTTTGAGTACTATTGGGAGGATCTCATCCGGCCCAGGGGATTTGTTTATTTTAAGAGCTCCTAGTCCCTTTAACACTTCTGCCTCTGTTATGCTAAAGTTATTTAGAACTGGATAGGAACAGGTCGACATGTGGGGCATGTGGTCCGTGTCCTCCTTTGTAAAAACCTGTGAAAAGTAATCATTTAATATATTTGCTATTTTTTTTTCTTCATCTATGATTTTGCCATTTGTGTCTCTTAGACATTTAACCTCCTGTTTAAATGTTCTCTTGCTGTAATATTTGAAAAGCATTCTGGAATTGGTTTTAGCCCCCTTAGCAATATTGATTTCTATCTCTGTCTTGGCCTTTCTAACTTCCTTTTTGACTTGTGTTTGCAGTTCCAAGTACTCTTTCTGTGTGCTTTGTTTTTGGTCCCTTTTTAAACGCTCTGTAAAGTGCCTTTTTTCGCTGAATTATTTTTTTGAGTTGATCTATTAAACCATTTTGGCCATTTTGTTTTAGATTTAGATTTGTCTACTTTTGGGATGTAATTGTTTTGCGCCTCTAGTACTACATTTTTAAAAAAACAACCATCCTTTTTCGTGGATGTTTTCTCTATTTTACTCCAATCTACTTCTGTTAGTCTCTGTTTCATACCTTAATAGTTTGCTTTTCTAAAATTGTAAGCCTTAGCTTTAGTCATTACTTTTGGGGTTTTAAAAAATATTTCAAATGAGACCATGTTGTGGTCTGAGCTTGCCAATGGCTTTCTGACCTCTGTTTTAGTTATTCTGTCTTCATTATTTGAAAAGACTAAATCAAGGCATGCCTCCCCTCTAGTCGGTGCCTTGACAAATTGCGTTAGGAAGCAGTCATTTGTCATTTCCACCATTTCAATTTCGTCCATCGTGCCTCCCATCGGGTTTTCCCATTTTATATGGGGGAAGTTGAAGTCCCCCATCAGTATGGCTTCTCCTTTTCTACACGCATTTCGAATGTCACTGTATAACAGATTATTTTGCTCAGCGTCTGAATTTGGTGGTCTATAGCATGCTCCTTTTATTATGCCCTTTGAATCTGTGTCCATTATTTTGACTCATATTGATTTGGTGTTGCTTTCTTTGTCCTGATTTAACACCTGGGCTTCAAGGCTATTACTTATTAATAGCGCTACCCCTCCGCCTCTCCTGTCCTGCCTGTCTTTCCTATACAGTGTGCACCCACTAATATTATATTCATCTCCATCACTCTCAGATAACCAAGTTTCTGTAAGACGTATCAGTTATAGTCAGTTATTTAAAAATAAAACACGGATATCCTAATTTCTAGTCAACACCTCTCCAAAACCTATTCAAATTATGCAGATTTCTTCAAAAAAATGGGGTAGAGCAATATCTTAACCCCTATCTGGCCTGAAGGGTGGGGGTAGGAGTCGAACTCCCCTCCTATTTTTGTTTTGTCGTCTCCTTGGACCTAGATAATCTGTTTGCCTAGGCCAGAGAAGGTTACTATGCCACAGGTTATTAAGGTTATTATGCCATTTGCAATACATTTCTATTTCAATTCAGTTCATGAAAGTTTTTAAACAGAAATCAAGAACAATATTTTTATCAGAAATGCATTGTGACAATGCATATTTTTCAATTTTGAGTAGCATACCTCCTATAAAGTTCTACTATTTGCACATCAGAACATACTGGTTTTATACTCTATTGCATTTGACGTATTTGTTCCTTCCTTGTAGGATGCACTGCATGAGTCTCTGAAGTCCAAAGAATGAAAGAAAGATTGCGTCAGGATCAGGGTGAAAGCGGCAATTGCCAATCCAAGAACCAGCAACTCTGAAGAGAACTTGCAGGACAGCTGTAAGTATATTATACTACACAAATATTTACAGTGTATTAACTGAACATTAGAATGCCATGGACGTGCAGAACGTTTAAACACTGGATACGTTTATGTATTGTCACTTATTTTCTTTGCTTGCTTGTGACTGGAAACTGTAGGTCTGGACTGTTGAACACTTGTGGACACATTGTGAAGTTGAGAATGTATTTGTTTATTACACTCAATAGGTACCTAAGGTCTGACGTCACGGGAAATAGTTTACATTATAAACATGATTTAAATCAATTAAAACTATTAAAACAGAGCAAAGTAGCCAAGACTGAAAATGTATGGTGCCGAGTGAAGCAAGGCGAATATCTTTTGCAGTTTTGCAGTAGTTGCACATATACACTACAAATACAAAGCACACATGCATACAACCTACAAAAACAAACACACTGTGCACAATAACTGCAAAAACCGTTTCATTTGACAAAGTGCAAACAGAAACAAAAAAATCCCCAAACAAAACTGTATTGCGCTTTTTTTTTTTTTCTTTGCTGTATTGTAATCTCTTTCCTATATTGTGATAACTTGTTACCCAAGTCGCGCTGCATGAGGGCGTCTGTCAAGCAAAAATTAAAAATCATGCTAAGCTCCTGCTGCCTTCAAACCAAAACTAAAATCTTAGCTGTGCTGAGAATACCTTGTTTCCCGCTAAATATGGCTGCTTTCGTTTTCACTGCATTCTCTCAGGTACAGCTAAACAAAGACGGTTTTTTAACGCCAGCAGGATAACAAGCAAACAAAGATTATTATTATTATTATTATTATTATTATTATTATTATTATTATTTTTTAAACAGCCTTAAGTGACACATTCAGCAACGTTTTTCAAGTTGTATAAACCTTTTTAAATTGTTGACACGCTAATGAAAAAGAGCGTGCAATTTCCATATTTGCTGCCCTTTGAAATTAACTCTTCTATACGGGAGAAGTAAACAGCAAACCTTACCTTCAAATTATTAATACATTGTAACATGATACATGCCACTGACTTAAAAGCATAAGAAAGTTTACAAACGAGAGGAGGCCATTCAGCCCATCTTGCTTGTTTGGTTGTTAGTAGCTTATTGATCCCAGAATCTCATCAAGCAGCTTCTTGAAGGATCCCAGGGTGTCAGCTTCAACAACATTACTGGGGAGCAGGTTCCAGACCCTCACAATTCTCTGTGTAAAAAAGCGCCTCCTATTTTCTGTTCTGAATGCCGCATTTATCTAATCTCCATTTGTGACCCCTGGTCCTTGTTTCTTTTTGCAGGTCAAAAAAAGTCCCTTTTGCTAGGTCATTTGTAGCATGACTCGAACACCAATCATGATAAAGTCGTTATATGTTTGACCGCGTTGCCATAGTAACCAAATGCACAGCGCTGATAAAAGTATGAATTCATAGTGTGAAATACTGTAAGAAATGCCTATTTTTTTCACGGTAAATTGCAAGAAGCTGAAAGCAACTTTAATTAGCCAATGCCCGCCATTGCTACAGTACACATTCAAAACACTCATTTTTCAGTTCCCAAAATATTTAAGATGGAAAACTGTCTACGGAACACTCCCAAACACTATATACCTCGCATGTAAACCGTTTAAATGTTTTAAGTATACAGAAAATAAATGTACTTGCATATATTCGCAGTGAATGCATTTTAAAAAGTCAAATAGGCAGCGTCGCCGAACCAGCGAGAACACAATCTTGCATTTTAAGCATTACTAAATACAATGAAACTACATCAGTTACTTACCATGGCCTAGTTAGTATCCTCTCGTCTCCTCTTCACCGTAGTGGTTAGGGCTCTGGACCGGAGGGTCGTGGGTTCAATCCCCGATAGGGGACACTGCTGCTGTACCCTTGAGCTAGGTACTTTTACCTAGATTGCTCCAGTAAAAAAACCCAACTGTATAAATGGGTAATTGTATGTAAAAATAATGTTATATCTTGTAAAAATTGTAAGTCGCCCTGGATAAGGGCGTCTGCTAATAAATTATTAATAATAATAATAATAATAATAATAATAATAATAATAATAATATAGCGTCGGGGCTTTCAGTTATATAGTCATGACACTCCAGAAACTCGCACATATCTCTTCAAACCACAGCGATTTTAAGCTATTTGTCAGCATTCGGCTAGCTGTCTTAATTCTGTTCACTCGATCCTTTCTACTAAACTAAACTCTTTAACCTGTGTGCATATTTATTTAGCCATGCTGACCTAGGGTGACCAGGTAGGAAGAGTGAAAAATCGGGACACTTTTTCAGAGGAAAGAAACCTCCTGAACTACTGCACAACGCAAGCGACGCAAACTACGCATCTTTCTTTTGTAGATGGGCGTTTTTTGTATTTCTAAGCACTTGGGCCAAAAAAAAAAAAAAAAACCTCGGTGAAATATAATTTAAAAAATAAATAATACATACTCTAAAGCAGTTTTAATCAGCCTATCAGTGTGTCTGTACTGGCTTTTTGTGACCTGCTGTACTGAGCGTAGCAGATGGGACAAAGTCAGTGCTACATTGTTTTGGGTTGCTAAAATCTAGTTTTCAACATAAGACATAATACCAGAAATGGGCGACAAATCAAGCAAATTATGGTGAAGCACAGAGAGGTCTAGTAAAGCACAGGGACGCATTGTAAAACACAGAGTTATGGTAAAGCACAAGGATACATTGTAAAGCGCAGACAGGTATGGTATAGCACCGGGAAGCACTTTAAAGCACAGAGAGGTCAGGTAAAGCATTTGAAAGCACAACGAATTATGGTAAAGCACAAGGATACATTTTTGAAGGTGCAACATCGACAATGGATAATTGCAAAGCATATGACATGGTTTATTTAGATTTCCAAAAAGCTTTTGACAAAGTTTCGCATAAGATTAATTCTCAAACTGAACGCAGTAGGGATTCAAGGAAATGCATGCACATGGATTAGGGAGTGGTTAACATGTAGAAAACAGAAAGTACTGATTAGAGCAGAAACCTCAAAATGGAGCGAGATAACCAGTGGTGTACCATAGGGATCAGTATTAGGTCCTCTGCTATTCCTAATCTACATTAATGATTTAGATTCTGGTATAGTAAGCAAACTGGTTAAATTTAGAGAGGACACAAAAATAGGAGGAGAGGCAAAGACTGCTGCAGCAGCAAAGGTCATTCAAAATTATCTAGACGCTGTGTGGTCCAGTGGTTAAAGAAAAGGGCTGGTAACCAGGAGGTCCCTGGTTCAAATCCCACCTCAACCACTGACTCATTGTGTGACCCTGAGCAAGTCACTTAACCTCCTTGTGCTCCGTCTTTCGGGTGGGACGTAATTAAGTGACTCTGCAGCTGATGCATAGTTCACAAACCCTAGTCTCTGTAAGTCGCCTTGGATAAAGGTGCCTGCTAAATAAACTAATAATAATAATAATAACAGCATTCAAAACTGGGCAGACACATGGCAAATTACATTTAATGGAGGAAAGTGTAAGGTACTGCACACAGGCAATAGAAATGTGCATTATAAATATCATATGGCACATATTGAAATTTGAAAACGGAATCTATGAAAAAGAACTAGGAGTTTATGTTGACTCGGAAATGTCTTCCTCTAGACAATGTGGGGAAGGTATAAAAAAAGGCCAACAAGATGCTTGGAAATATTGTGGAAACTGTTGAATTTAAATCAAATATTGTGTTCAGTTCTGGTCACTTCGTTATAAAAAGGATATTGCTGCTCTAGAACGAGTGCAAAGTAGAGCAACCAGAATTATCCCAGGTTTAAAAGGCATGTTGTATGCAGACAGGTTCAAAGAATTGAATCTGTTCAGTCTTGAAGAAAGAAGACTGCGCGGTGATCTGATTCGTTCAAAATTCTAAAAAGTATTGACAATGTCGACCCAGGGGACTTTTTTCACCTGAAAAAAGAAACAAGGACCAGGGGTCATAATTGGAGATTAGTTAAAGGGACATTCAGAACACGAAAGAGGAAGCACTTTTTTTTTTTACACAGAGAATTGTTGGGGTCTGGAACCATCTCCCCAGTAATGTTGTTGAAGCTGACACCCTGGGATCCTTCAAGAAGCTGCTTGATGAGATTCTGGGATCAATAAGCTACTAACAACCAAATGAGCAAGATGGGCTCAATGGCCTCCTCTCATTTGTAAACTTTCTTATGTTCTTATGTAAAGCATAGGGAAGTATTGTAAATCACTGGGCGGTATGGTAAAGCACAGGGAACCATTTTGACGCACAGATATGTTTTGTTATAGCAGTGGGAACTATTTTAAATCCCAGAGAGATATGGTAAAGGACAAAAAAGCATTCTAAAGCAAAGACACATATTGTAAAGCTCAGGGAAGCATTTTATAGCACGGAGAGGTCTGGTAAAGCATAGGGAAGCATGGTTAAGCACATAAAGGTCTGGTAAAGCATAGGGAAGTATTGTTCAGCACAGAGAGGTCTGGTAAAGCACAGAGAAGCATTGTAAAGTACAGATATGTATTGTTATAGCACTGGAACATATGGAAAAACACATTGATGCATTGTAAAGCACAGAGAGATATGGTGAAAGACAGGAAAGTATTGTAAGGCACAGGCATACATTGCAAAAGAACAGACAGGTATGGTAATGCACAAGGAGGCATTGTAATCCACAGAGATACATTGCAAAGGACAGAGAGGTATGGCAAAACACATGAAGGTATTGTAAATCACAGGGAAGAATTTTAAATCACAGAGAGGTCTGGTAAAGCATAGGGAAGCATTCTAAAGCAAAGACACGTGTGGTAAAGACCAGAGAAGCATTGTAAAGCACAGAGAGGTCTGGTAAAGCATAGGGAAGCATTGTTAAGCACAGAGAGGTCTGGTAAAGCATAGGGAAGTATTGTAAATCACTGGGCGGTATCGTAAAGCACAGGGAACCATTTTAACGCACAGATAGGTTTTGTTATAGCAGTGGGAACTATTTTAAATCACAGAGAGCTATGGTAAAGGACAAAAAAGCATTCTAAAGCAAAGACACATATGGTAAAGCTCAGGGAAGCATTTTATAGCACGGAGAGGTCTGGTAAAGCACAGACAAGCATTGTAAAGTACAGATATATATTGTTATAGCACTGGAACATATGGAAAAACACATTGATGCATTGTAAAGCGCAGAGGTCTGGTAAAGCATAGGGAAGTATTGTTAAGCACTGAAATGTATGGTAAAGCATAGGGAACCATTGTAACGCACAGATAGGTTTTGTTCTAGCAGTGGGAACTATTTTAAATCACAGAGAGGTATGGTAAAGCACAAACAAGCATTCTATAGCAAAGACACATATGATAAAGGTCAGGGAAGCATTGTAACGCACGGAGAGGTCTGGTAAAGTATAGGGAAGCATTGTTCAGCACAGAGAGGTCTGGTAAAGCACAGAGAAGCATTGTAAAGTACAGATATGTATTGTTATAGCACTGGAACATATGGAAAAACACATTGATGCATTGTAAAGCACAGAGGTATGGTAAAGCATAGGGAAGCATTGTTAAGCACTGAAATGAATGGTAAAGCATAGGGAACCATTGTAACGCACAGATAGGTATTGTTATAAAAGTGGGAAGTATTTTAAATCACAGAGGTCTGGTAAGGCACAAAGAAGCATTCTAAAGCAAAGACACATATGGTAAGATCAGGGAAGCATTGTAAAGCACAGAGAGGTCTGGTAAAGCATAGGGAAGCATGGTTAAGCACATAAAGGTCTGGTAAAGCATAGGGAAGTATTGTAAATCACTGGGCGGTATGGTAAAGCACAGGGAACCATTTTAACGCACATATAGGTTTTGTTATAGCAGTGGGAACTATTTTAAATCACAGAGAGGTATGGTAAAGCACAAAGAAGCATTCTAAAGCAAAGACACGTATGGTAAAGGTCAGGGAAGCATTTTATAGCACGGAGAGGTCTGGTAAAGCATAGGGAAGTATTGTTAAGCACAGATAGGTCTGGTAAAGTACAGAGAAGCATTGTAATGTACAGACAGGTATTGTTATAGCACTGGCAGATATGGAAAACACATTGATGCATTGTAAAGCACAGAGAGGTATGGTAAAGGACAGGAAAGCATTTTAAGGCACAGGCATACATTGCAAATTACAGAGAGGTATGGCAAAACACATGAGGGTATTGTAAATCACAGGGAAGTAAGTTAAAACGTAGAGATGTATGTAATAGTCCAGCAAAAAACATTGTAAATCTCAGGGAGAGGCATTCCAGTCCAAAGGGAAATTGCTAATCATGGAGCAGAATCGTAAATTATAGGTTTGAATAGTGATACATTGCAAAGTAGAGACAGGTATGGTAAAGCATAAGGAAGCATTTTATAGCACGGAGAGGTCTGGTAAAGCATAGGGAAGTATTGTAAACCACTGAGATGTATGGTGAAGCACAGGGAACCATTGTAACGCACAGATAGGTTTTGTTATAGCAGTGGGAACTATTTTAAATCACAGAGAGCTATGGTAAAGGACAAAAAAGCATTCTAAAGCAAAGACACGTACGGTAAAGGTCAGGGGAGCGATTTATAGCACAGAGAGGTCTGGTAAAGCATAGGGAAGAATTGTTAAGCACAGAGAGGTCTGGTAAAGCATAGGGAAGAATTGTTAAGCACAGATAGGTCTGGTAAAGCACAGAGAAGCATTCTAAAGCAAAGACACGTATGGTAAAGGTCAGGGAAGCATTGTAAAGCACGGAGAGGTCTGGTAAAGCATAGGGAAGTATTGTTAAGCACAGATAGGTCTGGTAAAGTACAGAGAAGCATTGTAACGTACAGAAAGGTATTCTTATAGCAGTGGGAATTATTTTAAATCACAGAGAAGTATGGTAAAGCACAGGGAACCATTGTAACGTACAGATAGGTATTCTTATAGCAGTGGGAAGTATTGTAAATCACTGAGATGTATGGTAAAGCACAGGGAACCATTGTAACGTACAGATAGGTATTCTTATAGCAGTGGGAATTATTTTAAATCACAGAGAGGTATGGTAAAGCACAGGGAACCATTGTAACGTACAGATAGGTATTCTTATAGCAGTGGGAACTATTTTAAATCACAGAGAGCTATGGTAAAGGACAAAAAAGCATTCTAAAGCAAAGACACGTACGGTAAAGGTCAGGGGAGCGATTTATAGCACAGAGAGGTCTGGTAAAGCATAGGGAAGAATTGTTAAGCACAGAGAGGTCTGGTAAAGCATAGGGAAGAATTGTTAAGCACAGATAGGTCTGGTAAAGCACAGAGAAGCATTCTAAAGCAAAGACACGTATGGTAAAGGTCAGGGAAGCATTGTAAAGCACGGAGAGGTCTGGTAAAGCATAGGGAAGTATTGTTAAGCACAGATAGGTCTGGTAAAGTACAGAGAAGCATTGTAACGTACAGATAGGTATTCTTATAGCAGTGGGAATTATTTTAAATCACAGAGAAGTATGGTAAAGCACAGGGAACCATTGTAACGTACAGATAGGTATTCTTATAGCAGTGGGAAGTATTGTAAATCACTGAGATGTATGGTAAAGCACAGGGAACCATTGTAACGTACAGATAGGTATTCTTATAGCAGTGGGAATTATTTTAAATCACAGAGAGGTATGGTAAAGCACAGGGAACCATTGTAACGTACAGATAGGTATTCTTATAGCAGTGGGAATTATTTTAAATCACAGAGAGGTATGGTAAAGCACAAAGAAGCATTCTAAAGCAAAGACACGTATGGTAAAGGTCAGGGAAGCGTTTTATAGCACAGAGAGGTCTGGTAAAGCATAGGGAAGAATTGTTAAGCACAGATAGGTCTGGTAAAGCACAGAGAAGCATTCTAAAGCAAAGACACGTATGGTAAAGGTCAGGGAAGCATTGTAAAGCACAGAGAGGTCTGGTAAAGCATAGGGAAGAATTGTTAAGCACAGATAGGTCTGGTAAAGTACAGAGAAGCATTGTAATGTACAGACAGGTATTGTTATAGCACTGGCAGATATGGAAAACACATTGATGCATTGTAAAGCACAGAGAGGTATGGTAAAGGACAGGAAAGCATTTTAAGGCACAGGCATACATTGCAAAGTACAGAGAGGTATGGCAAAACACATGAGGGTATTGTAAATCACAGGGAAGTAAGTTAAAACGTAGAGATGTATGTAATAGTCCAGCAAAAAACATTGTAAATCTCAGGGAGAGGCATTCCAGTCCAAAGGGAAATTGCTAATCATGGAGCAGAATCGTAAATTATTGGTTTGATTAGTGATACATTGCAAAGTAGAGACAGGTATGGTAAAGCATAGGGAAGCATTTTATAGCACGGAGAGGTCTGGTAAAGCATAGGGAAGTATTGTAAATCACTGAGATGTATGGTGAAGCACAGGGAACCATTGTAACGTACAGATAGGTATTCTTATAGCAGTGGGAATTATTTTAAATCACAGAGAGGTATGGTAAAGCACAAAGAAGCATTCTAAAGCAAAGACACGTATGGTAAAGGTCAGGGAAGCGATTTATAGCACAGAGAGGTCTGGTAAAGCATAGGGAAGAATTGTTAAGCACAGAGAGGTCTGGTAAAGCATAGTGAAGAATTGTTAAGCACAGATAGGTCTGGTAAAGCACAGAGAAGCATTCTAAAGCAAAGACACGTATGGTAAAGGTCAGGGAAGCGATTTATAGCACAGAGAGGTCTGGTAAAGCATATGGAAGAATTGTTAAGCACAGAGAGGTATGGTAAAGCATAGGGAAGCATTGTTAAGCACAGAGAGGTCTGGTAAAGCATAGGGAAGAATTGTTAAGCACAGATAGGTCTGGTAAAGCACAGAGAAGCATTCTAAAGCAAAGACACGTATGGTAAAGGTCAGGGAAGCATTGTAAAGCACGGAGAGGTCTGGTAAAGCATAGGGAAGTATTGTAAATCACTGAGATGTATGGTAAAGCACAGGGAACCATTGTAACGTACAGATAGGTATTCTTATAGCAGTGGGAATTATTTTAAATCACAGAGAAGTATGGTAAAGCACAGGGAACCATTGTAACGTACAGATAGGTATTCTTATAGCAGTGGGAAGTATTGTAAATCACTGAGATGTATGGTAAAGCACAGGGAACCCTTGTAACGTACAGATAGGTATTCTTATAGCAGTGGGAATTATTTTAAATCACAGAGAGGTATGGTAAAGCACAGGGAACCATTGTAACGTACAGATAGGTATTCTTATAGCAGTGGGAATTATTTTAAATCACAGAGATGTATGGTAAAGCACAGGGAACCATTGTAACGTACAGATAGGTATTCTTATAGCAGTGGGAATTATTTTAAATCACAGAGAGATATGGTAAAGCACAGAAGAGCATTCTAAAGCAAAGACACGTATGGTAAAGGTCAGGGAAGCGATTTATAGCACAGAGAGGTCTGGTAAAGCATAGGGAAGAATTGTTAAGCACAGAGAGGTATGGTAAAGCATAGGGAAGAATTGTTAAGCACATAGAGGTCTGGTAAAGCATAGGGAAGTATTGTTCAGCACAGATAGGTCTGGTAAAGCACAGAAGAGCATTCTAAAGCAAAGACACGTATGGTAAAGGTCAGGGAAGCATTGTAAAGCACGGAGAGGTCTGGTAAAGCATAGGGAAGTATTGTAAATCACTGAGATGTATGGTAAAGCACAGGGAACCATTGTAACGTACAGATAGGTATTCTTATAGCAGTGGGAATTATTTTAAATCACAGAGAGGTATGGTAAAGCACAGGGAACCATTGTAACGTACAGATAGGTATTCTTATAGCAGTGGGAATTATTTTAAATCACAGAGAGGTATGGTAAAGCACAGGGAACCATTGTAACGTACAGATAGGTATTCTTATAGCAGTGGGAATTATTTTAAATCACAGAGATGTATGGTAAAGCACAGAAGAGCATTCTAAAGCAAAGACACGTATGGTAAAGGTCAGGGAAGCGATTTATAGCACAGAGAGGTCTGGTAAAGCATAGGGAAGAATTGTTAAGCACAGAGAGGTATGGTAAAGCATAGGGAAGAATTGTTAAGCACAGAGAGGTCTGGTAAAGCATAGGGAAGAATTGTTAAGCACAGATAGGTCTGGTAAAGCACAGAGAAGCATTCTAAAGCAATGACACGTATGGTGAAGGTCAGGGAAGCATTGTAAAGCACGGAGAGGTCTGGTAAAGCATAGGGAAGTATTGTAAATCACTGAGATGTATCGTAAAGCACAGGGAACCATTGTAACGTACAGATAGGTATTCTTATAGCAGTGGGAATTATTTTAAATCACAGAGAAGTATGGTAAAGCACAGGGAACCATTGTAACGTACAGATAGGTATTCTTATAGCAGTGGGAAGTATTGTAAATCACTGAGAAGTATGGTAAAGCACAGGGAACCATTGTAACGTACAGATAGGTATTCTTATAGCAGTGGGAATTATTTTAAATCACAGAGAGGTATGGTAAAGCACAGGGAACCATTGTAACGTACAGATAGGTATTCTTATAGCAGTGGGAATTATTTTAAATCACAGAGAGGTATGGTAAAGCACAAAGAAGCATTCTAAAGCAAAGACACGTATGGTAAAGGTCAGGGAAGCGTTTTATAGCACAGAGAGGTCTGGTAAAGCATAGGGAATAATTGTAATGTACAGACAGGTATTGTTATAGCACTGGCAGATATGGAAAACACATTGATGCATTGTAAAGCACAGAGAGGTATGGGAAAGCCCAGGTAAGCATTGTAATGCACAGATAGGTATGGTAAAGCACAGGGAAGCATTGTTAACCACAGAGAGGTCTGGTAAAGCATAGGGAAGTATTGTAAATCACTGAGATGTATGGTAAAGCACAGGGAACCATTGTAACGTGCAGATAGGTATTCTTATAGCAGTGGGAATTATTTTAAATCACAGAGAGGTATGGTAAAGCACAGGGAACCATTGTAACGTACAGATAGGTATTCTTATAGCAGTGGGAATTATTTTAAATCACAGAGAGGTATGGTAAAGCACAGGGAACCATTGTAACGTACAGATAGGTATTCTTATAGCAGTGGGAATTATTTTAAATCACAGAGAGGTATGGTAAAGCACAGGGAACCATTGTAACGTACAGATAGGTATTCTTATAGCAGTGGGAATTATTTTAAATCACAGAGATGTATGGTAAAGCACAGAAGAGCATTCTAAAGCAAAGACACGTATGGTAAAGGTCAGGGAAGCGATTTATAGCACAGAGAGGTCTGGTAAAGCATAGGGAAGAATTGTTAAGCACAGAGAGGTATGGTAAAGCATAGGGAAGAATTGTTAAGCACAGAGAGGTCTGGTAAAGCATAGAGAAGAATTGTTAAGCACAGATAGGTCTGGTAAAGCACAGAGAAGCATTCTAAAGCAATGACACGTATGGTGAAGGTCAGGGAAGCATTGTAAAGCACGGAGAGGTCTGGTAAAGCATAGGGAAGTATTGTAAATCACTGAGATGTATCGTAAAGCACAGGGAACCATTGTAACGTACAGATAGGTATTCTTATAGCAGTGGGAATTATTTTAAATCACAGAGAAGTATGGTAAAGCACAGGGAACCATTGTAACGTACAGATAGGTATTCTTATAGCAGTGGGAAGTATTGTAAATCACTGAGAAGTATGGTAAAGCACAGGGAACCATTGTAACGTACAGATAGGTATTCTTATAGCAGTGGGAATTATTTTAAATCACAGAGAGGTATGGTAAAGCACAGGGAACCATTGTAACGTACAGATAGGTATTCTTATAGCAGTGGGAATTATTTTAAATCACAGAGAGGTATGGTAAAGCACAAAGAAGCATTCTAAAGCAAAGACACGTATGGTAAAGGTCAGGGAAGCGTTTTATAGCACAGAGAGGTCTGGTAAAGCATAGGGAATAATTGTAATGTACAGACAGGTATTGTTATAGCACTGGCAGATATGGAAAACACATTGATGCATTGTAAAGCACAGAGAGGTATGGGAAAGCCCAGGTAAGCATTGTAATGCACAGATAGGTATGGTAAAGCACAGGGAAGCATTGTTAACCACAGAGAGGTCTGGTAAAGCATAGGGAAGTATTGTAAATCACTGAGATGTATGGTAAAGCACAGGGAACCATTGTAACGTGCAGATAGGTATTCTTATAGCAGTGGGAATTATTTTAAATCACAGAGAGGTATGGTAAAGCACAAAGAAGCATTCTAAAGCAAAGACACGTATGGTAAAGGTCAGGGAAGCGTTTTATAGCACAGAGAGGTCTGGTAAAGCATAGGGAAGAATTGTTAAGCACAGATAGGTCTGGTAAAGCACAGAGAAGCATTCTAAAGCAAAGACACGTATGGTAAAGGTCAGGGAAGCATTGTAAAGCACAGAGAGGTCTGGTAAAGCATAGGGAAGAATTGTTAAGCACAGATAGGTCTGGTAAAGTACAGAGAAGCATTGTAATGTACAGACAGGTATTGTTATAGCACTGGCAGATATGGAAAACACATTGATGCATTGTAAAGCACAGAGAGGTATGGTAAAGGACAGGAAAGCATTTTAAGGCACAGGCATACATTGCAAAGTACAGAGAGGTATGGCAAAACACATGAGGGTATTGTAAATCACAGGGAAGTAAGTTAAAACGTAGAGATGTATGTAATAGTCCAGCAAAAAAACATTGTAAATCTCAGGGAGAGGCATTCCAGTCCAAAGGGAAATTGCTAATCATGGAGCAGAATCGTAAATTATTGGTTTGATTAGTGATACATTGCAAAGTAGAGACAGGTATGGTAAAGCATAGGGAAGCATTTTATAGCACGGAGAGGTCTGGTAAAGCATAGGGAAGTATTGTAAATCACTGAGATGTATGGTGAAGCACAGGGAACCATTGTAACGTACAGATAGGTATTCTTATAGCAGTGGGAATTATTTTAAATCACAGAGAGGTATGGTAAAGCACAAAGAAGCATTCTAAAGCAAAGACACGTATGGTAAAGGTCAGGGAAGCGATTTATAGCACAGAGAGGTCTGGTAAAGCATTGGGAAGAATTGTTAAGCACAGAGAGGTCTGGTAAAGCATAGGGAAGAATTGTTAAGCACAGATAGGTCTGGTAAAGCACAGAGAAGCATTCTAAAGCAAAGACACGTATGGTAAAGGTCAGGGAAGCGATTTATAGCACAGAGAGGTCTGGTAAAGCATAGGGAAGAATTGTTAAGCACAGAGAGGTATGGTAAAGCATAGGGAAGAATTGTTAAGCACAGAGAGGTCTGGTAAAGCATAGGGAAGAATTGTTAAGCACAGATAGGTCTGGTAAAGCACAGAGAAGCATTCTAAAGCAAAGACACGTATGGTAAAGGTCAGGGAAGCGATTTATAGCACAGAGAGGTCTGGTAAAGCATAGGGAAGAATTGTTAAGCACAGAGAGGTCTGGTAAAGCATAGGGAAGAATTGTTAAGCACAGATAGGTCTGGTAAAGCACAGAGAAGCATTCTAAAGCAAAGACACGTATGGTAAAGGTCAGGGAAGCGATTTATAGCACAGAGAGGTCTGGTAAAGCATAGGGAAGAATTGTTAAGCACAGAGAGGTATGGTAAAGCACAGGGAAGAATTGTTAAGCACAGATAGGTCTGGTAAAGCACAGAGAAGCATTCTAAAGCAAAGACACGTATGGTAAAGGTCAGGGAAGCATTGTAAAGCACGGAGAGGTCTGGTAAAGCATAGGGAATTATTTTAAATCACAGAGAGGTCTGGTAAAGTACAGAGAAGCATTCTAAAGCAAAGACACGTATGATAAAGGTCAGGGAAGCGATTTATAGCACAGAGAGGTCTGGTAAAGCATAGGGAAGAATTGTTAAGCACATAGAGGTCTGGTAAAGCATAGTGAAGTATTGTTCAGCACAGATAGGTCTGGTAAAGCACAGAAGAGCATTCTAAAGCAAAGACACGTATGGTAAAGGTCAGGGAAGCGATTTATAGCACAGAGAGGTCTGGTAAAGCATAGGGAAGAATTGTTAAGCACAGAGAGGTATGGTAAAGCATAGGGAAGAATTGTTAAGCACAGAGAGGTCTGGTAAAGCATAGGGAAGAATTGTTAAGCACAGATAGGTCTGGTAAAGCACAGAGAAGCATTCTAAAGCAAAGACACGTATGGTAAAGGTCAGGGAAGCATTGTAAAGCACGGAGAGGTCTGGTAAAGCATAGGGAAGTATTGTAAATCACTCAGATGTATGGTAAAGCACAGGGAACCATTGTAACGTACAGATAGGTATTCTTATAGCAGTGGGAATTATTTTAAATCACAGAGAGGTATGGTAAAGCTCAAAGAAGCATTCTAAAGCAAAGACACGTATGGTAAAGGTCAGGGAAGCGATTTATAGCACAGAGAGGTCTGGTAAAGCATAGGGAAGAATTGTTAAGCACAGAGAGGTATGGTAAAGCATAGGGAAGAATTGTTAAGCACAGATAGGTCTGGTAAAGCACAGAGAAGCATTCTAAAGCAAAGACACGTATGGTAAAGGTCAGGGAAGCATTGTAAAGCACGGAGAGGTCTGGTAAAGCATAGGGAAGAATTGTTAAGCACAGATAGGTCTGGTAAAGTACAGAGAAGCATTGTAATGTACAGACAGGTATTGTTGTAGCACTGGCAGATATGGAAAAACACATTGATGCATTGTAAAGCACAGAGAGGTATGGGAAAGCCCAGGGAAGCATCGTAAGACACAGGCATACATTGCAAAGTACAGAGAGGTATGGCAAAACACACGAGGGTATTGTAAATCACAGGGAAGTAAGTTAAAATGTAGAGATGTATGTAATAGTCCAGCAAAAAACATTGTAAATCTCAGGGAGAGGCATTCCAGTCCAAAGGGAAATTGCTAATCATGGAGCAGAATCGTAAATTATAGGTTTGATTAGTGATACATTGCAAAGTAGAGACAGGTATGGTAAAGCATAGGGAAGCATTTTATAGCACGGAGAGGTCTGGTAAAGCATAGGGAAGTATTGTAAATCACTGAGATGTACGGTGAAGCACAGGGAACCATTGTAACGTACAGATAGGTATTCTTATAGCAGTGGGAATTATTTTAAATCACAGAGAGGTCTGGTAAAGTACAGAGAAGCATTCTAAAGCAAAGACACGTATGATAAAGGTCAGGGAAGCGATTTATAGCACAGAGAGGTCTGGTAAAGCATATGGAAGAATTGTTAAGCACAGAGAGGTATGGTAAAGCATAGGGAAGAATTGTTAAGCACAGAGAGGTCTGGTAAAGCATAGGGAAGAATTGTTAAGCACAGATAGGTCTGGTAAAGCACAGAGAAGCATTCTAAAGCAAAGACACGTATGGTAAAGGTCAGAGAAGCATTGTAAAGCACGGAGAGGTCTGGTAAAGCATAGGGAAGTATTGTAAATCACTGAGATGTATGGTAAAGCACAGGGAACCATTGTAACGTACAGATAGGTATTCTTATAGCAGTGGGAATTATTTTAAATCACAGAGAGGTATGGTAAAGCACAGGGAACCATTGTAACGTACAGATAGGTATTCTTATAGCAGTGGGAAGTATTGTAAATCACTGAGATGTATGGTAAAGCACAGGGAACCATTGTAACGTACAGATAGGTATTCTTATAGCAGTGGGAATTATTTTAAATCACAGAGAGATATGGTAAAGCACAGGGAACCATTGTAACGTACAGATAGGTATTCTTATAGCAGTGGGAATTATTTTAAATCACAGAGAGGTATGGTAAAGCACAAAGAAGCATTCTAAAGCAAAGACACGTATGGTAAAGGTCAGGGAAGCGATTTATAGCACAGAGAGGTCTGGTAAAGCATAGGGAAGAATTGTTAAGCACAGAGAGGTCTGGTAAAGCATAGGGAAGAATTGTTAAGCACAGATAGGTCTGGTAAAGCACAGAGAAGCATTCTAAAGCAATGACACGTATGGTAAAGGTCAGGGAAGCATTGTAAAGCATGGAGAGGTCTTGTAAAGCATAGGGAAGTATTGTAAATCACTGAGATGTATGGTAAAGCACAGGGAACCATTGTAACGTACAGATAGGTATTCTTATAGCAGTGGGAATTATTTTAAATCACAGAGAAGTATGGTAAAGCACAGGGAACCATTGTAACGTACAGATAGGTATTCTTATAGCAGTGGGAAGTTTTGTAAATCACTGAGATGTATGGTAAAGCACAGGGAACCATTGTAACGTACAGATAGATATTCTTATAGCAGTGGGAATTATTTTAAATCACAGAGAGGTATGGTAAAGCACAGAGAAGCATTCTAAAGCAAAGACACGTATGGTAAAGGTCAGGGAAGCGATTTTAGCACAAAGAGTTCTGGTAAAGCATAGGGAAGCATTGTTAAGCACATAGAGGTCTGGTAAAGCATAGGGAAGTATTGTTCAGCACAGATAGGTCTGGTAAAGCACAGAAGAGCATTCTAAAGCAAAGACACGTATGGTAAAGGTCAGGGAAGCGATTTATAGCACAGAGAGGTCTGGTAAAGCATAGGGAAGAATTGTTAAGCACAGAGAGTTCTGGTAAAGCATAGGGAAGCATTGTTAAGCACATAGAGTTCTGGTAAAGCATAGGGAAGTATTGTTCAGCACAGATAGGTCTGGTAAAGCACAGAAGAGCATTCTAAAGCAAAGACACGTATGGTAAAGGTCAGGGAAGCATTGTAAAGCACGGAGAGGTCTGGTAAAGCATAGGGAAGTATTGTAAATCACTGAGATGTATGGTAAAGCACAGGGAACCATTGTAACGTACAGATAGGTATTCTTATAGCAGTGGGAATTATTTTAAATCACAGAGAGGTATGGTAAAGCACAGGGAACCATTGTAACGTACAGATAGGTATTCTTATAGCAGTGGGAAGTTTTGTAAATCACTGAGATGTATGGTAAAGCACAGGGAACCCTTGTAACGTACAGATAGGTATTCTTATAGCAGTGGGAATTATTTTAAATCACAGAGAGGTATGGTAAAGCACAGGGAACCATTGTAACGTACAGATAGGTATTCTTATAGCAGTGGGAATTATTTTAAATCACAGAGAGATATGGTAAAGCACAGAAGAGCATTCTAAAGCAAAGACACGTATGGTAAAGGTCAGGGAAGCGATTTATAGCACAGAGAGGTCTGGTAAAGCATAGGGAAGAATTGTTAAGCACAGATAGGTCTGGTAAAGCACAGAGAAGCATTCTAAAGCAAAGACACGTATGGTAAAGGTCAGGGAAGCATTGTAAAGCACAGAGAGGTCTGGTAAAGCATAGTGAAGAACTGTTAAGCACAGATAGGTCTGGTAAAGTACAGAGAAGCATTGTAATGTACAGACAGGTATTGTTGTAGCACTGGCAGATATGGAAAAACACATTGATGCATTGTAAAGCACAGAGAGGTATGGGAAAGCCCAGGGAAGCATTGTAAGACACAGGCATACATTGCAAAGTACAGAGAGGTATGGCAAAACACACGAGGGTATTGTAAATCACAGGGAAGTAAGTTAAAATGTAGAGATGTATGTAATAGTCCAGCAAAAAACATTGTAAATCTCAGGGAGAGGCATTCCAGTCCAAAGGGAAATTGCTAATCATGGAGCAGAATCGTAAATTATAGGTTTGATTAGTGATACATTGCAAAGAAGAGACAGGTATGGTAAAGCATAGGGAAGCATTTTATAGCACGGAGAGGTCTGGTAAAGCATAGGGAAGTATTGTAAATCACTGAGATGTACGGTGAAGCACAGGGAACCATTGTAACGTACAGATAGGTATTCTTATAGCAGTGGGAATTATTTTAAATCACAGAGAGGTATGGTAAAGCACAAAGAAGCATTCTAAAGCAAAGACACGTATGGTAAAGGTCAGGGAAGCGATTTATAGCACAGAGAGGTCTGGTAAAGCATAGGGAAGAATTGTTAAGCACAGAGAGGTCTGGTAAAGCATAGGGAAGAATTGTTAAGCACAGATAGGTCTGGTAAAGCACAGAGAAGCATTCTAAAGCAAAGACACGTATGGTAAAGGTCAGGGAAGCGATTTATAGCACAGAGAGGTCTGGTAAAGCATAGGGAAGAATTGTTAAGCACAGAGAGGTATGGTAAAGCACAGGGAAGAATTGTTAAGCACAGATAGGTCTGGTAAAGCACAGAGAAGCATTCTAAAGCAAAGACACGTATGGTAAAGGTCAGGGAAGCATTGTAAAGCACGGAGAGGTCTGGTAAAGCATAGGGAATTATTTTAAATCACAGAGAGGTCTGGTAAAGTACAGAGAAGCATTCTAAAGCAAAGACACGTATGATAAAGGTCAGGGAAGCGATTTTAGCACAAAGAGTTCTGGTAAAGCATAGGGAAGCATTGTTAAGCACATAGAGGTCTGGTAAAGCATAGTGAAGTATTGTTCAGCACAGATAGGTCTGGTAAAGCACAGAAGAGCATTCTAAAGCAAAGACACGTATGGTAAAGGTCAGGGAAGCGATTTATAGCACAGAGAGGTCTGGTAAAGCATAGGGAAGAATTGTTAAGCACATAGAGGTCTGGTAAAGCATAGTGAAGTATTGTTCAGCACAGATAGGTCTGGTAAAGCACAGAGAAGCATTCTAAAGCAAAGACACGTATGGTAAAGGTCAGGGAAGCATTGTAAAGCACGGAGAGGTCTGGTAAAGCATAGGGAAGTATTGTAAATCACTGAGATGTATGGTAAAGCACAGGGAACCATTGTAACGTACAGATAGGTATTCTTATAGCAGTGGGAATTATTTTAAATCACAGAGAGGTATGGTATAGCACAGGGAACCATTGTAACGTACAGATAGGTATTCTTATAGCAGTGGGAATTATTTTAAATCACAGAGAGGTATGGTAAAGCACAGAGAAGCATTCTAAAGCAAAGACACGTATGGTAAAGGTCAGGGAAGCGATTTTAGCACAAAGAGTTCTGGTAAAGCATAGGGAAGCATTGTTAAGCACATAGAGGTCTGGTAAAGCATAGGGAAGTATTGTTCAGCACAGATAGGTCTGGTAAAGCACAGAAGAGCATTCTAAAGCAAAGACACGTATTGTAAAGGTCAGGGAAGCATTGTAAAGCACGGAGAGGTCTGGTAAAGCATAGGGAAGTATTGTAAATCACTGAGATGTATGGTAAAGCACAGGGAACCATTGTAACGTACAGATAGGTATTCTTATAGCAGTGGGAATTATTTTAAATCACAGAGAGGTATGGTAAAGCACAGGGAACCATTGTAACGTACAGATAGGTATTCTTATAGCAGTGGGAAGTATTGTAAATCACTGAGATGTATGGTAAAGCACAGGGAACCCTTGTAACGTACAGATAGGTATTCTTATAGCAGTGGGAATTATTTTAAATCACAGAGATGTATGGTAAAGCACAGGGAACCATTGTAACGTACAGATAGGTATTCTTATAGCAGTGGGAATTATTTTAAATCACAGAGAGATATGGTAAAGCACAGAAGAGCATTCTAAAGCAAAGACACGTATGGTAAAGGTCAGGGAAGCGATTTATAGCACAGAGAGGTCTGGTAAAGCATAGGGAAGAATTGTTAAGCACAGATAGGTCTGGTAAAGCACATAGAAGCATTCTAAAGCAATGACACGTATGGTAAACGTCAGGGAAGCATTGTAAAGCACGGAGAGGTCTGGTAAAGCATAGGGAAGTATTGTAAATCACTGAGATGTATGGTAAAGCACAGGGAACCATTGTAACGTACAGATAGGTATTCTTATAGCAGTGGGAATTATTTTAAATCACAGAGCAGTATGGTAAAGCACAGGGAACCATTGTAACGTACAGATAGGTATTCTTATAGCAGTGGGAATTATTTTAAATCACAGAGAGGTATGGTAAAGCACAGAGAAGCATTCTAAAGCAAAGACACGTATGGTAAAGGTCAGGGAAGCGATTTTAGCACAAAGAGTTCTGGTAAAGCATAGGGAAGCATTGTTAAGCACATAGAGGTCTGGTAAAGCATAGGGAAGTATTGTTCAGCACAGATAGGTCTGGTAAAGCACAGAAGAGCATTCTAAAGCAAAGACACGTATGGTAAAGGTCAGGGAAGCGATTTATAGCACAGAGAGGTCTGGTAAAGCATAGGGAAGAATTGTTAAGCACAGAGAGGTCTGGTAAAGCATAGGGAAGCATTGTTAAGCACATAGAGGTCTGGTAAAGCATAGGGAAGTATTGTTCAGCACAGATAGGTCTGGTAAAGCACAGAAGAGCATTCTAAAGCAAAGACACGTATGGTAAAGGTCAGGGAAGCATTGTAAAGCACGGAGAGGTCTGGTAAAGCATAGGGAAGTATTGTAAATCACTGAGATGTATGGTAAAGCACAGGGAACCATTGTAACGTACAGATAGGTATTCTTATAGCAGTGGGAATTATTTTAAATCACAGAGAGGTATGGTAAAGCACAGGGAACCATTGTAACGTACAGATAGGTATTCTTATAGCAGTGGGAATTATTTTAAATCACAGAGATGTATGGTAAAGCACAGGGAACCATTGTAACGTACAGATAGGTATTCTTATAGCAGTGGGAATTATTTTAAATCACAGAGAGATATGGTAAAGCACAGAAGAGCATTCTAAAGCA